>NW_024429196.1:76101118-76811118 GCF_017639785.1 Mesocricetus auratus | reverse complement strand
AAAATCCAGAATATCTATTATGGGTATCATGCAAATCCACTCCCTAAAATCGACGGTTCAGTAGCTTCTCAAGCATCTATGTCACCTTGCAGTTTCATATTGATTTCCCCAAACATTTGCTCTTTAGCTTAAAGGTATGTGGACTAGCCAACTCCTTTAGGCAGTAATTAACCCAGAAAAGTCAAGTCAGACCTATGTGGAGCCTCACTGTGGCTCATTGTGGAATACATGTGGTATGTTGGACGAGATCTACCAGGAACTGTTGCTTGTGACAAGCGGTCACCACCCCCTCCAGTAAACACTCAGCAAGTCACGGGTTCTCTTTCGGTTCATTCCAGACTCCTACCACAGCGGTAGAGGGATCCTCTGAGGATGGTGCCCATTTGCTTTATTCCAAGACTAGCTTTAACATCAATATTTGAGGGGATTATTTCAGCTCTAGCTGGAACTGTGTAAAATATGAGAGATAGACACCTAGTTTCACATCCTCTGCAGTTTAAAAAAGGTAAAAGGGGATAAAAAAAAGGAAAAAGAAAAGAGGCAAAGTGCTAGTCAGCTGATTGCTAATCTATAGAACCATTTGTAGACACTAGAAATAACTTCTTCCAAAATGACTTTATTTTTGTGAAAACAAATTCCTAACAGAAGCATTTGACGTTCAGGTATGATTATGATAGATGATACTTTCCAATCCAAGATCAAATGGAAACCCATCCCATCTTAGCAGAACTGCTTGAAGGGTAGACTTCACTATGAGTAGCCGGGACAGCAAGGGTGGTCTTCTGGTCCCTTGCAGGGCCTGGCTGAGAAATACATGAGCTCACACACAGTGGATTAACTAACCAGGTATCTGCTGTCTTCTACTCAGTACGCAAACTTCCCTCTCACTAACTTAGGCCAAAACCCAAACGACTTAGTTCCACCATTAGTGCAATAAAATTAATGATACTCAATGACACATGAGTACTTACCAGCTAGAAAGGGATTTATATGCATTTTTTCACCTCAACTTCAAAATATTGGGAAGATAAAACTCAGAAATGAGTGGGCTACCTTCAGAAATCCACAAAAAAATTCAGGAGTATGATGAAAAAGTGGAAATGTTTCCGTGTTCTGCCCTAGTCATTCAGAACTTAACCGACAGTGCCTCTGATGTCAGCTGCTTCCTCTACCAAACTGTTGGCGTCACTGACAACAGAGCTAATCTCTTGGAGCTGGTTTACTTCAGAACTGACACCTGGTATTTGGAGTTCTCGGTGAAAAATAAGAAACAAGAGCTAGAGGGCTATCTGTGTCCTGTGCTTGTGAGAGCGTGGATACTGGAGCTTTATCATAAAATAAGATAAAGAGCAATCCAGATCACGTATTTGAGAACTGACCTATTTGACTATGTACCATGTCCTAAACCTGGGAACACTGGATGCCAGGTACACAGGCACTATAAATAAGCAACCACCTTGCTAACAAGGTTCCTGCACCCTAATGGGAATGTTTGCAGACTAAATAAACAGAAAAAAATGCAAGAGGCAGACTCATGACAGCAGCATACCAGATGAACTGCAAGAGCTAAGAAACCCAACAGAGCACACACCTAACAGAGGGTGCCCATCCACACCTTGAATATCTTGGGAAACGTGGCTAATGTACTGAAGCCTCATTTCCTGGTCTGCTAAATGGGGATGAAAATAGCACCTACATAATGCTGTGCTTCCTTAGAACTTAAAATGCTGGTGCTTGGAAAGTATCATAGAGTAAAGTAAAGCTCTGCATGGAGGCTAACACGTGGCTAATGTGTGGTATATATTAATTGTTATGACTGAATAGTCATTTAGGAAGATAGTTAAGCTTATCAAATGATAATTTACAACAGTAATTTATATAAAGCACTTACCATGGTAAATGTGTGTGTTTACCATCTCTATTGCTCACAGTCTTTTGAAACAATAGCTGATTGTATCTGCATAGAATGCAATCTGAACCAACAGGAACAACCACGTATTCAACTGTGCCCATGCATAAGGTTCTGATCATCACTACCTCTAAATTGTCTAGGACAATTGGTACAAAGGTTACTTAATCTTCGGTGAATTGTGGTAAATGTACCCAGGTTAAGATTCCATAGTATTTGACTCTTAGCTCACTTCGGGGACTAAAACTCAGAACTAAGAACCAAGCTGGGTTTCTACAGGCACCTGATCTCAATTCTGGATTTTGTTTGGTTCTGCATCCAGCTGGGGAATGTTACAGACTGAATTGATTTCAGGCTTGGATGACCTGCACAGAGACCTTTGATGCATGTCGCAATGTTAGAAAGAAAGAAAAGAAACAATGTCTCTCTCAAAAGACCTTCTTAAGTAGCCTTTTCTGCATCGGTAATTAAGCACAACTCTAACTCTGGATCCATGCACACGTGTAGCTGGACTCAGGGGGCAGATTGCTACCTTCTTGACTCACTTACATCTGGCTGGCTGATGCATTGGTAAGAGCAGCTCAATAAAAATAGCATCCAAGGGAACTGAGAGGGAGTTTACTAATCACTCCTCCTCTCTGATGTTTCTGTCTCCACTGGAGTTCTCATGACACCAGTGTCAATGTATGCACTCTGGAAAATGAAAGACTCAGTATCTTAACTGAGATCTTCAGTGAGTTTGATCACTCATCTCAATAATAGGTGTAGATGGAAGGCATCTGTGTTCCAAGTTCATTTTGAAAGGAAATATTAAAGACAACCAAATGCCAGTTGCACCGAGGGACAACCCTTCCCTCAGTGGCCCTCTGACTGGGATGGGGTCCAGCAGGACAACACATTGAGTTCTCAAGCTTGAGCCTCACCACCAGCTACAGCTGGGCTTCGTGATTCTGGGATAGGTTGTCTTTTGTGGATTCTGCCCAACCCAAGTGATATGTGTGTCCCGACATATGAATACTTTAGCATCAAGACTAGATGGCAGTTAAACACATTCATCATTAAAATGATGCTAGGACTGGGTGGTGGTCAGAGTCCCACAGTGAGGTTAAAGGGATGTACCAGTCTTGGTCTGCTATGAAGCCTTCCTGTGGGAAGTGCTCACCCTGAGTAGCACACCCCATGTCATACGCTGTTAGTCATACATGACCGCAGGCCTTCTAAGAGCTCAGTTTTAATTCTAAGCCCAACCAGAAATGGAAGAGAACTGATCATTTTTGAACAGCCAGATGCATCTCGAAGCTGAGACTCCAAAGGCTGTGAAAGACAGACTTGTTTATCACCTTTATCAGCTTTCAAGGTCATTCGGGAAAAACGTGTGGCTTCCAAGGACAATTTCTCTCTCACAAAGCCCAGCCATGCACTCATCCACATATGCACATATGCATGCCCCTCCTCTGTCTGTCTGTCTGTCTGTCTGTCTGTCTGTCTGTCTCTCTCTCCCTCTCCCTCTCTCTCTCCCACACAGTGTAATTACTGTAGAAACATCATATGATACAATCATCATTGCCCTAAGATTTTAGATTTTTCATCTCGCCTATTTCAGTTAGTTCACTTAAAAGATGAGCAGCACATTATGACCTATGTTTTGTCTTGTTTTGATAATGAGAAAAATTGTAAAATGATATGAGAGTCTTATTTAAGTTTGTAGGCTTCGGGTGTCTACAATACTCATAGAGTTTGAATTTAGATCGGGCATTTCTGTGTTCCCTGCAAAGTGTTCTCTGCTCTGACTTGGTTCAGTGGTTATTCTATTTCCTTTGAATTTACTCCCCAAGGCTTCCTGCTAAGTAATAGCTTGGTACCCTTGACCTTGTAGTCTGAACTACTACCCCTGTTGGACATGCCTCTAACGGAATGGGGAGAGAGCAAGCTGCCATGCCTTTCTTCTTTTTTGAAGGCAGCTGCTGCTTCCTACCTGACACAGCTTGCATGCTCTTTATGGGATTGGTTTTCCCAGGGTTGAGTTGTGATGACTAAGTCCAGACAGATGCTCTGAGAGGGACAGACATGTATCTTAGAACAGGCTGAGTAGTTCTATGAGGAAAATTACTCTTCTGTGGTATCAACTTCCACAGCTTCTATGTGTTGTGTACCCAGATGACAAGCCCTGGATGAGGGTCAGGGGGGACAAATGACGAGACAGAGCTTCCCCCTCCTGAAGAGCCTGTAGTAATAACCCTGCACCCTAACTGTGCCTCGCTCTCTTGTGGAATGATTGCTATGGACAGAGTCTCCACCTGGGAGCTGCCTTTTGCATGAGGGAGCAGCCTCCTGTGTGAAATGTTTGCACTTTGGGAAGATAGCACTCAGAAGAAACGTGTGAACTTGAACCCAGACACTCTTTCCCCTGAAGTCTACTCTCAAAGCACACTTTAGAACTGACAGTTTGGATTCTCCTCCAGCAGGGTTTACCATCAGGTTGTGTTGCCTGGAGCTTTCTTAGAGGGGATTTCCCATGACTACTCCTTTCAGTTTTTGCAGATGAAGGGGCTGCCTGGCCTTGCTGTACAGAGGTTTTCCCCAAGAGGAGTGTGACCCAGCTCCAGGCAGGATTTAGAGTACCAGGCTCTGACCCCCAGTGCTCTACAGCAGAGATCAGGCTCCCAAGGAGCAGGAGCAGATCACAGGTTAAATGAGCAGGGAGAAAAAAAAAAACCAGAGTTCAAAAATTCTGAAGTCTGCACAGTCACAAAACACCAAATTGATTTAAAAGCTTATTTCTTCAGATGTCTTGAGTGAAGAATTTAGATAGCATGAGTGAGAACAGACATGAAAAGGAGAATTCAGGCAGGAATAACGGGGGGGGGTTCAGTTGATGCCTGCAGGTACATGTGATCTTGCCCCTCTATTTTACATAATCTGAGACCTAGAAATGGAGTACCCATTAAAGGTCCTGAGGGTAGCTGGAAAGGCCTGATTAGAGCTGAATTACATTACGGCTCTGTCTTTCTAGTTTGTCATCTTAAATTTTTGTCAAGGACCAGTGATATGGCTCAGAAGATAAGGGCCTTTCTCAACAAGCCTCACGACTTGAGAGTTTGAGGCCTGGGTCCCACGTGGTCGGTGGAGAAAAGTCAACTCCTGCAAGTTACCCTCTGGTCTCCACACTTGAGTGCTCTCTCTCTCTCTCTCTCTCTCTCTCTCTCTCTCTCTCTCTCTCTCTCTCTCCCTCTCTCCCTCTCTCCCTCTCTGCCTCTCTCCCTGTCTCCCTCTCTCCCTCTCTCCCTCTCTCCCTCTCTGCCTCTCTGCCTCTCTGCCTCTCTGCCTCTCTGCCTCTCTGCCTCTCTGCCTCTCTGCCTCTCTGCCTCTCTGCCTCTCTGCCTCTCTGCCTCCCTCCCTCCCTCTCTCCCTCTCTCCCTCTCTCCCTCCCTCTCTCCCTCCCTCCCTCTCTCTCTCTCTCTCTCTCTCTCTCTCTCACACACACACACACACACACACACGTAGATAAAAGTAAAGAACTTGGCAAATTCTTAGGTGACTTGGCAATGCCAAGAAGCCACAAGACTGCCTGCACCGTGTGCCTTTCAAAGGCCGATGTCAAGTCCTCTTCTATCGGCACATCTGAGGGTAAAATGCCCTTTCTACTGGCTTGATAGAGGAACTCCACAAGCTGATGTTCAGAAAGCTCTTAGCACTGCACCTGCAACACCATACGTTCTCAGTAAATGCTAACCCTGCTATTAGCAGACCAGTCTAACCTCTACTCTGCCACAAGGGAAGGAGCCACAAGTCTGAAGCGAGCAAGGCATGTAAGCTGCGCTCTTTCTTCTACTGAGAAGACTGAGCCCAGGTTGGACTGAATCTAGTCTTCAGGAGACGTGGCTAACTTCCCGAGGAAGCTGATCCCTGGCTTTCAGAAGAGGCAAGAGCTCCAGTCCTGCCCCCAGACACATCTTGCCTTTGAGTAGGTGCCTGATTTGCCTAAGGACCGGTGGCCGCGGCCCACTCAGAGACTGGCACCAAATGTGAGGCCATGCTTGCAGCCTAGAGCAGCTGAACCATAGTGTGAGAACTCAGCAGAGGGTGGGACACGGGAACTAAAGGCGACATTGACCATGAGGCGGGTCCCACTGTGCCACCCACTGAACCTGGGTGTAAGGAGAGACAGGGGGAGCCGTGAAACCAACAGTGAGAAGGCTCTAGGTGCCCCTTGCACCCACACTGTGGCACACAGACGCTGCCCACTTTGTACAGGCAGGAAAACAAAGACCGGCTGGGGGACCTGCTCTGCTTTACACACAGGGAATAAAACGGACAGCCCTTGCCCGTTTCCCCACAACCCTAACCCACACACGGCTGTCACAGGGTTTCTCAATCTGCTTTGCCACCTTGCCCCACCCCTCCAACCTCAGGGAGAGACACTAAGTCAGTGTAGAAAACAACAACTAAGCCAACAAGAACAGCACTTCAGGCGGTTCTTCTAGTCTCCTTATCAGTGTTAGCGGCTAGCAGGATGCCCATCACGGAGTTCCTAACTCAGTTTTTGTTTGTCCTTCTCGGTAGTCCTCAGGCACCCGGAGAAGTAACCGAGCATCTTTGCCCTTGCTCTTCAGGTTGGGGAACAGTACCTTCAAAAGCATGCAGCGCAGGCACACCACCTTGAGGGAGAAGGGGCGCCGCCAGGCCATCCGGGGCCCCGCTTACATGTTCAACGAGAAGGGCACCAGCCTGACGCCTGAGGAGGAGCGCTTCCTGGACTCGGCTGAATATGGCAACATACCAGTGGTCAGGAAAATGCTGGAGGAGTCCAAGACCCTCAATTTTAACTGCGTGGACTATATGGGGCAGAACGCGCTGCAGCTGGCCGTGGGCAATGAGCACCTGGAGGTCACGGAACTTCTGCTGAAGAAGGAGAACCTGGCGCGGGTGGGCGACGCGCTGCTGCTGGCCATCAGCAAGGGCTATGTGCGCATTGTGGAGGCCATCCTCAACCACCCAGCCTTCGCACAGGGCCAGCGCCTGACGCTCAGCCCGCTGGAGCAGGAGCTGCGGGACGACGACTTTTACGCCTATGACGAGGATGGCACCCGCTTCTCCCATGATATCACGCCCATCATCCTGGCTGCGCACTGCCAGGAGTATGAGATCGTGCACATCCTGCTGCTCAAGGGTGCACGCATCGAGCGGCCCCACGACTACTTCTGCAAGTGCAACGAGTGCACAGAGAAACAGCGCAAGGACTCCTTCAGCCACTCGCGCTCGCGCATGAACGCCTACAAAGGGCTGGCCAGCGCTGCCTACCTGTCCCTGTCCAGTGAAGACCCTGTCCTCACTGCGCTGGAGCTAAGCAATGAGTTAGCCAGACTGGCCAACATTGAAACTGAATTCAAGGTAACCCCTCCCCCACTCGCCATCCTACGGGCAGATGGCCCAGGCCCTCCACGCGCGCCCAATAGCAAAATGGGTTGTACATCTATCTAAAGCAGGGGTGAACGATCTTGGGTTCTTGTCTTTGGGGTTCATAGTAGGGAAGGGTAGGTCGAGTCGTCTGTGTCAGTTTAGCCTTGGGAAAAGCACCCCAGAAGTGGGATGTTTTAAACTACACAAGGCTAGTAAAGAGGCAGGGAGGGGAAGGAGGGAGGGGAAGAGGGAGGGGGGAGGACGCCACTGGTGAGTCAGCTCTGGCCCCAGAAGCTCTGAGAGGTCCAAACATCCAGGGATCTGAAGTCACTAATGAGGGTGGGACCTGGAGTTAGCGCTACTGTTTCCCTGGTGGTTTTGACTGTCATATGCGCTACTTTATCCCGTCCCGGGCTGTGGGTCGCACAGTTGGCTTCAGAATGACCATGACAAGTATTTCGGCTTTTCAAATAATTTTGAGATAGGGCCTTGCTATGTATACCAAGCTAGCCAGCCTCCTGGTTCTCCTGCCTCAGGCTCTGTAGGACTTGGCTTTCGTGCTTGTGGTATATACCCCGGCAGGGTCGGGCTTTCTAAAATCCAGTAGTGTGCTCGATGCTGTTCTGCCAATTGCCTGAGGCCGAGGCACATGAGAGAGAAAACCTCTTCTTAAGTAAGGGTTGAATTTGTCACTCCAGTGGATAAGGTCCAGGGTTGCCCCAGAATTCAGCCCCAGCTCCAAAGTTGGAGAGCCGCCCCCAAAGGCTATTACTGGAGAGTGGGGTGAGCTTCCTTTCCTTTCACTGTCAACTCAGGCTTGCTCTGAAAGAGAAGAGCGCCCAGGTGTAGGAATCTTCTGACAGAGTGTTTAATAAGAAGAGCAAACATTTACTAACTCCTTGCTGCATGCCAACTACTCACCTGGCTTACCTCAACAACCATGAGTCCAGGGTGCAGCACCCCTAGTTTGCCTGAGAGCACACAGCTGAAAACGCACGGCAAAGGAAGCAGCAAGACCCTGAAGCCAACTTTTTATTATTATTATTATTTAGGTTAGAAACAATCTTGTTTCACATGTCAATCCCAGCTCCCTCTCCTTCCCCTCCTCCCCCACCCACCCCACCAGATCCCCCAGTCCCTACCCAATCTCCACTCCGCTCCCCAGGGAGGATGAGGCCCTCCATGGTGGATCTCCAGTGACTGTCATTTCATCCAGGGGAGGGCCTAGGCCTTCCATCCAAGAGTCCCGGCTGAGAGAGCATCCCTCATTGTGGGATGGGCACTCAAAGTCTATTTGTATGCCAGGGGTAAATATTACCCAAGGCCCCATAGGTTACCTAGGCCTCCTCACTGACACCCACGTTCAGGGAGTCTGGGTCAGTCCCATGCTTTCCACACAGCCATCAATCTGGGGTCCAAGAGCTCCCCCTTGTTCAGGTCAGCTGTTTCTATGGGTTAAACCAGCCCAGCCTTAATGCCTTTGCCCATCAGTTCTCTTTCTGACACTGGATTGTAGTTCAGTTCAGTGTTTGTCTGTGGGTATCTGCCTCTGCTTTCATCAGTCGCTGGATGAAGGTTCTGTTTCCTAGACTCTCTGGCATTGGGATTGTATGCTGGCACTCCCCTGATTAATGTCTAAAATCCATATATGAGTGAGTACATACCATGTTTCTCTTTTTGTGACTGGGTTACCTCACTCAGGATAGTTTCTTCTAGTGCCATCCATTTGCCTGCAAATTTCAAGATTCCATTGTTTTATTCCGCTGAATAGTACTCCATTGTGTAAATGTACTACATTTTCTCTATCCACTCTTCAGTTGAGGGGCATCTAGGTTGCTTCCAGGTCTGGCTATTACAAATAATGCTGCTATGAACATAGTGGAATAGACATCCTTGTTGTATGAATGTGCATCTTTTGGGTATATGTCTAAGAGAGGAATTGCTGGGTCTTGTGGTAGACTCATTCCTATTTTCCTGAGGGAATCTCCATACTGATTTCCAAAGTAGCTGTACAAGCTTGCATTCCCACCAGCAGTGTAGGAATGTTTCCCTTTCTCCACATCCTCTTCAGCATAAACTGTCATTGGAGTTTTTGATTTTAGCCATTCTGACAGGAGCTAACATACAGATACCTACTCATTCCAGTTCTCAGATTCACAGCTGCTCATGCTTTATGGAAATGAGGGGGTGTGGCCAGGAGAGTGTAACCTAGACTCAGTAGATCCCATTTTGTCTCTTGCCAAGAGAATACTATGTGCTGGATGCCATGGAAATAGAAGGAGGTATCACACAGAACTGCCAATCAAGCTGAGAAAAGATGTCACCTATGAGTGAATGAGTCATTGTCCCAACAAGACCTCAGTGTAAGAAGTGTCCCTGCTTAGGACAGTTAAGTGGTCAAGGCTGAGTCCTGCCTCAGGCAAGGGGGCCTTTGGCCAAGCTATTCCTCAAAGGAGGAACCGCTATAGGAGTGGCCCCTGTGAGGGTGACATCCACAACAGCCCATTGTCGGGAGGGGACAGAGAAGAGGTTCCCTATGACTACAACACAGCTTCCTGGGGGCTGGGTCACAAAGAGTATGGGGATGGATATGGTAGGATCAGAGCCCACAGGACCCTACTCATCAGTCTGGGCACTTTGAATGTTACCCTGTAGGAAATAGAGATCCACTAAAAACTTAGTGGACTGGGGACTACTTAATCCCTCAGTGGTTAAAGGACTACAAAGATGACAGATAGAGATTTGGAAATTTGTTTGACAGGAAAGGAAGATGAATTAGAGTGTGGAAACTGGATCTAGAGACAGAGGCAATTTGGTTATGCAACATGAGACCAAAGACGCCTGCCTGTCTGTTGGGAGACACTTGTCCCAGAAGCCAGGGGTAGCTGAGCTCTTCTAACAGGGAGGTGCAACCACACGCAGGCTGTGCCAAAGGAGCCCTGTAGTTCTGCTTATTTTATTCCAGCGGCTCCAACTCAGCCCTGCCCACTGAACCAGAGCTACTTCCCAGATCCCTGTACTGCTCTCGGCCTCATTTCGATGGTGGTGCAGGACAACCCAAAGAAGCTCCCAGAAACAGTTGTAACTTCTTCCCTTGTCTGTTCAGTAACCTCAGGCTCCTGAGGCCAAAGACAACCCATCGAATGCCAGGAGGGGGGGAGCTTTGCTTGGTGCCCAGAGCTCAAGTGGACTTCGGAGGCTGTATGGCAGGAATGCCTAAGCCAATTAACTCAGACATTAATTCTGGCCAAAGGTGGAAAAGCAGGCCAGGAAGATGTGATTGGATCAGATGATCTGGATCAGATGATTTGGATAATTGCTTCGTTCCCTATTTATCTCACACCTGAGAGTATGCCAGCCTAAATAGAGCAATGCTAGGGCTAACATTTGGAAAACATCTGAGGCATTTGTTTCTATTAGTGAAACCAGAAGTCTGTCATATACATAATGTCTAAATCTGGAAAATTTCTGAAAGCATCTTTTGAAAGCAAATATTGCATCTGATTTCAAAAGTGAATAATGAAAATTGTGGACAATTAAGAAAGCCACAAACAGTGAGAAGCATGTTCTACAATGCAGAGGCTCGCTCAAGAGTAAAGAACTAGCTGAAGGACATTGACTGGCTACCAACACCTTCCTAGTTAGTTCATGAGAAATAACACATTCCAGAAGTCAGATAAGTGGCCCATTACAAATTAACCTAACTGATCCTTTAGACCTTACTACTCATTCACCCATGCATTCCCAGTAGTAAAAATCTCAGAGGGCAGCTTCTCAGGAAGTCAGATTGCAACAAAAGGATACAGAACACGTGGGCATGCTCTGCAAAGCACTCGATGCGTCTGTTCTGCTTTCTAGGAATGGCGTGTTGCTGTTTAGGTAGCCACATTATGAATATGACCAGATGTCGTCAATTACAGAGATATCAAAGGAACGCTAGAACTATGTCACCAATCATGTCCCTTACAACATTCTAGAGTGACTTCTCCTGGGAGGGAAACATGATACATAATAAACCCGGATTCAGTTGCCGTGGCTGTTGTGTTTGGAGTCACTGTAATGTATTAACAGAATCAAGCATAGTCATTAGTAAGAAGTATAACCAATGTCAAGGGCTCAGGTAAATGGTAGCTGGTTAGATGTGGCAAGCTTTCATTTTGGTGAGAAGCTTACATAGCCACTCAAGGATCGCCTTAAGTCTAATAAGTCTTGTATCTAGAAAGGAATGGAGATTTGACTTGGTCACTAGAACCTCCCTCGTGCCTCGGTGGTACCTGGTGAGTGAGTAGGCACTCTGGAAATGCTTGACGGAGAGAATGGGAATTCCCCATGGGAAAAGTAATCTAGCTACTGAGACATATGATGACGTGGCATCTGTCTTAACCTTCTTATCCACGTGCATCTATTTAGTGGAGGCATTTGATATGCATTGCGAACTTGGATGGTTCTAATGAAGGCTATCAGCTTGGTGGATGTTCTAGTTTACTTTCTGTTGCTGTGACGCATACTATGACCACCAAAAGCAATATGGGAAGAACTGGGCTGTGTCGGATTGCTAACAGTCCATCATCAGAGCGTCACAGTCCAACATCGCGACAGAAACCCGACCCGGGTCAGTAACTGAAGCAGAGACCACGGGAAAGCCTTGCTTCTGCCTTGCTCTCCCTGCCTTTCTTATGCAGCCCAGGGTGAATGATGCCACTCACAGTGGCTGGACCCTCCCTCACCAATCATTAATGGAGAAAGTGCCCTACAGACATGCCCACACACCAATCTGACGGACCGATTCTTCAGGGGAGGGCCCCTCTTCAGTTACTTTAAGTTGTGTCAAGTTGATAAAAACTCGCCAGCCAGCGCAGTGGGGGAAGGCAGCCCATACACTGGGTAACTGGGGGTTGACTATGTGCTACACTGTGTGGTACGTGGGCGGCAAAAGGGGCGTGTGCATGCGCACGCATGCGTGCGTGTTTTCCTGGCTTTCCTTAGGGTGGGTCTTGGAGATGGCATTGCCTGATGGAGTGGGGAGGGGTGAGGAGAGACTACTGCTGAGCACTGTCAAACAAGACTCTAGAAGGAAGGAGGCAGCGTGGGACACCAGGATCCTCTTGCTCCTTCCCACTTCGCGACCATTTAGGAGCATCCATGTTCCCTGTTGGTGTGTCTGTCTCTTAGCCTTTGGCGATCCTGAAGAATGGCAAAGGTGCCACCGAGGAGGCTTTCCTGTTGCTACAGTGCCAGTTCAGAGGCATCGTGTGCTCCAGTCTAGAGCTCAGCGGGAAAGAGTAGGGGACAGGACGGTCAACATGTAGCCTCATCTTGTCAGAGTGTTAATGACCTTCCTGTGTATCAATGGATTCCGAACCACATGTGTTATGAAAAACAGATGATGAATTATGTATCGATGTTGTGCTGTCATTTTAAGATCCATTAGAAAAAAAAACCCCGCTCTGGGCCTAAAATACCTCAGATTAAAAATGCAAATAATGATAAATCAGACCGATTTACCACCTGCTGGGAGTCAGGCAAACCCGCTGTGGAAGGTACTGACATTGAGATGGTAGTCTGCAATCTGCTGGGAAACTTCTCAGAGGGACAAGGAGAAGGGGGAGCCGTGTCTGTCTCGGGACACTGAGAGCCCGAGGACATCTGAGCTGTGGCCGACTGGAGCCTAGGAGCCAGGGAGCTGAGTAAAGGCCCGGGCTGGACCAGAGGCAGGAGAACAGCTGAGCAAGGCCCAGCGTTTGAATCAATTTCCCACGGGCTTTGGAAGTTTAAATTGTATAAGCCAACACCGTAGGAAAACACATTTCCTTGAAGCTGGCTGGTGGTATAAACAGATGTCTGCTTAATGTGGATGCAGGGAACAGCTTGAAGACAGGTTTGCTTTCCATGGGGAAAATATTTTTTTAAGCTGTGAAGGCTGCAGGTGTTAAAAGGAAGGTGTTTCTGTGGGTGGGGTATGTGTGGAGGAGAACCTGGCAGAAAAGTCCTCAAGGCGCTTGCTTTTATGTCGTCCCGATACCCCGGGGACCTGAGGTGCCACGCCAGCCCTGGGTGAGAGCATCTGACGAGGGACAGCCTGAACAGAGGAAAGCGAGACCTCAGGCGCCTGCCCATCAATGTGCTGATGGCCCCGCCCCCCACCAAACACAGGCAGATGCTGGCACACGGTGCAAAGTGTAGTCCCAGCATGTGCAGGGAAGGAGCAGTCTGAATGTGCTTGTCTGCTGGTAGTCTACTCCTGGGCAGTGCTCACAGACCCCCGTACTTGACAGCAAGATCTGGGAGTGGCTTAGTGTGGGAAATAAGAAAAAGATTGCTGACTGCCTCGGGCCACGCTCTGTGTCCATTTTACTGAGTGCCTGGAGGGTCAGTTCCACCAAGCATGCACTAATGAGGCGGCGTTGCAGGAAATCAGCTACTCGGTGTGCCTTTTAATGATTATTGTTCACTCACTGGATCACAGACGGTCCATGAAGTGAGACGCTGCTGTTCTTCTAGGTTTGTGCTGTCAAGCATCATTGTGAGGGAGAGTGTGGAAGCCGGGTGGCAGGTGTCTGAGTAGGACAAAGGAGGCCGATACACTCAGGAGGGTGTGGGAAGGTCACGGCTTCAGTGAGCACCTGGAACAGCCGTGCTTGACTTCTTCAGCGCAGAGTAAGATCCAAGAACCAGGTCCTGAAGCCAGACTAACCCACGTTCCATCTCCCACTAACCATGGGATTTCCAGCACCATCTGAAAGTTCATTTTCTTATCCGCAAACGGAGGGTGGAAAGGACTGACCACTTGTGACTGGCCTGGTGGATGCTTACTTCCCCCACTGAAGCAGTTCCTCTTACCCTGAGATGTCCACCTCATGATCATCAGTCTTCAAGAACTTCAGACGCCTCATCCCACCTAATGTCCAGAAAATCCTCACACCCATTAGTTGCTCACCAAATGCCTCAGTGACAAGGAACAAGCTGAGGGGACTTACCCCTGAGGAGCTCTCAGTGTGGATGGGGTTAAATGGGTTCAGGAATATAAGAACAGAAAGCTAGCTGTCTGCAGAGAGCCTGACACAGAGGCAGCGCTGACCCAGGTTCCCTTTGGTCTCCAACTGGCTCAGCACCACAGCTTTACTTACAGTGAATACTGCTTTCATTTCAGTGCCTCTCCTTTTTCAGAGGTCTCCCCAATTTTAGCTTCCTACCCCCTGAGCACATCTTTACAGAACAAGGAAAAAATCTGGGCTATACACATGGGCTTCATGACTAGAAATGAGCCAAGGGAGTGTTTCCGATTGGAAAAGTACAGACCACTGAAATCGGATAAATAAAGTGTGCTGCTAAAAAATATTACTGTGGAAAGAAATTACGTGGGCTGGAAAGAGACAGCCAGGAGGAGGGAGGCAGAAGTGGGCAGGCAGCGCCCAATCGAAACACACACAGATTACTTTTTGAAAAATATCTCCATAAAAATTATTCATCACACACACACACACACACACACACACACACACACACACACACACACACATGATCATTTCCTACAGAAGTGCAACCGTCAGTCTGAAGTATCAGGGATCTAAAGAAAATGGTGATGGTTCTTCAAGGAAATTAGCCAGTGAAAAGTACCACAAATTAAATCAAATGGATCCACAAGGAGTTGTCTCTGAAAGGCAAACGTCACAATGCCATGCAAACTGATTATCTTATCTGCACAAACTGTCAGCATGGAGACTCGTGCTTCCCTAGCAGCTGATTATTAGTGTGTTGTCAGCAGTCGGTGCACATTTACATTAAATATAAAAGGTACTTGCTGGGTGGGAAAGAGACGGGATCTAGAGACTCTCGGATGACCCGTAGTTACTATTTGAAAACGTCTGATCCCGAGTCTGATGCCCAGGCTTGTAGGCTGCGGGGAGAGATAAAGTGATGGTGTTGTCTGGCAAAGAGATGGGTATTCTTCTGGGAGTCACGAAAATAAGCATGGCATTCCAAACCGTAAAGTGAGGTTTCATGAGTTGACTTGGTGGACTCTGTGATGGGAGATGGTGCATGCTTAAAGATTTCTTTCAGAGGGTGATGCTTAACTAAAACCCAAGGCATGGACAAGAGTAATGGGACACTAGAAGAGGAAAAGGGTTCCCAGCCCAGGAAGGCGCATGAGCTAGCCCACTACAGGGCAGAGTACAGAGGCTCATTCCAAGAATGTGAGCGCATTGGAATGGATCTACTGTAAGAGTTAAGGGGTACGAGGCAGCTGACGGGTGACGATGAGAGCCACCAGGGCCACAGTCAGAGCTGGGCCTGCATGTCAGACGGACAGTGAGCCACTGGACAGACACTTCAGTGGGTGAGTGACTGGCTTGTATCTGTAGTTCAACAGAATCCAATCTTCTTGATGCAGAAGATGGGTAGGGGAGGACAGGCTGGAAGGTATTAGGAAGTCTATTGGTAGACACAGTGCTCCCCGGGAGGGGGAGAAGGGTGAAGTGTGACCAGCACGAGTCCGTGAGCAGGTCGGTCACCACAGGTGGAGGAGCCACACCACAGAGGGCGTGGCTGCCTCCTGAATGAACAGCTTTCTTGTCATGAGTTTCCCAGGGCCATGGTTCAGTCCCTGGCATCTCTCATTGCTGGAGGAGGCTTAGGAAGGGGAGGCAGAGTGGATTTGGCTCCTTGGCTGCTCCTCAAAGACAGAAACCCCTTAGAGCAGGGAGCAGAGAGGCAGGAGCAGGGATGGGGGAAGAGCTGTGATTCCCAGTCCACTGCTCTGGTGTGAGGGGCTGGAAACATGGGTCTGTGGGAGAGGAGGTTCAGAGGTGAAGCCACCAGAACAGGGAGGAGTCTTCCAGCCTTCCCGCTGTGTCTTCCCAGCTCTGAGGACACCTTGTCCCTCTTTTGGCTTCCTGGAGCAAGTAAGTGTTTTGTTGAAGAAAGGTTTGAACCTTATCTCACAAATAAAGGACAGAGTAGACCACTGTGGCCACGAGGACCAGCTTCCAGCAGCACAGGGCTCCAAGGGGCTCCATGGAGTTGGTGTAGTAAGGTTGTTTTTTTTTATCTGAAGATATAAGGGAGAAGCCATACACACCCTCTTGATTTCCTTCTGACTTCTCTTTATTCTTCTGTATTCTTATTTTCCTCTACATCTTTCCTGGTGTTTTCCTTCCCTCATTCTTGATGTTTTCCTTCCTAAGTCACCTTACTTTTCCCCTTACAGCTTATAGACCCCAGAAAAATCTTTCAAACAATATGAAAAGAGTCAAAATTAATCCTACCATATAAAATACACATTGTGACATTCTTCTTTCTAGGATTCCCCCTTACCCCAAGTGCAAACGTCTACATGACCACGGTGACCCACTAAGAAGCCAGCGGACCCGTTGCTCTCCTGCTTCACTCCCGTCCTATCCATCTTCTCACCCTCCCCCGGGATCTCCACTCCAGTGTTTACACAGACGGGGCGTCCGTAGCTCTCGTGGGTTTGAGAAACGCATTCATCTGCCTTATCTGCTATGTTCCCAAAGTTCTAGGGGCTGAAAATACAAAACAACAACAACAAAAATCATCAAAATACTATCATCTCTGCCTTTGTGGAGTTTACAAAGACTACAGAAAAATATACTGACTTGTGTGTTTGTAAATTATATGCAAGGGATTATGGAATAGAAGTGTAGCCTTTCCTACTCTCATTCAATGCTGTGTGATCTATGGGACAGCACGGATGGGGAGATGAGTGTTCATGTGGGTGAACCTCATTCATTATATCTGTCCACTGTCAGTCTAACCGTCTGCATCTGTCTGCATCTGTCCTTTGTCCGTTCCCCTGTTCAGTTGACAATCCCTTGCCTGTTTCACGGCCTGAGAATACTTCCTCCCAGGCTGGCATGCCATCGTGTCTCTGCCGAGATGAAATGGTGCATGTCAGATTGGTCTATCACAAGGATCATGGCTGACATTATTATAATAAAATCCAGATTAACAAAGGTATGGTAAATTTAGTTTTTTAAAGTTTCCTGGACCCTAGAGCCTTCAGAAATAAGTCCCTATTCTTTCCTCACTCAAAGAGCAATCACATCAGAGCGTTCCAAAATCAAGGATGCGGGCATGAGCTTTCACCTAAGAACTGTGTCCTTTGTATCTGCCTGAAACAAACCAGGCTGACTTGCTGTTCAAAGTCTGTGTATGGGAACCCCCTACCTGGGGTTTGATGGGCAGATGACTAGTCATTTTCCCACTTCCTCCCTTGTTTTCTCCTGGATCCTGCCTTCGTTCCTGGACTCCCACAGAGATGCTTATGTTGGGAAGTCATTGGACTGTCCAGATTTGGTTTTGGTGATGGTGAAGCTTAAGTTTTCTAGGGACTGATGTTTATTGAGTGATGATCTCCCATGGGAACAGGAAACCATCTGTTTTTAGGCATGTGGAGATGTATGGCCATGACCTACTGCAGCAGGCTGAGGAGGCAACCCAGCAAGGCTCTCTAGACTCCTTTTGTCTAGAAGACCACCGGTTCTTCTCCTGACTCTGAAGCAGGGAGGTTGTAGGGGTGAGGCCACAATATTGTCCATGCGCAAAGGGGGTGTGGACGGGGGATGGGCACAGGGGAGGATAAAAGGAAAGCAAAGGAAAAGCTCTCTCTCTTGGAAACCTGCCATGCTTCTCATCTTCCAGACTTGTGTGTGAGTGCTTTCTCCTGTTAATAAAAATATTTGTTTCCACAATGCATCGACTCACTTACAGCTGGTGTCAGAAGTAGGATATTGTCGCTTTGGACGTGAACAATATTGTGGGCTCACCCCTACAGGCGGTCAGTCATAAATTTTCCTTATAATTACTCTCAATATAGGCCAGAAGGAAAAGGTGAAAGAATCCTTCCTGGTTGTGAAAACTCTAGGGGATGCCTTCTGAGACCTCAAATCTGTTAAAGGCGCCGGCAGTGCTTCTGTGGGTGCTTGGCTGTGAAACAGCTGCAAGGCTCGGTCTTGCTCAGAGAGACATTCTCCCTGTCCCCTAAAGTCCTAACTACTCTCTCCTACCCTGCTCTTTCATAGGCTCTGTGGTCCTGTTTGTCTTCAGTGCAACTGGAGCTTTCTTTTACATGCAGAGTGACTTGCTAGCAGGTTTTACTTTTTTCTAAACAAATGGTGTCCTAGCACCATCCATTAAATAATCTGTCGCCATCATCATATACCAATGCACAAATTGCACATGCTTCTGTTTCTGTACTTTCTAGTACATTCCAGTATTCCCTCCAGCTGTTATTCCATCCATTCCACAATTTCACCCCTAAGAATTTGGTTTTTGACCAATTACCAAGTTGGAGGATCCAGTGGTGATGGTGGTGGGTGATGGTGGTGATGGTGTTGATCATGGTGGTGGTGGTGATGATGGTGATGGAGGCGGTAGTGGTAGAGGTGGTGGTGGCTATTGTGGTGGTGATGGTGGTGGTCGTGGTCATGGTGGATGGTGGTGGTGGTCATGGTGGTGGTGGTTGTGGTCATGGTGGTGGTGGTGGCTATTGTGGTGGTGATGGTGGTGGTGGTGGTCATGGTGGTGGTGGTGGCTATTGTGGTGGTGATGGTAGTGGTCATGGTCATGGTGCTGGTGCTGGTGGTGGCAGAGGTGGAGGTGGAGATTTTGGTGGTCGTGTTGATGGTACTAGTTTCACATGCATGAGTTTGTCTTGTACAATTGTGTCAGGAACGATCTGCGGCCCTGTCTTTTGAATACTATCACTCAGGGACACACACCCCTCAAGTTATTACATCACTCAATGAACATTAGCCCCCAGAGAACCCTGCCATCACCACCAAAAGAACCAACCCTGTGTCAACCCAGTAGCTTCACAACCTAGAGCATGTCTGTGGAAGCCAGGGACTGAAGCAGGGCCAAGTCTATGATGGGGGGGGTCACATGAGAAATTACCATGAAGGAAGATGGTGGAGACAAGTGTTACCCATCTGTCAGATCATTCCAGGTAGGGAGCTCTGAGACACAAGTTTTAAACTGCAAATGAAGTCATTTTGTTTCAAGCCAAGCCATTCACTTCATTTTTCTTTAGGTTTGTTTTCGGGGTTTATGTCACTATTACTGGAGTGTTTGGATTTTGGAATACATGCAGATAAGAAGTCATGTTTTATGTAGCCCATGAGTCATGAGGATCTGATAGATGCCTCTTCAGCCCCTGGGTACAAAAGAGTCCATTTAATGCCAATCAAGAAATCAGAAACTGAAGTTGACTGAAAACTAAAACCTCTCTGTCACTCAAATGTAACAAGCCAGAAATCTCTTTGACATTGATAAACTAAAGGTCCTTCCTTTTATGCAATGATAAGCCATGTGATTAGAACCAATTGTACACATCACACACTGCAACAAAGTATAGAGATCATGGTGGTGGGGGTGAACTAAGAGCTCCCCAAAATCCTAGCTCTGGCTGCTTTCAAAGCCCAAGCAAGAGGAGGGGTGCAGTTTTCCATTTACTGAGTAAAATGGAGCAGGTGTCAACATCAGCTCAATCCTCCACTGCACCCAGTGTCCATCTGCTCTCTCCTCACCTGTACTCAGTGTCCATCTCTCTCCTCCACTGCACTCAGTGTCCATCTCTCTCCTCCACTGCACTCAGTGTCCATCTGCTGTCTCCTCCACTGCACTCAGTGTCCATCTCTCTCCTCCACTGCACTCAGTGTCCATCTGCTCTCTCCTCCACTGCACTCGCAGTGTCCATCTGCTCTCTCCTCTACTGCACTCACAGTGTCCATCTGCTCTCTCCTCCACTGCACTCACAGTGTCCATCTGCTGTCTCCTCCACTGCACTCACAGTCCATCTGCTCTCTCCTCCACTGCACTCAGTGTCCATCTGCTCTCTCCTCCACTGCACTCGCAGTGTCCATCTGCTCTCTCCTCCACTGCACTCAGTGTCCATCTGCAATCTCCTCCACTGCACTGTGTCCATCTGCTGTCTCCTCCCCTGCACTCACAGTGTCCATCTGCTCTCTTCTCCACTGCATTCACAGTGTCCATCTGCTCTCTCCTCCACTGCACTCACTGTCCATCTGCTCTCTCCTCCACTGCACTCGCAGTGTCCATCTGCTCTCTCCTCCACTGCACTCGCAGTGTCCATCTGCTCTCTCCTCCACTGCACTCACAGTGTCCATCTGCTGTCTCCTCCACTGCACTCAGTGTCCATCTGCTCTCTCCTCCACTGCACTCACAGTGTCCATCTGCTGTCTCCTCCACTGCACTCACAGTGTCCATCTGCTGTCTCCTCCACTGCCCTCACTGTCCATCTGCTCTCTCCTCCACTACACTCGCAGTGTCCATCTGCTCTCTCCTCCACTGCACTCACAGTGTCCATCTGCTGTCTCCTCCACTGCACTCAGTGTCCATCTGCTCTCTCCTCCACTGCACTCGCAGTGTCCATCTGCTCTCTCCTCCACTGCACTCACAGTGTCCATCTGCTGTCTCCTCCACTGCACTCAGTGTCCATCTGCTCTCTCCTCCACTGCACTCGCAGTGTCCATCTGTTCTCTCCTCCACTGCACTCACAGTGTCCATCTGCTCTCTCCTCCACTGCACTCACAGTGTCCATCTCTCTCCTCCACTGCACTCAGTGTCCATCTGCTCTCTCCTCCACTGCACTCACAGTATCCCTCTGCTCTGTCCTCCACTGCACTCACAGTGTCCATCTGCTCTCTCCTCCACTGCACTCACAGTGTCATCTCTCTCCTCCACTGCACTCACTGTCCATCTGCTCTCTCCTCCACTGCACTCACAGTGTCCATCTCTCTCCTCCACTGCACTCAGTGTCCATCTGCTCTCTTCTCCACTGTACTCGCAGTGTCCATCTGCTCTCTCCTCCACTGCACTCACAGTGTCCATCTGCTGTCTCCTCCACTGCACTCACATCGTCCATCTGCTGTCTCCTCTACTGCACTCAGTGTCCATCTGCTGTCTCCTCCACTGCACTCAGTGTCCATCTGCTGTCTCCTCCACTGCACTCACATCGTCCATCTGCTGTCTCCTCCACTGCACTCACATCGTCCATCTGCTCTCTCCTCTACTGCACTCAGTGTCCATCTGCTGTCTCCTCCACTGCACTCAGTGTCCATCTGCTGTCTCCTCCACTGCACTCACTGTCCATCTGCTCTCTCCTCCACTGCACTCACAGTGTCCATCTGCTCTCTCCTCCACTGCACTCACAGTGCCATCTCTCTCCTCCACTGCACTCACTGTCCATCTGCTCTCTCCTCCACCGCACTCAGTGTACATCTGCTCTCTCCTCCACTGCACTTACAGTGTCCATCTCTCTCCTCCACTGCACTCACTGTCCATCTGCTGTCTCCTCCACTGCACTCAGTGTCCATCTGCTCTCTCCTCCACTGCACTCAGAGTCCATCTGCAATCTCCTCCACTGCACTGTGTCCATCTGCTCTCTCCTCCACTGCACTCACAGTGTCCATCTGCTCTCTTCTCCACTGCACTCACTGTCCATCTGCTCTCTCCTCCACTGCACTCGCAGTGTCCATCTGCTCTCTCCTCCACTGCACTCACAGTGTCCATCTGCTGTCTCCTCCACTGCACTCAGTGTCCATCTGCTCTCTCCTCCACTGCACTCGCAGTGTCCATCTGCTCTCTCCTCCACTGCACTCACAGTGTCCATCTGCTGTCTTCTCCACTGCACTCACAGTGTCCATCTGCTGTCTCCTCCACTGCCCTCACTGTCCATCTGCTCTCTCCTCCACTGCACTCAGTGTCCATCTGCTCTCTCCTCCACTGCACTCACAGTGTCCATCTGCTGTCTCCTCCACTGCACTCAGTGTCCATCTGCTGTCTCCTCCACTGCACTCAGTGTCCATCTGCTCTCTCCTCCACTGCACTCGCAGTGTCCATCTGCTCTCTCCTCCACTGCACTCACAGTGTCCATCTGCTCTCTCTCCTCCACTGTAATCACAGTGTCATCTCTCTCCTCCACTGCACTCAGTGTCCATCTGCTCTCTCCTCCACTGCACTCAGTATCCATCTGTTCTCTCCTCCACTGCATTCACAGTGTCCATCTGCTGTCTCCTCCACTGCACTCACTGTCCATCTGCTCTCTCCTCCACTGCACTCACAGTGTCCATCTGCTGTCTCCTCCACTGCACTCACTGTCCATCTGCTCTCTCCTCCACTGCACTCACAGTGTCCATCTGCTCTCTCCTCCACTGCACTCACAGTGTCCATCTGCTGTCTCCTCCACTGCACTCACATCGTCCATCTGCTGTCTCCTCCACTGCACTCACATCGTCCATCTGCTCTCTCCTCCACTGCACTCAGTGTCCATCTGCTCTCTCCTCCACTGCACTCAGTGTCCATCTGCTGTCTCCTCCACTGCACTCAGTGTCCATCTGCTGTCTCCTCCACTGCACTCACATCGTCCATCTGCTGTCTCCTCCACTGCACTCACATCGTCCATCTGCTGTCTCCTCCACTGCACTCAGTGTCCATCTGCTGTCTCCTCCACTGCACTCAGTGTCCATCTGCTGTCTCCTCCACTGCACTCACTGTCCATCTGCTCTCTCCTCCACTGCACTCACAGTGTCCATCTGCTATCTCCTCCACTGCACTCACTGTCCATCTGCTCTCTCCTCCACTGCACTCACAGTGTCCATCTGCTATCTCCTCCACTGCACTCACAGTGCCATCTCTCTCCTCCACTGCACTCACAGTGTCCATCTCTCTCCTCCACTGCACTCAGTGTCCATCTGCTCTCTTCTCCACTGCACTCGCAGTGTCCATCTGCTCTCTCCTCCACTGCACTCACAGTGTCCATCTGCTGTCTCCTCCACTGCACTCACATCGTCCATCTGCTGTCTCCTCCACTGCACTCACATCGTCCATCTGCTCTCTCCTCCACCGCACTCAGTGTACATCTGCTCTCTCCTCCACTGCACTCACAGTGTCCATCTCTCTCCTCCACTGCACTCAGTGTCCATCTGCTCTCTTCTCCACTGCACTCGCAGTGTCCATCTGCTCTCTCCTCCACTGCACTCACAGTGTCCATCTGCTGTCTCCTCCACTGCACTCACATCGTCCATCTGCTGTCTCCTCCACTGCACTCACATCGTCCTTCTGCTGTCTCCTCCACTGCACTCACATCGTCCATCTGCTCTCTCCTCCACTGCACTCAGTGTCCATCTGCTCTCTTCTCCACTGTACTCGCAGTGTCCATCTGCTCTCTCCTCCACTGCACTCACAGTGTCCATCTGCTATCTCCTCCACTGCACTCACAGTGCCATCTCTCTCCTCCACTGCACTCACTGTCCATCTGCTCTCTCCTCCACCGCACTCAGTGTACATCTGCTCTCTCCTCCACTGCACTCACAGTGTCCATCTCTCTCCTCCACTGCACTCAGTGTCCATCTGCTCTCTTCTCCACTGCACTCGCAGTGTCCATCTGCTCTCTCCTCCACTGCACTCACAGTGTCCATCTGCTGTCTCCTCCACTGCACTCACATCGTCCATCTGCTGTCTCCTCCACTGCACTCACATCGTCCATCTGCTGTCTCCTCCACTGCACTCACATCGTCCATCTGCTCTCTCCTCCACTGCACTCAGTGTCCATCTGCTGTCTCCTCCACTGCACTCAGTGTCCATCTGCTCTCTCCTCCACTGCACTCACAGTGTCCATCTGCTCTCTCCTCCACTGCACTCAGTGTGCATCTGCTGTCTCCTCCACTGCACTCAGTGTCCATCTGCTCTCTTCTCCACTGCACTCGCAGTGTCCATCTGCTCTCTCCTCCACTGCACTCACAGTGTCCATCTGCTGTCTCCTCCACTGCACTCACATCGTCCATCTGCTGTCTCCTCCACTGCACTCACATCGTCCATCTGCTGTCTCCTCCACTGCACTCACATCGTCCATCTGCTCTCTCCTCCACTGCACTCAGTGTCCATCTGCTGTCTCCTCCACTGCACTCAGTGTCCATCTGCTCTCTTCTCCACTGTACTCGCAGTGTCCATCTGCTCTCTCCTCCACTGCACTCAGTGTCCATCTGCTCTCTCCTCCACTGCACTCAGAGTCCATCTGCAATCTCCTCCACTGCACTGTGTCCATCTGCTCTCTCCTCCACTGCACTCACAGTGTCCATCTGCTCTCTTCTCCACTGCACTCACTGTCCATCTGCTCTCTCCTCCACTGCACTCGCAGTGTCCATCTGCTCTCTCCTCCACTGCACTCGCAGTGTCCATCTGCTGTCTCCTCCACTGCACTCAGTGTCCATCTGCTCTCTCCTCCACTGCACTCGCAGTGTCCATCTGCTCTCTCCTCCACTGCACTCACAGTGTCCATCTGCTGTCTTCTCCACTGCACTCACAGTGTCCATCTGCTGTCTCCTCCACTGCCCTCACTGTCCATCTGCTCTCTCCTCCACTGCACTCAGTGTCCATCTGCTCTCTCCTCCACTGCACTCACAGTGTCCATCTGCTGTCTCCTCCACTGCACTCAGTGTCCATCTGCTGTCTCCTCCACTGCACTCAGTGTCCATCTGCTCTCTCCTCCACTGCACTCGCAGTGTCCATCTGCTCTCTCCTCCACTGCACTCACAGTGTCCATCTGCTCTCTCTCCTCCACTGTAATCACAGTGTCATCTCTCTCCTCCACTGCACTCAGTGTCCATCTGCTCTCTCCTCCACTGCACTCAGTATCCATCTGTTCTCTCCTCCACTGCACTCACAGTGTCCATCTGCTGTCTCCTCCACTGCACTCACTGTCCATCTGCTCTCTCCTCCACTGCACTCACAGTGTCCATCTGCTGTCTCCTCCACTGCACTCACTGTCCATCTGCTCTCTCCTCCACTGCACTCACAGTGTCCATCTGCTCTCTCCTCCACTGCACTCACAGTGTCCATCTGCTGTCTCCTCCACTGCACTCACAGTGTCCATCTGCTATCTCCTCCACTGCACTCAGTGTCCATCTGCTGTCTCTCCACTGCACTCACAGTGTCCATCTGCTCTCTCCTCCACTGCACTCACAGTGTCCATCTGCTCTCTCCTCCACTGCACTCACAGTGTCATCTCTCTCCTCCACTGCACTCACTGTCCATCTGCTCTCTCCTCCACTGCACTCACAGTGTCCATCTGCTGTCTCCTCCACTGCACTCAGTGTCCATCTGCTCTCTCCTCCACTGCACTCGCAGTGTCCATCTGCTCTCTCCTCCACTGCACTCACAGTGTCCATCTGCTGTCTCCTCCACTGCACTCACATCGTCCATCTGCTGTCTCCTCCACTGCACTCACATCGTCCATCTGCTCTCTCCTCCACTGCACTCAGTGTCCATCTGCTCTCTCCTCCACTGCACTCAGTGTCCATCTGCTGTCTCCTCCACTGCACTCAGTGTCCATCTGCTGTCTCCTCCACTGCACTCACATCGTCCATCTGCTGTCCCCTCCACTGCACTCACATCGTCCATCTGCTCTCTCCTCCACTGCACTCATTGTCCATGCTGTCTCCTCCACTGCACTCAGTGTCCATCTGCTGTCTCCTCCACTGCACTCACATCGTCCATCTGCTGTCTCCTCCACTGCACTCACATCGTCCATCTGCTCTCTCCTCCACTGCACTCAGTGTCCATCTGCTGTCTCCTCCACTGCACTCAGTGTCCATCTGCTGTCTCCTCCACTGCACTCACTGTCCATCTGCTCTCTCCTCCACTGCACTCACAGTGTCCATCTGCTATCTCCTCCACTGCACTCACAGTGCCATCTCTCTCCTCCACTGCACTCACTGTCCATCTGCTCTCTCCTCCACCGCACTCAGTGTACATCTGCTCTCTCCTCCACTGCACTCACAGTGTCCATCTCTCTCCTCCACTGCACTCAGTGTCCATCTGCTCTCTTCTCCACTGCACTCGCAGTGTCCATCTGCTCTCTCCTCCACTGCACTCACAGTGTCCATCTGCTGTCTCCTCCACTGCACTCACATCGTCCATCTGCTGTCTCCTCCACTGCACTCACATCGTCCTTCTGCTGTCTCCTCCACTGCACTCACATCGTCCATCTGCTCTCTCCTCCACTGCACTCAGTGTCCATCTGCTCTCTTCTCCACTGTACTCGCAGTGTCCATCTGCTCTCTCCTCCACTGCACTCACAGTGTCCATCTGCTATCTCCTCCACTGCACTCACAGTGCCATCTCTCTCCTCCACTGCACTCACTGTCCATCTGCTCTCTCCTCCACCGCACTCAGTGTACATCTGCTCTCTCCTCCACTGCACTCACAGTGTCCATCTCTCTCCTCCACTGCACTCAGTGTCCATCTGCTCTCTTCTCCACTGCACTCGCAGTGTCCATCTGCTCTCTCCTCCACTGCACTCACAGTGTCCATCTGCTGTCTCCTCCACTGCACTCACATCGTCCATCTGCTGTCTCCTCCACTGCACTCACATCGTCCATCTGCTGTCTCCTCCACTGCACTCACATCGTCCATCTGCTCTCTCCTCCACTGCACTCAGTGTCCATCTGCTCTCTCCTCCACTGCACTCAGTGTCCATCTGCTCTCTCCTTCACTGCTACTGGCCAAGCGGTCTGGAGGTGAGGCCGCAATATCAGACCCCAGCAGAGCTGGTGATATGAGATTCAGAAAACTGATGCAAACTAATAAAATGTATAGCCTCTCAACGTTACAGTGATCTACGAGTGGTGGAGTCCACCAGGAGAGGGCCGCTGGGATACTGGGGGGCAGGTGCTCCTGTACCACATCACCCTTGTCTCTGCAAATCACTGATGGCAAAGGGTTTGAAGATCCTCCCTCTTTCCCACTCTCTTTCTCTCCTCCCTTTCATCCACCCTTCCTCCTAATTTTGTGGCCCTCTACCCGATTCCTCCCCCTCCTCCCTGCCCTTTTTCTCCAGTCCCTCTCATCCCTTCGCTGGCTTGAACCTGCCAGGTGGAAGCCATCAGTCTCTGCTTGGGCACTTCAGCCTAGGGCTGCAGCCTTGCATGCTGGGATCTAGTGCTTTGTCTCCTGAGAGGGCTCTACAGCTCCCCCTGCATGCTCTGTGACAAAACTAAGTTTGGGCCTTTTCCAGTCTATCAGGGAGCAATGTGTCTTCTCAGGTGATTATTGGATTTGAAGTTCATTCTCCAAAGAGTCCACTCAACACTTTGGCACAGAACATTAGAAACTTGTTGTTTCGTAGACTTAAAAACAGACATTTTAACATAAACATGGAAATGAGCTCCAGAAAATGTGCAAGAATAGAAAAAAATTCAAATCAGGGTGAAAACATCAGGAGCCAGAGCTGGTTCCTTTAAATAGTATCTCCTCTGCACAGACAAATTTGGAAATCAGACTTGCAGCAGTGTGGGGTCTGTTCCTCACGCACATATGCCATGCATGTTCTGTTGGTGTTACTGCAGGGAACTAAACAGCCTGGAATCTTGTGGTCAAACTCTCCCAGGCCGTGCCACGTCTGACAAGTGATGTTGTGACACAAAGAGGTGTGGACAGGGAGACACCTTCAGGAGGACAGTAGCAAAGACCCAGGCTCTGTCACATGACCTTGGCTGAGTCCTTCCATGGCTCGACTTCTTACCCTCATTCTGAAGGCCTGTGTTCTTGGGCTACATAAGCCCTCAATAACCCCCAGCGCTTCAAACCTCTTCTGCTACTAATTTCTGCAGAGCATTACCGTACACCACACACACCCCTTTGTAAACTGTGGATGATTACACCCAGAATACTAGACAACTATAGTCAAGCCCTTAACTGAAATGTAAGAAGAAGCTATTGCTTCCATTTGACAGATGAACAAATGGCCTAAGTCGTTAAAACATTCATCTGCAAAAGGAAGTTTCCCTCTTTGTGCCAAGTCCTGTATGAGGGACTAAAGATGCAGAGAGAATGAGGTCTGGGCTCAACACAAGGGAGGAGATTGTCACAGAACGGTTCATGGTAGGGAAAAAACCAACAGCAAAGCACAAGACCGAACGGTGACCTGGCTAAGCCAGCAAAGGCTTCCCAGAGTCTGATACCCTGAAGGAGCTCGGCAAATGGACAGAGAGGAGAGCATAAGGAATAAATGTGAGTGTGTGTAGAGGCAGAGGGAGCTCAGAGCATTTGGGACACAGGCGTGTGCAGAGGGAAGAATGGTTTCTGAGAAGGGGCTGGTGTTAGTAAGGCATGCTGAGGCACATGAGGAGACTGAGCGTTCCCTTATAGGTTCTGGTATCCGGGTAGACCAGACTATGGTGGTAAGCTGACCAATCAGCAAGCTGACACACAAGTCAACATGTAAATGATGAGGGATCACAGGAAGACCATGACACGGGGATGGGCTCAGGAGTCGGATGGAAGAGGCATTTTGGATTTGGATCCATTGGGCTTGGTGACAAACTAGGAGAGGGAAGGATGTGCCTGGAAGCCAGCTCTGGAGACCGAGAGGGTGGGGACAGAAAGCACTGGGTCTGAGGAGTCCACAGAAGACCTGTGTCCTCGTTCAGGGTGTGCAGACGTCGAGGGATCTGCTTGGTTGGTTTGAAAGTGATAGTCCAGTCAGATCCTCCCACTGCAGGCTGGGGTCAGAGGTGAAACCCTGGGAATAAAAGCCAACAGCTGAGAGCCCAGGCTGAGGAGCTACAGGAAACCATGACACGGCTCATCCTCTTAGTTTACACAACAGGGACAAGAGTTACGTCTGTGTTATCCAGTCATTAATTAGACAAGTCAGTTTAAAACAAAAACTAGAATCTGGCTTTTCCGATCACTTATAAGCACAACACACGCAAACACACATCACACACCACAGATACACCACATGTCACACACATCACAAACCTACAAATACACCACACACACATCACACACCCTACACACACACACACACACACACACACACACACACACACACCACATGACACCACACACTCTATGTATTCCAGTACTTTTAGAAAGTCACTACATCCATCTATGTCCAGGATAACTGCCCTTCTTAACAAATAGCTCTGTTTCAAGACTTAAACCAAGTGTTCCCCAAATGTTCTCAGATCAATGGTCCACACACTCACTACCCCCAGCTCACTCCTTCCTTCTCTCTCTCTCTCTCTCTCTCTCTCTCTCTCTCTCTCTCTCTGTCTGTCTCTCTCTCTGTCCCTCTTTCCCTCCCTCCTCTCTCTCCCATCACTCATCTCTCTCCTCCCCCACCCCATCACCCCCTCTCTCAATCTCTCTAATGTGTATGAATGTTTTCCCTGCATGAAGTCTGGACAGAAAATCACACACTAGGGACTGAAGTAGTGATTGGTGATGTTGGTGCTGGAAATCGAACCCAGGGTCTCTGCAAGAGCAACTAGTTCTCTTGACCTCTGAACCACCTCTCCAGCCCCTACGAACAAGATTCTTTAGCCAGACCGCACATGTTAAACCAATGAATTGTTTTATAAGTCCTATAAGGTGTCATTCCTGGGCTGAAGTATACAAATGAATAAGTTTGAATTGTTAAGTGTCAAAATACAGAGCGCTATGACAGAGTTATCTAAATGCAAAGACGGAAATGCTATGGGAGCACGAGACAGGGTTTCTCCAAGGATGTGGGGCAGACATCCTGGAGTTATCATTTGGGCAGTTGTGAGAAGGATGCAGGACAGACATCCTGGAGTTATCATTTGGGCAGTTGTGAGAAGGATTCAGGACAGACATCCTGGAGTTATCATTTGGGCAGTTGTGAGAAGGATTCAGGACAGACATCCTAGAGTTATCATCTGGGCAGTTGTGAGAAGGGTCTTAGCAGCAAGGGGGATTGCAGGACACAGTGAGAGACAGTGCGGGGAAGGGGGGCACATCGAGGCCCTCGGCAGGGAAACCACAAGCCCTTCTTGTTTCATCATCAGAAGGCTCCACAGTTTTTTTTGTTTTGTTTTGTTTGTTTTACGAGACAGGGTTTCTCTGTATTGTTTTGGAGGCTGTTGGTCCAGCCTGGCCTCGAACTCACAGAGATCCATCTGCCTCTGCCTCCCAAGTGCTGGGATTAAAGGCGTGCGCCACCACCGCCTGGCCTGCTCCACAGTTTTTAATTACCACTTTCCCATTGCGCCGTTAGTCCTTCCTAATCAATAGCACTTTCAGCAGTCACGAGCGTTCTCCAGTGTGCGTCCGTACATACGCTGTACCTCGATGACACTTCACAACCAGTCTCACGCGCATTTCTTATTCTGAATCTGTAATCAGATGCCTCGTGACACAACGCTCCCAAGCTGTCACCTGGGTCCTGACATAATGCTCTCTTAGGCTGTCACCTGGCAATGCCAATTTCAGATTAGTATCTCCCTCAACCGTTTTCACACAATATAGTTAATACACAGTGCATAGGCCATGTTTGCTCTGAACTTTGGAATTTTCTTTCTATCTATATGAAAAAAATCTCAAATTTGTCAGATTCAAGGCACAAACATGTATTCCAAAGCAAAACAGGAAGAGCTTAAAGACCATAACATCCAAATCTGTTTTCCCTTGGTTATACTGATGATGTATCATTCATATAAAAATGCATTTGTGTGGAAGAAAACAACCACTTACAACCATATCAGATGTCAGCATGGTTGGGAAAGCCCTTGCCCAGCCTGTCTCCAGCATGGCACGTTCCGAGCTCTCGTCCTCTGTGCTTTAAATTTTAGAATGTAAACGTTTCCCCAGTCACTTCTTGACTCTCCCCACCCCTGCACCCCGATTGTCCTTCTGCCTTTGGGCCACATCAGTGAGACAGCCAGTCACACCTAAGTGCAGATCAGAGACAAGACACTGCCCCACTTAAGGCTTTGGTGACCACACTGCCTGTAGGGTGATGTTCTGGCTCATTGGGGAATAGAAGCTCTCGTGGTCCAGTTCCTGTTTGCTTCTCCACATGAACCTTCCGTGTCTGCCTTGCGGCCTCGCCTGCTGCGGGTTCCTGCGCCTCTCTGTTTCTGTTCACCCCATGCCCTCAGCCTGGCTTCCTCCACCTCTAAAACCGCATGACTAGTTTCTCCTTCTGGGCTCGGCCTTCCACCCTTACTTCATCCAGGGTGACTTCCATGACTACCCAAACATGGGCAAAACCCATCTCTGATGGAGATATGCCAAATCATCCAGTCTGTCTCATCTGTCAGCTACTGCTGCGTAAGACAATGTAACTGTCATCTCAAAACTCAGTCCTCTGCAGATGAATGTATCCCATGTTTACAAATCGGGGGGGGCGTCTTCTGGGCTCATGGTGGAGAGCAGTGGGTGACAGTGTTGAGGGACATATAGCTCCAACACTGCCGCCCTCAACAGCCTGAGAACTTTGCTTAGATTTGGGGGAGCAGACCTTGGCTCAGCCTAAACTGGAGTTTGTTGCTTCAACACCGTAAAGAATTTCTGGACTAGCCCAGTCAGCGAAGCAGGGCTGGCAGTTTCACCGATGATAGTTTAATACAGGCTGAAGCATGAGCGTTAAGGGGAGGGAAGACCCTCGGAAAGAAAGACACACCTAAGCAGAGGCGCTGCTTCCTGAAGAGCACAGCAAAATCAAGACTACCCACGTGTGGGTACAGGCTCCTGTGGAAGAGACTGGGCAATCAGTTGCCTTAGTGTTCGCCATGTATACACCTTTGGGGACTCTTGGCTTTGCTAAGAAGCCCTCTGCCCAGCTTCTGAGAGGAGAAATGGATGTGGTGTCTGCAGACATGCCTTGGTGGGGTTATAATTTAAGAGAGCGGCATATGAGGGGTTAAGTGTATTCCCTGTGAGCAGGGTCTCTGATAAGATACCATCAAGAGCAGGTTTGTGACCAGACAGAGGAAAAGGCCTCCGGCAGGTGTTGGTCATCCTGAGGTGATGCTCTTCTGCTGTCAGAGCCACTACCAGATTCCACAGTGGGAGTGTCTTAGTCTCTTCTCATGTCCCCTAGGCCTCCCCACCTTTCTCCCTGCCCCAAGACCTGGGAAACGTTATTCTCTTGGGAGCAATCAGACACTCAGGGCGACCCAGGCTGCCATTACCACCCTCGTGTTGTCTCCACTGACCACAGTTGGTGTCGGTGGGAAAGAAGGGGGCTTCTCCTAGGACTGGAAGGAATGGGGTGCTCAGGGCCCCAACCCCCAGATTCACCTTGACTCCCCTTTTCCTTTTCTATGCTCCACATCCAGCCAATCAGCAAACCCTCAGACCATCTCGCACAGACTCCCAGAGCCCTGCGCACCTCGGCTCCTCCTCCACTATGTACCCTGGTCCCGGCCACCTTCATCTCTCCTCTAGGTGACTGAAGCAGCTCCCTAATTGACTCTTCTGCCTCTGCTCTTGCTCCTCGCAATTCACTCTGTCCTAGCAACCAGACTCATCTTTTGAGATGGCGTCCCAGGTTTTCCAATGACTTCCTTCTCCCCAGAGGGAGACGAGGTCAGTCCTCAGAAGCGCTGTGTGGACAGCGGCCATCTGCTCACTGCGGTTCCTGTCCTCAACCCTTTCCAGTCTCCTTTGCACACTCTGCCCCCCTCACTGCCCCTCTGGCTCTTCCACGCCAACCCCTGACACTTCCTCTTCTTGCTCTATACTCTTCTTCCCCTGGAGACCGGCTGGAGCACATCACAGATCTGCATAGCTGTCTCCCTTACCTCCATTCCCCTCTTCCCTCAGAATCGCCTCCTCAGGGAGCTCCTGCCTCACCATCTGGATAAAACAGTGGCCTCTCTAGGCAGCCTTCCTTCCCCCAGTAAAAATCCAAGGTCCGCGAGAGTAGCGGCTACTTGCTTTGCTTATGGTTGCCTCTCAAAGACTTAGCACAGCCCCTGGCATGGAGTGAGTGCTCAGTGGCTGCTTAACACTCATCACTTATCTTAAAGTCATCTACTAGTATAACAATGTCCTCGTGGGCAAGGAGAACTGACACCACCCCTCCTTGTAGCTCCAGTGCAAGGCCACTCAGGGAACCCACACTTGCCAAGGGGAGGCTCCTGGAAGTCGCCCAAACTTAAGGCCAACACATTCTCACCCAGCTTCTGCATCTCACCAACAGTGTTTGTTGAAAAAGAAATGTTTGTCCAGGGATTACCATAGGCTGAATGTAGAGCCCACCATCTAACTCAGCCAGCGCTCGCCCATCGGCATCATTCTCTTTGGTCCAGCAGCCTCACAAGGGCAAGACATGCCTGCCCCACTCTCCATGAGGTCTCGGGGGCCCAGATAGTGCCTGCACCACAGATGCATGGTTCACCTCTGATGGATGAAATGAACGATGGGAGAACCACAGGTCTTCCGTGAGAGCCTGTGAGTGCATGGGGCGTGGGCATGTTTGATGGGTAGAAACTTCAGAAAGAGGGGGCACCTCTAGTTTGACAGCATCTGCTTCAGCTATAGCAGGACAAAGAGACCCCCAAAATGTGCCTGTTGAAAGCCACCTGCTGTGACTGTGTAACTCCTCAGGGATTGAGCTGGCATCTTACCATTCCCTTAGGGACACCTTCCACCTGTCCCATAGGTCAATGCACATCCTGCTAGACCAAGTATGAAGTAGACCTACCCATCAGTTCACGTAGCCTCACTACCCAGCCTCTCCAGGGTCTGTTAACACAAGGCCCTGATGTAATCTTAGCATCGTGGCCTCTAACACCAGAGAGGACGCTGAACTTTCCTCCTTCCTCTGCCTGGCAGAGCAGTGCTGGGGTTTTAGGGTGTGTGCTAGGGCAGTTAGTGCTAATATCGAATGAGTACTTACCTGTACTAAGATACGATACCCGAGTGTTAATCCTGGCTGTGACCAAGTCTCTAGACTTCAGTTCCCCATCCAGGAGCAGAAATGTCACCAGTATCTGCACCCTAGGTTTCCCATGAGAATGTGACAACCTGAATAGGTATGGCAGCCCAAGACTTGGCACACAGCATGTATTCAATAAGCGATAACTAACAGTAATGGCACTTGCAATAACTGTACCTCTTAATGTTGTGTTTCTCTTAGTCTATTTCACAAATAGACTATTACAGACTGGATGAATTACAAAGAAAACAAATGAAATGAATGGAGAGTCCAATGTTTAGGTATCTTCATCCAGTAAGAGCCTTTTCCTGTCACATTCTGTGATAGGAGGCAGAAATACAGAGAAGTTCAAAGGATGAGAGAATTCTGAGTATGGCCCTCAGCTCTTGTCACATGAACCACTCCCTCAGTAATTACTCCGGTCCCATCACGAGGGCAGGACCTCCTGACTTAACTACTTCCTATGAGACCCTGACACTGCGGCACTGGGAGTTAAGGTTCTAAGATGTGAGCTTTGGGCAACATTCTCACTGGGGCAATGAAACCAACCATGCTCAAGCCAACCGTATGTGGACGCAGGCTGTGGGGGAGAGAGGGTCTTTCAGAAATTTCCTATTTGAGCTTACAATCCTAACAGGTTTCCTCTGTCCCAGCTTGGAGCAAGCACTCTGTCATAGAGTGGAGACATGTTTACTAGAAGGCAGTGTGTGTGTGTGTGTGTGTGTGTGTGTGTGTGTGTGTGTGTGTGCCTGCATGCATGTATGTGCATGTGCATGCATGTGTGTGTGTGTGTGTGTGTGTGTGTGCATGTATGCACAATAAAAAACGCCCAGGACAAAGAAGAGGTCAGGGGAGCCAATGAGGTGTGGACTTCAGGGACTGGGTAGGGTGCGTTTGGAATCACTGTGGTGCCAGCAGAAAGGCAGGGAGCTAAGGAGAGAACTGCTGAGAACTCCACAACAGAAATCCATGCAGCACCCTTGCTTTGGGTGGATGTGTGGAGTATGTGGGCTCCTCTCTAAACACATGAGCGAACCCGGTGTGCTGAGTAATTCACACAGTGCGTGCACATGGCCAGGCCCTGGTCAGGGTCACCAGCATCTAGCTCAGCTTGCACAGGGATGGATGGCGTCTCCAACAGGGCTTCGTAAGCCTTCCTCTGGAGAATGTCCACACTTGCTATGTCCCACGCCGGCCTCAGCCCCACCAGCATCTGCTCCTCTGCCAGCCCTACTCACACCCCGTCTCCCCCTTGAAAGCCCCTGCTGTCTGTGGGTCAGGCGCGTGCCCAGCTGTCCCAGGGCGCTTCCAGAGCTTCGCGGTCTTCGATTGGTTGCTTGTAACTTTCATGAAATGGCGGTTTTATTTAGATTTGGATTCCCAGTGCCTGGCACACCATGGCAACTAAAGTATGCTTGCAGAATTGGTGGGTGTGGCACCTGAGTTTCCCAAACGGTATTGAAATTGTTTTCTTGAAATGCAGCTCTGGCCCTAGGCAAGCCTCTGAATCCAACAAAGGACCTGTTTAGAAAAAAGTCAGCAAGCGTGGGAATGTGCTACTTTTGGAATTTCACAGATGTGTCACTGTGCTGAGCCCCTCACGATGTAAGTGACTGCAAATCAAGTAAACTGAAATCCAGCTGGGACACTAGAGTGTCCACAGAGGCCCTGCCACACTGCCTGATACAGTGCAGTGCCCCAGGCCCAGGGTCCTGTGTCAGGGTGTGAGCTGCCAGAGCCCTGCCCATCCTTCCCCATGCTCCGCCCTCTGCCTGTGCCATGCACGGAGGGCCTCGCGGAGTGAAGCTACAGGAGTGAATCCAACACAGGCATCTGTCAGCTTTATTCAAAGAGGTGCTGGGAGAGCCAAACCAAGATGGGTGAGTGTATGTGCTGAGGTTCCCTGGAAGGTCCAGACCACTACAATGTTGGCCAATTCTTGTCCTTTGCTGTATTGAGTGATTTACCCAGAATCCCTTGTTCTTTGCAAAAAAAAAAAAAAAACCAAACAGCTTGCTCTTTGAAAAACAAAATCCGATAAATAAACTAGAAGTGGTGAAGGAGCTCTACGCTGACAAGCTTTGCGGCAGCTTGGACTTACTGATGTGGTGAAGGTGAATCAAACAATTAATTGTAATATTGTAATATCCACTGTATAATGAGCACCAGACTCGGGTTCTCACCTAGCATTTCACATCCATCGCTGGTTCCAGTTACAATGAACGAGAACTCAGCCAAGCATGCTAAGCCTTAGCATGCACATCCATCATGCACGTGAGAGGCGTGTAGAAGGAATTGCACCAGGCAGGTGCGGCATGGAGTCCTGTGTTAGCTGTCGCGTCCTACGTGTGCCCCGCGTGCCCGGTACCATGCTGTCTTTTCATCTGTCCAGGTCACAGAATCCTCACACCATCATGTAACGAGGCTTCTCTGCCAGCACCAGGAGAAACGGTCTCCACAGCCACTTAGAGACTGCACCCGAAGCTTCAGAGCCCTACCAAGTACCCCAGGCCATTCTTACACCCCTTTCTTTATCCCCAGAACTTTCCCACTCCATTCTGGGACACGCCCTTCAGCAAAGTCCCCTTGTCATTTACTCTGTCCCTGAGAGAGGCAGCACCTCCATCCTTTTTGTAAAGAAAAGCCCCCTGAGGACACAGCTGCCTGGTTGTCCCCAGCTAGGACAGCTTTTGCCCCCGACAGTGTTCACAGTGCTGGGACTGGGGCTGAAGCTGGTACTCCTTGCTGCCCCTTGCCACACCCAGACCTCACGCTGCCGCTCATCCCGAGAACATCTCCCTTTGAGTAGGGCATCAGGCCATCTCACCCATTGTTCATCGCTGTTGTCACTGCTGCCAATGTGACAGCGCTAGGCACTGCAGGGATCTCCCACGGCCACTCCCGTGGTTTCGGCTGCTGCTGTTTACAGTCTCCGTGTTTTGGTACGAGCACTCGTCACCCTTGCAGCTGAGTCTCTTCTCCCAGCGGTCTTACCCTTACCCTCTCCCATGTCTCCTAGAGACCTGCTACTCATCTGTCACAATCAAAGCATGCACACCACGCTCTGGCTTCTGCCTCCAGTATGTCCATCTCCCTGAAATCCCCAACCCCACCACAGGGCCTTCCCTGGGAACCGGGGTCACTGATGCACCTACCCTCCCACTTCTCTCTTGGGGGAGGGGGCGTTTCAAGGCAGGGTTTCTCTGTGTAGCTTTGGTGTTTGTCCTGGAACTCGCTCCTGTAGACCAGGCTGGCCTTGAGCTCACAGAGATCCCCCTGCCTCTGCCTCCTGAGTGCTGGGATTAAAGGCGAGCGCCACCAACGCCCAGCCTCCTTCCACTTTTCTCTGGCTCTAATGTCTCCTTTTCTGGCTTCAGTTCCAGAGCCATCATTAAAACCACTCCTTTATGTATTACTCAACTCCTTGGCTCCTCTGGGTTTTCTGTTTGGAAAATCCCAAGTTTCTGCCTACTCTCTAGGCATCCAAGAAGGAGAATGCATTTAGGAAAAAAAAATCACAGTAACTGACCTCATCTTAAATTTATACCATGAACCTCAAATGAGCTCTTTTGTGGTATTTGTTTGTTTCAACTTAGTTTTAGCTGTTCTCTAACTCCCTATGCAGCTGCAGGCTAGTGGTGAATTCTCCTAACCCCTACCTGCACTCCCCAAGTGCTACTGATCCGTTCATTGCGATATTCTACCCAAGACTCTATCTGACCTCTCTTCAAATCCACCACCTCCCTTATTAGTCTCAGCCAATCGCTTTTGTATATATTTAACTCAGAAAAGGGAAAGGGAGGGAGGGAAGGAGGGAGGGAGGGAGGGAGGGAGGGAGGAAGGAAGGAAGGAAGGAAGGAAGGAAGGAAGGAAGGAAGGAAGGAGAAAAAAAGGAAGGGAAAAGTTACTCTGCTGTTCACTCTGGCTTACAGTGCAGGGTGGTGGCCGGGAGGGCACAGCAGAGCAGGCAGGAAAGGCAGGCGTGCTGTCAGGAGCAGGACAGGCACATTGCATCCATACTCAGGAAGCAGGATGTGAGCAGGACCTGGGGTTGGGCTACAGTGCTTCAAGGCCCCACCCTGGCGACCGAGTCCTCCAGTGAGCTCTGTCACCTGAGGTGCCTCCCCCCCCCCCCCGCCCCTCCACACTCCACAAATAGCGCCACTAGCTGGGGACCAAGTGCTCAAACAAACCGGGGAGGACGTTTCACATTCAAAGGACAACAAGGAGCGGTGAAGGCAGGGATGGAGAAAGGGAGGGAGAGAGATGGTTCACGTGACCCTGCTTCTCACGGCCGCCATTTGCCCATTTTTCTTCTCTCCTTCACTACCCAGCTCTAAAGAGCCGTCTGTCCACTGACTGCAGCGCCTTTCTTTCTCCTCAGCACTCCGTAGCCACACCCTCATGGTCCCCAGAGCTGCTCATGACCCCCCAAGTCACCAACTTCCGTAATGAAATCTCAGTCCTCTTTTTTTTTTTTTTTTTGGTTTTATGAGACAGGGTTTCTCTATATTTGGAGGCTATCGGTCCAGCCCGGCCTCAAACTCACAGAGATCTGCCTGCCTCTGTCTCCCGAGTGCTGGGATTAAAGGCATGCACCACCACCACCCAGCTGAAATCTCAGTCCTCTTATTTAGGGATATGAGACTTGGGAGAGCTGTGACGGTATAACGACGTATTACCATGTTTATAAGGCACTGTTGCAGTGACTGTTACTACAGCCTTCCCGGGAACCCAGCTGCAGGTCAGAGACAAAGGCTCCTTCCAGGCGTACGGCACTGCACATCTCTGCTAACTTGGCTCCCTTTTCAGCTCTAGCGGAGGCTTTCAGTAAATATTCCCTCCCCATAGCGAGGGCCCCGAGGGAAGGATGTGGGAGTAGATTTGAAGTCCACACTCTTTTGAAATTTAATTTCTAAGATTTCCATTGAGGAACGAGTGCTAATTATCCCGAAATGTGTGGGCGTCTCCTCAGCAGCGACCTGAGAAGGTCACTCCACTGTTGCCCCAGCTGGTAATGAGCGTCTCTTGTTCTCCCTCCTGGTTTTCATCTGTCAATCACTTTGACAAAACTAACAAGTTGGAACTCTTCAACAAAATCAAGAAAACTAATAACTTGCTAAACCAATGCTATGAAGGCAATAACCTCAGCACCAAACGTTCACTGTATCAATGCGCTTTGCTGGGTGGTTTCGGTTTGCTGGCTGTTTTGGGACCAGAAATTCATCTAGTGATTTGGCCCAATATCACTAAAAAAAAATCCCGACATAGTTTCCTAAACATATGAATAAGTTTGCTATTAAGTTTACATAAAAAAGGAAAGGATTTTTTTAAAAAACCAAAGCAACATTTAAATCATGACAAAGCTGAGGGGTTCAGAGTGCCAAGTCTTGGCATTTAATGTAAAGCTACAGAAATAAAGACAGAGCATCCATGAAAAGACGGGCCTTATAAAGTGTTATGCTTGCTCCAGAAGTAAATTACTAAATCCAACATGCATTTTACCACATGTTCAGCCACCCAGCCCTTAGATGTACTCTAACAGGTAAAAACTTGAGGTCACACAAAAACTTGTACACTGGCATTTACAGTAGCTTTGTTCTTATTTACCAAAGGTTGGGAACAACCAATGGCTTCAGCTAGTGAGTGGATAGACAAACTGTGGTACTACCACATAGAGGCTACAAAACAGAGAGAAATGAATTTGTAACGCACGTGACATCGATGACCTAGAAAGAGATTATGCTGAGGAAAAGAGTCTGATCTCAAAGGGTTGTGTACTACACGGTTCCCATTTATATTCTGTTCTACAAAAGGCAAAACTCTAGGGCCTCCTTCTTGTCTGGCACAGACACAGTTCATGGTCCAAGGAGACACAGCCACACACCGTCGTCCACAGCATGAGTGGGGGGGCGGCTCACCGGCATCTACCAGGCACCACAATGCACCGACACCTTCCTCATCACTTTGTAAAGAGCAGAATCAAGTGTTCCCATGTCAGGAGATGAAGGAAACGCGCCCAGGCCTACATAGCAGCTCACTAAGATTACCGCAAGGTCCACATTTGGATAACCCACCTTCTGGCTTTATGGATGTCAGAGGCTTTGACAAGACTTAAAAGAACTTCATCTGCCCTGTGGCACCAAGGGACACTGTCTTTGTTTCTTATCCTATTGCAGTGATAAATACGACAAAAGAAACTAAATAGAGAAAGGGTTGTTTGTTTTCTTTATTTTAAAATTTTTTTCATTTTACATACCAACCCCAGTCCCCCCTCCCTTCTGCTGTCCTCCCCCACCCCCAATCCCACCCCCATCCACTCCTCAGAGGGTTTGCTACAGCTCACAGGTCATCACGGTAGAGGGGTCAAAGTACTGAGAGCCATGACACTAGATAAAGGAGTTGGCCTAGGGCTGGACACTTCTTTAGGACATTCTGAAATAAAATACAATGAAAATAAACCAACGCCGAATGCAAAAGGTAGTTATTTGGGAATAAACAATACAAGGTAGTAAGGCAGGCTAGACACCAGAGAAAATACGTGTAGATGGGGGGGTGGAAGAGGCTGTCACCAGGTCAGGGAGAGGAGGACTGAGAGCCAGCTACTGGCCAGAACAGCGCCATTAGTAAGACACGCAAGAGGACAACTAGAGACAATGGATGCGGACAACTCTGTTCAGAGTTTTGCTGTCACATAATACAGGAAATTGGAACCGTAATGGGAGTCAGGAGAGATTTGTTTTCAAGACAAAAATAACAGCGAGTGTGTGTGCTGAGCCGGTAGGAGGCGGGGAAGTTGGCCGCGCAAGGGAGGCAGGTGTGTCCTCCAGCGGCGAGCATGAGTGGAGGAGCTGGACTAGGAAGGAGCAGAGGCGACTGGTCCAGGGTAACACAGGGACAGACTTCCTGAGTGCAAAGGCACGTGGGACAGTCCCTGTGCTGCTGTGATGGCAGAGAGCCTTTCTTCCAACGGCAATCGAGGTCCTCTGTGATCTGAGGGGGAGGAGAAGGTGTGACTTCACAGAGCAGACCCTGCAGCTCTGGGAGGGGGGGTCTCAGTTTCCCAGCCTCTCAGCTGGAGACGGCGACAGGCCTCCCGTCACGGGATTCTGTGAGGACTGAGATGACTCCTCTGTGCTGCCCACTGGTGTTGGGAAACCTAAGCATCTAGAAACATGACTTTTGAATGACTTGGGCCAGGGCAGGCTCCGTGCAGGTTTCACTTGGCATCCGTTGCTCTCCTATGGAAGTGAGGGTAGATCCCCAGCTTCATTTACCCTCCAGTATTCAGAAGCAATGGTTACACTTGTCACCGGCAACTTCACCACCCGGTATGCAGTAGATCCTTGAGGATGGGTGATGGATGGATAGATGGATGGATAGATGGATAGATGGATGGATGGGTGGGTGGGTGGGTGGATGGATGGATGGATGGGTGGGTGGGTGGGTGGGTGGATAGATGGATGGATGGATGGATGGATGGCCCAGTCCTAGTTGCCCAAGCCCACAGCACTCTCCATGGACCCTGCATGCCAATCTGCCCACGCTCGGCAGCGGCCATGTCTCCACTGAGTTTCTGAAGCTCCCTTCTTCTATCTAAATCATGAGCAGAGATGGAGCATGGCCATTCTTGTCTGAGAACAGTCTCTTGCCTTTCCCCACAAACAAGCACTGGCTGGCCTCTTTGTCTCCTGTAAAGCGGCACTCAGATGCAGTACCCAGGCAGGAACTGGAGTCACTAACTCAGGGCAAGGCCTGCACTGCCCATCTGCTGAGGAATCCAGGCTTCAGGAGGGCACAGTCATCCTATTTGCCAGCTGCGGGTGGTGGGTCTGTGGGTTGTCGATAGCGACCGACAGACGTGTGTGTGTGTATGATTTCAACTAAGAATCCTGGGGTTGGAGGGTACATCTGGGAGAAAGGCGGTGTGAAAGTGGCATAGGTATTCCCTCTTCCCAACATCTGGAGCACATCTGGAATCTGAGCTGTCTCTCAGGAAGAGAGACAAGTTGGAGTGTCACTAGGACAGGAAGTAAAGCTCCCAAAGATATTCAGAAAGGTATGCCCAGAGAAGGAGAGATCCAGGAGCAATTCGTTGAGAAAGGAGAGATGCCGGCGAAAGGACCTAGAAGAGTTTATTCCACAGGCAGGGGGCACAGGAGCCATAATTTGTTAGACAGATATGTGGGGGGGGAGGCATTGTGCTATATGTGAATTGCAGTTCGTTTTTAATTGATGAGCCAGTTTTCCAGAACATGAAAAAGCACGCCTGTGTACATTCCCTTTTCCTCCCCGTTCAGCCTCCCAGCCAGTTTTCCAGCAAAGCCTTGTGTGAGGCCACCACAGTGCAGACAGGAGTGACATGTCCCTGCAGTCGTAGAACTGACTCAGCCTTGGGCACAAGGACCAGCTACTTTGAAAGAGCCTGGTGGTGGAGAGGGGGCACATGGCATACGTACAGATCACTTAGGGGCAAACTTAGAAGGCAGATTCCTAGGCCCAAGCCCTGGGAGTTCTGGCTCAGTGAGTCGGGTGGAATCTAGGACTCTGTGGCTTCAGCATGTACCTGAGGTAACTGATGCAAGTGGCCTGTAGCTCACTAACTCGGCAAATGCCAGGTTAGAGAACACAGGAACAGCTGAGAGCCCTGCACAGGCCTCTGGCTCTAAGGTCCTCCACAGGTTCACTGTTGGGGGCCAGCGCTGAGCCTCCCTGCTATGCTGTGCAAGCCACCCCGCGGGGCTCAGTGTGACGCGCCCTGACTTCTCTTTATTCTGTTAGAACGATTACAGGAAGTTATCTATGCAGTGCAAGGATTTTGTGGTGGGCGTGCTGGACCTGTGCCGAGACACAGAAGAGGTGGGAGCCATTTTAAATGGGGATGTGAACTTCCAAGTCTGGGCCGACCACCACCGTCCAAGTCTGAGCCGGATCAAACTCGCCATTAAATACGAAGTCAAGAAGGTAAGCTTCCTCCTTTTCCTGGCCTCCTTGCCTGGCTTTGCGGGGGCCACTGGCCTCGCTGCGTGCTCGTGCGTATCCACGTTCCCACAAAGCGGCGGTGATGGCGCCCAGATTCTGCCGGCACAGGGAACTGCCAATTTTACGCAGCTACTCCTATCTCACCACCCCTTCCTACCTGGGCTCCCATCCCCCTGACAGAGACAGAGAGGAATCACAAGCAGCCCGTGAACAGGCCTTGAGCCTGGAGAACAGAACCACGGTCTCCAAGCTGAGCACACTCGCGGGACGGCTCCCCCAGGCTGGCAAGCCAATCCTAGGTCTCGCTGGGAAGCATGTCCCCAAGCTTTGTCTCTGCACCTAGGAACAGTCGTAGAGCAGGCAGCTTAGAGCAAAGGGCAGGGGAGAGCCATGGGCCTCAGAGGGTTAGAGGCAGTTCACTCCACAGTCTGAATGAAGCTCTTCACAGAAAGCTCCAGCAGATGCCCAGGGGAAAGCTCAGCCCCTGGCCAATACACACCAAGGTGTCTTCAGTGGCCATTGTTGCTCAGGACCCCACATGTCCCCAGCCAGAGTTACAATGAAAGACACTGTCTCAAAAAGAGAAATTGTTTTAACTAAATGCTATTTAAATGCCCCAATTTGGGTTCTGGGCATCCGGAGGCAGGCAGGGGGCATAAAACAGCCATCAGCAGGGAATGTACACCTGTGAGACTCATCTAGGGAGGGCTTACATATTTCATAAAGTTTTTCTACTCTTTTGCTTCAATAATAGTCATGAATCCTGAGGAAAAATGTGTTTCCCCAAGGCTCTGAGTCCCAAAATCAAAGCAGAGTTTTGCCAAGTGCTGGGGGAAGTCAGGCTTCAAGTTCAAATCTATCTTCTTAGCTTATGGAATACATTTTTAACCTAACCCTACTGCCGAGACGTCCCACACCCTTGGGTTCAAACCAGCCCTGCTGTGGGGACAGTGTGACATGGTGAATATGAGCTTGGGGCTCCTCTAAGCCTCCATGCACACCCGTCTTCGCCAGCCAGAGTAGCTTCCGGCCCTCCACAGGGCACTAGGACGGGGGTTTGAATCAGCCAGGGAACAGGAGACGCTGGGGGCCTGCGGTTTATAGTCACAGGATTTGACTATTACAAGCAATCTCAACAGGGCATGCCTTGTAGACATTGTCATTTCCCCCCTGAAATATAAATTCATATCCTCTATCAAAACTGCCATCGAGGGTAGAGTCACCCGGTAAGCCAGCATATCTGGTCACTTCCTCACAGCCACGTCCCTGTCTCTCGTTGCCAGCCAAGGGTACAAATGGTCTGATAATGAATGAGACAGTACACCAAGCCCTCCATGGTCATGATGGCCAGGGTCAGGATAAAAGGGTTTCATGAGGGAAATTATTTGCCCCAATGGAATTTTCCAATTAAGGAACTTATAAAGGTCTCTGGAAATATCCACCATGAATGTCAAGTTCTGCTGCCTCCATCGGTGGGAAGACGATGAGGGGACCTGTGTGGAACGCCGGCCTTGCTGATCTCAAAGGCCTTCAGACCACGCATGCCACCATGCGAAAGCAGACAGCCCTGCAGCTTTTCTTGACATTTGTTCTATTGTTAATCACTAATAAAAAACGTCTAATATTAGAAAGGCTTACGAATCAATCATATGATGGACTTCTAGTCTTAACTTAGGAAATGGAGCATACTTTCGTATGCTATCCTGGACATCTGAGTTACAAATGACAAATATCAAGGCCAGTGTACAAGTGCATTGCCTTTTGTATCTGAGGTGGATGGATGAATAGATGACAGACAGACAGACAGACAGACAGACAGACAGACAGACAGACTATAAAGCCTAAGATCCTGTCCATGTGCTAAGATCAGCCTATTAGTACAGAGGTCAAGTCAGACTAGTTATTCTCAGCATTCTCATGGGCATCTAATCAGGTATGATCATTAAAAAAGAGATTCAGAACAAAGATTTTATGTTGAGATGCATTTAGATACCTTGAGTGAAACACAATCAGACAGATGCCTTTGCTTCAAGACACCATGAAGCCCTTAATATGTGTCACTACTCTCACAGAAAATACAGCATGCCTTACACAACCCCAGAGCTCTGTCTCACGGTGGAATATTGTGTGTCATTCTGAGTGAGGGGCACACAAGCTTAGTCTGTCTAGAAAGTGCTTGCACATGAGTGGCGTGGGGCCACCGTGCCTGGTCACGCACAGGGGTGGTGCATCTCATCTGAGCAATTGCCTCTTTGCAGGGTTTAACCCTGATGCCCGTCCCAGTGTCCACTGTCATTGGATGAAGATAAGGGAGCCCCTGGTAAAGACGACAGTCCTAGGTTAGTGTCAGGAGACAGATTTTGAGCCTGACTCATACACTGTAGCCTGTGGTCTCAGCCCAGTCACTGAAGCAATGCCAAGTTCTGTCTGCAAAAGTGGATGCCTGAGATTTTTATTCAGAGTTTTTGCAAACTTAATCTGAAAGTGATGCAGCCCCCAACAGATCAAAAGGGGAGCACCACTAGCGCTATTCAGCAATAACTATCTTTGAAGACTAGATGTCCTACTGTCCCCTGAGAGATTCTTTAACTTGTCCTGTGTTATCTCCCCCAAGAGTGCTAAAAAATGGTTCCATGGTAGGGACATCACCTAGCATAAAATACCTCTTGGAGTGGCCAAATGTCTTGTGGAGTTGCAACTACCCTCCATGACTTCTGCTTAGGAGAGAAATTCAAGCCAGGAATGGTGGTGCCACCTTTAATCCTAGAACTTGGGAGGCAGAGGCAGGTGGATCTCTGTGAGTTTGAAGCCAGCCTGGTCTACAGAGTGAGTTTCAGGACAGCCACATAGTGAGACTCTGTCTCAAAAACAAAAGAGGGTGACTCGGCCCCGGGAATGCAACACTTGAGAGACCATGTTGGAGATGTGGCTAAGAGCGAACTCAGAGTCAACTCTGGGTCTCACCGTTTATGAATGGAGTCACTAAAGCAAGCACTTAGAATCTGTGTTTACTTCTCTCATCACTAAAGGAAGGGTAGTAAGGCCAACTGCACAGGCTCTGATGAGACTTAAGTGGAATAAAATATGTGTACCTTAAATATGGCCAGACCTGAGCCACCTGTGGGTACAAAGGAGATGGTGTTAATATGCTCACGGCGGCAGCTTACTGCCAAGGAAGTGTGTTAAGGGCTCACTTGAGAACATCTCTGCTACCCACCCCAGAGGGCAACTTTACCTTATGAGAAATCAGAGATAAGGGTCTATCCCTCATTCTGCCTCCCACCAAAGCTCCAAGTGGCTATGCCCGTATCCAACAGCGACTCAAAACCACCCCCAACTTTGGCTGCTCAAAATGCTTCATCATCTTTTCGGGCCATAAGCCAGCTGAAGAAGCCAGCGCTCTCTCTCTCTCTCTCTCTCTCTCTCTCTCTCTCTCTCTCTCTCTCTCTCTCTCTCTCTCTCTCTCTCCCTCTCTCTCTCAAATCCCCTTCTCAAAGGCCTCCTTCTTCCACAATCTACCGACTCTAAATAACCACGGGTTATTTCTAGGCACACCCTGTGGAAGGAGCCAACTACCCTAGATGTCAGTTTCAGCTCAGCTGAGCCCAAGCTTCGTCCATAAAGCAAAAGCAAACCCAGTATAGTGCACGTGGTGACTGCTTGGTGACTGTCACAGAGACCCAGAACCTGCCCTTAGTGGAGTGTGCATCTTGTCTAATGGTGAAGACGGTCTCACTCCTCTTCCTCCTCTCTATTGCTTCATGGTCTGTGAACATAAAGGGGTGATGTCTCCAGTGGTTACCCAGGGTCACTACACAAATTGTGGCCCAAGGGAGCCAAACGGCTTCCCAAGCTGACGACGGCAGAATTTGCAGCGCCATGTATGTGGTGCACCAGTTTTACCAGCACAGAAGATGCAAGGGTCAGGGGTCATGAGGGTTTGTGCAGTGGTCCCCAGAGGCTGATGGGATGCACATTTGCATGAAGCTGTGAAAAGGAAGCCCAGTTTGCAATAGAGGACCTGCAATGTTGAGATGCCAGGATCTTGGGACATCTCCCCGGGCAGTTGTTTTTCAGCAGGAAACTTGCTCAGTGACATTTTCAGTTTAGGCTTTTCTCCTCTCAAATGAACTTGAATTTTCTCAAGATGAAGCCTTTAGTCTTACCCTCAGGGCACCTTCCCTATTGTTCCGGTGCATAGAGGGGAGGTTTCTCTTAGGGATGCTATCATCAATACTTAGAGCTACCCATCCTGTCTGTAACCCTCTGCTTCCCTTCCAGTTCCCACAGTCTTCAAATATGTTTGCTCCATTCACTGTGCACGCTCTCTCTCTCTCTCTCTCTCTCTCTCTCTCTCTCTCTCTCTCTCTCTCTCTCTCTCTCTCTCTCCATCACACATTTGCATAAAAGGGGTGAGAAGTAGCCCTTGTCTAGGCTACAAACTCGTGTCTTGAGATTTCTTCTGCCAGACAATGTAGCCCATAATTCTAAACTGAGCTTCTCTTGAGCTATCAGGATCACAGGAGGAATACAGCCAAGTTCTTTGCCAGAAAAAAAAGGTGGTTTTATCTCCTTTCCTGACAGAGTCCTCATTGCCCTATGAAAGCTCATGAGTGGGCCTCCTTGATCATTCTGTTCTCTAACCTTGCACAAGAATGGTCCCTTAAACTCTGCTCATAGCTTTTTTGGGCTTTCCTAACTCTAAATTACACACTCAGATGAATCCTGGAAACCAGCTCAAAGGCCTACAAACCACATGATCATCTTTAGTTCAGCAACAGCCCCACTCCTGGCACCAATTCTGTGTTAGTTTCTTTCTCATTTTGGGACAAAAATACCTAACAAAAGCAACTTAAGCCAGGCAGTGGTGGTGGTGCACCCCTTTAGCTCCAGCATTTGGGAGGCAGAGGCAGGTAGATCTCCGTGAGTTCCAAGCCAGCCTGGTCTACAGCCTCCAAAAGCTACATAGAGAAACCCTATCTCAAAAAAACAAAGAACTTAAGGAAGACAGAGTTTATTTTAGCTCACAGTTTAAGTGTGCAGTACGTTACAAGGAAGTCAGAGAAGCAGGATTGTGAGTCAGATGGTCACTCTGCAACCATAGCCAGGAGACAGAGAGGGATGCTGGTGTTCAGGTCACTCTGCAACCATAGCAGGAGACAGAGAGGGATGCTGGTGTTCAGGTCACTCTGCAACCATAGCCAGGAGACAGAGAGGGATGCTGGTGTTCAGGTCACTCTGCAACCATAGCCAGGAGACAGAGAGGGATGCTGGTGCTCAGGTCACTCTGCAACCATAGCAGGAGACAGAGAGGGATGCTGGTACTTGCAGCATACCAGTGGAATGGTTACAGCACACTCTTGGGGTGGGCCCTTCCCCTCCTCCCTCAATTAGCACAGCCTAGGAAGTCCCTGGCAGACACACCCAGAGCCTTTTTTCCTAACGATTCTATGCTCTGTCAGTTTGACAGTCCATGCTAACCATCACACACCAAGCCAGGGACCTCTATAATTGTTTCTCTGATGCTGCCCTCATTTCGAGATTCTTTTATAAGCACAGGGACAGAAACCTGTAAAACTAGTGGATTCTTCCCTCGGAGAATGCTGAGGGGAGAATGGCTTGGTGGGAGAGAGTTTAGCTACAAGGAAGACTGTCCATTTCCACCTAGACCTGGGCCAGACGGACACCTTGTGCTCGTTCTGTAGACATGGAATAAATGGATCTGTTTTCCTGCTGGAAGGAAACAGAACTTGCTGGACAGCAGCATTGCACTGTAGTCAGGAGCACGACTGCACATTGCTTGTTTACCAGGTACACGGATATAGACATGCTACCCCGCTGGCTAGCCTGGGGGCTTCTCAGGTACATCAGTCACATGCTGTTCTAACCTTCGAGAGCCTCACAAGAAGAGAAAAAGTGAGGCCCGGCAGCAGCCAGCTTCGTCTCCCTTGCGCATCCTCAATGGGCAGGACACAGGGGAGAGGGCAAATGACCTCTGCTGAGTCCCATTTCATTTCCTCTGTCTGCACAACGCACGGGCAACAAAGGGGACCTGGGGACATCAGAGGATAGCTGAGGGACCGGTCAGACAGGCACATGCTCGGGCAGACACTGGCCCGCTGTGATTCCTGCAACACACTGTTCTAGCAGATGCTCAGCGTTAAGACGCAAGCAGCCTGGCCGGTCGGGCACTACCCCAGACTGTGCCGCAGGACACTGCCGCCAAAGCATCAGCCATCAGCCTCTCTGGGAATTCCTTTCCACACTTCTGCAACTTGAACCTGGTCACGTGGCGCAAAAGTGATGGGCGTCCGCTCATCACCTGGCTCACAAGCGCTGTCTTAGGTCAGGGAAGTGTGGTTCCCCAAGCTGGGAATGCTAACGAAGGGAGGAATAATCAGAATAAATATATGTGAGTCATGACCCCTTTTCTGCCTGGAAAAACCTCCTAAGAAAAGCAACAGGGAAGTGCCAGGCAGAAGCCTGCCTCCCTGTGTTGAAGTTCTCAAGGCCCTGGCTTTGTAGATATGTGACTTTATGTGTGTAATTTCATCTTAGAACCTGAGTTTTCCCATCTGTATATGAGAACATATGACCTAAGAAACAGTCTTCAATCTTTATTAGCACACATAATCGAAGAAAATGGTATGTACATGATAGATTAGCCAATGGATGATATTATCATGTTGGCTTTGTGTGCAGAACTATCCAACTAGATACATACCTCTTAAGTTCAGTACCACTATCAATAATATTTTGAGCCAGATCATTTCTTTTGCTGTGGGGACTGGCTAGGGTAGCAATCCAACTTCCACCCAGTATCACCTCCCCTCAACGGTACCAACCAAAATGTGTCTATTTTCAGTCTCCTCCTGAGAAAAAAAGGAGACAAAAGCACCCTCTTGGGGAAAATTCTGGACTTGTTTCCAGACTCTGGACCACACAAAGCCCTTGATTCTAAGCCTCCAGGATAGGAACCATAGTTATCCAAGGACTTTATACATATCCTCACTGACACAGCCACCTGGGAGCCCTGTGACAGAGGCCTGTCCCTACCCAGTGTCCTGAACAGCTGGCCTCAGGGGGAGCACATCAGTTAGCATAGTTAAAGCTCTCAAGAGACTCAGTTTTGGAAAATGAATTCACACATCCTACATTTCATGTGCTGATACAGACAGAGTTCAGTGGAAAGACAGAGGCCTTGCTGCTCCTCCAATAACTATAATTAGTACTTGTGATTAAAAATGCATCTAGAAGAATCCAGATGAGGTTCAAGGCTGGCCCCAGAGTATAGACTCGACACTTCTAATAGTCTACTACCAACTGCATCCCCTTGGGTTTAGAAATCTCAGGAAAACATCTTGCTCTCCAGGGAATCCCTGGCAGTCTCTTAGGTGAGTCCCAGTGGGTCTTGCAGTCAGAGAGAGGCAGTGGGGACTTGGCCTGAGGGTTTCAGATCACGAAAGAAACTGCTGAAAGCTTATAGCTGGCCTCAGGCATGCTCCCATCTCTTTAGTCTGCATTATTATGGCATCCCCACATTCCGCCCTGCCCAGCTCAGCAAAAAATAGGGGTTGGAGGGGCACAGGGTCTGTGCGAATGCCCATCGGCCCCTCTGCCCTTCTACAGGCAGGCTGCAAAATGCCCGACAAAGAGTTCTCTGAGGAAAAGATACTACAGGTAATCTGCAGAAGGGACCCCTGGTCCTGGAGGCGAGAGCTGCCACTGTCTCAGCAGTGCAGAGCACGGCTGCCTTTGTCACCCGTTCCTGCCTCATAAACAACCTTGTGAACGGATGCTTCTTAGGAGCCCTTTTCTTTTTCGTTGTCATGTTTCCTAAGCCACAACATTTTAATGTGTGCATTTCCATCCGCTGTGTGCTGAGTTTGTAGAGACACAGTGAGCTACATCAGGATTACATTCTGAATTGGGGGTCAGCAAGCAGGAAAGAATCTGAAGGGCATTTCCAACAGAAACATAATGAACTCCTCATCATCCCCAGGAACAGATGCAAACCGTTTACTATCACAACGCGCAAAACCCAAGAGCTATTTTCAAATTGTCATTTTTATCCCATAAATCAAAAAGATCTTAGAAGTTTCCCTTAAGTACCTCTGGCTAACTCTATTAGACCTAATGCTAAAGACCAAATAAATGTACATTTTGATCTTTTATTTCTTGATTCTAAATTCTCATAGATTTAGACTTTCAGTGAGGAATTGATCTTTGACAAATTCCTTCCATTATGTCCCATAATGCATTATTCTTTTTGAACATTTATCTGTCTGAAGACACATGCAAATTTTCTTTATGGAAGGGGAGTTTTGTAAGTATAATTGCAGATGAAAAAAGTTTGCTTAATGTGGATGCATTAGTCAATGTAATCTGAGCCACAGTTGACATCATACTTGAATGGCATTAGCCTCTAAGTGATCTTCCTGTATCTTCTCTCCCTTACACACACACACACACACACACACACACACAGAGGCACACATACACACACTCATGCACACATACACACATGCATGCACGCATACATGCACACATACACACACTTATGCACACACACATGCACGCATGCACACGTGCACACACACATACACAGTAATCACATCAGGTCATGTCCAAACTTAAATCTTCTGTGTCATTCTAAGCAAGCTTGACCGCCTTTGTCCTTGAGAGTCCAGTCTGTGATCATCATAGAGGAGCAGAGCCTGAGCTGGGCTCGCATTGATCAAAAGGGTGATGTCAGGAGACACTACAGAAGTAAGATGGTATAGCGAAGCCAGTGGTAGCTTCCAAGAAGTCTATGGAGAGGGACTAGCACTGGAGGTGTCCCAACAATAAGGCTGGAGCACTTGTCTTTTACACAACTGTGTCAGCAGTTGGGTGCAAACTGCCCACAAGGAGAGGCCATCACCTCCCAGTCGTTCCTGGGAAAGTGGCTCCCATGATAGGGATTTCTGAAAGAGTATCTCTCTGAGTGAGCCTTTGGCAACCCACACTCCAGCAACCGAGGATGGGCGCCCTTTCCTCGTCAGGGGGAACCTGGCAGGGTGGCGGCACCTTCCCCTTCGGCACCTTAAGCCCAGTCATCCCCCAGGCCCTCGACAGCTGCATCTCTTGGTTCCTGACTTTCTCGCTCTCGCTTCACCATGAATTCCTCCTGACCTCCCGATTGCCCGTGCCTCCCTCTCTACACCCTCCACACTCCACAACGAAGCCCCTTCAGGTTGCCCTGTTCAGAGAACTATCGTCTCAGAGAGCATCCTGACCACCCCACCTCATCATAGTGTCACCATCTGACCCTTCCACACAGCCGCTCTCCATCCCAGAGCCGTCCCTGTGAGACTCAACACATAAATGCTGCATCTACAGTCTACACTGTATCCTTATCTCTCAACATGTAAACCCTGCATCTACAGTCTACACTGCATCCTTATCTCAACATGTGAACCCTGCATCTACAGTCTACACTGCATCCTTATCTCTCAACATGTAAACCCTGTATCTAAAATCTACACTGCATCCTTATCTCAACATGTAAACCCTGCATCTACAGTCTACACTGCACCCTTATCTCAACATGTAAACCTGGCATCTACAGTCTACACTGTACCCTCATCTTAGGACAGACCTAGGCCAGTAACCTCACAAATATTAAGATAATAACAAATAAATGAATGAATGTACCATATCTGAGCTTTTATCCAGTGTTTGTTTCCAGTGAATACAGCAGAACCCCAAGTTCAAGATGAAATGCATTCCTCAAAGCTGTGGGAGACTCTCGGGCTCTCTTGAGGCTCTGAACGGGAGGAGTAGGTCTGCAGCCTGAGTGTCTACACTAGGATAGGCACCTTACTCTCAAATTCCAGTCCCCAGAAACTAGATCATGCCTGATAGCCTTATTGTATTTTTAAAAAATAATTTGAACATAGAATTCCATCTAATAAAAAAATTAGTAATCAAAATGCATCTGAAGAAATAAAAAAATAATCTCTAGTTATGTACTTGCTAGTATACCTATAATAATAGCCTATGTAATAAGTATGCTAGCTATAGAAATAAAGTCTTACAAATCACCCTTTCATACTTCTGATTCCATTTACTGTGGGATCTGACTGGGCGCATGCTGTCTGACTGCTCTGGCCACTCCCATTTTCATGGGTAGAACAAGATGGGAGGAGAGGAGCTCCAGCTGTTGGATATGACAATAAATAGAGCCCAGCCTGCATGTGCTAAAGGGCTTCCCAGGGACCTGAGCCCAGACATCCATTAGACAGTACGAAGAGACAACTCAGACAAAGAAATGGTATGGAAAGGTGTCATGGAGAAAGAGGAGGCTTCCTGAGCCTGGCTTTGAAAGGGGGAGCCAGAAATGAATGGAAAAATAAACCTGTCCCCAACACAGGCAACGTGGGTTTGCAGATGGGGGGGGCAGGAGGCACCTGAAAGGTGGGAAAGAAGCTTGGAGCAGGGAGAAACATGGCTGCCTGGGAGAGGCTGAAGGACAAAGTGTACTCTGGGACAGGGAGGGGCTGTTCAAATGGCCTCTGCAGGGGGAGTTTTCATCTCTTATTACAGTTAATCTGTGACATGATAAAAATAAGAAGCAATTAAAAGCAAGACAATAACTTATACAACCCTATACCCCAGGCATCAACTGTTTAATTTGTTTTCAATCTTCTAATTCTTCCCTGTGTGCATACATATATTAACATACTTTTAGATTTCATAATTTAATTTATTAATAAATGGAAATGCTTTTCCGTAATTTTAGTAACTCTGTGTTAGCAGACAACCAACAAACTGTGGTGTACATTTTCTCTAAGTACCCCATCTCAGCCCCCCCGCCCCCGCCAGGACCAAGCATCTCGTTCACACTTAAAATATACTTATATTTCACTACAGTATCGTTTCTCATTACTGTGATGAGATACCTAACAAGAGGCTGGAGAGATGACGAGGCAGTTAAGAGCACTTCCTGTTCTTGCAGAGGACCCAAGTTTGGTTCCCAGCACCCACAGTGGATGGCTCTGTAACTCCAGCTTTAACTGTGAACTTGTCACAGCCTAGAGTCACTGAAGAAGGAAGTCTCAGTTGAAGGAATGTCCAGGTCAGATGGGCCTATAGCCTTTGGGCATTATCTTGACAGCTTATTGGTGTAGGAGGGCCCAGCTTACTGTAGGAGGTACCGTTCCCCAAGCAGATGGTCTTGGACTATACAAGGAAGTGAGCCTGAGAAAGATCTAGCAAGCAGGGCTCCTCCGTGGTTTCAGCCTCAAGTTCCTGCTCAAGTCCCTGCCCATCTTCTCTCAGAGACAGGCCACGAGCTGAAAGTGTAAAATGAGATGGCCCTTTCCTCCCTGATTTGCCCTTGGCCATGGTGTTGGTCACAGCAACGGAAAAGAAGCTAGAACAGACGTTCGGAGGCCAAGCAGGGATGTGAGAGTCTGTGGGCAATGCTGGGCCCAGGGAAAGAATGTGAGTTGCTATGACTTTGGAAGTAGAAAATATCAGTTTATAAGAAAAGCACAAAGTCAGTCTAGAAACTTCTGTGAGAGTCTGGTCTACCAATCACAGGACAAACTGCTCAGATTCCTAGGTCACGTCAACAATAGTGTAATTCTGGTAAGGGAAGGGGTGGGAGCCATTTTGTGAGCGTGGAGATCTTGCTGGTAAAATTGGGCAGCAGTGAAGGAGGCCTCCGGGGCCCCTCACAAGTGTGGCAAGACCAGGGCAGGAGACAAAGGAAGGAGCAGAGCTTGAGAGAGGCTCAGAAGGAAGGGGGGGGGGGGAATCCTCCCACAGGTGCCAGCAGGGCTCCCCCTCTTCACAGACAAGGTGTGCTCTTGAGCCGGCTGCAGCCAGTCTGTTTCTGATAGAGAAGGGAGCATGTCACCTAATGTCACACAGTGGGGAAAGCCACGCGGAGACCTAGACTCACACACACCTGGTCCCAAATCCTCAGCCACCATTCTGCACTGCCACTCTGTGCTGGCACCAGGGCATCAGGAAAGCCTTCCTGCCTAGGAGGCTGGCAGAGGAGTCCCTGTGGGGATTGACTGGGAACCCTGACTCCAGTTCCCAGAGGTCTGCAGACATGCCTCACCTCATCCCTCCTCTTCTTCCCTCCTCGTCCTCTTCCCTCCTCCTCCTCTTCTCTCCTCCTCCTCTTTCCTCCTCCTCCCTCCTCCTCTTCCCTCCTCCTCTTCTTCCCTCCTCCTCCTCTTTCCTCCTCCTCTTCCCTCCTCCTTCAGCTCCCCCGGGTCAAATTCAATTAAAGCAGCGATCATACATGGTTATCTTTTATCTTGTCTTAATTGTTTGTGTGTTCATGTGTAAGGGTGTGTTGTGCCCATGCATGTCTGTGTGCCACGTGTGTCCTGGTGCCTTTGGAGGCCAGAATGGGGTGTCAGATTCCATGGGACTAGAGTTACAGACAGCAGTGAGCTGTCATGTGGTGCTAGCATTGAACCCACCCAAACCTGGTTTCTCTGCAAGACAAGGTGGAGTCTTAACTGCTGAGCCGTCTCTCCAGTCCGGTACATAGCTTCCTAGTAAGGACCTTCGTTCTGTGGGCAAAGGGGAAGTGCTGCAGTGTTGCAGTGTTGGCTGACTTGGAAGCTGCTTTTGGTGACCACCAAGCTGAAATTTAGTGAAATTAAGATCCTGTAGAAGGGGATTCACAAAGACAGATTTCAACAACCAAATCCATCCATCAGCATCCATTATGGCTCCTGAGCTGTTAACAAAACCACCATCCTGAGAGGGCGGAAGGCTCACTGCAGGGACAGGGGGCACACACAGGCTCCTGGTGTCCCTCACAGCTGTAATCTATCACATTTGCAAACAGTGCAGTTACCCTCAAACCTCCTCACATAGCTGTTAAGAGATTTCTTTCCGAAACAACTGAACAGTTCCCCCACGAAATGTGTGTCTCTGAAGGGGGGGGGGGGGCTTTTGACATGATGCAGGGCAAAGCTCCCTATGAAGTACCCAGAAGCACAAACCCTGGGGTGATGACTCGGAGTCACCCAAGTGAACCATTCAGGGGTGCTTTTCCCATCTCCCCCAGTGCGGGGACAGCAATACTTACTTTACTCATAAATTTCTAGTTAGCAGTAACTTCCAGACAAAGTGGCACATGGCATCTTGCAAATGCTGTCTTTGATGAACTGTCCAGACCCACAGTCAGTGCTCATTAGGAGACAGGCTGTGGGTTATCTGAGTGGCAGGGGAGGCATGCCCACTGTGGTACTGTATGCCACTAATAGGAATGGAGGTCTCTTTCTAAGCTAGGCCTTTTGTCAGAATGATTCTACTATGTCATGCCGCGCAATATGTTATCTGGATATGTTTACGTATGAGGTTAAATATTTGATGGCTGGAGACACAGGCATAACCAGTAAGAACTGGAAGGCAAGAAACTTCGCAGTTCAGGGACTACTGGGACAGATCCCGAGGCAGCAGGCATGACTGGGCTCGCATCCTGGCTGTATGGCCTCAGTTTCTGAGGAGCTAAAGTTATACATATGGCCATAAGGCACTTGCAAGGGCTAAAGTGATCAATGCATGGGAGTCATTCAGCACGTCTTAAATGTGCAATGAGCTGGAGTCGCCCCTTTCCTGCTCTCCCTTGAGGATGTGAAGCTGACTCGGTGTGCCCACCTGGCTCACCGAGAAACCCTGTCTCAGTCCAGGTTGGGCATCCTTACTTGGGCCCAAGAATCCACCTGTACACCCACAGGGGGACTCTGACTTGTGCCCTCTGTGGACACATTAGCTCCCTGCTATTATCTGACATTCTTTTAGAGCATCCAGGGAATGCTAGGACAGCAGGTACCAGGGATGGGTACAAAGCCGACAGGAATCCCTTCTTTCCAGTATATTCCAATGAAGGAAACCCACCGAGTCAGGCGGTGCTGTGACCCTAAACTTCCACAGAGACCATCCTTGGCCCTGCTCTACAAAACAGCATTGAAATGAAACCTGTGTGCACCATGGGAGACTCCCAGAGTCTTCTCCTGCCTCTGGGTCTCAGGAAACATCTCCTCCAACCCTCTTCAGTGGACCCGCATCACCCGAAACACCCTGTGACCTGAAAGCTGCTCTTCCTGTTCTATGGGTACCACTGTGCAGGGCCCGCCTGGCTAGGCCTCAGGAAACCAAAAAAAAAAAAAAAAAAAAAAAGCCATCCTGTCTTTCAAGATGTGTTTTGGCTGACAAAGAGAGCAAGCTCATCTCCCAAGCAGGTTTTTCTCAGACGCCAACCACACACACGGGGCCAAAGGAGGAAGGCTCAGGGCAGGGCCAGCAGCAGCTGGATCACACCGCTGTCTGGCCGAAGGGAGACTAGAAAGAAATGAGCGAGATAGTAAGGGAACAATTGCAAGGGTCACATCTCAGACAGAAGGTGGAGAAGGGGAAAAACCTGGATGGGAGGGGGCACAGGGAGGACAGGACAGGACTCAGGACGAGCCTGAGGGAAGAGAGGAGGTGAGGAGCAGGGAAGGCTCTCTTGCCCAAGCCTCCTGGAGGTGACAATGTGGGAGACTGGGGAGACTGGGCGTGGAAACTGAGGAAAGGTGCTCTACTTACCTGTGAGGATGTAAACGCTAATGGCTCAGGAAACAAGTCACAGCACCTGCTCACAGTCATACGGGTCAGTAAGTCACAGCGCCTGCTCACAGTCATACGGGTCAGTAAGTCGAGCAGGGCTAGGCGGCCAGGAAGCTCTCCATGCGGAGACCGTTTGCTCAGCCACATCCACTGGTGGCTGAACTGAGTGACCCCCATGGCAGCATCACACAAAACGCAGCCACATCCCAATGGCCAAAATAGGTCACTGAGAGCCAGACCAGCCCTCAATGCACAGCCGTCAGGATGACACTCCAGGGTAATCAGGATAGAAGATACTGACATCACCATCTTTACCGAAATAGCATCTATCTCAGGAGGAGAAAGTTAGGACTTCCTATTTGTGAAGTGTACCAGGACATCAGTAGAATGAGGCTAACTGCCCTACCCAAGCTTACCCTGAAAAAATCCGTATGTGAAGTAAGTATTTACAAATATTTGCTGGCTGACCATTCCACCTGCTAAAATTTAACAAACAACCCTTGCTGTTAAAGATCTCAGATGTTAGCTCAGCAGTAGATAATAAATGTATAACCAACTCTAGTAGCAGCTAAGAGATAAAAGATAAAGTGCAGGAACAGGGCTGGAGAGATGGCTCAGCAGTGAAGATCACTCTGCTCCCGCAGAGGACCCAGGTTCGCTCCCAGCACCCATGTGACAGCTCACAATCATCTGCAACTCCATTTCCAGGGGATCTAATGCCCTCTCCTGGCCTCCATGAGCATCAAGCCCAAATGTGACATGCATAAATTTACAGCACACCACACACACACACACACACACACACACACATACACACACACACACACACACACACACACGAAAGGAAGGAAGGAAGGGAGGGAGGGAGGGAGGGAGGGAGGGAGGGAGGGAGGGAGGGAGGGAGGAAGATAAAACGGGGAAAGACAACAAGGAGAGACCGAGTGGAGGAGGAGTGGGGTCCCCTTTTGGACAGTGTTGAGGAAGACTGTGTGATGTCAGGATTAGGGGGAGGTCAGTAGGGATGGATGGCAGGGCACCAAGGAGAAAGACAGCCAACAGTCTCAAGAATATGGGGATAGATGGGAAGGTTTTCTAATCGTGGAAAGCAGCCCTTGGTCTGGCCCCTTGTTCAGCTGCATGAGGCCCAGCTCTTAAGAGAGATGCTTCCTTGCCAATCAAATTCCCCTCCTTTCCTAGCCCCTGAGTGGTAGAAAGGCTGGAAATGACAAAATCTGCAATCCGTCAATGCACCTCCAGGCCTCTGATATTCCCTTCTGGATCTTAGAGCCTAGGGGCAATGTCTGCTGTAGACTTGATGTTGTGTGACCAGAGGCCACCCAAGCCATGTCTGGAAAGAAACATAAAAACAATTCTGCATAGCTCCAGATGGCTTTGAAAATTCAATTAAGCCCACAACTAGCCCAGGAACCTTCCCCATCATAATTATATTACTGATCATTAACATTTAAAGAGGCTGCAAACAGGACACTGGACACTGCAATAAATTATCATTGGCCACTGGGCAAGCTCAATGAATCAGGTGCTTCTGGAGCCTTCTGAGACTGTCTGGTGCTGTCATTTAGATGTTGCTCTACTCTTTAGTACATGTGGTATGGCAAGGGTGGCAGTGGGGGCAAGTCTGCACACATAAAAGCTTCCTTTCTGGATATCTGGTCTACCCCTGTAAAACCAAGTCTACTGCAGCTTCTCCTAGCACCCAAAGGCACCAACTTTCGGACTTGTGTTTATCAAGGCATTTCTCAGAGAAGAGGAGAGAGCAACTAAAATTGTCTGAAATGGAAGACATGGGTAGTAGAGTAACCACGGTATGTGTGAACAAGGCAAAATAAACCGACATCAACTAAGTGTCAGTCATGGGTTGGTGCTAGGTTCATGCTCTCAGCCAACATTTCTCAACCTGTGGGTTGTGACCCTTTGAACGACCCTTTCACAGGGGTCTAAATATCAGATATCCTGCCTATCAGATATTTATATTATGATATACAGTAATAAAATTAGAGTTATAATGAAGCAACAAAAATAATGTTATGGTTTGGGGCCACCACGACGTGAGGAACTGTATTAAAGGGTTTCAGAACTAGCAAGGTTGGGAACCTCTGGTAAGCAATGATGTTCTTTAAGATACAGTGTAGCATACAGAACACACATACAGTATACACTCCTTAAGAACACGAGGCTTGTGGAAGAGAATGGATTCACTGACAGCACACACTGTTGTTTGCACAGACCCAAAGCCACATGAGAAAGGATTTGAACTCTGCCTCCACTGGATCTCCCTTTATGGTCAGAATGGTAACAGAAGGTTAAAAAAAAAGGATGAAATGCTGTCAATTTTTAATGAAAACCTGAGAGAAAAACTCCCAGAAATACCAAATCTGGCCAAGAAGAAACTGAGGAAGATGAGCAGTGGTTAGAACCCTCAGGCCCTCCTCAGCCTCCCTCCCAACAAGCCACAGAGCTGCATGCTGGGGCCAAGAGAACTGGCTCTCTCCATCCATCCTCAGGGACGGCTAGTTCTCAGAAGTCAGCCATCCCTGCCTTGGGTGATCAGAGAGGAGACTGTGATGCTATCCCTGTGCCTGAGGCACCATTCTTAGCAGCTGTGTGGACAGACTGCCCTTTAGGAGAAACAGACATAAAGACAGACAGATATTTCTGATTGGCAGTAGTTATCTAAAGACAGAAACAAAGGACAGGGGTGAGGTGGGAGAGCTGTCTTTGCCCCTACAGTAAAGTCCAGGTGTCAAGGAGCAGTATGTCCAGAAGAATGCAACAACACCCAGCATCATGTGATGCCTGCACACCCAGAATTACAGAACATCATTTCCTGAAGACCAGTGGGCAGAGGCTGGCCATGCCCAGCATCAGCACAGACCAGAGAGCACTAGCATGAAAGCAACTGAGCATGGGTACAGAGCTGCACTGGTTAGCAGAGGCTAGCCTGGGGTGGAGCAGCCTACCTGGGGCTCTTTGTAAGCAGAGCAGAGTTGGTGATGGCTTACAGCAGGTGGAATAACCTAGAGATGAGAAGTTGGGAATGTAACTCGGTCAGTGATGGAGAGCTTAGGCATGTGTGAAGGCCTGAATTTGATTTCCAATACCACTGTATGTGGTATGTGTATGTGTGTGTGTGTGTGTGTGCGTGCATGAGTGTGTGTAAATGAATAAATAAATAAAACCAGAATACACATATAGGAGTCTATAAGACTGTCATCCAGTCCAAAAGGACTTAGTACCATAAAGATGGAGAAGTTAATAAACTCCCCCAAAGGCTGGGCCTTAAGCATCTTACCCACTCTGTCTTCTATGCCTAGAGGAGTATGCCAAGTACCAAAAGGCATTTACCATACACCTGGTTTATGCATGGGTGACTCCTGACCAACAGAACCATTTACCACACATCTCGTGGATACATGGACAACTCCTGACCAACAGAACCAGGTTTATATTCAGCAGCAGCCAAAGCCTAGAGCATCAAGGTCTCACACATACACATACACACACACACACACACACACACACACACACACACACACACACCATTTCTAATTCTTAACCAATTTCTGTTCAATTTTTCAGCATTTACATCTCAAAATATTACAACATTGGCGACAGTCAGATTTTGTAAGTTTGAGAAACCCAAAATTTAAATTTAAAAAATGATGGCACTAAATCTCAAGGACATGCCAAATGTAAAATCGCATATAAAAATAAGTGTTAAGAGACCTAAATATGGGCAAATATGATATGCAGAAGTCAGCATTATTGTATAAATTCATGGGAGATGAGGTTAATTTTAAAGTATAATTTTAAAATAATTACATAAAATGAAATATGATTTTTTTCTTTTTAAATTCAAAGTAGATGGAATGCATCACTCCTGAGTCATGCATGTACTGATCAGCAAGAGAAATTATCTGGAAAAAAATGTTTCTGGAAAAAAACCTAGAAACATTAAGAGATAGCCCTAAATGATTTCTCATAGACTCTTTCATCCAGCACAGCTCATCTAACACTTCATCTGATGATACAAGGGAGTCCTTTTGAAAACCCACCCCGCCTGAGCCCCATCTGCCTACGCTGGAATTTCTATGCTGGCCACACAGTGGTTTGTATTTGGTGAAAGCATTTCCAATCTGTCTTTCCCTTTTTTCACTTCCTTAAACACAGTACAAATTCCATGTAGGTTTCCTCTATCACTATCAGTAACTTTGGACGTGTATTCTTGTTGATAAAGTGTTTGAATTAGAGTCAAGCATTACTCTTGCAAGAAAAAAATATGCTGTTTTTAGTGATGATCAAATTTCCTTCTCTACTTATGAACTACCAAACAAAATTTCTCTGTTGAGAAAAGACAGCTTTAGTTAATTAAAAGTGTAATGCATGGCAGAAGTGTTTTATAATTATGAAATGAAATATGTCAGCAAATATCAAGAATTGTCCATAAATCACAATGTTCTAAACCAGTGAGGGCTCCTATGAGTTTTCCCTGATTGTGGCCATTTAATAGACAAAAAGAGGTATCTGGTTCAATCACAATTCATGGGACCAAGCCTGGCACCTGGCAAACCCCATGCATGTCCCTAACCCCACAGGACAGCACAGCCACGGAGTGCTTCAGAGTTATTCAACAACCTGACCAATTATCCAGTCACAACTCCGATTCAGGGAACTGTCTGGAACTACAGCTCTGCCTAGTAGGATGTATCAGGTGAGATTTGGCCAGGGGTTAGGTCCTAATTAGGTGTCTCACCCAGGCAGTTTTTAGGGTTCAGTTATTTGAGGCTGTAAATCTGCATCACCTTTCATGACACTCTAGGCAGATGACTGACCAGGCACTGGAGCCATCATGAAATCAGTTCTTGATACTCTTGTCTACAAGTGGGAGGAAGAGTCCTGGGTTTTGTCTTTAGCATGATAGAGTGCTCCTTCTAAAAGGACAAGGTTAGAATAAACTGGCTTGGAGCCTTCCTCTTGCATGTTTTTGGCGTCTGTCTGCACTGGGAGTTGGCGACCAATAAGTAGGTGCAGAGAGACAAGAGTTCTACATCATGCTCAGAGGTGAGGCCCTGCCCATGCAAATCTGGAAATATCAGCACTTCCCTGCTTTGGCTTGTCTGTCTGATTTTAAATATACCTTTTAGAAATACAGGAAAACAGTTCAAAATATTAAATTTGAAGTCAAATGAGCCTGGGTTGGAGACCAGATCTTGCTATAAACAATCACTTGTATAAACGGCTACAAGATAGTCACTTGTGTCTCAGGCCCCTATACTTGAAACAAGGTGTAACACTTCATACCTCAAGAAACTAATATAAGGGTTTTCTATGGCTTGAAGGACATTTGAGAGTTCCCTTTAGGTTTCATACGGGAAGCTTGGTCCTCAGTGTGACAGTGTTGAGAGGAGATGGCCTGGTCAAACTGAATTAGGTTACGGGAGCATCACCCTCAGAAGGGATTGAATTGGTTGTGATCAAGAAGATTTAGCAAGAGTGAGTTACAAATAAAGAAAGACTGCCCCCTCTGCCCTCTGTCATCCTGTAAGGTTTGCCCATCACCATCTCCCACCTGATGCCATTCTCCATATTGTGATTTAGCCATAAATTCCTTACTAGAGGCAGAACAAATGGATGGGGTCACCCAGCTTTAGACTTACAACCTTTAACCTGTAAGCTAAATAAACTTAGTATCTTTCCAAGTATCCAGCTTCAAGTATTTTGCTACAGTAACTGAAAATAGATTAATGTAGAGTTAAGCAACGTAATGACTATTAAGCATAAGGCCTGGCATGGAAAACATTCAATGAATACTATGTTTCTCATCACTGCAGTTTATAAAAGTATGTGAATTAATGTTAAATAATGAATTGATAACAGTTCGTGGTGGAATGCTACCACATATAGAGAGGTCAAGCAGTTCTCACCCAATCTAAGAGGTTAATAATCAAACCCTATGCTAGGCTCCCATTTCAGTCTAAGAGGTTAATAATCAAACCCTATGCTAGGCTCCCATTTCAGTTTTCTCTTGCATAACCTGGTAAAAGCCTGCCTGCCTTAGTTCCTGTCATCTCTCTATACTTGCGTTCTTAGTCAAGACAACTGTTTACTAATCCCTGAGTGACAAAGGACTGTTGTATTTAGGAATAGTTCTAGGGTGATAAATCACCAGGAAGATCGTGGTGCAGATCCTAAGGGGACACAGAAGAGCGTCGCAATGATTGATCAGTCAACAGCAGCTCACTGGACACCTGTCACCAAAGTGACACACTCTCAGGGGACAACAGGCAGCAGGTTCTTTCAAGATTACAAAGGAAAAAGGGGTAGATGTAGACACGTAGACACAGAGCAACTCTCCACACTGGATGTAGACACAGGTAGCTCTCCACACTGGATGTAGACACAGGTAGCTCTCCACACTGGATGTAGACACAGAGCAACTCTCCACACTGGATGTAGACACAGGTAGCTCTCCACACTGGATGTAGACACAGAGCAACTCTCCACACTGGATGTAGACACAGGTAGCTCTCCACACTGGATGTAGACACAGAGCAACTCTCCACACTGGATGTAGACACAGGTAGCTCTCCACACTGGATGTAGACACAGGTAGCTCTCCACACTGGCAGTCATGAGCCATGGTTGCTGTCTTTTAGTCATCTTTCTACTGCTGTGAAGAGGCACCATGGCCAAGGCCACTTACAAAGAGCAAGTTTCCTGAGGCTTACAATGGCAGAGGGTAAGAGTCCATGACCCCGGAGTGGGGGGGAGCATGGCAGGGGGCAAGCAGGCCTGGCACAGGAGCAGGAACCGAGAGCTCACACCTCATCCACAGTCGTGAGGCAGGGGAGGCTAGCTGCAATGGCGTAAGCTTTGGAAACCTCAAAGCCTGACCCTGGTAACACACCTCTTCCAACAAGGCCACGCCTCCTAATCATTCCCCAAAAGTTCTACCAACTGGAGACCAAGTATGGAAACATAAATCTGTGGGGGCCATTCTCATCAAAACACCACAGCTGGCAAGCGGGTGGACAACTGAGTGGAGACCTACAGGAGTTCAAGACGTCTCTGACTGAGGAACTTGGAAGAACTTGAAGGCGGGTGGGGAGTAGATCTTGAAGGCTGATGAGGACCTGAACCAGAGGAGAACTGGGTGGGATTTCTTTGGCAACAAACAGGAGGTGGCTACACTGGCCGTGCTTGAAAATGCCAGGTGCAGCGCTTGCCGAGAGAGAGAGAGAGAGAGAGAGAGAGAGAGAGAGAGAGAGAGAGAGAGAGAGAAGGGTTCAGGGGGGTGTACACCACAGACAACCCAAGAGGGTTTCCTAGAGGTGCGTCCACTTCTCCTTGATGTCAGCTGAGGAAACAGCTCCAAATGGGGAAGAAAGGACGGCCGCTTAGTTATGCAGAATGTTGTCTCTGTGACACTGAAAACAGAGGTGGCCATCTAAGCCTTCAGGACTGTGGCATGACAACTTATCCTGACTGAAGACCATGTCACATAATCACCAAATCTCAGCATAAAGTTCACCTCCAGAGGCCAGACACAGCCTCCTGCCTCAGCACCTGCATTTACTCAACAGCTCACTCCCTGCTCTGGAACAGGTGACATGACATTTGTTTTGGTCCCTGAGCCTCCATGACATGAATGATAATCCTCATGAGAAACACACTGGCTTTATGCTCTGCTATAGCTGGGAGATAGGGACAGAGCAAGACTCCTCCCTGAATGGGTGAGGCGAAATGTTTGGGGAGGTAAACGGCCCTTGGAAGTACTCATCTCCCTTGCTGCCTCGTAGAATTCTAGAATGTTCTGTGAGAAGCTGCATGGGAGGACCCTCAGCTGTGGACACAATGAAGAAGCATGCCACAACTGCGTGGCTGAGGGCGTGCAGAAGCGGAAGAGGTGGCGGGGAAGAGGTGGCCGCAGTCGCGCAGCTCACCTACACATTCATGGGACCGGAACCTCCCAACCATGAGCACGATGTCTCATGGACAGACAGAGTCAGCAGATGACAGATTTTAAAGGTAGGACCATAAAGCAATGCTGGGGAGAGGGCCTTGAAGACATACAAAGTTAAGAGCCCCCAACTGTAGCCAGAAATCCCCTCGAGCTGAATTCCGACTTGTCCCTCCACTGCTTCCATGTTCAGCCATCTCTCCAAATGACAGTGTGGCAAGCTCACGGACTCAGATCAAGAGGCTGCCATTGCTGTGGCTTTCCAATCTGCTGGTGGCTCTAGAGGAAAAGTAAATTCGGTGGTGACATGTGAATTCATCTGCCTGCTCAACATATCTGGGAAGCCATCAAACCTGCAGCTTCTTATACAAATGTGCCCCTTGCAGACTTCATGGCATGGTCAGGAGATCAGGACGTCTGCCCCAGCACCATGGACAGCACCAAGTCTGCAGTGAATGCAGGTGGCAATGGCTGTGCTATTCTTTGTTGCCACAGCAGCCCTCTGGCCTTGTTTTCCTGCCCCCTTCCTCTTCCATCCTGTTGGCTGTTTCCTTTGCCAGCCAGCACTCTTCCATCCCATCCCTTCCTCTCCCTCCCGTCCCTTCTTCTTCCATCCCATCCCTTCCTCTCCTATCCCATCCCTTCCTCTTCCATCCCTTCCTCTTCCATCCCTTCCTCTTCCATCCTATCCCTTCCTCTTTCATCCCATCCCTTCCTCTTCCATTCCATCCCTTCCTCTTCCTTCCCATCCCTTCCTCTTCCATCCCATCCCTTCCTCTCCTTCCCATCCTTTCCTCTCCTATCCCATCCCTTCCTCTTCCCTCCCATCCCTTCCTCTTCTATCCCATCCCTTCCTCTCCTTCCCATCCTTTCCTCTCATATCCCATCCCTTCCTCTTCCATCCCATCATTTCCCCTTCCATCCCATCCTCTTCTATCCTATCCCTTCCTCTTCCTTCCCATCCCTTCCTCTCCTATCCCATCCCTTCCTCTTCCATCCCATCCCTTCATCTTACTTCCCATCCCTTCCTCTTCCTTCCCATCCCTTCCTCTCCCATCCCATCCCTTCCTCTCCTATCCCATCCCTTCCTCCTCTATCCCATCCCTTCCTCTCCTATCCCATCCCTTCCTCTCCTATCCCATCCCTTCCTCTTCCCTCCCATCCCTTCCTCTTCCCTCCCATCCCTTCCTCTTCTATCCCATCCCTTCCTCTCCTATCCCATCCCTTCCTCTTCCCTCCCATCCCTTCCTCTTCCTTCCCATCCCTTCCTCCCCTATCCCATCCCTTCATCTTCTATCCCATCCCTTCCTCTTCCATCCCATCCCTTCCTCTCCTATCCCATCCCTTCCCTTTCAGAACGGAAGGAACGAACATTGCTGCCACTAAGCCCAGTACCGTGCATGTTCTGAGTAGAAAGCACAGCACTGCAGCGTGATTCCAAGTCGCATCCACTATTCACACTGAGAGCAGAGCTTGATGGCTGGTACCATGCCTGGCTTCTCAGTTTCCAGAACAGACTTTTGTGATGAAATGCTGCTGTGTAAAGGGAATTTAAAGTAGGGACTTTGGTGGCATATCTGTATGAAAGAAAAGTATTTTCCACACAAGGGCTAAATTCATAGGATTCCTCTCCAGCTCATCATGGCAGGTGTTGCCACACCTCATTACCGTGTAGATGAGGCCAGGATCAGAGAGAAAAACCCAGCCATCCGGATGTCGAAAGTACACACACAGCCTTGCCTTAACCTCCTCCAAGCAATACATGGGGCTTTTAGGTGGAAAGGGGTGGGGTGTGGAGAGAGGGAGACAACAGTTGCTGACAGCCAGAGGGCTTCACAACCTGTAGCAGTAGAACCTATGTGTGGGATGTGGAGACTCCACAGCCCTCCTGCCTGCCCCAGCAGGGAACAGCTCACTCATAAGCCCCACTTTCAGTGGGGAGTAACAGGGATGATAGAGAAGGGGCCGAATGGACCCATTTAGGTTGCATGGGTTGCATGCATTAACACCTCAAGAAAATGTCTGCTTAGACAAAATCAGAGGTCAGAAATAAGACAGGAGGATAAAAAGGGACAAAAGAAAGGAGGTGGGGGAGGAAGAGCCCCTGTGTAATCCTCTTCTTCTACTCTTTGGGGACCTGCCACCCAGCTCCCAAATAACTACACAGAGACTTTTTCTTACTTCTGAATGCCTAGCTTTTCCAACTTACATTACCCTGTTTCTCTTTAACTACATTCTGCCTCTGGGCTGTTTACCTTGCTTTATTCTATACATCTTTCTTTCTTCCTTACTCCATGGCTGGCTATATGACTGGATGGATGCCCTGGTGTCCTCCTCTCCTCCTTTTCTCGACTTCCCTCTTCTTCTCCAAAGCCTAGACTCCTCCTATTTCTCCTCTCGCCCACCAGCCCTACCTATCCCTCTCTCCTGCCTCACTATTGGCCATTCAGCTCTTTACTGGACCAACCAGGAGTTTTAGGCAGGCAAAGTAACACAGTTTCACAGAGTTACACAAATGCAGCATAAAAGAATGCAACCCATCTTCACATCATTAAACAAATGTCCCACAGCATACATGAATGTAACACATCTTACACTAAGATTCCACACCACCACTGACTTGTTTTGATTTCCTGCATTCTAAGGAAACACTAGGTCCTGTTTCCAGCACTTTGTAGGTACTCACTCATCCCATTACTAACTCCGCCTTAGAAAACTCAACTAAGCAGCAAGAGAACCAAGACCAGCCCACCGGTCTCAGCCAGACTCGGAGCCCAGTCAGCCCAGTCGCCAGCCCTCTCTTTCCCACCCACCACCAGGAAAGCCTCAGGGCTTGTCCGGGCCTTGTATTTGGGCCATGGGAGTCAATATCACAGAACACCCCCCCCACACACTAAATATTGAACAGGTAGTTAAGGGACTCTTGCAGATCCCCTACAACTATTATTTTTAAACATTGGACATTCCCTTATGGCTGAATTTAAAGCAGGGGAAAGAATGAGGGGATGGATTTTCCCTGGAGGTAGGAAAGAAAAGTAAAAGACTAATTAAAACCAAAGGGCAGGCTAAGGTTTAGCCAATGTGCCCATAGTCCCAGAGAATTAGCCTTACGGTCTTAGCACACCAGCAGTACCTCAGAGGATCATGCTTAAATGAGGCTTTAGCAGAAAGTAGCTTTGGATACAAACATTACATTAACCATAAATATGGTGCAGACGGGCTGTGGGGAAAATTGGCTTGGGATGGATTGAGAACTAGAGCCATGCACATTTGGTCTTTCATGACCTTGGGGTCCTATGTCCCAAGCTAGTGAATCCCTGTCCACTGTGGAGAATTTGGTCTCAGTGTGACAGCCTACCTGCCCCTGCAGTCTGACTTCTCTTAGCCCCCTCCACCACCCACTCACTAAAGAGTCCATCCAATTACAGATCTGGCTGGGTTTCATCTCAAAGCTGCTTGGCCTGGTGTAAACCAACTCAACATACTAGCTCCAGCTCATTACAGACTCGGTATCCACTGGGAAAACCAAGGCAACCGTCAGATCTTCCTCTGGAGGGCTTTCCTAAAAGCGAGTCATGCTCTCGGCCAGAGTGGCTGGGGGCGGGATGGATCAGGTGAAACTCCGAGGACAAGGACCTTTTGATCAACCTGTCCTCCGTGAACAGGATGACAAAGGAAGCAAGCCCAGGACAGCGCCAGTTTCCTGAGTTCCGTCCTAATCTGGCCGTGGGCTTTTCTTCCATGGTTGCTCCCTGGCCTTGCTCTCACACTCTCCTTCCTGCTTCTGTCCCTTGGCTGTGTGTCCTCACACAGAGTTCTTTTGTGTCCTGGTGGAGGACTGCATTCCTTACTCTTACCTTCCTTGGATCAGGAACTATATCTTTCTCTGCTTTACAATAACAGAGGTACAATTCTTTGATACACACTGAATTGTCTGTCACAGTGTTATCTTCTGAGGCCTGCCACGAATATAGAAAAAAAAAAGATGCCCATGAACAGAGTAGCATCAGTTTGGCTTTGGCTATTAGCTACTATCAACTTACTGGGAGAGGATTATGAAGTCTATCTAGAAATAAGTAGCAAATTGGAAGCTAGGGTGCTTTATTGTGGGAAAACAAATGTGCCTGTGAGAGTCTGCAAAGGTTTGGTCAAGGGCAGACAGTCTCAGAAGAGCCCACTTCTTTCAGCTGAGACAACTGTCTTCCTCTTGGGCAAGCAAGGGAACAAGAGACTAGAGGGTTCCACTTATTCTCTCAGAACAAAAACTATGGAGTAGGCCCTCCCCACAGAGAAGCTCATATAAGCAACAGCATAGGGAGAGCCACAGGGGAGTCATGTGGTCCTCCTCTTCTCCCTCATGGGTTACATTCTGTTTGGACCCATCTCCAGACCACTTCAGTGCCCAGCAAAGGCAGAGTCCCGGAAGTGACAGACCCTGTGCTCACCCAGCATTCCACTCTGGATCCGCGTCAGGACTAGACCCAGAAAATTCCAGTAACATCTACACCAGTTCCTGTCACTGGTTCCACTTTGCTGGGAGGAAAGGGGCCAGGGGACTAGAGCACATGCTGGCTCAGGGTCCCTCCCTCAATCACAGAGAACGTTCTGGAGGGAAAGCCCACAATGGCTGCTGTGAATGTGGTAATTCTACAAGGTGTCCTCACAGATAATCTGCTCAGACTGTAAACTCCCAGAGATGAAGGCATGTGAGTGCTGCCATCTGCATGGAGAATTTTCTATAACTCTATTTTTCTTATAATGGAGAGGGAATGCTTTGCATTACTCAGAGGCATTGGACATGTCCCCTCAATACCAGTGAGGCCAGTGAGAGGAAAATGGGCACACCCTGCTCGGGCTGAGCAGTGGGAAAGCTTGTAAATGATGCCCCGTCTGTCTTCTCTGGCTCACGGGAATCCTCAGTGGGGCCAAAGGACAGGCCTGCCAAAAACAAATAATGCCTTCTGTCTGCCATGGAGAAAAAGGGCAAGTACATCACATTTTCTCAAATGTAAACTTTATTCCCACATTTTTTCTTAGCTTACATACTGTTTATCATCAGTTTCCTCTGGCCAAGACCCAGGGTTAGCTAAATTGATGGCCAGGTAGCAACAATTGTCCACCGAAAAAGGATGCTTTTGGCTACAGCAACTCAACGTGCCAGATCAAGGCAAATAAGGCAGACTTTGTCTACAAAGACATCTCTTTGCACATCTAAGCAGGGTTCAGGACAGCCCCAGTCAGGGACATGCACTTGTTACACACCTTCACCCTCTTCTCCTTTCCACAGGCTTGTATGGAGAATGAGTCTACACAGTAAGAGCTGTCTGTGTGTAACCCAAGTCACAAGTAACTGCCTGCCAAGTACACCCTTGCCCCTCAGCACAGCCCCGAACACCTGAGAGACAAAACTTTGGGAGTCCTAGCCCAGCATCTGTACCAAGTGGGGACAAAATGGCCACTGGGGGTTCATTTGTGACTTAGCCATTAGAGTCAACAGTTCCAGGAGAAGGAGGTCATGTTGAGAGGGGTGACTGATGTCCCCACAGGAAAGTCCTACATGGAGGTACACTGTGTCAGTGTTCCAGCATGGATGCATGGGACCAGTGAGGAAGGAGGCCCTGGGGTTCTGGAGAAGTGTAAGCATTTCCTCAGCTGCACAGGAGACATAATCCCTAACTTAATCCCCAAGTCAATACGGTAAACCCTGTTTTGCAATACCCAAGATGGTATGATAAACTCTGTTTTGCCTAGGAGAATACTGAGGTTAAGTAGCTTGTCCAGAGGTGCCTAGCTAACAAATGATAAAACACAATTCAAACCTGGTATCGATTTACTCTGTGTACCTTACTGATGAGCTCTGTGCAGAGATAAGTCTCTCTGATCAGCTGACCAGCCTGGATTGGAGACGAGCATTTATCCCAAATCTGCCCTTTCCTAAATCTGAGATTTCTCCAGGCCCCTGGTTAAAGCAACAATTCTGCCACTCTAAGGAGTCTCCAGCCTCAGCCTCTGGGTCCCCAGATCAGAAGTCCTGCCTATCCCTGCTCTCTCCTTCCCTCACTCCGGTGGCTTGTCAGCATGCCCAGGTCAGGAAGTCTTGCCTATCCCTGATCCCTCCCTCTGCTGCTTGCCATAGCTTCCCTCGCTCCAATGTTCCTCCTGGGTTGTGTACTGTTCAAGTGCTATGACGCCATTTTCCTGTTTGCATTTTGTTTTTGTTTTTGTTTTGTTTTCACAGTTCGTTGCTCACCCTAACTGTCAGCAGCAATTACTTACCATGTGGTATGAAAATCTCTCAGGCTTACGGCAACAGTCTATCGCTGTGAAATTCCTGGCTGTCTTTGGAGTCTCCATAGGCCTCCCTTTTCTCGCCATAGCCTATTGGATTGCTCCGTGCAGCAAGGTACAAACTGCGTAAGGTGCATGTCATTTGCAGTTACTCCTTCTCTCCTCTTAGCACGCCACGTCGGCAGAAGAACCTTCCCTGTGTGGTCCGAGTATTAAACTGGGCTGGGGCTGGGGGAAGCACTTGCCTAGCACACATGGGCTCCAGGTCGGAGCCCCAGTGCCGTAAAGAAAGACAAAAAGAAAACGAGGAAAGGGGGGAGGGAAGGAGGAAGAAGGGAGGGGAGGGAGAGAAGCCCTGGTGTATCGAGCAAAAGTAGAAGACCCACAAAAGGAGAAAAACCTCAAGGTCTGATTTTCATCAGCAGCTTTTAAAGGGAGGAGGGTGATGATGATGAGACGGGCTGCGTTAAACATGTAAGGCACCCCTGACCGAGAGAATGGCAGGATAGAGATGCGTTAAACATGTAAGGCATCCCTGACCGAGCGAACAGCAGGATAGAGATGCGTTAAACATGTAAGGCACCCCTGACCGAGCGAACAGCAGGATAGAGAGTGAACGCAGCGCCCTGTACAAACTACAGTGTGCAGATATGTCCCCCAGCTCATAGTGCTCTCGTTATCCTCATGGTGTAGAAGCATCCAATGCTCCCTGAGAACTTTGTTATGTGTTCTTCTTGGGATAGTTGCTGATTACTTTAGAACACACATGCACACGCACGCGCGCGCACACACACACACACACACACGCTGCAGGAAGCAGAGGGCTCATGCCAGGCCCTGCACACTGGTGACAACATCCTTCTAGCCTCCATCAAGAGGTTCCAGTCCACATGACCAATTAGATAGACTAATTGGACCAAGAAGAAGCGGGTGGGGGGGTCCAGAAAGTATGGGACTGAATTTCTGCCTAAAGGAGCAGACCCTAGAGGCACTCCGACACCTGTGCTGCTACGGACTCCACCTTCCTCGTGGCCCAGACATTGGGACCAACCAGGAAGCACCCACGCCCCAGCTCCAGGAAGAGTTTTTGCCCAAAAGGTCAAACCATAAAGAAGCCTTGAAACATGTCCCACGGGTTTACCTTATCTTAAAGGCTCTCCAGCTACATTTATCTAGTGGCACATCTTGAAAGGAACTAAACTTAGGTGACCAGCACTCGGGGGAAGAGCGCGCCTCTAGGGAGACTGGCTCCACACACAGCTTCATCAGCTGGTACAGTTAGTACGGTGTCGACACTGAGTTGAGCCTCCTGTCCAGTCCACTAGTGAGTGGGACACTCGGGTCAGAACAGTGAGTCCAGGAATGTTGCCACAGCCACCAAAGCAGCCAGGAAAGGGACTCAGTGACTCGGCATAGGTAAGCAACCAGAGAGGGAGCAAACACCTCCCATAGTTGGAAAACTCCAAGACTACCCTTTGCCATTGTTGTGTCTAGCCTTAATAGCTATTGAGAGCCCTATTTCTATGGCAGTCTCCTGTCATGGATTTCTAAGTCAAAATTCTCCAAATAATTTCTATGTAAGCAAGGTTAGGTTTTCATTTTGTTTTGGTTCCTTTTTAAAATGAGCCAGAGAGTGCAAAGGAAGTAACTAGACCCAAGCTAGACCATTGTGAGCCACAGGTTTCTGGTGCATGTCTTAACGCTGTGTCTTGAGGCTGCAACCAAGTAGTCTGTAGTGGATTGAAACACCCCTGCCCAAACACACACACACACACACACACACACACACACACACACACACACACACACACACACGCAGAGAGAGAGAGAGAGAGAGAGAGAGAGAGAGAGAGAGAGAGAGAGAGAGAGAGAGAGAGAGAGAGAGAGAGAACCTGTATGGCCCCGAACATCTGCCTTGCTCTCTTAGGCCTCAGAGCACTCTCGGGAGTGTTCAGGCACTAGAGTAACAACATGATGGAGGAACTGCCCCTGACCGCAACAAAACTGACTGTGACAGCTTCCAGGAGCCCAGGGCCAGCCAACACCAGCAAATGGCTGCACCTCTGTCTGCCCAGCACCTTGGGTAAGATTCTAATTCTTCTTAAACCTGTGGCAGGTCTGAGAAGACTCAGAAAATAACATAATACATGCTCAACTCCCCCAAAAAAGGTATGCTTATCAGCAGGGCATTGTGGAATTTCCAGGCCCAGGGAACCCAGGAAGCCAACACATTCACGGAAATAGAGGCTACACCTAGAGTACTCTTCTGGAACACTCACAGAGGAAATTATTGCAGGCAGATTTAGCACTTGACTGGGTCTTCCTTTCCTCTTTTCAAATACTTGATTGACATTTTTCAGCAAGACTAAAAACATAAAACACTCGTGATATACATAGGCTGACTAGGAAGCCACTTTCCCCTTCAGCACATTTATTAGACTCCAAGTCTAAGTACAACAGGAGGGGGACACAGTGAACAGGTGACTGACAGGCCTAAGTCTGTTACGTGGGATGCCTCTCAGGGGCATCACTCAATAAAAGGAAAGAGTCCCTCATTAAAGTGCTTGTCAAGCCTGCTTTGAGGCGGCTAAGGGACAGACAAAGGAATCAAGGAATTTTTAGTCTTTCCTTCTACCACTTAAAAAAAAATCTTTTCAAGTTTGACAGAGATGTTGCTGGGAATTACAGAGAGGTCAAATCTTGCCTGTAACAAAGCCAGCCCATTCTTGGGGCTCCCGGTGCGCAGAATACCGCATCCTCCCAGGAGGGGGGCACTGGGAGGATCTAATAGGCTGATCTTCTCCCAATGAGGTCACTGCTTTGATAGCGATTTATGTAGGCTCATGAAAACACAATGTCATTCCAGGGATTCCATGTTACAATGACATTACCATGTGCCCAGATAAGACATTAGTCTGCCATATTCATTTATAGGTGGACTTGTAAAATGTCACTGACAAACTTCATTAACTGGCTCGTGTCCATCAGCAACTAGTGACTGTTAGGAGGGTCTGTTCCCAACCTAATGGTGTGTTTTCCTCCTAGTGACAATTACCAACACTGAGGCCATCAGAATAGCCTTCTGAGATGAACTCATTATTAACTTCTTATCGGACACCTAAACCTGTCTTTTCTACTATTGTAAGTTGTGGGGGTCCCTAGGAAACAAAATAAGGAGACTACCCAAACAGGCTTACCAATAGAAGTGCAGCTCATTAATTTGTCATCTGAAGAGCATCAGCAAGTGACAGGTGTTCACAGGCGAGGGCAAGTGCAGACATGGCAAGGGACAGGCTTTCCAGGATCAAGAGAAAAGTAAGAGATTTTGTTCACCGTTCCTCACGACCATCACCAACATGGGTGCGGCCAGGAAGGCCAGTGTGAAGCCAGTGAGTTCTTAAAAACGGTGGCATTGAGTTAAATCATTTCTTGGCATCTTTATCCTCTTAGCAAGGCTCCTGTGCATAGGGTCTTCACTGCTGACTAACCAGCTCTCTGTCCTCTGTGAGCCCTAAGCTAGGATGCACACATTACAGCCCCAGGCAGGGTCTCATCAGCGGGTGGAATCGGGTACAGTCAGCGTCGTGGCTGTCAGGGGGCTGCAGGAGGCCAGGTGAAGGGGTGACCAAGGAAGCAACTTCATTCATCATCCATTAACCATCGCTGTTCAGTTACTGCCAAGAGTAGTCCCAGAAATCACACAGGGAAAACTGAATTCCAGAATCCAACCTGATGTCTTTGCAGTGTGCAGTCTGTCAGGCCTTCCTGTCGTGCAGTTCCTGTTTGGGAGGATACCCGAGTGTCTGTAGGCACACCCATTCCCCACCCCCAAATAAGCACGGGTGAGAACAGGCTGGGCGAATCAGCTTTGAAGGACCAAGCCGTGGTTAAAAACAGGGGTTCCCAGTCCACACCATCCAGGTGCCAACCAGAAGAGAACATAGACTCTAAAGGTCTCACTCCCCCACACACACCCACAAACATTTTGAAGGCAACCCTGGACCACAGAAAATCCCACTGCAATTTTCCAGTCACAGCACAGGAAGGCACATTTGTGTCAGCCGACCAGTATTTCTCTTCCACTGCCAACACCAAGTCCCAAGGGGAAGTCCAGAAGCAGACATCCTGCTGGGACAGGACCGGGGTGTACCGGAGGCTGGTCACCCCACTGCAGACGTGGCCCTGAACCCTGAATTGTTAGCTCTTATTTAGTGTTGCCATCATTTTTAACCTGTGCTTCCCCGCTGTTGCTGGATAAACTGAATTACTTGGTTCACATAGTTAGAGCTGACTAGACTTTTCTAGAAAAGAGAAATAAAACCTACCATGGGCCAAACACCACCTGCTCCCTTTGCCCTCATTAGAAACTCTGCCTTGTAAAAGATACCTTCATCTAGCATTTCTTCAGCCCCAAAAGCAAGCGTGGCCTCATACTGTGATATGAGGACACCCCAATGTCAGACTCTAAAATGAATCCACTATCACCAAAGGAAGATAGGTGAGGCCTGAGTTAGGCTTTTTATTTTTGGATTTTGTTGCTTTTAAATTGCTTTAAAATGTGTATGTGTGCATGCCCATGTGAGTGGACGCCATGTGGGTGCAGTGCCCACAGGAGTCAGAAGAGGGTGTTGTTTCCCTGGAGCCGGAGTTACAGGTTGCTTGTAAGCTGCCCAGATTTCTGTCTTTAAGACAGTGTCTCCTCCCAAGGCCACCTGAACTCCCTATGGATCTCAGGCTGCCCTCAAACTCGTGTTCATCCTGCCTCATGCTCCCAAGTGCCAGTGCAGGCTCACAGCAACTGCCGAGTTCTCCACTCCCAAGGCCGAGGCAGTGGCCAGGCTGCTTCAGTACATTTCCAGACTCATAGGATGGGTGCTCTCAAAGCCTCAGCAGCAGCTTTAAACCTAACCCTGTAACTTTTCTTGGCTCATCTAGTAGGCTTGTAGGAAACAGTTCTTCCCCAGGGTAATTAGCTTCAGAAACTATCATTGTGGATAAAGCAGGAAATTTCAAACACACACACACACACACACAGAGAGAGAGAGAGAGAGAGAGAGAGAGAGAGAGAGAGAGAGAGAGAGAGAGAGAAAGCTGGGTGCTGTGGCATACCCTTGCAGTCCCAGTACTTGAGGCAGAAGACTGCCATGAGGTTGAGGCTAGCCTGTCTCAATAGAGAGAGAGCTGAGGGAGAGGAAAAGGAAAAAGAGGAGGGAGGAGGAGGGAGAGGAAGAAGAAGGAAAAGGAGCCCCTGCGATGACTGGGTCTCATCTGCCTATGGTTGACCCAGGGGATGCTTTCAAGTTGACAAGAACCAACCATCGATCCCTAGTCTCGCCTTTCCTCCCAACTAACTGCATCAAGTGAAAACTGAGACCAGGGGAGCCTTCCAGATCGGTGCAAGGCACTGTCAAGAGTTTTACTTTTTGCAGCATTTTGCAGTAAACATAATCATTTTTACAGGCTCATCTACTACTAGAAGATACTACATTAAAAGAGGTAATAAAAAGAACATAAATTCCCTACAGCGGGGACTCCAGGGACTCTCACAGCCACCTCAGGTCTAGTCACACCCACAGGAGTCAGGTGGGAAGACGGGAATGGTTCTACCCCACCCCCCCACCCCCGTATTCTCACACGGTTCAGCAGTGGGAGACCCCAGGTAGAGTCCACAGGGAAACTGGCCAGCGATCTTTTAAGAGCTGTGTCTTTCTCTACGGTCTCCATCTTTCTCTGATGGACTTTCTGGGACACACGGATCTAGTAGCCCACATCTGCTCCTCAACACCTCCTCTGCCAGGGTCACCAGCTTCCCTGCTTATGACAACTCAGACAGGGACACAATGTGAGGGCTACAGAAGGATGTCCCTTGGCTACAGAAAAATGCCCGAGGTCAAGAGGTTGGAAAACGAGTCTCCAAGATGACAATAGTCTAAAATGCTGAAAAATCCAAACTAGACACCTGATGTGTAACAAACCAAAATGCAACATGGCTTAATTCAGATATATCTTGATTCTACTGAACTCATGGGAGATATTTTGTTTATTTTTCTATTCTGAATTACCAAATTAGTATATTTGCCTATTGTCAAAATAACATAAAATCAATAAATACCCACACACATATATATTAAACTTAAAACATTAAAGTATAGAAATATTGTGTGTAAAGTGTTTGTAGGCCTGTGATTTTCAGACAAACATCTCTTTACACCTCTGAAGTTATTCCTAGTGTGTCTTATGGAAATATACATGTGGGTACCAGTGACTTTCTACATGATTAAGGGACTCCTAATGTCTGGACCTCAGTCGTGAATGTTTTAAAAAGATAAAAACCAGCTCTGTAAAGTCCCAATCAGTTCCTATGACATCAGAACAATTATAACTCATGTTACACTGACAACTAGAACAAGGGGTGGTTACTAGCTGAAACACATTAGAAGAACAGCATCAAGCAAGCTGACATATGGATATTATACTAAACACAGCTGTCATTGGGATCTTACCTTAGAGACTCTGTGGTGCACATTCAGTCAAGCTGATATTCAGTCTCTCAGGTGACATTTCACTCCAAGACTCTTAAGTGAGGTAATGTGTGAAAGTCAGTTAATCGGCCACTGGTTATAACTGAATCCACCCTGGAGGAGCTGGGCAGCTGAAGAGTCTCCTTCTTTTCAGTATACCTGGGGAAGAGTTAGACTTGGTGAGAGTAATATTGGAAATAAAAGATGCTACCAATGCCTGCTTCCTAGGGAGGTGAATTCTGGGTTCTTCTAAAATGATCACACCAATTAACAGGCCACAAGAAGAAAGCAGTGAGTTTTAAGATAGTAACATAAAGTCTGTGTTCTGTAAACATGCTGCTGTAAAATTGCAGATGTTCTTGAGACAGGTTCTCCTTGTGCTGTTTCAGGAAGCCTTAAAATGGGGACTCTACTACTTAAAATGGGGACTCTACTACTACTTTGCCCTAGAATTTTTCCACGCAAGAAAAAAAAAGTCCCATGTGACTGCAAAGCAAATAATCCCTGAGTTCAAAATGAATCAAAAAGAAAAATTCAAAAATACACACATCATGGTATGACAACTTTTATGACAGCGCAGGTAAAGTAATAGCAGGAACCATGTGGTTCTAAGTAAATTTACCAACACAAGAAAGACGGAAAACGAGCAATCTAAGTCGGAAGCCCAAGTAAATGGGTAGAAGCCAGCATGCACTTTCACGTTGTAGCTGTTTAGCACTGTCTTCTCAGATTTGGAGGGTGTGAAATCACACCCATGAGGCTGAGGGTACTACTCCCTTATCCTTTCCCCCTGAAATCTGTAAACAGAAAGGAAAAAACAAAAAACCTTTGAAGTCAGTAGAGCATAGATTCGTGTATAAATTACAAGAGAAAATGTCTGTGTTCTTTCTGGTTTCTGTCCACGATGGGAGATTCCCTGGTTGAAGTGTGGTTTTGTAGGATAAAGCAATTGTTGCAGAGAACCTGTGCCCACCCGAGCTGTCACTGTAACATTTCCGTGCACTTTGTCTCCAGCTAGGACGAACCCTGAGGAGCCCCTTCATGAAGTTTGTAGCCCATGCGGTGTCGTTTACAATCTTCTTGGGACTGTTAGTTGTGAATGCCTCCGACCGGTTTGAAGGGGTTAAGACCCTGCCCAATGAGACCTTCACAGACTACCCCAAGCAGATCTTCAGAGTGAAAACCACGCAGTTCTCCTGGACGGAGATGCTCATCATGAAGTGGGTCTTAGGTAAGTCAGCCGCTCTGTCGCTCTCTCCTCTGACTGACAGCATCACCAACGTCTAGGCTCCCCTTCATACCCTTGGCTGAAGCAATGGCCAACACAAAAGTCAAAATGGTGTACAAGAGGTAACAGAAACTCCAGTTATGAAAGGAAATGTGTAGGGGCATATCTGCTAGGTACTCTTCTGTACAGGTGTACTGATTATGATTATAAAGTGCTTTTACCTAGGAAACACGTTGATCATTTAGTCCCCTACAAGCCTTAGGACAAGTCTGTTCTATGAAGGGTAAACTTTCACAGCTTAGAGGAAAGTGTGTTGATCCCAATGTGCAGAATTTGTGTTCGTCCGGCAGACTTATCCAGTCCATGCTCGAAAGGAGGTGTGAGGATTGAGGAAAGAAGTAGAGAAGAGACAGAGAGAGTCAGGAGGGCATCCAGTGACTGCTGGGATCAGCCCCAAGTTTATTGCTCCAAGTTCTTATATACCCCAATCAAAAGGGGAGAGGGCAAAAGACCTCCTTACTGGGGTCAGAGAAATGGCTCAGAGGTTAAAAGCACTGACTTTACTTCCAGAGGTCCTGAGCTCAATTCCCACATGGTGGTTCACAACCATGCATAATGAGATTTAGAGCCCTCTTCTGCAACGCAGGCATACATGCAGTCAGAATACTGTGTACATAATAAATAAATCTTTTCAAAACACGTATTAGATTTTATTTTTTAAAAAAGGATTTCCCTACCACGATATAAGAAACAAACCAATGTAATTAACCTCCTTAGTACCCAAAACACCCTAAACCAGAAATCCTGTTGTTTAGGTAAGACATCCATTAGCTACACCTTAGGCCAAATATCCTGTTGTCTAGGCAAGGCACACAATCGCCATACTTAGGCCAAACATCCAGCAGTTTAACCTTGAAGGAGCAGTAATAGGATCGAACTCACTGATCTTAAGTCAAGATGGAACAGAGCCACGTCTATGAGTCGCCACAAATTTGTATAGTAAATATTACCTAAAATTCAGGGAGTATCTTAGTTTCTATCACTATGATAAAGACTTCCACTAGCAGCAATTTGGGGAAGAAAGGGTTTATTTGGCTTACATATTCCAGGCCACAGTCTACTGAGGAAAGTCAGCGCAGGAGCTGAAGCAGAGGAAACGGCGGAGTGCCGCTCACTAGCTTGCTTCTCCCAGCTTACTCAGCTCGCTCTGTTATACAAGGCAGAACCTACCCAGAGCTGGAGCAGCCTACAGTAGGCCGGGACCTCCCACATCAATCACTAGTCATAAAATGTCCAGTCACCCACAGTCCAGCACAAAGAAGGCATTTTCCCAGTTCAGGTTCTCTCTTCCCAGTGACACTAGTTTATGTCAAGATTGAAAAAAAAAAAAACTAACCAATACAGAGAGTAACATGTGCTATCTGTTTACATTAGTGTGGTAAAAGTTGCAAAATTCCTATCTCTGGTGATATTTTTTGCTGACAAGGTTTGCCACTAGAATTTCCTAGGAAATGGCTCCCAATGGTCTCCACTGATGAGCTCAGAAGAAGAATAAAACTAGAAATGGCTAAATATTGTATGTAGAAATTGCTATTGCTTTCTCTTTCTAACACTGAACATTGTAAATAGATCAATAGGAGGAAAAACATCTTGGAGGGAAAAAAATGAAAACTCGCCAAAGCTATTATCAATAATATAATAAATAAGCAAAACCTTAATAAACTGTAAGCTTTATACTGCAAAGATTCAGACTTAATGGGAATATTTCTAGCGAAGTAAAAGTTTTAAAAGAACGGAAATAAAGTTATACAGTAATAAGAGTTGATCCATTAATTAAATTGGTTTAACAGTATTCACCCAGATTTTGCTCTGGTAGCAAATATTTAACATTTGTATAATTGTCACTATATGTATTGTCAAAAAAAAGTATTCAGGATCAAAGTGTTTGTGCCATCTAACAGCAAAATCATGAACAGATACGTAAAAAGATTATGCAACACATGGCCTGTGCTGACACGTGGGCCCAAGATTACAAGAGATGAACCGGTCACCAGTGAGCATCATGGGTGCCCAAGCTGAGACCAACTGGAAGCATGTTTTGACCTAGGTAGGTCAGGACAGCACGCCATGCTTCCCAGAGTCATGTGATCGATCAACTGGCAAGTCTGTGGCCCAAGAGCTGTTTGGTCAAGTCATTGACCCCAATGCTGGAAAGAGACCCTGAAGCCTACACAGCCTGAGAGAGACCCTGAAGCCTACACAGCCTGAGAGAGACCCTGAAGCCTACACAGCCTGAGAGAGACCCTGAAGCCTACACAGCCTGAGAGAGACCCTGAAGCCTACACAGCCTGAGAGAGACCCTGAAGCCTACACAGTCTGAGAGAGACCCTGAAGCCTACATAGCCTGAGAGAGACGCATCTCCAGCTAGCAAGCCTCTGACTCACACAGCCTGATCCCCATCTCTGCCGTGAAAGCAGAGCTGAGTTTTCAGGACTCACATATCTGACGTGTTGGAAAGGACAAGAACCATGCACAGTGACCTCTTTCTTGCCAAGTTTAATTTAGAATAAAGACTCCACTTTCTTACTAAAGGGGGGAGGTAATTGAAAAATGTTTATTACAGTTAACTTGAAAAATACAAAACTCAAGAGAGAAACAGGATAGAGCCCATGTACCTATCTCTCATCTTCAATAATTAGGAATTCATGGCCAATCTTGCTCCTTCCCCTTTTCCTTTACCCTGTACCATTTTGAAGCAAGATTAGGAATCATAAAATCTATTGCCAGGTGTAGTGCACACGCCTTAACCCCAGGACCCGGGAGGCAGAGGCAGGAGGATCTCTGTGAGTTCAAGGCCAGCCTGGTCTGGAGTAAGTTCCAGGCCAGCCAGGGCTGTGTAGAGTACTGCACAACAGTGAAGCCTTGTTTTCTTCTTTCCAATCCCATACCCTCTGTGCTTCATATCACTGATTTGTTTACCATGTCTGCGAATTTTAATCCCAATGAGTTGTTTTCATTTCAGATGTACTTTTCAACTTGTGAAACTCATATTCTTTTCATGTTTCTCAATTCTTCTTATGTTTTTATATTGCCCATTTCCTCCCTCAATGTGTTTGCATTTCCCTGTAAATCACTGAATAACTTTTAAACCTTGACTATCATTTTTGTGTAATTCCCACAGGCTGCTCTTTCTCTTATAAACTGGCATTTATCAATGTTGATCGATAGTACTTCACATATTGTGTTGTTGAACATCTGAGTTTTCTTGTCTGAGTCCATTTCTGTTGCTGCAACAGAAAAACTAAGGCTGCGTAATCAACCCACAGGGCAAAGGGGGTTGCTTTGGCTCTTGGTTGTGGAAGGGGATACCTAACATAGGACAGCTGCATCTGACAGAATCTCATGGGGTGTGGGAGGAAAAGCCAAGTGCGTGACTATATGATCCCTGACCTTGCTTCAACATAACACTGGGCAAAGGGAAAGGCAGAGTGGGAAGACTGGCCATGAACCCTAAACCGGGAGGACAAAGCCAAGTGCGTGAAAGAAGACACTGGAGGCAACTTCACCCCGTGAGAACCCCCTTGATGAGACTCGCCCCTTCATGAGAACTCCCTTCACCATTCCTCCACGGGAGCAAGAAGCCACTAATATGAGGAAAACATTAACCCACGCCCATGACCCATCACCCCCTGCCCAGCCCAACTCCCATCCCTGACACACTGAGCACTGAGCCTCAACCTGAGTTTTGGCAGGGACAAGCCATGGTCAACCCTCTTCCTCCTAAAGAGTGACTTTATGCAAATCAGCTTGAGCCGTTTTTCACGTTTCCTCAGAGTGCATCTCCAAAAATTTACCATGAGGATTATTTATATCTATGCTGTAGAGACTTGCTTCTGAGGTCTTCACTGGGGTCTCGGGTGTCAACAAGGCCTTTCAGCTCTGGGTGGTCACAGCTCAGTATCTCCGCACCCATGTGAGCTCTTTGGATGCTTTGTGTGGAATGCCATTCCATGTGTTTGTAACTTGGAACTCAGTCGTCGACTCGACTTAGACATCCAGCGTCAGGTTTGCTTTGGAGCTTGCACAGTACCCTTCCCTCTGGAGCTCTGCCATGCCACATCTGGTCACCTCTGCCTCTTCAGCCAGTGACCCTACGCCTACACTCTGAACTCCCTCTTGAGCACCGCAGATGGGGTTGCACTTCTAGAAAGAATGCCCGCCTTGCCACTGGTTTCCTTTTACTCAGGGGCCACACTCCCTCCTGCATTGTCTCTTTCCGATGTCTGCAAATGGATCTTCATTTACTCAGTTTCTGGGAACAGGAATCAAACACAACCTCTAAAACAAAAACCTTTATCAAAGCTAGAGAGGCCAGGCGAGGTAGCACATACCTGTAATCTTTGTAACGTTGAAGGCAAAGGCAGGAGAATCACCGATCTGAAGCCCTCTTGAGATACAGAGGAAGACCCTGTCAGGGGGAAGGGACAGGGGGAGAGGAAAATGGGGAGACAGACTGGGAGAGACAGGGAAATACTCAGGATGAGAGAATAAAAGGGAGTAATTCCTTTCCGTCTCCCTACATCTGATCAGCAATCAATCTCTGTTAGGAGAGAGGCGAGCGGACTCCTCTCTTCCTTTGGGTCTTCAGATTCCACCAGACAGTTGAGCAGCTAGAGAGTGCCTTGCCCCCTCCTGGGGAGCTGAAAGCATGTGGGGCAGAAAGGGTGGTGTGCGCTAAAGCTGAGAATCAAGAGTGAGCTGGACACGTTCCAAGCAAGTGTTTCTGAGAGCTTCACATTCAGGGAGAAGAGAGGGGATGGTGGTAGGTGTAGGGGCTTGGTGGGTTTTAACAGAAGTGACATTGCTTGGCTTTTCCGAAAGTGCCGGGTTAAGAATGGATGGTTGTGGGACAAGAACAGAAGCAGGGTGCCAGTTACAAAGCCCCTACAGTACTAAACACTTAGTGAGAACAAGCAGCAGAGGGTCACGCCTTGAAGGTAAAACCACTATTTACTACTGAATTACACGTGAGACGTGAGAAAAAGAGAACTGTCAGTGACAACTTCTAGTGCTTTAGTTTGCAAAATGGTATCAAAGAAAGCCATTCCAGGGACAGGAAAGACCAGGGCAGAGCAGTGGGAGGTGGGGGAGGAGAGAACTGGATGCAGACTCCAGCTTGAGATATATTCTATGGATTTTTTTTTCCAAAGGGCAAAGAGTTATAGCATCTGGAGAAAAACCAGAGTACATTAGACACTTAAGAGAAAATGTCAAGTAGAAAATGGGTATTGCATCTGAACTTTGGAGGAGAAGCTGGGAGCTGGAAACGAATCCGAATGTCAGTGTATCTAAGCAAATTATGACGTCGCTCTGACTTTGAAGGTGGACAGATAATCTGAAGATGGAGCCAGGGGCACAGCAATGATAGCATCTGGGGAGATGAGCACTGTCTAGCAAAGGAAAAGGAAACTCCAGAGGGCGGTGAGCCGTAAGCCAGAGTAAGAGTCAGGAAGTGTTGCCGACAGAACGTGGAATGCTGTGTCCTGAGGTTTGATCACCTGGAAGCAAAGGCCCTGAGGTGATGACATGGAGTAGGATCTAGCGTCCAAGTCCAGGACTTGACCTTACGAGGGGCCTGGGTACTCTGTTCGTTATAACAGGAGGCAAGGTCAAGCTGAGGGCGTGGAGTAAACAGTGTGGCTGATACAGCCGTGCTCAAATGTGGTGATGGTCTCGGCTGGTATCTTCTATTGAGCCTTTTTCTCCACAGGTACATCTAAATGTTAAGCATTTTATCATGTATTAAGAAGCCAGGTGTTAGGGAAAAAACAAAAAAATATTACCAGTGTAATCTTGCCCTAAATACCTTCTGAAGCTCTTTGTTGTAAAAGTAATGACTTTGAAAGATCCAACTGTTGTCTACAGACGGTTCTTCGTGCTGACATACATGCCTTGAGGTCCAGCATCTAAGCCACTCTGCTCAAATCCGCAAGAGCATGAAGCACCATTGTCTCCTGCTAATGCCGTTGGACTTCTGCTCCCCATCACAGCTAAGAACCGCCTTTAACAGCTGCCCACAGAGATGCACAAATAGCCGGTCCAGTGACACACCAGATGTGTAACTGTAGAACGCTGGGCAAGCTGGCTGTACAACGACACAAGCCATCGCTGCTCCCTCTTTACCAGACGCGGCTCAAGAGGTGAGAGGAAGCTGGGGTCTTGAAGAAGCCCAGCCTGCTCCTTTCAGGTAGGAAGGGCTTAGCCGGGAGAGGAGAAGGGTCTTGTCCAGACCCTCTGCTTCTGCCCCGTCCTTTCTTTCTGGGTTGAGTTACTATCACTCAACACAGAAGTGATAGTAACCCACTTAACCCCTAATCGTGTCTTGTCACACGGCCTCAAAACGCTCATAGCTTCCCATCTCTCTCACGATGACAGCTAGTGTGGGTACACTAGCCTATGGCGCCCTCAACTCCCCAACCCCTGTGTGGCTTCTCTCCCACCACCTCCATCCCACTCATGGGTCAGCCCCTCTGCTCTCCTGGTCTGTCTCTGCCCCGGAGCCCTTTCCCAGGCTCGTCTTCCATCTGCACGCTTCTTGCCCTCGCATATTCAAGTCTCTGATCAGGTCTTTGTATGAGAAGGGTCGGGGGCTGGCCCAGAGCCTCCCATACGCCAGGCAAGCAGTCAGCCACAGACGTGAACCGCCACTCTCGAAGGTCCTTTTCAAATGAGGCCTCTGTCATCAACCTGTTCAGAAACCCGCGTCCTCTCTGTCCCCCAGGCCCCTCTTTTTCTCCCTAGCACGAAGCACTGGGCAGACCGGAAGCTCTCCTTCCTCTCCTGCCTGACTCAGCATTTCTGCAGACACCCCGAGTGCAGCTGATTCATCTTCTCCAGGGGGATGGGATCTGGTTTCTTCAATGATTTCCCTCAGTGGTCACATGGCATAGCAATACTCTAACTTACTTCTCCAGCACACTTCTCCTACTGGGCCTAGTAGTATTCCTCTTCTGCAATGTGCTCTATGGGACAGTCAAAAATCAGGAAGACATTCTTCTGTTACTGCAAATGTCTTAGCAAGCTGTCACCAAAATACAAGAAAGTTCCTGTGGGGGGCATCAAGCCACAGAGGCTAAGATGGCCGCAGCTGAGAGCGTGAGCGCCCAGGAGAACACAACACGGAGGACACACCTGAGAAGGAGGGGCGACCTTGCTGGTGAGCCCTGCGGTCTACGGGGCTGCTGGATGAGTGCCTTTGGAGAGTGGGCCAGACCCCAGCCTGGAGGACACCCAACAGCTGCTGCCTGGCTTCACACTAAAGCAGCAACTCCGGGTACCGGAGAGCCTGGAGGACAGTCAACTGAAGAGCATGTCTCTAGAGATGCCTCGGAGAACTATGACGTCCCAGACGGACACAAAGACTCTCCCAATGCGTGGGAGATGAAGAGCATGTCTCTAGAGACGCCTCGGAGAGCTATGACGTCCCAGACGGACACAAAGACTCTCCCAATGCGTGGGAGATGAAGAGCATGTCTCTAGAGATGCCTCGGAGAACTATGACGTCCCAGACGGACACAAAGACTCTCCCAATGCGTGGGAGATGAAGAGCATGTCTCTAGAGACGCCTCGGAGAGCTATGACGTCCCAGACGGACACAAAGACTCTCCCAATGCGTGGTTCCCCCATCTAGGAATCTTTTTGTGGAAGACTCTCTGCCTCGTCTCAGAAAAACCTGGCGTTCGTTGTCTTTTTTTAATTTTTCATCACAGTTATTTACTCATTCTCTCCTGGCAGGGCAGGTGTGCGTACATGGGAAGGTCAGGGACGGCTTGCACAAGTCACTTCTCTCCTACCATGTGGGCTCTGGGGAAGGAACTGAGCTCCTCAGGCGGCACCAACTGTCTTTACCCGCTGAGCCACTTTCCCATCCCTGGTATCATTTCTTCCATTTGCAAGCAGTGCTGAAAACCCCATTGTGGATGAGAAGCTAATGTCAAGACAGCTGCCAAACACAAGAAAATGCGGCAAAGAGAAACAGGGTTGGGACCGCGTGTCGGTAAACCCTCCTGGCCTTCCCATCATCCTTCACGCTCCCCTCCTGGCTTCCGGTTCCCACACCCGCTCCCTCACCTCAACCCACCAGGACTGTAGACTCTGAGGGCACAGCTGAGTCTGAGCGCCGAATCACACCTCCACCTTAGTCAACAGGGCAAATTTACAATCCTGTTTCCGTGACTTTGCCCTGGTTCCTAACAAATTCACTCTTTCAATGGAGCCTTTGCGTATTTAGTCAGGTTGCCCAAACGTAATACCCCAGACGAGTCACCAGAGCAAGTTAAAACATGTTACTGTCCTGCTCACGTTTGCAGACTGCAAACTTCAGTCTTCTCAACACCGCCAGATTACGAAAGGCTCTCCTCACCCTCGAACTTTAGCACCTTAGAGTTCCCTAGAGTGAAATGTTCTCCCACATTTCCACAGCCACTGCCTGGAAACCCCCCCCCGCTAATGCCCTGTTCCTTGGCCCAGTAGCCTCTCTTCCATGAGCTCATCCTTCCTCTGAGTCTACAACTACATACCACACAGGCACTCTACTTGGCCCATGACTATAATGTTGATCCCCTTATCCCTGTATAACTTTTATGACAGCAGCTACACTGCCAAGTGGCAAACAGATATCTATAGCAGAAGGCCATCATTACCCTGGTGGTTTTAGCCCTAGATGGGTTCCAGGACCTCAACGTCTGGTCAGTGGATGACTTCTGACTCAACAGCCTGAGCTTGTGCCTAGTACGGGGCGTGGTGGGGATGGGCACAGCAGACAGCAAAGAGCCTGGGTTGCTACTTGTCTTTGAACAACTGACTTGCCATCTCTGTGCATGAGCTTCACCTTGGAAAGCAGGGATAATTAAAGTCAAAGCTGTCAATCAGCATATTATGAAGAGCCAGTTGGTATATATAAAATGCTTAGAGTCAATTGGTACATAAAAAAACGCTTAGCCCAGGCCTGGGCACCTAGAAGGAACTCAACAATTGCTGGCTGCTGTAATCAGAATAAAGGGGGATGGAGAGACACAGATGAATTCTTAGGAAATTATTACTATCATTTTTCTACCTGCCAAGCAAATAAACCCCTACCTAACATGGAGACGGCAATGGCTAGCAAGGGTGGGGAGGGCACTTCTGGGTGTATTCCCTTCCTGTGACTTCATGGAAAACCCTGTGCTAGCCCAATGGTGAGAGACCGACTTACGGAACCGGGTAAATGTGGGACCCTGGCTTCCAGCAGCAGGGCAGTCTGAAAGGGAAGCCCTGCTGAGGGCTCACCAGGGAGGCCAGAGTGGAATGAGTGCCTCTCCCCCTCTCCAGAGACTGCAGGCGTGACCCAGAAATTGTAGTCCATCAAGAAGGGCTTCCCTCTGTGGCTTCCTGGTGTGCTCTAGACTCCTTCTCTGCCAGGACCCTTTCTTAACTATTGGTGACTGAGCGCCAGGCATTCCTGAGTAACGGGAACTTTGCCTGGAGGAGTCTCAAGTACCCAGCATCCTTTACCCCTTGGGCCCCTGAGGGCTGAACATTTCTCTGATTGACACGCGGAGGCCAAAGACCTGGCTTGGCTTCTGCACAACAGCATATAGTACCCTAGCCTCTTGGAAGCAGGAGGCCCAGTTTCCCTCACGGGAGTACTGAGTTTCACACCCTAATGTTTCCACTAGGCATTCATGCTGCTCAAACCCTCGCCCCACACGACTTTCATGTATGGCCTTGGAATGACTGGACTTAACCTAGGTGATTAATATTTAAATCTAGGAAAACTGACAAGGACATCTGACCATGGAATAGTTTTCAGTGCCTGATGAAAACAATTTGCATTTCAGATTCATGCAGCTCTTAGTGTTTGAAGTTCCCCCAAAACACATTCAGACTCAAGGGACTTATCCAATGTCCCACTGTCAGGGAATAGCCAGGCTAGAACTTGAGCCCAGTGTTTGCTGAATTAAAACTGACTACCCCCAGGCAGTAACCTGCCACTGTCCCTAAGTCCATCCAGAAACAAGTCTACAATGACATTGGTAAGTTTAATCTTGGGGAAGAGAAAACAAAAATGAATAAATAAACAAATAAATCCACATTTCCCCCCAGTCTGTAATGGGTTTTCTAATAACACTAGATAGCAGTATATTTCTGTGTTAAGGGACTTATGGCACACTGTCCAGAGCTTGATAGGGTAAGTTGAGACACAGCTTTGTTAAGAGAAAAATAATCAGGGGCTTTGAGAAGTCTTGAAAATAGACCTGCAGGGGTTGGAGACATTTCTCAAGGTAGGAACTCCAAGGCAATCTTCAACAAACAAAGATTGGATTCGTCTAAAGACAGTTGCTCTCAAACTGCTTGTTTGCCTTGGAAAAACATTTCAATTCCTTTTATTTGATGGGCCTCTTTCATCACCAAATGCTCATCAAAAACAGTCCCTGGGCAGAGTCCCTGAGAACTGAACGCCATCAGCTCCCTACTCCCATGCCATGTGGTGGGACGGAGACCAAGGCAGCCACGCTCTGGGGGACAGAGCCACGGCCACCACGAACTGCCTGGGTCAGCTTTGACTGCAGGCCAGCTGAGGCCTCAAAGAGGCCCGCTGTGTAATGTGGGCAGCTGTCAGGGGGCTGGTTGTGCAGTCTGGGGAGAAGCAAGAGAGGCCATGCAAATGTCCAAGTCAGAACCACGGGGGACTGGTGTGTGGACCGTCTGCTGGATGTATGCAGATGGCAGGAGATGTTGTGTGGACCGTCTGCTGGATGTATGCAGATGGCAGGAGATGTTGTGTGGACCGTCTGCTGGATGTATGCAGATGGCATGAGAACACGGTGAGCTCTGGCCGTCCATCTCTGGTGTGTGGCTTTACCTTGGGGTTATTATGCACAGAGAAAGGCGTGAGTAAACGTCACCTGACCCGCGTACTCGGTGAGGGGGAAGGGCAGAAATTTGAAAGGGCAACAAGAAACCGAAAGTCCTTCAGAGGAGGGTCTGCAGGCACGTGGTGATCTCTTGCGACCGTCTGCCGAAGAGTCAGGAACGTGAGGAGACCCGGGCAATGGGAGCCACTGAGGAGGGGGATGGGGATGCCAGTGCGGGGTGTGACCTTTCCTGCACCAGCGGGATAGTCATCAGCTGTAGTTCCTCTGCATGGTGGGAAATTTCATCTTAAAACTCTTGACTAGTTGGATGGTGCTGGCTCACACCTCCAATCCCAGCACCTGGGAAGCAGAGGCAGGTGGACCTCTGTGAGTTTGGTTGGGTCAACCTGATCTACAGGGCAAGTCCCAGGACAGCCAGGGCAACACAGAGAAACCCTGTCTCAAAACAACAAACAAGAAACTCTTAACTAATAAATAAAGATATATTCACCTGTGGATGTTTACAAGGAGACCACAGTGGTAGACAGGTCTAGAAGTCTATACACCAAAGAGGTACCATAGGCCAGCATTTCTCAACCTGTATAGGTCGCCACCCTTTGGGGGTGTCCAATGACCCTTTCACAGGGGCCACCCAAAATCATTGGAAAAACACGAATATCTGCATTACAGTTCATAACAGTAGCAAAATCACAGTTATGGAGTAGCAACGAAAATAACCTTGTGGTGGAGGGTGTCACCACAACACGGGGAACTGTAAAAGGGCCGCAGCCTTAGGAAGGGTGAGACACACTGCCCAGGCCATCATCCCACAGGGCCGTCTTGGAAGAGGGGTGGAGGCACCTGCAGCATTTCGATGATAGGCCTCTGCCTCTACCTCTACGCTGCTGACTGCGAAGCAAGGAAGATGCGGCTCTTTAAAACTACAGCCCGTTATTTAAAGGGAAGTGGGAAAAATCCAGCAATCTACGCTTAAACTCACTGCAGCAGAGAGGAACTGGATTCCACAGCACGCGCGGGACCTCTGGGAGTCCCTCCACCCGAGCTGCTCTCATTCCTCACCTGTTAACCTCATCAGCAGTCAGTCTCTGAAGAGCTCCCGTCTGTCTGTCTCTAGCTAACCCCACCCAGCTAACCCAGTTCCCTGGGCGCCTGCCGTGGAGGGGAAACTGAGGCTGTGCCTGCCCTTCTCCCGCAGGAATGATCTGGTCGGAATGCAAGGAGATCTGGGAGGAGGGGCCGCGGGAATACGTGCTGCACCTGTGGAACCTGCTGGATTTCGGCATGCTGTCCATCTTCGTGGCCTCCTTCACCGCGAGGTTCATGGCCTTCCTCAAGGCCAGCGAGGCCCAGCTGTACGTGGACCAGTACGTGCAGGATGTAACGCTGCACAACGTCTCACTTCCGCCGGAAGTGGCCTACTTCACCTACGGTGAGTTCCGGGGGGTGGGTGGTCTGGGCCGGGCTCTGAGATGGGAAGTGTGCAGATCGCTTTGGCTGCTCCCAGGACCCGGGATTTGGAACCCACGGGTGCCCCGGACTCGCTTACAGATGTGGAATTGGTTTGAGGCTTAGAAATGGGCCTCTTGTGTTAGGAAGGATGCGTTTGTTTGGGAGAGGTCCTTGGAGCATTTCTGTAGATTTCTGGTTTTGTGTTTGAAGAACAATCCTTTTTTTTTTTCTTCCTTGACGTGGGGAACACAATATGCTGAATTTTTTCCGTGCATACTGGCGTGTCCTGTTTTCCAGTTCAGCATTCTTTCTCACGCTGAGATAAGGTCTTAAAGGAGACACTAACACGTTGATCACACTGGTTTGAAACGGGTTGCCTGGGAGTTGGTGACACAGCTTAAGGCTGCTGCCTCCCAAAAGCCTGAGGAGGTCTACTGTGAGCGAGCTCCACTCAGGCGACGCTGGGGTTCTTGACTGCCTGCAGAAAATAATAATTTCAGAATGCGCCAATATGAGTGACAGTCGGGGGTTGTTTAGACAAGATTTTTGTAAGTAACCCCAATTGAGCTCACTAGATCACCCACCCCCAAAAGACCAAAGTAAAAGAGGGACTAGTTGGGGGGGGGGGTTCACCAGGAATGGGAGGAGAGAGTAACAGAGTAAATGTGATCAAGCACATAACATATGTATAAAATGTCAGCATGAGACTCATTGTTAAGTATAATTCGTATGTTAATAATTATTTTTTAAAGAAGACATTGTAATATAGTTATGTAGTATGGGCATTAAGGGAAAGAGAAGAAAAAGGTCAGGCATTCAAGTGTGGGTGTGAGATTCTCAGGAGCTGCTTTTCTTTACAATACCTCGTGTACATGTGTGTATGTGTGTGCACATGCAAGTGTGGAATACACACACACACACACACACAAGCACAGTTTTGGTGGCTTCTGAAGCTGTATTTGGAAGGGTTGCTAATGAGCTTAAACAAGGTCATACATAGGCTGGCTCCTGTGGTGTATGGGATGGGATTACAGCTGCCAAGGTAAAACTGTAGGTCCCAGAGTTGCATAATGGAATTAAAATATTTTTACTATAACTTTAGAGTCTTATTTTTGATATTCCTAGAAATTTGTGGGTTTATACCTTGGAAAGGAGTAAGGCAGTGCTCAAAGGTCCTATACATCATTGCTATTTTAGCATTTATTACTTACAAATGTGTTTGTTTAGAAAGAATGTAGGCAACCTCCTCAGCTATTTTTTAAAAATATTTTGTTAATTCTTCGAGAATTCTAACAATGCATTTTGAATCTACTCACCCCAAGCCTGTCCCTCTAACTCCTCCATGATCTACCCCTCCCTCCCCCAAAGTTTGTGTCCTTTGCCTTAACAAAAACAACAACCCATCTACCCCGGTTTGTGCCGCCCATATATTCCTGGGTGGGGACCACCCACGGAGTGTGGGCAACCTCCTGGAAGCCACACCCTTAAAGAAAACAGACTCCCCTTCCCAGAAGTCATCAACTGTGCACGGCGCCTCAGCTAGGAGTCGGGGATCAGGAACCCTTTCCCCTCCATGCTAGAATGTTGACTGCCTTGAACCTGCACAAATCTTATACAGTCATCTATAGCTGTACTTAATGGCTCTTCTGGTTTTTGTTTTATTGAAAATAACTTTTCCATACAGTATATTCTGATCGTGATTTCCCTCCCCTCTCTCATCTCCTCCCAGATCCTCCCCACACACACCCCACCTCAACTCCATGCCTTCTCTCTCTGTTTAGAAAACAAACAGGCAAATTTTTTTAAAAATCAAACTAGAATAAAACAAACAAAGAAACAAAGAAAGAGCACAAGAAACATATGCCCATACAGACAGACACACACACAAACCAAAAAGAACCATAAACCATATAATCTGCTGGGCAGTGGTGGCACACACCTTTAATCCCAGCACTCAGGAGGCAGAGGCAGGTGGATCTCTGTGAGTTCGAGGCCAGCCGGGTCTACAGAGTGAGTTCCAGGACATCCAGAGCTATAACCCAGAGAAACCCTGTCTCAGGGAAAAAGCAAACAAACATTTAATCAGAAACTATATTTAAACAAAAGACCCATAAGGTAAAAACAAAAACAAAAAAGATCAAATCAAGTGTTATGAGACAAAGCATCTTCAAAAATACCATTGAGCATTGAGTTTATTTTGTGTTGCCCACCTACTGCTGGCCATGGGGCCTGCCCGTAAGTGTGGTTTGTGTACCCAGTGAGACTCCACTGGAGAAAACTGACTTTTCCCTTGTCAATTGGAGATAGATTCTGGGTTAGGTAGAGGACCTCCAATCTAGATACCGTCTCAGCACTGGGATTCCATCCGTCTTGGACCTGTGTGAGCCCTGTGCAGGCTGCCACAGTCTCTACAAAGGCTTAACAACTGGCGCCTACACATAAGAGAATACATACTATATTTGTCCTTTTGGACCTAGGTTACCTCATTCAACTCCATCCATTTATTTGCAAATTTCATTTTTTTAAACAACTGAGTAATAATACTCCATTGTGTAAATGTACCACATTTTCATTATCCATTCATCTGTTTATAGGCAGGTAGTAATGAATTAACCAGACCCGGTAGAATAATAGTGTTTATTTGGGGAAAGAACTTGCACAGAAAACAAGTGACTGACTGTCACAGATTTCCTGCTCCAAGGATGCAGACCCTGCCTCCCAGATGCTCTCAGCAACTCCAAGGGACCTTCTGAGTCTGGATTCTTTCCCTTTAACCAGTCAGGTCCTCACTTATAACCACGCCCAAAAGGCGCGGTCACTGCTCCAGGTGCTGAGGCGAATATATTGCTATATCTGTTGAGGAAGAGCTAAGCTGTTTCCGATTTCTGGCTACTATAAATAGAACAGCAATGATTGTGGTTGAGCAGGTATGGTTGGATGGAGCATCCTTTGATTATATGCCCAAGAGTGGTATAGCTGGATCTTTTTTTTTTTCAGTAAGGATCTTCCTTTTTTAAATTTTTTAATTTAAATTAGAAACAAGCTTGCTTCACATGTCAGTCCCAGCTCCCTCTCCCCTCCTCACCTGCCTCCCAGCCGCCACCCAATCCCCACTCCATTCCACAGAGAGGGTAAAGCCCTCCATGGGGGATCTCCAGAGTCTGTCATTTTGTTCAGGGCAGGGCCTATGCCCTCCTCCATGTGTACAGGCTAAGAGAGCATCCCTCATTGTGGGATGGGCACCCAAAGTCCATTTGTATGCCAGGGATAAATATTGATCTACTACCCAAAACCCCATAGATTGCCTAGGCCTCCTCACTAACACCCACATTCAGGTGGTCTGGATCAGTCCAATGCTGGCCTCTTAGCTATCAGTCTGGGGTCCAAGAGCTCCCCCTTGTTCAGGTGAGCTGTCTCTCTGGGTTTCACCAGCCCAGTCTTGACTCCTTTGCTCATCACTCCTCCCTCTCTGTCACTGGGTTGCAGGAGTTCAGTTCAGTGTTTAGCTGCGGGTGTCTGCCTCTGCTTCCATCAGTCACCGGATGGAGGTTCTAGGATGGCATATAAGGTAGTCATCAAACTCATCAGGGAGGGGCATTTAAGGTAGTCTATATTGTAAGGTATTGTATAGCTGGATCTTGAGGGAGATCAATTCCCAGTTTTCTGGGGAAGCTCCATATTGACTTCCATAGTGGCTGCACAAGTTTGCACTCCCACTAGCAAAGGAAGAGCATTCCCCTTACCCCACATTCTTGTCAGCACTGAGCTATCATTCACTTTATTGATCTTGGCCATTCTAACAGGTGTAAGATGAAGTCTCAAAATAGTTTTACTTGCATTTCCCTAATGACTAAGGATGCTGAATATTTCTTTTAAGTATTTCTCAGTCATTTGTGTTTCATCTTTTGAGAGCTCTTTGTTGGGTACCTCATTTTTTGTTCTGTTTGTTTTTTGAGATAGGGTTTCTCTGTCTATGGCCCTGGCTATACTGAAACTCACTCTGTAGACCAGGCTGGCCTCAAACTCACAGAGGTCCACCTGCCTCTGCCTCCCAAGTGCTGGGACTAAAGGTATGCACCACCACCACCAAGCTGAGTACCCCAGGCTAGATTACTTGTTTTCTTAATGTCCAGTTGTGTTTAGTCATTTAAATATTTTAGATATTAACTGTAGGCAGATTTTTATGTCCGGGCAGCCAGCTCCCAAATAACCACATGGAGGCTTCTTATTATGAAAGCTTGGCCAATAGCTTAGGTTTAGCTCTTATAAATGAACCCATTTCTATTAATCTGTGTGCTGCTCTGAGGCTCCTTTATCTCATCTATGATTGTCCATCCTGCGTTCCTGCTTCCTCTGTGTCTCCTCTTGACTCTGCCTTCCTTTGACCCAGCATCCTCTGTGCCTAGAAACCCTGCCTAGCTCTTGACCATTCAGCTTTTCACTAAACCAATCACACCGGCATATCTTCACAACAACTAACCCTCTATCAGAAGCATAATTGGCCAAGATCTTTTTCCACTCTGTAGTCTACTGCTTTGACCAAATGATGGTGTCTTTCACCACACAAAACTTTTCAGTTTCATGAGGTCTCATTTATTGTTGATCTTAATGCCTGTGCTAACGGTGTCCTATTCAGAAAGTCTTTTCCTATGACTTCAAGAGTATCCCCCACCTTCTCTTCCATCAGAGTCAGGGTATCTGGCCTCATGTCGGCACACCTAGTGTTTTAACTGTACTGAAATTCTTGACTCTCAGATTTTAACTAGACCACCCAGTGAGGGCTTCATTCCCTACCTTTGTCCCATTCAATTTTTCTGTGTTTCTGTCTTACTTCAGTAAGACTCTCATGCTACTACAAGAAAGACAATATGGTTTTGTGTGAGAGAAAACCCCGGCCTTCAGTGAACTGAAAACCATAGCCTGTGGATTTTTTTCATTGTATTTTGTGTATGGATGTTTTTCATTCATGTATGTATGTACCCACATGCATACTGGTGACTGCAGAGGCCAGAAGAGGGTGTTGGACCCCCTTGCATAGGAGTCACATTGAGAGAGATCACATGACTAGAACCTGGTGGAGCAGTGCTCTTAACCACTGAGCCATCTCTCCTACCCTGTGTCAGCTAACTTTGCCCACAAGGCTTGAAACTCGAAAGACCCAGAATCAAATCCTAGTTCTGTAGATGACTTTATCGGTTTACTTAACTTCTATGTCTCCCCTTTCTCCTGTGTGAGAGGAGGACAGTAACATGTATGTCAAAAGGTTTGCTTTGATTAAATAAAGCTGATTGAAGATGTTTCATTACTCATGAAAATAGTAAAAGCTCACTGAATAGTAATAGTTATTATCAATACTACCTCTGGCTATTTTGTTGGTTTGATTTTTGTTTTTTAATCACAAACACTGTCCTCCATGTTGTAAAAAAGAATGACAGGGTAAAGCTTAGCAGTCTGGTATGGGGAGGGGGTAGAGGTGATGTCTAGAAGGTAGCTGGCACTTAGTAAGTATTGATTAGTGGCACATAATTTAAAGGATTTGAATGTCAAATGTCCGTCCTGGTAGATGAAAACAAATGGCCCTTGTAAACCCAGAGGATCTATGGTCAGGTACAGCCTTGATCTTTAGCGAACTGACCACGTGGTGCAGATGTGGTAAAAGATGAGCAGGCTTGTATTACAGCCAGTGTTTCCTGGCCCCTGCTTCCAGCATTTATTAATGTAACAAATCCAGATTTTTCTTGAATGGCTTATGATTCCCGCTGTATGCTGCTGAGGTTCCTCCAGGAAAGATGGGCGTACGCGTCTTAATGTAACTGCTCGGGCTGCAGTACTCTCCCCGTCTTGGCTTCTGGTCCTTTGTGAATTGTATCAGGTCCTCCCACTCAGCTCGCAACACCTTACTGTCCTTGCCTTTTCCGGTTCACCTTGGGCCCTTGGAAATAAGCCTGAGCTCTTTTTTGCGTGCATGTGCTCCAGCTATGGGCGCCGAGCGCCCTCTTGTGGTGAGACTTGCAGTCGCTCCTTCCACCCATTTCAGCATCAAAAAAGTAGGCTCCGGGTTTCTGGTTTTTTGGGTTTTGTTTTGTTTCTTTTCTCCCGGGTTTAGAAAAGATTTTTTCTGGTGGAAACAGCTCCAAGATGAAAGTCCCTTTGTCTGAATCACACGGTGCAGTTCGTTTTGTGTCCACACATCGCCACAGCTCCGATAAGCCCACACAGGCAGAATTGTCCCCACCGGAAGTCCAGCGTCGGCCTCCAGGAACAGAAAGACACTACCTAGGAGCAGTTATTACTGTTCCCAGTGAGGCTGAAGTTGATGCACTGTAGTTGGCATTTTTAAAAGAATTCATTTGGGTGTCTGTGTAACAGACGAATCCACTTCCTGTTTCATAACACTCCATAGAGGGCAGCAGATGTTTTAGAAAACACACACTTTGTTCTCTTTCTTTGTCATCCGTGGGCTTCTGAATTCTGACCTTGGTAGGAACACAGAGCGTGTGTTAATGTATTCCAGATGTAATTTGGAAAGTGCGACGTGAAACCTGGCAGCACAGCTTCGCTTACTAAGGGTTTCTATTATAATTATTTAGCAGTCTAGCTTTGAAAATAAAGAATAGAACTCCTCCCGGGGTGCCAAGAATTGCCATGTAATGTGCTTTCTATTTGCACTTACTGGTTCCGAAAAGGACCCCATACCCCCAAATCCAATCTTAAAGATGGCAACAGTAATATCTGCTCTACAGGGCTGTTGTGAAAAATCACAGCTAATTTAGTGTGAGGGCTAATTTAAGTTTCTCAGTGTTTCTCATCTAATCTTCACTCAGCAGTTCTCAACAGGGATGCTGTTGGCTTTGTCAACAGGGCAGTTTTCACCGTGTGGTACAGTCTGGGGCATTACAGGACGTTGAGCATCCAAGGGGTCCTCCTACCCAGCCACTGTGAGAAGCAGGCACCTTCCCAGGAGGGAGGTACTGCCCACCCCCGAAACTCACTGCTTGCCGTGACACCTAGGAAGGGAGCTGGTCTACAATGGATGCTGTTTCTTAGTTTTTCGGCCTGCAGGTCTGCAGTAGGGGCCCGCCCAGTGCAGGTCCACTCTGCTATAGGGAGGCCTGTAAGGCAGCTCAGGCCCCAGGACTCAGCAGTAAACCCCAGCGGAGTCCCTCCAGTACTGTTGGGGCAAAGCCCTGTGAATGGTCACCACTTTTAAGAGCCTAGCTCAGTCAGGGAAAAAAAATTCCTGTCAACACACACCTTCTGGGGGAGGGGCGGAGAACAAGCTTATGTTCTCAGGCAAACCCTTCCAATTCTCCGTCCCCAGAGGAGTTCATTTGTTCCAACTTGTGACTGTCTGAATTTGTGGTTAGAATTTGGTGAGTCACCTCACAGGCATTGGTCAGCGCCTGCCCTGTAGCGCAAACCCTGTTCTGAGCTCCTTGATGAATGGCTTCAAGGCCACAGTCCTTCAAGGCTCATGACCTTGTCTGCCATGGCCACACGGGAACAGTGTGTCTCAAGACCGAGTCTCTCCACTGCCTCCTCCTGCTTCCCCAGTGAGCGGCTCAGCTCGCGTGAGTGAAGGAGGGCTCCAAAGTCCTCTACGCTTCTTGGGTACCCGTGCACAGAGACATAAAATAATCAAAATAAATTTTTAGAGATGCATGACTGGTTACCCAACGAGTAACCCAGTGTCTTCTTTCAGCCAGGGACAAGTGGTGGCCTTCGGACCCCCAGATCATTTCAGAAGGGTTGTACGCCATAGCGGTGGTGCTCAGCTTCTCTCGAATCGCCTACATCCTGCCAGCCAACGAGAGCTTCGGGCCCCTGCAGATCTCCCTGGGAAGGACTGTGAAAGACATCTTCAAGTTCATGGTCATTTTTATCATGGTGTTTGTGGCCTTCATGATCGGGATGTTCAACCTGTATTCCTACTACCGAGGTGCGAAGTACAACCCAGCGTTTACCACGTGAGTAACCAGCCCTCTCCGTCCCTATCGGCCTCCCCAGGCTTCCTGGGGATCCTTGGGAACCTCTTGCAAGCGGTTTCTTGAAGAACTCAAGTTCCCTTGAGGTTGATGTGAGTTTTACTCTAAGTGGTTTAAAGTTTAAATTCTGAAATCAGAAGAACAAAGGAGTTAAATTCTCACTTTGCCACTATGTAGCTCTGGCTGGCCTGGAACTCCTGATGTAGATGAGGCTGGCCTTGAACTGGCAGAGATCTACCTGACTCAGCCTCCAGAGTGCTGGTATTGAAGACATGCATCAACCCCAGCCATGTCTTTGTTTTTAAAATGGGGGTGTATAGGTGGCTTTTCTGTTGCTATGATAAAATTTCATGACCAGAAACAACTTAAGGAAGAAACAATGACTTTACTTGGCTTTACAGTTTCAAATGGTTGGGGGGGGGGGTCCATGATGGCAGGAGAGGCGTGGCGGCAGGCAGATGGATCAGTAAACTAGGATCACATCTTCAGCTGCAAACAGGAAGTAGAGGGAAAGAGGACTGGAGTGTGCTGAGGCTGTAAAGTCTCAAAGCCCGCCCCAGTGATGTACTTCCTACAGCAAGGCTAGACCACCTCCCCACACAGTGCCACCAACTGGGACATTCCTCATTCAAAACACCACAAGGAACAACAACAACAACAACAACAACAACAACAATAATAATAATAATAATAATTCCTGCTTCATGCCGATAGCCTGAGGGTTCGGTGGGATGGGTAACCCAGACAACGTGCAATGCATAGCTGGAGAGGTGTCACCATTCGTGACTATGACAACAGCATACTTAACCTATATTACTCAGGTACAGAACCTGGACAAAGCCCGCATGCCAACAAGCTGTTAGAGCCAGGGGCTTACGATCCAGGGGACGTGAGACAAGAGAAAAGGAAATGGGAAGAGCAGGGAGAGCGGGAGACGAGAGCAGGGAACGATAAGAGTACGGGCTGCCACCCCGCATTCGCCCTGGGCAGAACGGACTTCTCCAAGGAGACGAGAAGGAAGCGCCGAGTCTCCAAATAGCCGACGGAGACACAAAGAGAATGTGCCAGCCGGATAGATCTCTCCCACCTGCTGTCACTCAGGGGTCAGATTCACTAACTCTCCTGTGCTTCCAGGGAAGTGTGGGAGGACCAGGTCCCGCCGAAGCTGTCCACACCTGGCTGAGCACAAAGCAAGTTTGCAGCTTCGTGCTCATCTTCAGCCAGAGCGGAGGCCCAGGCAAGGGAGGAGCAGAAGAGCGCAGCTGTGGTGGCTTCAGCTAGTCACACGCAGACAGCGCAATGACTCCATGCCCCCCTGCACCCCCAAGAGTGTGCAAAAGAGCCAGACCTCTTCCTCTCTGGGACGAACAGCGGTGCCCCCTGGAGGCCACCAGTAGCACTGAGCCCAGCCTAGAAAACGGATACAGTGAAGCCAAGTTCACACCCTGGCAGACACTCACGGCCATTAGCCGAGTCGGTGGACGTGTGTGAGCCTTTGTGTCCACAACTGTGTTGACACAAAACCTACAGCTCTTGTCTTAAAGGGCATAAGAGACCCTTTAGTCCAGAGCCACTTTGAGTGAGCATGGCCCAGGAACACAGATTTATTTTGCCCCCAATTCCATGTTTCTATGTGGAAGCATCGTCATGAAGTTGTACAGTTTTACAGAACGACCAAAACAAGTTCAAAATACATCAGAGAGGCAGGCACAGTGATTTGAGGGAAGTTTTCCTACAGGCTCCGGACGCTAAGCTTCCGGGTTGGCAGAGGCTGGTAGGCCGCTAAGATAATAGATATTAAGAGGGGGGTTTTCTATTGTCATAAGATATTTGTTCTGACACTTTTGTGTGAACAAAGAATGGCTGTTCTTGGGTGCTAGAACAGCCCAAGATAAGGTAACCAACCTCTGGGCCTGAAGCATTCCGGTCTTGTCAGAGAACTGAAATTCTAATCAGTCCAGAAGTCCCCACAGACACAGCTTCTCTCCGGGAGTTCTCATTCACAACTATAAAGAAGGAAATGAGACCTGCCCACCTTCCTCAGAAGTCCCTTCACCCTCCACAGACAGCTGAAGTACTTAATGCAGCGTCTGGCCGCAGTGTCTCTAGTCACAGTCTTTCCCCAGACCCATCAATTCTAGAACTTTCCGTCATCAAACTCTGGTCAGAATCTTGTCGCAGCTGGGATTAAGAGGGCTAAGAACCTACTGGCCCACGTCCCCAGGAAGGCCCGAGTAGCCGCTGGGAATGACTGGTCTTCCAGCAATCCCCACCTTGCGACAAGGGCTCAGCCGGCCCTGCTGACGGAGAAATCGTGCATCAAGGGGAGACACTTGCATCTAAGAAAAAGTGGTTTGACCTCTGTGCTGCTTACCTCAGAACTGTGGGTGCCCCTGCCTGCTCAGCTGGGCGGCCCTGCGTGCTGCTGACTCACGGGGTGAAGTGCCCACAGAGCCCATGCCGGGCCCAGGGCTGAGGAACAGCAGAAGCCTGCGTGCTGCAGGCCGTGGTAGAGCATCAGCACCCAGGGGTCAGAAAGACTGCATTTTCTCCTGCTCTGCACTGGCGCTCACTGTGAAGCCTTGGGTGGGTTCTTAAACCCCTGGGCCCTGGATTGACACATCCCTGACAGAAGAGGAACAAAGAAGCTCAGCCCCATGGGACTGTTGTCAGGACCTGGATGGAGGCAGGAGAGGCAGGGCACAAAGCCTCCAGCGAAGGGCAGTGACAGCAATGGATGTGGGGACTGAGCTGGCACTGTAGGGCCCTCTTTGGGCGGTGGCCTAGCTGACAGACTGGCCTCCAGCACATGATGCAGTCAATCAGAATAGTGTGTGTTTCTCCACTGCCTGTTGAAGGAACACAAAGGCATCCAGTCAGCAGGAGCCACACTGTCAACAGATGTGGGGAAGATGTCAGCCAGGAAGCAAGGGCTCTGTGTTCCCAGCCTCGCACAGGGCCATACCCAGAATATTTACACATCACAAGGCTTCGTAAACAAGAATGGGGAATGAACAGGAGAAATAAACCTAGACTCAAGGCAGCCCGGAAAGCCACTAGGTTATCTACAATTTGGGTATCTACACTGTCTTTGTCACATCGGCTATCTGGCAGCCCCAATCCCTCCCCTGAGCAAGTTCACAGGAACATGAAAAAGGCCAGACCAACGTGGGGCCACAGTCCTCAGCAGAGTGCAGCATAGTCCTTAAAGATAGCAACCCACTCCTATGTGCCAGGCACCGGGGACACCACAGAACAAACCAACAGTGGCCCCAGGCCTTCCCAGCTGGGCGTGGGGAGCGATCGGCACAGCAAACACGGGGAAGAAAGGACCGGAAACCCCCTCACCGTGGTAGTTCCTGGAATGGGATGTGTGGCTGAGTGGGACTTGATTGAATGGGAAAAGTCAATGGAGTGATGAGGCAGAGAGAAGAAAGAATGGATTTTTGTAAATGTCATCTCTTACCTTTTGACTGCTTGCCGAAGCATGTCGCCCCCAAGAGATCAGCCTTGGCATTAAAAATGCCACGAGGGAATCAAGGAGAGGAGTGTGTTTGGGGACTCAGGGTTGCATTAGTGTTGCTGTGGTGGTGCTGAAGTTACAAACCCCACTGAGTGCACACTGCCCCAAAGCAGGCATCCCCAGGCTGCCCACCCAGCTGGGTCTTCCCTCTACCCTCCTGCCCCCCTACACACACACACACACACACACACACACACACACACACAGAGGAAGTTCTTTCTGTAGATTCTAAAGTTGCAGGTTAAGAGGGGGCTTCTCTCTGTATCCATGATCTTCAGAAGCCGCAATCCTCTGGAATCGTATTTGGGTCCTCCGTCTGGTAAGAGAAATACTTAGAAATACTTAGATGGGTTAAATACTTAAATCAAAGATATCTAGTAAGAAACAAGCAAACAGCCAACAGCTTCATAATTAATACAGCATCCTGTGTGTTCATTTGGGGACTGCAACGTGGCAGAGCCCAGGCGACTGGTGGAGAAAAACCAAAATGGCTGGCAAGAAAAAGGCTTCTCTCTACAGGGTCCAAACTCATTGCAAGAGCCAACTCATCCTCAGTCTTGAACACGACCCCCCAACTCTGTGTCTTTTGTGTTCCGGTGAAAGGGGCTCCCAACAGTTGAGCAGGGGGTGGCTTCAGGAAGCAGCTGGCAAAATCCTACAGGGAGCCTTCTCAAGGAGCCCTGGGGTGAGGTTCAAGGCCAGCTCACAGAACCAGTCCTAACTGAATCTCACTAAGTTCTGTGCTGCCCCAATGCGAGGGTGTGACATCCATTCTGAGAGTCCTGGGAAGAAAAGGGAAAGCGAGGTTCCCTAAGGACTGCAGCCCCGGCCTCAGCCAAGCCCTGTCCAAATTCCCAGGGTACTCCAGCTCTTGAATCAAGGACCTGTCACCCCTCCCGCTAATTCCCATTTCCTCCATCCGGCAGACTGCATTGAGGTCTAGAAGAAGGTCGGAGGCCTGAATGAGTCCATCTCCGGGTATGAACAAGGACCCAGCCTCTTAGCTGAGATTAGCAGCCCCCAGACCGCATCGGTCTCACCAGGGGCAGTGGCTAAATTTAAGGTTTCCTGGACCCCACCTCTTGTCATCGAGTCATAGGAGTTGCAGAGCGGACCCGGAACACTGTATGAACAAAGCCTGCCCCTCCCCAGAGATGAGGCCGTTAACGGACGCGGGTTGGGGGGGCAGTCACTGTCGTCAGGAGTGGTCAGTGGTCAGTCTCTCAGCCTGCAGTGGACAGCTTACACCCATGCTTACGTGGCCAGCCCTGGTTAAACTCGGTGGGCCGCACGGCAAAAACATGAAACGACGTGTAAGAGTCTTTTTGTGGAGAGGAGCAGGAGTTAACTGGGGCGAGGGAGAAAAGACGGAGTGAGGGGTTGCAAATGAGATCAGAATGCGCCGTACATATGCGTGTATGAAGCATCCAAGGGGAAAGCTGTTTTCTTCTTAAAAGATCCACTGAGATTTTGATATAGGATTAGGCCACAAGGTTTTTGTTCTTGTTTTGATGTGAATCTAGAGCTGGGAGTGGGGTGGTTTGTGAAGACCTGTGTTCAGTTACCAGGACCCACTTAAAAGAGCTGAGTGAGGCAATGAGCTTGCAAACCCAGAGGTAGGAAGGCACAGACAGGAGGATACCTGGGGTTCCCGGACAGCCATGCTAGCCCAATCCATGAGCCCAGGTCGGTGAGAGACCCTGCCTGCAAAGCCAAGGTCAGCAGCTCCCAAGAGACAAGCATCCAGGTCATCCCCTGGCCTCCACACCCATGCACATGCACACAAGTATATCAAGCATCCAGGTCATCCCCTGGCCTCCACACCCATGCACGTGCACACAAGTATATCAAGCATCCAGGTCATCCCCTGGCCTCCACACCCATGCACGTGCACACAAGTATATCAAGCATCCAGGTCATCCCCTGGCCTCCACACCCATGCACGTGCACACACATGTATCCGCATGCACAGGGGCATGTGCACGGACAGACATACTCAGTGTGTACCTCATCCAGCCTTATCACCACTCTGATACAACGGATGCCATCTGTGCTCTGCATTTCCAAATGGAGGAGTCCGGTGGACTGCATACCTGCTTGGCAGGGCGTGCTCCTCTCAGCATGGGTAGCAAATGGTGCAGGCCCAGCAGGAGTGAGTCCTGGCGTCAGATCCCACGAGCATAACCTCTCAGACATCCACTCCAGAACCAGCGGCCCCCTGAAAGGTCTTGGTGGTTTACAGAAGCGCTTCTGGGGCAGGGAATTCCTAAGAGGGAGGAGCAGACCTGTGCATGCACAGCAGGGACCTGTTAGACATGACAGATAGCATGATTGTTGGCAGCTGTTAATCTGTAAACCATCTCTCTTAAAAATTTTTTGAATGGCCAAAAAAAAGAGGAATGGACTCTTAGACCAGTCGTGTGCTCTTTGAGTCTTAGAGTATCCAAGGCGTGGATGAGGAAGGCGAGAGGGAGATAGCTGAGAACACCCCTCCTTTAAGAAAATTCAGCCGGGTGTTGGTGGTGCACACCTTTAATCCCAGCACTCGGGAGGCAGAGGCAGGCGGATCTCTGTGAGTTCAAGGCCAGCCTGGTCTACATAGCAAGTTCCAGGACAGACTCCAAAACAATACAGAGAAACCCTGTCTCAACCCCCCCCCCAAAAAAGAGTTCTATCAGAAAGAAAGGAAGGAAGGAAGGAAGGAAGGAAGAAAAAAAGAAAGAAAGAAAGAAAGAAAGATTGAGTGTAAAATCATAGGAATTTGCTCTCTTGGGGATATTTATTTTTGTTACATCATGGAAGTTGACAAAGTTAGGCTTGCTTTTCGGAGATTTGCTTTAGAGTCAGTTTTACTGAGATGAATGAATTCCATAAAGCAAAGACATTCTGCTTAAAGATTACATGGAAATGTTGGCATCCTAGCACTCTTGTTACAGAGTTAGAAAGGTAGAGACATGGGTCTTAGCTCACACATGAAATTCTACAGGGAGAGCCTGCAGAGAGGATATGCGCCATCCTTATGTAATGACACATGGATTAAGGAAGACGCATTCTGGGCTGTTCCGTCAGTGTAGGAACATCACAGGCTGCACCGACACAAACCTACAGCGTAGCCTCCCACCTGCCGAGGCTGTATGTCACCACCAATAGATTCATCATTATGCATCATATGACCAGACAAATGCTCAGATAGGGGGACCAGGGCCATGGGTGACTCAGAGTCAAAGCAGAGCACTCTCTCACAGAATACACAATGGCTCACTGTCTCCCTATTAGGTAAGCTTGGCTCCCTCCACTTAACCCTGATTGAAGATTAAGGGTGGGTTCTGTCCTCAAAAAAAAAAATTAAGTTTAAAAAAAATCAAATGACCCTAGCCAACCTTTTCTATAGGCTGCTGTGGAAGGAACATCATAGCAAGCATCTAATCAAAAACAGTGCCTTTGTTAAAATTGTTCTATCTCCCCAGGAATTCCTTTAATGGAAGGAACTTTAGAAGTGCTGGGCAAATTTAGAAACTCTTGTTTTCCACGATAGCTGTGGGAAATTTCCATCCTCCTTAATAAGAGAATTCCTATGTCCCATCTCGCTCCAGGAACAGAAAGTGCTGACACACTCCCTCCCAATGGGTCCATCCTGCAATCCTGAGAGGCACTGGGCAGATGGAGGGGACCCTGCAGACTGCCACACATGCCCACCACACCTGGAGACCACCGCCCAACCTGCCTGAGCCTGAGCCTCGTGTACTCTGGCTCCTTTGGGAGGCAATAAGAGATAGGAATAATAAGAAATGCCATGCCTTAAGCAAATCATCACAGCCCTTTCATTTAACCTGTGTCATGGAAAGAAAGGTACCAATTTAAAAAAAAAAAAAAGGAGGCACTGGACTTACTCAAGATCATAGAGCCAGGAAATGGACAAGAACCTTGTTCATGACGGCCAATCCACCTCCTGAGCAGAAATGAATACGAGTAGAAATCCTACACCTGTATGCTTTGCTGTGAAGGCTGTCTCTTTGCTCTCCCGTGGTGCTAAATTCTCAAGACTAATATACTATGCAGGACGTTGTCAGTGAAACCCAAACAGTTTTGCACATTTCAGCTCTCAGTGTATAGCACAGACATCTCTACCATTTAATAGACAGTCATGGGACAACCACTGCATGTCAGGTTCTACTTCAGCCCTGCAGCCCTGCAGGGTTAACAGGAGACTCCCTTACCCCCAGGGGCTCTCAAGCCAGCAGGGTTGGGAGACGTGGGTGAGCAGTAGCTAGGACACTGCTTGATCATTGCAAATGACATTTGGGCAGCAGCTGGGGCGAAGTGCTGGATGCTGCCTGGGGGCGAGGGGAACGCTTCCTAGAAGGGACTGCTCTGTGGAGGCTTCTGGGAGAAAGCCAGAAGGGTGGCCAAAGAACTACACACAGCCAAGAGCCTGTGGGAGATGGAAACGATCACACAAGGGAGTCAGGAAGGAACTAAGTAGTGGAAGGTCTCCTGTGTCCTGAGGGAGGGTGAGAATCTCCAGTGAGGCCTCTTTAAAGAGGAAGATGTGCTCAGAGATGGCTTCAGACAAGGTGCTGTGACAACTGTGTGACAGGTGGGCTAGTGAGGCAAGGATGGAGACGTGGACTCGGCCTGAGCCTGCTGCTGGAGATTGGACAGTAAGCGAGAAGGAAGAGAGTGAAGAAACCGTCTTCAAGAAGGACTGTGACGGGAGCAGCTCCTGAGAGAGGCTGAGACAGGGAAGAGACAGACAGACAGAGACTGCAGAGGTGGAGAGACAGACAGAAGAGACTGCAGAGGTGTGGGCCAGGGGAGAGATGCAAGGGTCTGGCCATGTGCCGGTCCTGTGGGGCAGCCAAGACTGGATTGCGTCAAGCAGTGGCCTGTTACAAGGAGCCAGGGAAAGGTCCCCCTGTGGCATGCAGGTCCTTGGCTGCTACCATTCTATCTGTACATGGCATGTTGAATGTATTTGTAGACGGGCAACATGGGAGGGAATCAGCCTGCCTGGCCTCACTGGGGGCAGGTGTTCCCCAGGATCCCAGCCAGTACTGGAACACGGTGTGTCTGATCAGCAGCTCTGGGGGATGAGCTTCAAAATCATCCCTTATAATATTTCCAAGGTCATCATCGTCTCCCTTTACTTCACAGATTCACAGCAAGTGTAAGATGTTTGATGCACAGAAGACTTTATTAGATAAGTTCTGGGACCGATTGAGGTGTCACACAGTCCACCACGGGGCCCTGCTCAGACCCAGAGAGTCTGGGCAACTACTACAGTTAACACTAAGATGAAAAACAAAAAGTCTTACCTTTGCATGGCTCACTACTACCTAGGAGAGTCTTCCTTCTAGCTAACAAAGGTTTTAGAACCAACACTCTGTTGCTGAATAGTGTTGGTCTGGAACTACTCCTCTCCACTCCTCTGTTTATTCATGACGTGAAGTGTTAAAGCCTCTACGGCAGACTAAAAGATGACAAGGTTTTAAGGGATGTTGATGTTATTTAAACTCTGGTGGGTTTTCAAAGTGACAGTGTAAAAAGTAACTGGACTATGGCAAGGCAGCTTTCCAAGTGTGAGGAGATGAATTGCCCAGTGCCTTGAAAACACTGGCCAAATGATAGGCCTTGACAGCCCTAAAGCCACTAAAGGCCTGGATCCATTTTTTTTTATTGCAAACTCATTGTAAGGTTCCAAGGACTTCTACCCAGATGTTACAGATTATTGCTATTAAGGAGAAAAAAAATGAAAGAAAAAAACGCTAGTCCCAAAATGAGTAACACTTACTGACCAATTGGTACCGAACTGTTTGGTACACCTCACAGCATTGTGTTAATTCACTCGGACTTCACAACAACCTTACAAAATATAGGCTGCTGTTTTCCCATCTTATGGCAAGGAAGAAAGAGGTCCAGAGAGCCTAAGTTATTTGGCCAAAAACTAAACATCCAAACCCCAGCTGGACTGGCCTCAGAGCCTGCACTCCGATGGCTGTCAACAGCAAGGCCAGTGAACAGGAAGGGAAAGCCCGCAGCACAGACTCGTCCATTCGCTCGTGAACGCACACACATTCAGTTTGTTGAGTTCCTTCCCTCTGCTGGGCTGGACGATTCCACCCTCCCCCAGCTACCCTCCTTCCTTCTGGATTCTTTAATCCCAGCTCCTCACTTAGGACCCGAGATAGAATCTCGCAGTGATTCAGAGGCAGAGGCAGGAGCTCTGGGGCAGAGGAGCCTGGCAGGAAAACAGACTTCCCTGGCCATCTGACTGTCACCCCTCACCCTCCTCAAGCCTGGTGATTGTTTTGGGTCCCTGGCAGCAGGGTGTTGAGAGGAGAAGCCTTCCTGCCAGAGCTCCCTCCACTCCAAGCATCCTCCTCCATCGCCAGCCTGGATGGAAGCGGGTGTTGCTCTCTGGCGGAACTCTTAACAAGGGCAAAGCTGTTGCCATCTTCACTTGAAGAACGGCCCTCCCAGCCCTGATCCCCTTGCTTAATTTTAGCCTGCGGGCTGCACGTTTGGGTAGGTAACCGAACTGCAGTGAACAGTTGCGGGTGGGGCTCGTGGCGTTCTGAAGAAGCAGCAATTTTCCTAACAATCGCCCTAAACGGTCGCCTTTGTTGATCAGCTTGTTCTCTGAGTCGCATGCACGCCGCCTCTTCAGAAAACCTGTGATTAGCGCCTCATTATCCAGGCGAGACAGACCTGGTAGAGAACTGATTACCTCGTCCCGGCTTTCTGCCTGACAGATCAGCCCCAACCTTCCCACACACACTCCCACCCAAGGAAGACAAGGGTGAATCATGGTCTATTCAGTACCACTACAGGCTCTCAGGGCCTCCACTTTGCTAAGAGGACTTCTCATGCTACGGTGGCCTATTGACTCAATTCAGTCCCTTCCACTGCAAGCCAAGGACCAAAAGGGAAGACAGGAAAAAAAAAGAAAAAAAAAAAGGCAATATGGGCCCAGAGGAACCAAGTGATAATTAGCATGAAGTAAAGCACCTGTAGTGATCTGGCAGCTAGGAAGGGAAACAAGGCTTGTACAGGAAAGTCATTAATACCGAAATGATTAACTCCATTCAATGGGCAGAGGCCTTTCGAGCTGGCGGGGCTGCATGTGCTACCAACCAAGAGAGAGGCGTGCAGCAGCACCTGGCTTACAGCCTGGCAGCATTCTCTCTGGCACCTTCTAGGTTTCTTTCAGAGCTCAACAAACCAGAAAATGAATCAAAAGACTAGCAACCATTCTGTGTGCACTTACTGTCTACATTACCAAGTTGTTCATTTACTCTTCCTAGCAAGTGAGCAATAAAACACCATTCTACCCTTTTGATGGTTGAACAAACGGAGACCCTAACAGGCTTTACAACACGTTTAAACGCGCACACATGTAGAATGGGTATACATCATCCCTGCTTTTCCCCACCCATCTCTGTGGAGATGTCTGTGACTGGCACAGTTGAGGAACTCCAGAACTCCACCCCACAGCCACGGGGGTGAGCGGAGCCTGGAGAGCCAGCAGCTGCCACCCTTGCCAATGAGGAACCCCAGACATGGCTGTGGAGCTGCCAGTGGGGGCTTTTATGAGTAGCTTTGTAGTCAACATCAATTACATCAGCCCCAGGGGTTTCATCCCGGAGGGCAGCTCCAGAAGGTGATTGTAACATGAAAAATTAAAAGGCCCAGAGACAGATATTGAGGTTCAAACTCGAAGCTGAAGAACAGAAAAGCAAGGTAGCGGGCCACTAGCTCTAACCACCACCTCAAGCCAAATGGGCTGATCCTGTTGCCTCTCCTCAGCGTGGCTGGAGAATGAGGGCTCTTATGCTCAATGTGGCTGGAGAATGGATGCCTCCTACTGCATACTGAAGAGCCTGCTTCTATCTTTTATACCCCTCTAGTGCTGGGATTAAAGGTGTGAGCTAATTCTATTTTAGACTGATTCAATCTCGTGTATCCCTGGGAGGCCTTGAACTCAGAGAGATCTGTCTACCTCTTAATCCTTGTGGGTCTTGTGGGTCCTGAAAATTCTAGACAATGATCCAGACAAAAGGGCTCAAACCTGTGCTGCCCATCTCAGGAGGCTGAGGGAAAAGGGAACCCACAAGTTTAAGGCCATGCTAAGATACACTGCAAGACCCTGTCTCTGGTAATTAACTAAATAAATGGTGGGTGGTGATTAAGACACCATCCTTTCACGGAGCTAGCTGGAGGGCCCACGCCCTTGGGATCGGTGATGTTTTCCTGGCCTGATTCGAAGACCGTGATCTTTCTTAGGATGTATTATGTAGGCTTCCAGGATATGGGTAACACAAATCGTTTCCCACTAAGGGCAGTGAGACCGAGCCTCTTCTTTTTCTTTTATTTCTGCCAAACCCCAGGCTGGAAGATACTAACCCGGCATCTCACTAAAAGCCCCTTGCACATTAAAAATTGTACACTTTTCATTGGCGTTTCCCCAACAGGAACGCCCTCTGCTTTCTTAGAATGTCTGTTGTTCTCATACTGATTCAGAGGCGTGTTGTGAAGCCAAGTGTGTTGGTGCAAACATGTGGTCCCAGCACTGGGAAGGCAGAGGCCATGGGGTCAGATTCAAGGCCACCAGCTTTGGTGACATACTGAGTTCAAAGCCGGCCTGGGCTATGTGAGACTGTCCCTAAGACATTACTTATTGTTAGCTGTATGGTTTGAATGTAGATGCCCCCACCCCTAGGCTCGTGTGTCTGTGTAGGTGGGTTACAGAACCTTTAGGAGACAGAACTGGCTGGAGAAATGGCCCGGGCTTCACCTGAGCCCCTACCTGCTTCCTGACCACTGGGACTGGAGCAAACGGCCTCATTCTGCTGCCACCATGACGCTTCCACTAAGCTATCTTCTCAAGCCATGAGTCCGAATACAGCATTCCTACCTTAAGGGGCTTCTTGTCAGGCATTTGGTCAAAGGGGCAGGGAAGGTTCCGAGTGCATTGGCTGACATTGCAGACTCGATTCGTCTGTCAACTGACGTTGCAGCCCTTTTCCCGAGTTTCTGACTCATGTGCTTCTGACATTCAGAAGCTAATTTCTTCTGTAACTGGATCTCTCAATGTTTGTATTCACAGTTTCTGAAACTTTCCCCAAGCCAAGATCGTCTAGTGAGTTCTCAACATCATATGCTAGTGTTAGCCATAGGAATTTTTTCCCATTTTAACTTTTCAATTCCACTCAGAACTTATCTATTCAGATTGTGTCAGTCTAGATAAAATATGATACCACTCACAACTTAGCCTAGATAATCTGCCATAAGTCAGCCAGTAAGGTTTCCCTTCCAATAATAATAGCAAACACTAGTCCGTTCACAGTGAATACACTGTGGAACCCCTTCCTAAGCAGCCGGCTGGGTCCAGATTCAAAGCCCAGCCCAGATGGGGCTCTAATGTACTGACTTGGTCAGTCAAGCCTACCTTCTCTTTAAAAGACAGTCTGTTCCCTCAGCTCATCTTGCCTCATGCAAAGAGGAGATAGAGCCGAAAACTGTTTCTTCAAGAGCCTGGACAAGACTGTTGCAGTCTGGCTAAGCTCCCTCCCAGCCAGTCAGGGGTGGGGGATTGCCCCTCTGGAGAGGAGGCTTGCACTCTGGCAATCCCTGTGAGTCTGGGACTCTTGTAATTAACCCCTAGAGATAAGGCTAAGTGGAAGTGCAGAGGTCAATCCTTCCACTGTAGAGGGGATGTCAAACACCCTGGCTTGGGATCAGGGTGAGAACTGATCTGTCACTTTAGAGATCACACTGTAAACACACTCACCAAGAGACCACACAGTGAACCCACTGACCAGGAGAACACACTTAACACACTTACCAGGAGACCACACTGTGAACACAACAAGAGACCACACTGTGAACTCACCAAGAGGCCACACTGTGAACACATTTACCACAAGACCACACTGTGAACTCACTTACCAGGAAGCCACACTGTGAACACACTGCCAGAGCATAGTCTGCTCGATGGACAACTCTGCTTCCTTCTGGTTACAGACAGAATGCTCAGATGAAGGATATGGAATAGATACAGGCTCAGAGGCAAGGATCATAGTGATAAAACTGTGCATGCAGGATCTGAGTCATCTTCCCTAACTGAAATGGAAATGCTTGGTCGTGCATGAGTTCCATGTGACCTCACTGGTGTCCACCAGGGACCTGTGGGGTGATCCAGGGTGAAGAACAGAAAATGAGTTTGGGTGAAACATCTTGTGGTCACAAGTATCAGCCACTGTTTCTATCGTTCAGGACAAGTGCACAGTCCCGGGCCAGCCCTGATCGCCCAGCATTTCCTCACACAGCGTGCTTGGCACTTTTCATTGGATCCTATCCTGTGCAAGAGATGGAGAGCCGCTGGCTCCTTCCAGTTTAGGATCTGGGGCTCATTCCGCCATTTGGGATTCTCTATGCCATTGTTCCTTTCCAGGAGATAACAGCAGTTCCTTCATGGTGGGAAATGGTATCTCACACATGATAGCACCATGTTTTCACATAAAATGGATTGGACATCTCGTATAAGAAACCGTTTTCCCTACTAGAACAGCATTTGGGACCCAGAGCTCTGCAGAAATGGCTCTGTATCCAGTCTTCACTTCAAACCCTGCAGCTGAGCCGGGCACAGTGGTGCACGCCTTTAATCCCAGGCAGAAGCACAGGCAGGCAGGTCTGTTTGAGTTCAAGGCCAGCTTGATTTACCTAGTGAGTTCCAGGCCAGCCAAGGCTACACAGTGAGACTCTGTCTCCAAAGCAAAACAAACCTGCTACTGAATTCCTGATTAAATGTTACAAACTCAGAGCTTCGAAGGAAATCAAAGTCAAGCAATAGCAATGCAACCTCACATGGGATGCCAGCTTCTCAGACTCTGGGGTGCACATGGAATGAGCCACACAGCTGGCTGTGCACACTAACCCCACCCCACACATAGACACCCCACACTCCCACATGCAGGGAAACACACTAACCCCTCCCCACAAACATAGATATCCCACATTCCCACATGCAGGGAAACACACTAACCGTACCCCACACAGACACCCCACATTCTCACATGCAGGGAAACACACTAACCCCTGCCCCACACACATAGACACCCCTGTACACACTAGCCCCCACCCCACACCTAGACACCCCCACATTCTCACATGCAGGGGAGCTGTAAATTCATGCAAGATAAGACTGGATTTTTAGCTCAAGTTGGGAATAGCATTTTGTACAGTTTCTCAAATGAATTTCAATGCTCAAGAAACTTTGGTGGGGTGGGGTGAACTCAAGTTAATCCTGGTCATTTGTGGGTGGGTGTCAAAAATCTGAATGTTAGAGAGGAAAAAAGAAAAGTCCTTTCTTATAATGGCAGTGAAAATCTGGATGCAGACTAGGAGTTGAACTTTATGTCCCTCGCGCTCAAGCATGCGCTAAGGCACCCAACCGCAAGCTCGCTCTTTTATTGGATTCTGTGTAATAATATGCACCATAGCCAAAAGGTTAAGCCTGTGAGTGGGGGATTGAAACCACTGTACTCGGTAACTAACAAGGGTCAAAGAGCAATCTGCTGAAGGCCAGATCTTCCCTGGCCCGCCTTTGGAGTATTGTACGACACCTACCGGATGCGGCAACTGTAGCAACAGAACAATGTGGACATTGCCCTCAGCCTCTTTTCTAACCAACTGCCCTAGTTAGGATTTTCATTGCAGTGAAGAGACACCAGGACCACGGCAACTCTTATAAAGCAAACACTGAATTGAGATGGGCCGCTTACAGTTTCAGAGGTTCAGTCCATCATCCTCATGGTGGGAAGCATGGCAGCGTGCAGGCAGACATGATGCTACAGAGGTGGCTGAGAGTCCTACATCTTACAGGAAGTCAACTGAGACGCTGGGCAGTATCCTGGACATAGGAAACCTCAACGTCACCCTCCACGGTGACACACTTCCTCCAACAAAGCCACACCTCCTAGTGGTGCCACTCCCTGTGACATTATGGGGGTCAGTTACATTCAGACCACCAAACCAACCCACTCTGCTTTAGAGGTCTTCATTTACTGACTGGCCTCAGGTAACAGATGGAGGTAAACATGAGTCTACCACCAAGTGCCACCAAGTATCATGAGGCCCTAAGTGTCAGGCGGCCGTGCCAGCTCAGTCTGTCTTACACGGGTCATGACCAGGCTGTGTAGCCTGAGAAGAGCGGTGTGAGAGCCCACTGCAGGGACAGTATGCTTTCTTGAGACTCAAGGGCAAACATTTGCCCCGGATTTAATTTTAGATGTCTGATTAACTACAGCAGGATGAAAACAGTGTCTCAGCCAGGAGCCCCAGCAAAACTGAAATCTTAAAAGGAAGAAATTGCCACGTAAGGGTCTCTCTGGGTCTTCTCAGAAATCTGAGTATTTCAGTATTTCGGAATGTAGGCATCGACAGTCATCACAGCCCCAGCCCTTGTGGGGGCGGAAGAGGGTGGAGGAGGAGGCAGGAGGGGCACCATTTTCATTTTAAAAGTGTGAACCAATTCAGGCTTCATGAAAAGGGCCGTCTGTTTCCTTGCAGAGTTGAAGAAAGCTTTAAAACCTTGTTTTGGTCCATATTTGGCTTGTCGGAGGTGATCTCGGTGGTGCTGAAATACGACCACAAATTCATCGAGAACATTGGCTACGTGCTGTACGGCGTCTACAACGTCACCATGGTAGTCGTGCTGCTCAACATGCTGATAGCCATGATCAACAACTCCTATCAGGAAATCGAGGTAAGGCGGCTCGGCGCTCTCCCTCCCTTGGCTAATCACAGCACTTCGGCAAAGAGGGTGGTGACAGCAGACACGCCTGTCGCCTCACATATGAAGCTAAAACAGTAACAAGACATTCTTCCTGGACCGCGCTGGAAGGTTCCTGTCAGTCTGCCTACAAGGCCCTGCTGCTAACCACCGCGTGGAAGGGCCTGGTGAGAGCAGAAGGATCCAGGACTGGGCATCATTCAGACAGCATGCCCATGGCACATAAGCGTGGCCATGTGCCCATTTCCCTTCCGTGTAGATGGAGTTTCTGTCCCTCCTGGTCCAACAGCCGTTTAACACAGAGACTCGTATTAACTATAAGCTGTTTGGCCGATGACTAGGTATTGTTAAATGAAAAAAAATGCAAAGTGTATTTCTCCAAATAGAAACAGGTAAATCTGTATATATGATGATGCAAATGGGAACATGCAGGGAAAAATGGTAGAGAGGGATTGCCAAGGATGGCGCCACAATCTTCCTGCAGGGCAGAGTATTGGAAGAAGGCTCAAGCAGGGCCCGTCACATTTTCTGGTAAACCCTGTGCTTAAAAGATAAGAAATGATTATTTTCATGGTTCTCATATAGACGAATAAAGAAAGTTAGTTTAATATGGCTTTTATTTAAAAAAAAAAAAGGAAAATCAGACTATGTGGCTTAAATGCCAGGCTTTTATCACCTCATACTTCTAGAGGCTGGAAGACCCAAATGTCTGGGCAGATGGTTCCATGAAGCCGCCCTTCTTGGCGTCCAGACTGCAGCCTTCCAGCTGTGTCCTTGGGTGGCTTTTCTGCCGATCCTGCCTGATCAGGGCCCTGCCCTCACAGCCTCCTTTAACCTCAAGCACCGTCTAAAAAGGTTCTGTCTGCAAACACAGTCCCATGCCGGAGCCGTGGGGTCAGGGCTGCAGCGGGTGGGTATTAAGAGGACACTATCCAGCCCGGAGCCGACTCTCCCAGGAAGATCATTCCAGACGGTCAGAACAGCATGTCTCAGGACAGGGAGGGGCAGACAGAGCGGGCCACTCCACACTGCAGGGCCCCACACTGGGCGAGGGAAAGAGGCAGGAGGCTGGAGGATAGGGCTCTCCACCTGACCTCCCATGCCAGCATCTCAATGGTCCGCTGATCAACCTTCTCTTAAAGATGAGAAACGCCTCTCTCCAGTGGACTCTCACGGTGCCGCACCGCCAGCGACTCCTCTGCCCTCTCCCACTGTTGGCTCCTGCCCGATCTTCACTCCACCCCACCTCCCCACAAGCAGGCCGAGAACTACCCAGCTCTAATATCAGCCACGAACAGACTTTGAACCCCGAGTTAGGCCAGCCCCTACACAGATCGTCTCTCAGCTCTGGCACATCTCTTGATCAAGTCCAGGCTGGGCTGATGAGTGATCTGACCCGCCGTGCCAATGGCCAGGCTTGGCGTTCCAAGGGGCATGCTTCCTCCTTGGAAAGCACGGGGTAGAGCCTTTGCTGTGACTGGCAGCTGACAGCAAGGCCCGTGCCAGCTATGGAAGGTGAAGGGTATTTCTCGTCAGTGCATAGTCCCCTTAGTTCTTCTGGCTGCCCATGGCACAGGTGATTACTGCACTCTCCCCAATTTATAAACGAGACGACGGAGGACCAGAACGACTAAGTCAGATACTGTAGTTTCATAACTATAAGGACCATGCCAGGATTTGAACCCATGCAGAAGCCATATTCTTACAAGTGTAGCAGCTGTCCTCCTGTTTCCAGTCTCCTTGCTACACCAGGAATGACCCCCATGCTCACAAAGCTTCTAGTCTGCAAGATCCAGTGTGTACAGGTCAAATGTGAAGCCTTAGAATAGAAAGCAAAGGCAGCCTTGCTGGTTGTGGGCTTATACCCCAGTGGTCCATCCCAGCAGGCTCGCACAGGTGCATCCTTGATGGGCTCCTGGTGCCTGGGTGTGTGTAGCCACTGCCTGTGCAAGCAAGTGTACACTTGGTGCCTGTCTCGGAACAACATGAAGGAGGCAGTGTTACCCACACTCTACGGATTCACAAAGCCCCAGTCACATCATTAATAGGAAACTTTTAAGGCAGGTATGTATGGTTTTAAACCTCATCACCTTAGGCTCATAGTTCATTTCTGGGTGACTCTCCGCTAAGAGATGACCAGCTCGATGCCGTAGTGGCCAGAGCTGTGAAGTCGGAGGACAGGAGGCTGAAGCTGCTGTAGCAATGGTTCTTATGAACGGCAGGTGGGAATCACTGGCGGGTGCACCAGTGGGGGTGGGGGAGACATAGCCCTGACTGAGGCTTTTCCACCGTGAATGCCAAGGCAGGTGGAAAGCTCCAAAAGTGATGCTTGCACGTGACCTTAGAGATAACCCTGTCCTGTGCCATCCCAGACGGGGGCACACATCCACAGCACGCCAGCCCTGTCTGGCGATCTGCTCAAACACCGGAGACTCGGACCCTGCTCACACCGCTCAGACGTTGAGCTGTGGGCTCCGGTGTGTGACTGACTCCCTTGTTCCACAGGAAGATGCGGACGTGGAGTGGAAATTTGCTCGCGCAAAGCTCTGGCTTTCTTACTTCGACGAAGGCAGAACTCTACCTGCTCCTTTTAACCTAGTGCCAAGTCCTAAATCCTTTTATTATCTCATAATGAGAATCAAGATGTGCCTCATAAAGCTCTGCAAATCCAAGGCCAAAAGCTGTGAAAACGACCTGGAAATGGGCATGCTGAACTCCAAATTCCGGGTAGGCAGCATGGGGTGTGCGGGGCGAGCACAGGCAGAGGGGAGGGTGGCTGGGGCTATGTGTTTGGCTCCTTCCTTCCGACAGCCACCCCTAGCACAAAGCAAGCCAGTGAGCTCGGAGATGCAAGGAGCCATTACCCACAGAATCCACCAGGCGCCTCAGCGAAGCGTCACCCAGCAGACTGTCCCAAAGCCCCTCAGAGACATTTTCAGTTCAGCAAGGTGCCTGCTGCCTAGAAAGACATGACACCAGCAAAGGAGAACTCCGTAGAGCAGTGGGTCTCAACCCTCCTGATGCCAGGACCCCTTAACATAGTTCCGCATGCTGTGGTGACCCCAGTCATAAGATTATCTCACCACTACTTCATAACTGTCATTTTGCTACTGTTATGAACCATAATGTAAATATCTGATATGCATATGGTTTTAGGCAACCCCTGTGAAAGAATGGTTTGACATCCTCCTCCAGAGGGGTCCCGACCCACAGGTTGGGAGCCACTGCCCTAGAGCATGTGGACGTAGCATAGTTTTTCACAGAAAGCAGCCAGAGGCTGACCTGAGAACAGAGTTCCTGCACACTCTCTCTCCCACTTCTGGGGCCTCGGTGTCCACTTGCGTAGCAGAGCCTCTGAGGAGTTCCAGAAGAAAGACACAAAACTCAGGGCTTCCTAGACCAAATGGCCAGCAATGGCCTGTGACTGTGACAACCCTACAGAAACTCAGTTCCCAAAATCATCAGTCTAGGAAGCCAAGCCATTTCCAGAAGGTTCCCTACAGGCTGCCTCTGTATCTAGATATTACTCTAAGCCCCGTCGTGTATGTATGTATGCATGCATGTATGTATTTTTTTTCTTTGTTCTAGAAGACCCGATACCAGGCAGGCATGAGGAATTCTGAAAATCTGACAGCAAATAACACTTTCAGCAAGCCCACCAGATACCAGGTAACCACCTAAGTGTGGGCAGAAGTAGATGCCCACTAAGATGGATTCAGTTACGTGGCTGTGACAACACAGAACACAGTCCCCTGCCTGCAGAGCGCCTGCTGTATGGCAGGCATGGCGTCATCTACTGAGGATGCCAACAGGGTTCCTGGCTCGGTGGCACCTCTAAGCTCCTTAGGCAGAGAGGCAGATAATAAGCACATAGATAACATACTGATAGAAGTCCCAGGAAATAAAGGAAAAGATTCGAACTGGAGACAACCAGGAAGGCCTGGCTGGGGGTGCGGGTGGGGGGTGGGGAGTAGGGGGCATCGTCACAGAGAGGAGTGTTAGCCAAGGTGTCAGCCAGGAAAAGGAAATAGCCGTGGGACCTTCCTGGTAAGGGTGGAGCAATCACAAAGGCCTCGAGCCGCAGGGGAGAGCAGAAGACAAACTCAGAAGGAAGACAGAGCCCCACCACTCAGGATGGGAATAGTGCCACACTCACGTTCTCTGAGGTCCGGGAGAGGAGGGTAACTCTGCAGGGGACAGAAATGACTCCACTGTCCTCAGTGTCAGTGACCAGGCAGACACGGGTTAGGAGGATGCTCGGAGCGCCTGTCATTGAGATGTAAGGGATGGCGTTTCAGCGGGGGCGTGTGAGCAGCAATGGGAAGATCAAACACAATCCACAGTAGGTGGGAACTGACGCTGGGTGGGGACCAGGGAAGGAGTGGCACCTCCATGGCTCCCAGTGCGTCCCCAGTGTCCATTCTTTAGACAGCCAGCCTGCATAGATGCTCGCTACAGGAATCTGGGGAAGCCCTCTATGCTTGCCATCCTCGGATCCCTTCCGGAAACCAGGGCTAACTCTGTTCCAGTTTGAATGGGCCTAGCCTTGATGAACAGTAGCTTCCGGTTAGCTGTTGGAACGTGCAGGGCATTCTTTCCCTGACCCTCACTCCCCACGGTGAGCAGATTCATCCTTGTCTATAATTTCTTTGGTTGTAATGTGATGTTATCCTGGGTATCACTTCGGGCTAAGGTGAGAAGGTGACCTGTCCCAAGTGCCACCTTCCCACGGGGAACTGCTACAGACCTGGCATCTTCCAGATCTAGTTGGATCTCCTCACCCGGGTTTCAGAAGCCAGCGGCGCACAGGAGAGGGTTTAATTGTTCAGTTAAGAACTAGCCCATCCCTGAGAGTACTTGAGTCTTTATCAGACGGCACAGGCTCAAGATTGACAATGGGCGAGCCTTGAAATTAATCGTGTGCAGAATCGAGGCTGCCCAGTTTGATCTGCTCTGAGCTGATTCACAGGCTAAATCCTCTGCCCGGGGGAGGGCTCCCAGTTCCCAGCTTCCCCGAGAAGAGCACATATTCTCTGTGTCACAGAAAAGATTGCGACTCCTAATAGAAACTGCTGGTCTCGGGCAGGACCAGCCTCCTCTGCCGAGATAAAGGAAGAAGGATGGCCTGTGAATGTCCTGCACCCAGATGAGTCACAGTCAGCCACACAGCTGTCCCCTGCATCCTGCCAGCCCCACAGCTTCCGTCCATCCTGCCCCACACCTCCCAGGCACCCCTGCTGTGATGAGATTGGCTGGTTTGCAGCCTCAGGCTAGGGATGACCTTGTATTTTGTCAGCTTGGAGAAAAATACCCCAGGCTACTTATTCAAGTAGTCCTCAGGGACAAGCACAAGGCCCTTGGGACAGGGGGCTGAGGGACAGGCGTGGGACTGAGAACACCCCGCTTTTTGCACCTGGTCACTCCGCACCAGCTGGACTGTGTGTCTGGGCATCTTCCCGAGTTGCAGTCATCTCTTCAGGATCTAACTTAACCTCGAGATGACCCCAAACGTCATCTGGAAGCAGGCTGGACATCAGTGGTGTCCTTTCTCCCCAGATTCCAGCAAATTTTGTGGATATCAGAACTGACTCTCCTTGGCCGAGGCCTCACAGCTGGTTGTGACCCCACCTGATACTCGGGTCACTTCTGTCACCACAGCACAGTACCCAGGCGTTGGCCTGTCACGCCAGCGCTTCCTCAGAGTCCCCTCAGCCCCCGCCTTGCCGGGGCTTGGTGGTCTCCAGTGTGGGATCTGTCTAAACCTCCAAGCCCGAGGTGAGGACAAGGAGCCTGAGCTGGCCTTGGCCAGTGTCCTGTTGACAGTCGCAACAGGCAAAGCCAAGGGACGGACCCCAGGATGACCTGAGGCTGCTTCCCCGCTCGTGGGCCCACTGCGAGCCTTCCAGGCTGCTGTGTACTTCTGACCCACGGTAGTTTGATGTGCAGAGAGCCTGCAGCCTTCAGTCTCTCCCTTTCCCTGCTCTCCAGGGCCTCCCCAGAGCAGCCAGCTCACTGAGAGCATGCGCCACCCAACGTCAGCCTTGCTCAATGTGGACATTGGCAGAAGTCCTGTAGGATCACAGACTAGGACACACTGCTCCATCGCAAGGTCCCAGAGCCTGGCTCCCGCTGCTGTCTTTTCCCTGGGAGTCCCCTGCTGGTTTTAAGCTTTTCAGTCCTTCTGCTTTGTATGGTGGGGAAAGGCCGGCCAGCCCTTGGTTCCCGCAGACCTGAGCAGCCACCTGGAGTGCGGCTGACTTACTTAGTTCCCTCAGCACTAGCTGCTTGCCTTACTTAGGTCTCTTCCATCCCCGGCTCCAGGCCCAAGAGACCAAACAATGGGACGGAATCACAATGTGAATGAGACAGCCTAAGTGTGCCTCCTCTCAGAGCTGCCCTGCGGCCTGTTCCAAGAGTCAACTAGTCGGGGGCACAGACCCCAAAAACACGCGCCGAGGGGAGCAAACGAGCTGGATCCTAAGTATACCTTAGAATCCGGTACAGCCCACTGTCGAAACAGACCTGAGTCTTCATGACATAGTGTCTCCTTACTGTGGGTGGTTTTGGAGAGAGAGGATTAATTTTGTTGTTATTTGAAGGCAGTGGTTTGGTTGTTTCTGTTTGTTTTGAAACAGGGCCTTGTATAGCCCAGACTGGTTGTGAACTTTGTGTCGCTGAGGCTAGCCTTGAACTCCTGACCCTCCTGCCTGCCCTTTTCCAGATGCTGGGACTACAGGCATGTGACAGCAGGCCTGGCTTCCCCAGGGGGTGGCGTCGTGTAGCTGGCCTTTGCTGTGAGATGTGGCAGACAAGCTGTTGGCACTGCTTTCCCTGTCCAGTGTCTCAGAAACACGGTGGACCGTCGTGTGCGGCTTCTGCCGAGCTCCGGTGTACCCACCTTCCTAAAGCTCCGGCTTTTCTGTTCCTGGAGGGGGCGCCATCGCTTCCCCCTGGCTCCACCTCCCCCACCCCTCCCCACTGTAAAGCGTGTGCCCTCATCCTTGCCTGTGTTCTTGACCACCTTGTCAACACAAAGCACTGGCCCCCGGGGAGCGAGGGTCGTGTCCCCTCCCACCAGCGCCCGGAGGCCATGGACCCCAGGATTCTGTGCTGGGCAAGTGTTTACCTTGTACCAGGCTGCAAGTCTCTGAGACAACCCACCCTTACCCATGTGCATGGCATTTGGAGTCACCTGAGTCCTCCTCCTCCGCTGGGTAATGTCACTGAATAGACTCACCTCTGCTGCTAGCTACAGGCCAGGAGCCAGGGAGAGTTCAGTTTCATGAACTCAGGACCCGTAGAAGAAAACAAGGAGCTGTCTACAATCCAGCACATAGCAGCACCCCCACCCCACCCCCACAGTGAAGCAGAGGAAGTTGTGATGACCACCTTCCCCGGAACCTTCTGGCCTGAATGTCAAGGACAATACTGCCAACCATTTTATGCTTCCTGGTGGCAACCCCAGCATCTTGTCATTGTGGATCCCATGTTGTCTACCACGTACATACCGAGAAACTCAGCCACATGAAGACAGTCTCCGGGATTGTCTGTGGCCCCATTACTCCCCGAGAGGGTGCTCATTACCTTGGGGCAAGGAGCAAGGTCACAGGGCCCCCACATATCTGTCATTCTAATTCCAATCTGTTTGTACATGAAGCCTCTATAGCCCCAATGCAGATTGAGGACTTCAAAGCAAATCTTTAATTTTCTAGCCCTTGAACCCCAAGACCGCAGAAACCCTACTCAGATGAAGCACTTCAGTAACCAAGAATGGACCATGTGTGTTCAAGCCCAACGAATCCGGGGCCAGCAACTCTTTCCCTCTGCTGTAGCCACTGGGAGGTTGCCCGTCTGCAGACACCTAAAAAGGCCCCCTTCTGCGTGAAGAGGAGGCAGCCCAGCCTAACGGAATCCAGTTCATGAACAGCGCTCCTCACTCCTCAACCATCAGGAAACCAGCCTTTCCATGCAGGCCCGGCTTCCACCTTGCACTCCCCTTCTCCCCGCCTGTGTGGCCTTAGAGTCCCTCATACCCTGAGTCTACAAGTCCTCATCTGTAGCAATCCACCCCCACCCCCTCCACCCCCTTGTTTCTGGGGAGATTGAGTGAGGTCATTTTTGTGAATAACACTAACACAGCATGCATGTCTGAGTGGCTTCTGCTGCTGCTGCTTCCCTTCCCTTCTCCCCCTCCCCCTCCTCTCAGTCCTTTCCCTCCCCCTCCCCCTCCTCTCCTCTCCCCTCCCCTCCTCCTCCTCCATGCATGTGAGCTGCATCTCACTTGGTAGGCATGTTTGGAATGGTCACAAGCATAGCCCTTACCGTATTTTGAGAGACTCGGTTGAACTATGTGGCTGAATCCAGAGCACAGTGGATACTAACCACCAGCTAGGCAGGACGGCGATGGCTGCAGCACCCACAGAAAGGGGCCGCTCACCCCCCACACTTTCAGGCTCTGCCCTGTCATCCTCCATCGTGACCCCCTCACTCATGACACCAGAAGTGGAGAAGCCATCCACTTGCTTCGCTGAGGCAGGGTCTCACCACGTAGCCCAGGAACTCACCACCCTCCTGTCTCAGACTCTGGAGTGTTGGCATTTCAGGCTTACAGAAATGCACCCAGCTGGGACACTTAATTATCGAGGTTTGCCTTGGAAGGCAACTAACTTTAACTGTAACCCTTTCTCTTGGGCCAGCCTAAAAGCATGCAGCAGACGAGTGGTCTTAATTTCCTAGACTAGCAGGTACAGAGATAACTCCATTTTCTTCTGTGAGAACCAATTAAGGGCAGGTTTTATTTTTTGTGTTTGTCTGGGCTTGCTTTTCCTTTGAAGGTCCCAGGGGTGGGCACTCAGTCCTGTGGTGTAGATAATCTGCTTCCTGGACTAGAAGAATGTCCCAGAGACAAGGATGAGCTACACTTCAGACACCGCAGTGCTAACACTTACCACATGGGGACCAGCAGGGGGCAGCTTACTAATGAGCTGTTCCCAGCACCCAAACAAGCCATCAAGCCATGGGAGGGGGACCCACAGGCTCAGGCAGAGGAGGGCTCACTGGCCTAATTTCACCCGGGGCCCTGGATGAAAGAAACGTAGCTCAGGACATGCAAAATCTTGGGACCCAGTCTGGAGACTGTCCTTGGCAAGTCAGCCTCCTGCTGAGGGCATGGAGAGAACCATCCAGCAGGAAATTCCTCAGCCTCTAACACTTTGCACACAGGTCAGTCCCGTTTCTCTGCCATCAGAGAGTCCAGGGCTGAAGCCAGGTCCACTGCAGGCAGCTGAACTCCAGAAGATGCTGAACTCCAGAAGATGCTGAACTCCAGAAGATGATGCTGAACTCCAGAAGATGCTGAACAACTCCAGAAGATGCTGAACTCCAGAAGATGATGCTGAACTCCAGAAGATGCTGAACAACTCCAGAAAATGCTGAACTCCAGAAGATGCTGAACTCCAGAAGATGCTGAACTCCAGATGCTGCTGTGTCCTCTTGATTCTGGGCGTGGCCAGGTGAATGGACTCCTGACCAGGGCAGCTCCAGCAGCAGGGAACTCTGGCCCCCCTCTCCTCCATGCTGCTCATCTCGAAAGAGTCAGAAATCTCAGCTTCCAGAATATTTTTAAACTCTGTGATTTCACAGGAACCCTGAACAACTAGCTGGCAAAATCCAAAGTTCAGCTCCTCCAGGCTTCCTGACACTCGGCGCTATTCTTGGTGTCCCTTCAACGTGGCTCAAGATCTGCTTACTAAGCGACACTTAACTTCCTGTTATTGGGAAACTGGGGCCGAAGTCCCTGCTCCACCATAACTGGGGGCACAGGTCTGACCTGCGGGCATCTGGGGAAGTGGTCTCTCCATCTGATCCAGACACCTGGCTGGGAGAGTGGCTGAGGGCCGCTGGCAACAGCTCTTCGAGGTGCAGCCGACTTCCCCCAGCCTGACCCTGGCGGCTCTCACCACTCACGGTCACCTCTAGGGCTGCAGTTACCTGAGCTGACCTGCTAAGATTTCCCAGCATTCCCTGTCTGGCCAGGACAAAAGTGGGCTGAGGACCTCAAGCAGAGCCACGTATCCAAGGATCCCCCTCTCCTTGGCCTGGCTTCCCCTCATCAGGGAGTGTCCCGTGGTCACCTCCTGAGGGGCACAGGGGGATGGGGGGTTAGGCAGAGCTCTGTCAGGTCCCTCCAGGGGCAGAGCACCCTGGAGAGAGTCACTCGCCTGCTTAGCGTCCAGTGCTGACCCCCTGTGCTCGTCGTTTCAGAAAATCATGAAGCGGCTCATAAAGAGATACGTGCTGAAGGCCCAGGTGGACAGGGAGAACGACGAGGTCAACGAAGGTGCGTGAGGTTCCCCCTGAGGCAATCCCAGTCTGAACTCTGCAGGGCAGGGGTCCACCATGGTTCTCTCGGGGCCGGGACTGTGGCGTCGTTGGGATTCTGTGTCCTTTCTGGAGAACTCCCTGCCCTTCAGTGAGAGCAGATGCATTCCCGTGAGGCGGGGAGACCGAGGTCTTCATTCCCTCACTCCTGCTCCAGCCCGAGCCAAAACCGGAAGGCCGCCCTGGGGCCCCAGCACTAACCCACCTCTCAGAATCTCCACCCTAGGTCACCACCAACTCTCCTTTCTGGCAACTGTCACCTCCACCCTTACTCTTACCCTCCCCCTCCCCCTCCTCTCTCTCCCCCCCCTCCTCCCCCCTCTCCCTTACCCTCCCCCTCCTCCTCCTCCTAGGTAATGATGCCTAGGATTAGATGGGCTCCTGGACCATGCAGGGGGCTCTCCTAAAGCCAGCTAGTTAGCACATGATTCCACAAGTCACCTTAGTTCCTGTGTGACATGACTCACCCTCAGGCCAGCCAGCAGCTATGACAATATGGACATCACGGAAGTGAGGGGCATTAATCCACCTCTCGCAGTGATGGCATCCTCAGCGGGCTTCGAGCCCTTTGAATCCAGGATAGCCTAGAAGCCCACCATCCGTACCTTCCTGTATGGGCACATACACAAAAGGGCCAGTCTGAACCCCATTCTCAGAATCTGCCGCTAGCTCAGCCCCAGCTGCCCATCCTGCCCCTGTTCCGGGTTCTGAGACCGACCACGGCTGTGTTTCTCCGAGGCCCTCCCTCTCCAGTACCCACTGATTACCGTGCAGATCGAAGCCTGATGCACCCCTGCACCCGTGGCAGGGCCTGCGGGCTCCGTTTTAGACAATAGACAGCAGCAGGTGATCCCCATGCACACTGGAGTTCCCATCTACATCACTCTGACCGTTTGGGTTATTTTCCAGCTTGTTTTCAGCACGCATTCTTAGATAAGAAACGATGCCCTATTATTAATCATGCAACACCTAGGATAAATATTTGCTACCAAGTAAGACCTTTGTCCATGAGTGGAGATATCCTGCCTCCCCCCACTGGGGCGACGAGGGCTCCCAAAAGAGCCCAGCTGCTGAGTGACACTTAGCCTCTGCTTGAGGTACCCAGCACACAGCCGGAGAGGCAGCAGTGTCCGATCTAGTTGCTGAGCAGACAGAGTTAAGAGGCTGAGCCCATAACTTACCTCTCCTTGTGAGCCCCAATTATGAGATCACCAGGTGCCATGTCATCCGTCCTCAGGGGTGTGTGGCTGTAATGGGCATGAAGGTAATGACACACAGTTTGTGGATGGGTGCCCCGATGCCATTTAAATGACACACAGTTTGTGGATGGGTGCCCCAATGCCATTTAAATGATCCCTTGAGCCTGGAGCTTAGTGAAGCCCCCTAGTAAAAATAGGGGATGTAATTGTGTGTGTAAGAGCTCTGCACTTTATATATTTAAGCACACCTGTGTAAGAGAAGAATAATACACTCACAAGCAGTGAATTCCCACCAGAATTTAGTCTGGCGTCTAGAATATGAGGAAAGAACCTTTGTGCTTTATAGATTTCCACAGACCAGACTCCTCGGGCTTCTAACCATGTGGGTAACTATGGAAACAGAAAATGAAAGTTACTGCTTAGTGATTCCCTATTAGGGGAGGAGGCGGACATAGGCTTCAGGGAGGCTAGGACTGGGGCGGTCAGGCTGCTTCTGAGAACGAACGGAACCGCAGCTGGCCAGCCCGGGGCTGCATCCATCGTATAGAGCCCTGCTCTGCGGTGCACAGATGCACAGAGTCAAGCAGAGAGAGCATTGTGAAAACAAATGCTCCGGGTAACAGACATTTTGCTCACTCCTGACATCTACTTTTAACGGCTCTGAGACCAACACTGGAGCCAGCAGCGTGTGAAACAGTTGCCAGAAAGTTCGCAGCCCTGAACTCCACCTCTCTAAGCTGTGAAGGGAGAGGCTTTCCAGGAATGGGAGGGAGGGGCGGGGGGGGGGGGGGGGGGTGCTGTAAGTGCAGAGTGGGAAGCCAGCTGGGTGGTACTTCTACCCCCCTGGAGTTCTGTGGACACAAGGACCTTCATGATCCTACCACCCTCCCCAACATCACCCACCCAGGGGCTGGGCCTGCACCCAGAGCTGAGTACCCTCCTTCCTGTCACATGTCCATCCTCAGGAAGCCCTCTCCTGTCCTTGCAGGTGAACTCAAAGAGATCAAGCAAGACATCTCCAGCCTTCGCTATGAGCTTCTCGAAGAGAAGTCGCAAGCTACAGGCGAGCTGGCAGACCTGATCCAACAGCTCAGTGAGAAGTTTGGGAAGAACTTAAACAAAGACCACCTACGGGTGAACAAGGGCAAGGACATTTAGTGCCTGACGGCGGCACCTGTGACTTCTACCAGCATTCCAAAGCCGAACTGGAACAACCAGCCACAGCCCTGTTGGGGAGGGGCTCCACCCCACTCCCCTGCCATACAAGGGGATCCACTGGCTCTGTCTGTCCTGGGCACGTGGCTGGCTCCTGCCTGGGCCCAGGATTGTGAAACTAGACTGTTGGGAGAGAACAGCTACCCCAAGGAGGGAGGCAATGCTGTGAGACACACATGAGACCTCCCGTCCAGCCTCAGTGACCAAGGCAGGAAAAGGCCATCTTGGACGCGCAAGGGGACCCTCCCACCCCACACAGTACTCCAGAGGTGTCCTGGGAAGTTAGCCCTCCCAGTCCTGGGAGTTGCTTCTCATTCCTCCCCACCACACACACACACACACACACAATCAGAAAGGGGAGGTGGCCTGTGACCTGCTCTTAAGTGCCGGATGAGAACCCAGAACCGGGAGGTGGCCTGTGACCTACTCTTAAGTGCCAGATGAGAACCCAGATAGCCTAATAGCTAAATAGTTCTATTTGTTTATATAAAAAAGTTTAAAAACACTAAATCAAAAATTGTACTGTAGAGAAAAGTTGTCATTGTTTAGAAACAACAAAATCCAAATAATGTATTTTTACCTTTATTATCTTGTATTTACTATTTTTACCTAAAGCGAGAAGGAATAAAATTACCTCATAAGAGCCTGGGGATTTCTGTGGATGTGCTGCTGGTCCATCTGTGACAGTGGGCCTAGCTTTGGGGACCCTCAAGGTCAGGGATGGTCTGGGAGAACGGGATCAAGCCTCAGAGTCCGCAGCCACAACTTCCCCAAGAAGATCCCGGCTTCCGCCCTCACTGCCAAGCCCCACTTCCCATTGCCAGACCTGACCCAAGCCTCTCCAAAGTCAGGAAGGGAGCCGTGGGGAAAGGGGCAAGTTTGCTCCCAGTCCTCATCTGGGGGACAAGGGGACCAGGAAAGGGGCCTCACATCCAAGGGACCTAAGTGAGAGTAGAAAGAGCAGCCACCAGATGGCGCCCAGCCCCAACCAATACGCCAGGGTGACTGAAGGAGAGTCCACTGGTCCCGAGGAAACACAGCTGGTGATGCTGACCAGCATGTGACCAACCAAGTACCAGCTTCTGAATTATTAAATGTGCTCATGCATTAATGCTCCTGTGCACCCATGCATCAGTGTTCCTGTGCACCCATGCATTAATGCTCCTGTATAACCACAATCAGTGTTCCTGTGCACCCATGCATCAGCGTTCCTGTGCACCCATGCATTAATACTCCTGTGCGCCCATGCATCAGTGTTCCTGTGCACCCATGCATCAGTGTTCCTGTGCACCCATGCATTAATGCTCTTGTATAACCACAATCAGTGCTCCTGTGCACCCATGCATCAGCGTTCCTGTGCACCCATGCATTAATACTCCTGTGCACCCATGCATCAGCACTCCTGTGTACCCATGCATCAGTGCTTCTGTATACCCAGGCATCAATGCTTCTGTGCACCCATGCATTGGTACTCCTGTATAACCACAATCAGTGCTCCTGTGCACCCATGCATCAGTTCCCCAAATCTTCACAGCATCCCTAGGAGGGTCGGGTTTCCAAATTCAAATACCTGGAAGATACTCTGAAACAAAAAGAGAAAAAGGAGACACATGTATGCACACATACATCCACACACAGTTGCGGGTATGCACATATAGATGGAAACCTGTGTGATGGATGATTTTTCAACTTTGCAATTTCATCAAAGCTCTACATTCAGTAGGAACCACACTCTCCACTTGCTGGGCTATTGACACACCATGGTATGAGGGCAGCTTGAGATGCTAGGTGGCAGCTGTTCCTAGACTGTCATGTGATCACATGCACTGACAGGCAACACCCTACAGGGAACTTAGTGGCTAGTACTTTTGGATACAGGAACCCTGTGAGATATTCCAGTAGGTGGCTTTGGCCAACTGAGCACCGGTTAGTCCATACGGCTGTTCGGTAGAGTAGGTGTAATAAATGCATTTTGTCTTAGAATATTTTCAGCTCATGATGGATTTGTGTGTACTCCCCTTAAGTCCAGACACGAGCATGAGTACATATATGCAGAAAGATCAGGCCTGCATTCCAAGGTCCCTGATTGCAAAGCTGTGTGCTTAACCCTGCTGTAAGAAGGCAGCAGGTAGGATGATGAGCAGAACTGAAGTTGGTCCCAGCGCCTAGGGAAGCGGGAATGGCACCTCCCTGCTTGCTGCTGGTCCAGGCCAGTTTGCCACATCTGCCCCATTTGGAAGGGCGAGAGAAGTCAACCTTTGTTGGGTTCTGGCTGCTGAGCTAGGCAGCTAAAGAAGATTCTGCAATGGATATTCCAGATCTAGGTCTTCCCAGCCCTACCTGTACCTCAACTCAGGCCTTGAAGACAATGCAAACTCAGTGACCCATGGGCACTTTGCAAATATAAATTCTGGTCTTTAACCTGGGGTCAGTAGAGGGTTAGGTATATTTCCAAGGACTTCTGGGGCTGGGGAGATGGCTCAGTGGTTAAGAACAGTGGCAGCTCTTCCAGAGGACCTGAGTTTGATTCCCAAGGTCCACATGGCAGCTCATCAACCTCTGTAACTCCAATCTAGTGGATCTGATGCCCTCTTCTGGCTTCTGTAGGTACTTCATGCACATGGTATACCCACTTACATGCAGGCAAAAATACCCATGCACTCAAAAATAAATAAAAAGAAAAAAAATAGAACGACCAAGTCTACGGGTGCCTTTTAGGCTGTGTGCTGGTCTCCAGAGAGAGAATGCCTTCCCTTCATCATCCTTCAGGCTCCCGAGCCCTCACAAGATGAATGCATGCATGCAGCAAGCCCTTACTCATCCTCCGGCTAGGACCCAGCAGCCCCGTTGCAGCCTGGACTCGGGATAGAGACACACACGCTTGGTAGGAAGAGCAACTGATCTGACCGGAGAAGACAAATTACCAATGTCTCTGGGATATTTCCTTCCAGATCTCCCCCTTATCGCCCTCAGAAGGCTGATAAACATTTCCGAGACAGACACAGCATTCCATTTCCCTATCTGCCCTCAGCCGGAGGCACTTGGTAGCCCTGTTTTCAAACTGTGTGGCACCCTTTTCCTAACAATCCTGAGCTTCAGATCTGCTCCTCGAAGAGCCAAAGGAAAACACGCCCTGCTGTAGAATTAAAACTGGAACCAAGACTGGTACCATCCATTAGGCTTTCAGAGCCGTCCAGGAGTGGCCTGATGGCTGCCAGACAGGAGAGAGGGGATGGGGAGGATCGGTTTCAAGCAGAGAGCCTGGGACTGAATGAAGCCTGGCAGAGCTCACCAGTCTGGGGCTTAGTGGTAAGCTCTGCCCGAGCTTGTGCATGCCACCCCATGCCTGTGACCCCCATGTCTGTGACCCCATGACCCTATGACTGTGACCCCTGTGCCTGTGAAACCTACCCACCCCACGCCTGTGACCCCCATGTCTGTGACCCCCATGACCCTATGATTGTGACCCCTGTGCCTGTGAAACCCACCCACACCCGTGCCTGTGACCCCTCCTCTCCCCCATGCCTGTGGCCCCCATGCCTGTGAACCCCCCTGGTGCCTTTGACACACCTGTGCCTGTGACCCTCACGGGAGTAGCCAGCACCGGTGGGGGGAGCAGCTCCTGCAAATACCAAGTAGTGAAGAAGGAAATGGGAATGTCACACATGGGCATGGGAGCTTCATGTCCTGTCCCCTGCAGCTCTGCCCACTGTCATCATGCTGTCTCGTGTAACTTTAATGTGTGACGTGCATTCGGTGTCTGTCTCAACTGCCCAAAAGGAAGACCAGGAGGGACCCAGAGCTGGTCTCCACCACATATTAGACTAGAGCCAAAGAGTGGCTCCCGGGGAAGCCCTGCTGGGGTCCTCCCAGGCCCCAGACTCCTGATGCACCTGCAGGCAGCACCATCAGACCCTGCAAAGCTCCGTGCGTGTGCAGAGAAGGCAAGCCATGTCCTGCTGATTTTTCTCCAGCTGTGGCTGAGCTACGTGGCCCCACTCCCTGTAGTCTGGGGATGGCCGGCTGCCTTTCCCAGCAGAGCACCACTCCCTGCCCTGGGGGTGGGGGGGCCTCCTGATCAAGCCTCTGAGGTATGCAGAGACTAAGTGTAGAGGTATCCAGTCATTTGTCACTTTCAATGGCTTCTAATGGGACTCAACAAGTCCTACTGACATTTCCCAGACAAAGCCCCCAATTAGCCGTGGGTCTGCTGCTGACAAGCCAGAACTCACACAACTGCTCTGCCTGTGGAAGATTACCTCCTTCCCTCGCAGTGAGGTCCCTGACAGTCTGACTCCAGGGAAGCGCCTCACCCGGAGGCAGCAGGCCTGGGAAGGCTGTGACACCCTGAAAACAAGTAGCTTCGTGGACTGTCACTCCTCCGTGGGCGCGCCACTGCTCTGTGAGCTGCAGTGAAGTGGGGATGGTCCTGGGAGGCTGCCCTGGGAAGCTCTGACCTACCTGTGCAACCAGGCACACACTCCCCTCTTCCTTAGCTCCTCCCTTCACCTCCTGCAGGGAGAAAGCGCTAGAAAGAAGGGAGCACAGAGAGGGAAAGACAAGCCAACTTTCTTTGTCCTGGAACTCAATGAAACCACTTCCGGCAGGCTCCCAGGCTCACTCGCTCTGACCCCAAGAAAGAGTCACCGGGGCTTGACAACACCATGGGGAACACTACCCACCCACTGACACCTGTGCCCGCACGTCAGGAAAGGTGTGGCACAGGAACGGGGGAGGTCTGAAGGGACAGGGCTGGGGTTCCCAAAGGCTTGAGTCTTTAGAGAAAAGAGAGCTTAGGAGAACAGAGTTTGGGGGAGATAACAATGGACTATCTCTGGGTTCTGACACACCCCAAGGGGCCTTCCATCAGCCTGGGAGAGACTTGGAGGCCACCAAGGAGCACAGAGAGGCCAAGGCAGCAGGCAGGGAAGCCCATCTGGAAGAGGGGCGCATCCTGGTACCCTAGAGATCGGGGCCTTGGCTGGACCGACTCTGCCCCGGCATGCGGACAGGGGAGAAGAGGAGGAGCAGAAGGGTGAAGGGGAGAGGGGAGGGGGGAAGGGCTGGGTACAGTGCAGTAGGGCCCCTGGGTAAAGCCCACCCCTGCCACCCTGCCTCCTGCAGCTCGTCCGTCCGTCCATCCAGCCGACTGTCACATGACTTCTTTATCACCAAATGCCACTCTTGTTCAAGCTAAATTGCAGGGGCGTCCTCAGTTATCTCCTGAGCCCAGCAGCTGCGGAAACATCACCCCTAACTCCCTTCCCACCCTTCCCCGGGCTGGGTCTCAAGCTTCCACAGTTAAGAGACGTCAAGGCCGGAAGCTGTTCACACTGCACTGTTCCTCTTGAGGGCTCATGAATTCTGAGCGGACAAGGAGAACCAAGGATTAGGAGAAGAGCTGTCTTGCCCTGCTCAGGGTTCCGCCTCTGGCCCCTGTGGGGGCCTCTGGGAATGGAGGTGCCACACAGGAAGGAAAGCAGGGAGGTCAGAAACGATGAAGTCACGGTGACCACATTCTGACCCTTGCTTGTGGGGTCAGTCCTCCGATATTCCAGAAATAACGGGTAGACAATTTCTGGCTGTTGCTATAAATAGGACCTATGTAGCCTTTTTTTGTACAGGCTGATGGAGTCAACTATCGGCGTTACATAAATGCAGACGAGCATTGGATTCTGAGGACATCTGCAGCCCCCCCATGTGCACAGACCATAGGGAAGCAGATTGACAGCCACCATACCTCGGACTCCCCACTTTTCAGATGCTCAGACCTGAGTGAGCAGAGGAGGTGGCTCTTTGGGTCACGACAATGACAACAGAGAGCAGGCCAGGGTTTCAGCTCTGCACCAATCAACCCCAGCAAGGCACCAGCAAAGTAGAGCCCATCCCACCCCACCCCACCCCGCCACCCCCACCCCACCCCCCTCCATGCATTCCAGATCCACAGAACTAAAGCGTTGCCAGGCCGGGGCAGGGAGTCCCGCTGAACATGAGCATTCCATCGGAGCCTCGCTGGCCTTGGCTTCACGTGCAGACGCTTAGCATTTGTCACTGTCATTGTCATCTGTCACCAGCAGTGTGGATACAATGACTGCTCTGTGCTTCAGAAAGGCCACACACCCTGTGGTAGTTCTCCTCCAGAGATATCCTGGGACCCCTGAGCCTGTCTGTCTGTCTGTCTGTCTCTGAGTGCAGTGTAAGGGGGTGTGATCCAACTTGCACTGGGGCTGCAGGGAGAGGGAGGAAATGAGGGAGCTTCCAGTCACTCAACGCAGATTCTGAGCACATCTCACAAATGCCGACCTTGCGGTCTGCCTCCCGCCCAAACATGGGATGGAGAGGACGAATGTGTGCCCAGGTGATGCATGGAAACAGCTCCCGGGAAACAGGAACACAGACTGTGAGGATACCAAGTGCATCAGATTTTATTGCCATAAAACACCATGACCAGCCGGGTGTTGGTGGCGCACGCCTTTAATCCCAGCACTCAGGAGGCAGAGGCAGTTGGATCTCTGTGAGTTCGAGGTCAGCCTGGTCTACAAAGCTACACAGAGAAACCCCATCTCAGAAAATAAACAATTAAAAAGCCCACCATTGTAACCAAAACAACTTAAGGAAGAAAGGGTTTATTTTGGCTTCTGACGCCAGAAGGCGAGAATCCTGAAGGCATGGCCTCATGGCAGGAACAGAAAGCTAACTGGTCCAATAAATAAGAAATGGGGCTGGCTATGAACCCTCCAGGCCCGCCTCCAGGGACTTACTTGCTCCAGCGAGACCGCATCTCCTAAACGTTCCGTTACCTCTCCAAAGGCCCACCAGGGGAAGCAGTGTTCTAACATATGAGTCTATCAGAAACACTTCTCATCCAAACCGCAGCACTAAGCGCTGTCAGTCTGCACTCAGCTTGCGTGTGCGGCTATCCACGGGTCAACTCTCCAAAGGGATAAGATGTATACCCAAGCCTACTGCACATACCTGACGCCATGCGGCTCCACTACAGAAGAGACGAGGAGGAGTGTTTGAAGGCGAGACTGTGACTGCTGAGTCCCGCCTGGTGCCCCCAGGGGATTTGCAGGCATCATCTTCAGGATGGGCCTCCGTGGAGTTCATCACTTCCAAGCCAAAGAGCAAGAGGCAGCCTCTGGCAATCAGGGTACACAGAGGAGCCTGGGCTCACGTGACCTCTGGCAAGCCCTTATAAGGACTCAGGCATTATACTGACCCCGCCCCCCTGACAATGAGCAGGATAGACACACCGGCATTCAGGCAGATACTTGGACAGCTCAAAGGGCCCTGCGTTGCGTGGCTGCATCATGAGTTACATGGCTGCGTAAGGACTCTGCACGCTCGTGCAAGCTTTCCCTTTTAAGCTGGCACCCCCCACACCAGTTCGCCCCTTCTCCCCTCTCATCTCTGTCCCCCCCCTCCCTTTTCCCTTCCCCTTCCATCCCGGTTCCCGGTTGGCCAACACCTACCCCTCCCTTTGCTCCCTTTCCCCCAATAAACACCATGCGGGTTTCGTTGAGTTTTGTGGTTCGAGTCTCCTCGCTGCAACGAAACAGCAACAGCCCTAGCGGGGCATGAGGGGTGGGTGTCAGCGCTGAGCCCCAGTTGAAAGACACACACAGTCCTGAGGCAGAAGCTCCACGGCCACAAACCCAGACACCTCCCATGGCTGCTGTACTATCTGTTCTGTGGCGTGTCTGGGTGACTTCTCAAGAAGGGAGAGGAAAACGGCTGCTCTGGACTGCGGCATCGATGGTCCCAGCCATGCACGCCTTCCGATTCTCAGATGCCATCCATCCCTTTGCACGGCCCAACCACGTGACTTGCGTCAGCCAATAAGACACTAGCAAGTATTGAGGGGACTGGGGTATGTCCTTGTAGGGGCCTTGTGGGACCCTCGCTGCTGCCTCTTTCTCTTCTGCCTCCCAGCTCATGCTGTAAGTGGCTCTCTCTGCCGCATGCTCCCGTCATGGTGAACGGCCTTGACACACTTCCTAAAATGCAATCAACGATCTGTTCGTGTCCTGGAACTTCCCAAACTTTGAGCCAACATAAACTTTTTAAAATAAGAGAATCATCTCAGGCCGTCAGCTCTACTGAATGGAAAGCGGGCCAATGTGTGTTGTCCAAGAGACGAACATGACGACGCCCCCTTTGATTCCCACAGCAACGAGAACTTTCCTGTCACTCATTTAGTCCCAACCACAAGCCAAAGGAGTGGGCAGGTCGGAATCCGCTCTTCCTGTTTCATAAGAGGAGCTTAAGCAGGGCAAGTGTCCCTTTGGCACCCCCTATAAAACGTATAAAGTTCATCAGGTGGCATGGTTGTCAGGTTGTCCGGGGGGGGGAGGTGGTGCTGAAGGGGCCCAGGCTCTAGGGGGACCAGTGTGGGGCTGATGGGGTTTTAGAAAGAGGTTTAGGATGTTGGCAAGCAGGAAAGGCCGGGAGTAAGTAAGGTGGTGGCTCAGCCGGCCACCCGTCATTCCCACACCCAGGGCATTGCCAGAGCCGCGAGAAAGGGGCATGCACACCCGCATACGGCTGGAGTAGCTGCGCATGGATTTTCTCTCCCTTTCTTAGAATTTAAGAGACTCCATTTAGTGCCAAGGACATGGGGAGGGTTCCTGTGACTTTTCAGGCCAGGATATCAGAGCTCCAGAAAGGAGGCAAACCACCTGCCAGGGTTGCAAAACAAACCTCCAGCGTGTCTGGCACCTCCAGCTGGGGGAAGGGGGGCTCTTTATCCCTAACACCCTGCTCTGAGGTAGCTGGGCATGGCGCAGTCTATACCTCTCCCCACCACAATGAATGGGGGATAGAGGTGGGGAGGGGGATGGCTGCTTCCTTACCTGCTCTCTCTCCTCTTCCGATCTGTGCCAAGAGCTGCGTTGCTAAAGAGCACTCATAATTAAACCAGGTAATGCGATCTTTAATAATCAGCCTGTTTCTCCCTCCAGCCCACTAAACCTCCCCCCTCCTGTCCCCACGTCTATTTTCATCCCTACCCCTCCTTGGCGGGAATTCCTTAAAGCCACACTGCAAGCTCTTATCATCATTTGTTCCCTTTCTAAATGGGGGGGGGGGGGGCTCTTCTGCTGCCTCTGCCATTTGGAAGGAGCTCTCTGAGCAAAGGATCCACAGGGCCAGAGAACACTGGTAATGTGGATAGGTGTGCAAAGCCCCTGCCCGGTCTCCCTGTGGCCCATCTCTCAATGGCAGATGAGAGAGAGCTTCTCCCCAAACCCTAAATGGTGAGGCTGCATCCCTCCCTCCCTCCCTCCGTCCTCTCCAGTACGTGCAGAGGGCTAAGACTCTTCTTCGTGGTGAATGTGTCACCATCAGTGAGACTCCTTCCCTGCAGGTAAAGAAAGCTATGGAATTATCCCAACACCTCACGCTGTGTGGGGTTAGGGAGCGCCAGCCACGCTCTCGAGGGCTTCTGCGGCCTTGCAGATCTGTCTAGGAGAAGCCCTTTCTCTCTGTGCATCCAGGGTTCCCATACTATCTGGGTCCCTGTTAGCCATCCTAAGGCAGAGAACCCCTCAGCCTCCTCTCACACACCAACCAACATATAAGGCCCCTGTATCTCCCAACTAACAGTGTTCTATGTTCCCTCCCCAAGATCTGGGTAGCCGCTCCTAACTTCAGGGATGGGAAATGCTGCCATCATTCAGGGCTGTCAGCACGGCTGAGCAGTGTGTGCATGGTACAGGGGAACCCGCAAAAAGACCCAAGCAAGATGCCAAAGAGAAGGGCGGCTAGCCACAGCCCCGCCCTCCCCTGCCCATCGCGCTGTGACAGCTGACACAGGAAAACCAACATCCCCCTCTCTGTCAGCCTCCAAGTGTTAGCCAGTAAACAGCATTCCTCCGTGGTCTTCGCTTCAGCCCCCCCCCGCTCCAGCTTCTTCCGTAAGCCAAATAAACCCTCTCCTGGATTTGAACGGTGTGTTTTATCACAGCAACAGAAAGCAAACCAAGACGGGGACCTGTAACTCTCTGGTGGCAAGAGGGGGTTCCCGGGGAGGAGACACTGTGACCGCAGCTGGCGCCGCTTTGGCCCCTGGGGCCGCTCTCCTGAGTGGGGGATCGGAGCAGAAGATCAAGGCCAGGATGATGGCTTGGTACTTCACTCTCCTCTCACAGGCCTTTCACTCCCTGAGCTCTGCTGGGTTCCACAGCTCCCTGTTGAGGCCCAGCACCATCTACGAGGGACTGCGGCCGGCCTGAAAAGCTTTCCCACAGAGTAGCACGCCCTGCGACTGTGTGATACAGCCCGCATCTCCATGCCCCAGACAAGACTGTCCAAGCCTCCCCTGGGCAGGGGTGGGAGAAACCCCGCCCCCAGCAGAGCAGGGATACAGGGAGCTACAAATTACCCCCAGGATGGAACCTGAGTGTCCTTGCTGGGATCTGGGGGCGGGGGCAGGATTCCCTCATCACAAAATGGCAGTGCCGATGGAGTTTCCGATTTAGATCTGGAAATGCCACCTAAAGGACAGCTTCTCACTCGCACATCCCCACGTTTCATCATGAGTCAGGCCACGGGCCTGTGTGTCCCTCTCTCCCTCCCTCCCTGCTGAGGCTGACAGAATCGCATCCCTGGGGTCTTGACGGCCCCTGCATGGCTGCCTTGGTCAGGGGGCCTACCCGTAGCCACAGTCCCCACAGCAGCTTCACCATAAGCTGCAACTTCTCCTTGACAAAGGACGGCACTGTCCCCGTGGCAGAGGGGAAGGAAAGAGGTGGGAGCTGTCCCTCTCGGACGATGGCAACAGGGACAGTTTGGAGCAGGGGGTCATTGGCCCCTGGGAGGGGCTTATGAGACAGAAGAGAATATTATAAATCCTTGTACAATCGCTGTCACTCTCCCAGGGGGACCAGCTCCAAGATGCCTCAGATACCCAAATCCCTGAATGCCCAAATCCTTGCATAAGATGGAACCCAGTTTGCACACAATACACACCACACTGCCCTGTAGTTTATTTATAATCCTAATTCAATGCCAGTGCTACCTAACTAGCTATTATACTCTACTGTTCACAGAGTTTAAAAAAATTTTTTAAAGGCTGCGCTTGTTCAGTACAGAAACAGCATTTTGTTCTGGATATTTTCTACCCACAGTCAGCTGAACCTGCCAATGCACACACAGAGAGAGAGGGCTGATGGTAGTTTTATGGGGAGCAAACCAAACTTCTGGGAAAACCATAGTCTCAAGTCCTAAATGAATGCCCTCCTGCAAACAGTCTCTCTCCCTCTTTCCGCCTGCTCCGTGTTTGGTGTTTTGGGGGGCGGGTATCAAGAGCAGACGCCATCAGAGGCCGCCTAAGTAATCAGACCAGGTGTCCAGACGGCTCTGTGGAGGCCGGGCCAGCTACCAGGAGCTCCTGCTGAAAAGCTTCCTCTGGAAGCCAGGGATTGGAGGTTTGGCCTTGTCTTCTGGGAGCGACTTGACGCAAAGGAAGAGGCATCACCAGGGGAGAGCCAGCAGCCCGTAGCTCCACCCCGTTCTCCTGCTGCCTGGACCAGTGCCAGCCCCCACAGCTGACCCACGAGCACGCGTGGTGTGGAGCAGCAAAGACAGCGAGTTCCTCACCCTAGGCCTTCTGCTGCGCAGACCCAGTGTCTTTCCAGTCTGTGCTGTCCCTGCTCCAGGGTGGGCCGACTGAGGCTAACAGGGACTGTCCCAGCACCTCTCATCAGGCTGGTTACAGGCCTAAAGGAGTATCCTTCCAGGTCTTTCTTCCGGGGCCCTGCGGTCGTGAGGGTTCTGCTGCTGTGAAGGGGCATCATGACCACAGCAACTGTTACAAAAGAAAACGTTTAGCTGGGGCTGACACGCAGTTCAGGGGTCCAGGCCATCGTCATCTCCGCAGGAAGCATGGGCGAGCAGGCAGGCGTGTTACTGGGGAAGTAGCCCAGAGTTCTACATCTGGATGCCGGGCAGCAGGAAGGGAGAGCGACACTGGGCCTGGCTTGAGCATCTGAAACCTCTAAGCCCAGCCCCCATTGACACACGCTTCCTCCAACAACAAGCCACACCTCCTACAGTGCCAGTCCCCATGTGCCCATGGGGGCCGTTTTCATTCAAACAACTTCAGGCCTCAAGCTAAGTCAGATTTACGTTTACTTTGATTCTGTTTCCTATACTAAGTAAATGCTCGCTTAAAAAACTGAGTCCTGAGTTTTATTCCCAGAGAGCGCCCTTAGATGTACATACTCGAGGGTTTACTCGACCTAGACCCACCTTGAGACTGGACCTCAGAAGCTACTGCGGTCTCCGAGCTCAGCAACACAGGCTGGGCCTGGGCGGAAGCCACGCCAGCAAAAATAGGAAAGGGAGGTGGTCAGCCCAGCAAGGACTTCCGGAAGCCTGGGATTCACTGACCGCAGAAATGGCACACTCAGCCAGGTGAGGCGCGCTCGCCTGTGTAACCTCCCAGCACTTGAGAGGCTGAGGCAAGGAGGAGTGTCACACGTTCAGTGGCAGCTTGGCTACAGCCTGAGACCACGCCTTACCATGCCTTAAAACGCAAAACAGAAACGGAAAAGCAGGAGACACTGACCACAAGGGGGCGCTCACCCGGCCCAGACACCAGCAAGATTCAGAAGGGTGGGCAGGAAGGGTGGTCCTGCTGGGCCAGGGCTGAGAGAAGACTTCTTAGGAAAAGCAAGTCCCTGCCACCTGTGTCTTCTCCCTGAACTCCACAGGCCACAAAGGGTCGCCAGCCCCAGCCCGAGCGAAAGAACAGCAGCCTTCCGAGAAATCAGCAAGCTCGGAACTGGATCCTGCACCCTGACCCAGGAGAGGCTCCCATGGGGCCATGTCTGCTTGGGAACTCCTCACAGGCCTGGGCGATGGGGTGCTTCGCGCTGAAGTGCTTCCTCTCAGGCTTTTCCTTCCAGAGTCACACACAGCAGCTCTGTGACTGCCCGGTGGCTTCTTGTACCTACCCAGTCCATCCATCCATCCATTCATTCATTCATTCATTCATTCATTCATCGCGGCGCCCAGTGCTTCTCAGAAGCCCACCCGCCACTAACAGCATCGCACTGGAACTTTTTCCTCTTCATAATCAAAAGGATTCAAGAGATGGAAAAAGAAATGTCGCTATGCAGTGAGTGTGGCGTGGTTGAGGCTGGCCCCCAGAGGAACCAAACGGTCATCCCTAGCGACAGTTAGCCCTTGTTTCACGGTCTTGACGACTGTGGTGGCCGATGACCTAGCTGTAGTTTAGATTGGTCCTCTAAAGAAATAAACAACAAATGTCCCCAAGACTCCAAAATGAAGCAGTTTTCAGAATGAGAATAGGTGACAGGCTGGGAGAGCGGGCATGTCGGAGATCGGGCTTGCCAGACTTGAGAGGAGTCCCGAAGAAGGTGGGGTTTACTATGCCAGAAACACAGTACCTCCTTTGTTCTCAGGTTGAGACAGATACTGGGGCAAAAGCAGTTTAAAAAAAATAAAAATATCTGGGCGTTGGTGGTGCACACCTTTAATCCCAGCACTCGGGAGGCAGAGGCAGGGAATCTTGAATCTCCGAATTCTAGGCCAGCCTGGTCTACAGAGTGATTTCTAGAATAGTCAGAGCTACACAGACCCTATTTCCAAAATAGATGATAGATAGATAGATAGATAGATAGATAGATAGATAGATAGATGATAGACAAACCAACCCCCAAAACAAAAATATGTTCTGCAAGAAAGGTAGTCTTCAGCACTCATGAGGGAGGTATGAACTCACCCCCCCCACACACACGCAAGGAGTCTCTTCAACTCTGACCTTCACCCCCAGCCTGATTGACACTGGTGGTTTCATGATGATTCCCCAAACATTTACAAGAAATAGAAATGGCTTCCCCACACACCGCACCATTTTCAGCAAAGTTTACAAAATCCTGGGGCTCAGGGTTCCCATCTCCCCCAGTTTCCACTCAACAGCTGCCAGATAGCTGCGTTGGCAGGAGGGCGTCCTTACCTCACCTCCCTAGGGTCTCCGCAGGCAGGCATCAGGAAAGACACACGCGCCGCTCAACAAAGTACGTAATGGGAGAGAGGTCTCTGTGAGCTCACAGCCCTGTGACCTCTGCCAGGCAAAGGCGGCCTCCGAGCCCCCTTTCACAATCTTTCCAAAGACTTAAGTGTGTGAGTACACAGAGCTCCCTAATGGGAGGCCGCTGTGGCTTTGTATAAAGAGCTGTGTAAACGCCATCTCTCATTTACTCAGCAACAGCCTTGTTTAATTTCCTGCCCGGGGATGTGCAGGGAACGTGGTCAACCCTCTCAGGGCTCTGACTACCCCTTTCAGAAAGTAAACCGTGGCTTCCCCACCAATACCAGAGGACTCTCCCCAAAGGGCAGTGTGCTCCCTCCAACTTTGTCAACACGAAAGACATGCTCCCTTATAGGTTGGGTGAGTACTCCCAGGCTGTGGAACCCAGCCGTGTGAAGGACCCCCTTTCCTGGGTCCCAGTGCCTGCCTGGGGGACACAGAGCTACAACAGCGCCATCACCGGCTGCCGTGTGCCGGAGGAACCATGGAGCCCACGCCTTGTATTCATTTTGTGGCTAGAGGCCTGAGCAGCCGCTACCAAAACCGCTCTGCCATGACAGCGACTCCCGTGAGTCAACTGGATAGCCTTGGTGGCCCAGCTCCTTCAGCGCCAGGTGGGAGGCCATTGCACAGCATAGAGGGGGGACCCCAGCATCAGAGATGACTTTGTCCCCTCCAGGTGCCTGTGGTGTTTCCGGGACGCCCCCCTCACTCGACACCGAACACTCTTTATACACCTGTGTTCCACAGCCGTGTGTTGGAACACAACCTGCTACCTGAGCATGACTAGACATGTGTCTGCTATCCAGCTTCCCTTTGCAGCCCAAAGGCGCTGTCCTGTCCAGGATGCCACTTAGGACCCACGCAGTGGCAGGAAGCCCACTGATGAGCAGGGAAAGTGGGCTCCACCGCTTCCCATACAGCGCTCAGAAGAGCGCTCCAGGCCAAGTCCCAAACCTAGCCACGGAGCCTTTCGTTCAAGCCACACAAGGACTCAGAACAAAACCTTCATCCGGCCCCGATGCCAGCCACCATGTGGGCGAGGTGCCAGTGAGGCCGGTTCTGGCTTGCCATCCCCCGTGGGATCCCATTTCCCCTGCAGTTGCGGTGAGAAACGGGTCAGGTCCACAGAGAAAGGCCTCCTGCCCCTGCTACTGCGGCCCGGTGCCAGTGACAGCACCCTGTGCCCACAAAGATAAATCCCGGCACCTCCCAGGGCTGCCAGCTTTGCCATCTGAAAAGTGAGCTGTTGGTCCGAACAGTACCCAAATGTAGAGGCCCAGGGACCCGAGTCCTTTCAGCACACGGGCTGCTCTCCAGGTCTAAAGCTGTCCAGGGCGACAACTGAGTGGGTGTGGACAGTGCTGACTCCTACCGTGTCCTCCAGGGAGGCTCCCCAGGGTCATTCCACTCGGCACTTGGGCCCACCATGCCACGTCAGACAGGCTGAAGAGGCAGCCGAGGAAGGGGCTCGCGAGGATGAGCTCTGGCCTGCCACGCCGTGGCTGCCCTTGCAATGCTCCTCTTCCCATCGGCCCCTTCAGCTGACAGCCCAGGTTATCCCGAGGCACTCGAGTCTCTTTGCATGGGGAGGAAAAAGGAGCGGGGAGACACAGACCCGAATGCGACCGACTGTGTAAAGCATAAAGCTCTCCCACAGTCGGGGAGGAGGTAACAGAGCCAGCGCCAGGGCGAAGAGTGACAGACACATCTGGAGTGTGCAGCTGAAGGGAGCCCCTGCGCTTGCGCACACCGAGGGCCGCTGTCTGCCTTGGTCCTGGGCCTCGCCTGCAGCCCCTGGCTCTAGCCTTTGCTGCGCAGTGACGTCAAAGGCAACCCCTGTCTATTGAACGGGTGCCCTGTTGAGTGTGGCAGCTTGCACGTTTGGCTCGTGCATGAAGCAAGGACTTGCCGCCGCCACCCCCAAGTCCCACTGGCCGCCTACTTCTGGTGAGGCCACCGAGTCTTTTCCGGGACTACCAATCTGAGCCGACCGACCGTAGCCAGCTTATGCTCTCTTCTTGCCTGTTTACGGGAGAGCAGAGTAGACAAGGGTTGCTGAGCAAGAGACCGACCCATTCGTGGAACCCTTCAGGTGTGCCTGAGCAATGGGCAGCCGGTCACTGGGGCTCTATGCAAACTGGCTACCACCTGGGGCCCGGGGTGGGGGTGGGGAGACAGAAGGGGAAAGGGGGAAAGGCAGGTGTGAGCACTCAGGGGGGCATGTGGTCTTTGAACCAGGCTACCCCTATTTTAGTTTGTTTCTCCGACCAAGACCTGCTTAGAGAAGGAAATGGCTTGTTTGGGCTTCCTTCCTGGCCACAGGCCATCACTGAGGGGCATGGGGGCAGGAACCAGAGCAGAGGCCATGGAGGAGTGCTGCTTACTGGCTTGCTCCCACGGCTTGCTCAGCCTGCTTGTTTTTTCTCTGCAGCCCTGGACGACTTGTCCAGGGATGGCACAGCACACCTCCCTCAACAGTCATTATTCAAGGAAATGCCCCGCAGACAGGTCCACAATCAATTCCCCAGCGGAGGGTCCCTCTTGGGATTCCCAGATGACTCTAGCTTGTGTCAAATCGACAAAAACGAGTCCCCCTTTAATTGAATGCTCTGCCCGATGGCCGGTGGCTGGTCATAAGTCAGTTGTGAATCCACCCCTGCCTATCCCCCCCCCAAAAAAGGTAGATGGGTGCTGAGCCCAGACTCCCTTGCGCTACGACCCAACCATGCAACCTTGTCAAGTGACATCCCTCCTGGGTTCCGGATCCACCTGGGGTAGGCAGAGGTGCCACAGCACTATGACAGGTTGCAGTGTGGGACACGAACCCTGAATCCTATGTCCTATGGTCAAAGTGCAGTTACAGACATGAACAGCAGCCACCAGAAACCACTCTGCCGCGAGAGGCAACTCTGGGTGCAATATCCTGGGTTCAAATCCCAGCTCCTTCAATCCCAGGTGTGAGGCTTTGTAGACAAGCAACCTGGAAGAGGAATTAAAACCCCTGCTTCCTGCTGGCTTCTCCACTCCTTTCCCTCTCTCGCCCTCCCCCTCCTCAGTACCCTCTTTGGTGAGTGACAGAGGCAGGCAGTCACAATGCTGCCCGCGTCCTTTCTGATCCTCACCCATTGGTTAGCCGCCTCTCTCAGGGCAGTGCAGCAAATCCTGTCCCCTCCCTGCCTCCCTCCCGCCCAGGACACAAGGCGCTAGGAGCTCAGTCTCCATCCAGCTCCAGCAGGAGCCAAGCGTTGGGAGCACGTTAGGACAGGCTCCTACACACGGGGCGTCTGGACAAGGACCCGAGGCTCTGGGACCCGGGAAGCAGAGGATCCTCCAGCACCCCAAGCCCCACGCAGAGCCCCACAGAGTTGCTGCTGCATTCACCAGCACCCTTCGCCGCTGCTGCAGCCCAGGAGTGCTCCGGAGCTCACCCGAGCTGAAGAGGGGAAGCAAAACCTCCAGATGGGCCAGGGGCTCCGGACTCTGTCCTGGTAGCAACATCCAGAAGCAGGACCGACTGAAGTGTCTGGGTCCCCATCTGGACACCACCCCCCCACTCCCTCCCCCGTGCCCCGCCCGCCCCGGCCGTGGTCTTAGTGACCTCGCTGCCCGGCCAGCGGGGGCACCAATTTCTCCTCAGGTGCGCGCAGCAAGGCAGGAGGAACATCATGGAGGCTCTGAGCACTGGCCGTCTGCAGCAGAAGTGAGGAGGTCCTGCCGGGGTCGGCGGGACCCGCGGATCATGTACGGCGACGTGTTCAACGCCACCAGCGGCCCGGAGGCAGCGGGAAGCGGCGCGCTGGCCCCCGGGGCCACTGTCAAGGCGGAGGGTGCTTTGCCTCTGGAGCTGGCGACCGCGCGTGGCGTTCGGGACAGCTCGGCCACCAAGCCTGACCTGTCCACCTACCTGCTGCTCTTCTTCCTCCTGCTGCTGTCCGTGGCTCTTGTCGTCCTCTTCATCGGCTGCCAGCTGCGCCACTCGGCCTTTGCTGCCCTGCCCCACGACCGCTCACTGCGCGATGCCCGTGCGCCCTGGAAGACGCGGCCGGTATAGAGCAAATGGAGTCAGAGGGGCCGCGGGGCGCTTGGTCTTGGCCTTGCAGAGCAGAGCGGGGTGGGCTCCAGAGTCGCTGGCCCCTGGAACACTTCGTCTAGACCTAAAGACCCTCTCGGACCTGAAGAATAAGAGATGGTAGGAGAGCTATTGAGGTTGCGAGGTTGCATGGGGTCTTGGCTCAGGTACCTGAAAAGTACTCCCCAGGCGAGTCCCCCCTCCCTGTCCACTACCTACAGAGGGTCCTGCCAGGAAACCATCCAGAAAGAGGAGTACCCACCGGGACGCAGGAGCCTGGCCTGCCTGGTGAGTTCCTGATTTTGCTCGCAGCAGGCACTGCGAGCTCGGGACTAACCAGGAGCTGCCTGTCCCGACTGGACTCCCTGCTGCCACAGCTCTTGTTCTTTGACCCTGGGGTTCCCATAGAGAAATGATGCGAGGTTTCACTGTGTCGGGCTTGGGTTCAAGTACCCAGTTTCCTTTAAGAGCGGGGGTTAAGGGGACCAATGGAGGGGCAGATGGTCACAGCCGCTGGCTGCTGCAACGGAGAGTCAGTCTGCACCTCAAGCCTCCACGGACCCTATTTCTGCAATAAAAACTCACCACATTAAACCCAGCACTGAGAACACTGATCACACCATTTTGGGAGTGGAATATGGGCAGGCCTATCCCCAGCAGGCTTAGACCTGCAAGAGTCAGGACTGTGTTGAGCATACCTGCTCCTCTCTGGTTCCCCCCGGCATTTTACCTGCTCTAGAAAGTGTCTTGTTTTGTTTTCTGAGGCTCCTGAACCAGGGCAAGGGCTTGGTGAAGGTAGATCCTGAAGCGGGAGACAGAGCATCCTCGCAAGCAGAGAGAAGCCAGTCCCGGGAACCCCACAGAAACGCTTGCATGGGGACGAGGACAAAGAACTGGACAGTGAGGAGATAGGTCAAAGTTAGCCTAATTCCAGGGACGTGCTTGGTTTTTGACACAGGGTCTTACAGCCCTGGCTGGCTTGGAACTTAGGGAGGTTTGCCTGCCCCTTAGAATTAAAGGTATGGGCTACCATGCCAGGCCGGGGAGTTATCTTAATGGGTGTGTAGAATACTTCAGGAGTCACTTGGCTTAAAGAGGTTCACTTCACTCAAGCCTAAGAGACTTTTTTTTTTTTTTTACTGAAGAACTTGACATATTAATCCAGTTAAATCTAGACCATGCTGGAGTCATGGGAGCTTAGAGAATCTAAACAGGAAAGCACATTGGCCCAAATGCATACACACAGAGAATTCTGAAGCATTTAGAGGGGGTTTCAGACATGTTCAGATAGCCAAACAGGAGACCCAGGGAGACTAAGCAGGGCTCTCCATCATGCCTCCTACCCCTACCTAGGAAGCTGGGGAGGTTGCCGGAGGAAGTGGGAAAGCTCTGGGTTTGGACACTCACACAGCCAGGCTCTAGAGCTCCCCACTCCCCATCGGCTCACAGCACTTTAGACTATTATTTGGAAATGGAGCCAAACATCTCTAAGTTTTTGGGACGGATAGCCCGGCAAATCCACATGCAACATGGTTGCACTGGAGACTACGTGAGCATAGATAGATATGTAAACCATGAGCCCCTAGCTGGCATACGAAAATCACATGCTTGGGGCTGGGGGACGGAAGGGGTAGGGAAGGTATGGAGGACAGGACCTTCCTCTCCTACATCCCAGTGGTCAGCTTTGAAGGTGGTGTGCAGCGTCAGAGCCCACCTCTGGCTTTCCATGCCAACTTGTCTCTCAAAAGCCATATGACCTTGTATGAATTATTTAACCTATGTCCCGTGGCCTCCTTTGTGAAATGGGTATATGTTATCCTAGCTCTGCCAGGTAGCAGACTAAACCAGTGCAACGGCCTGCACAATGCTTGCACAGAATGAGCTACCAATGTTAATTTTTCTTAAATTGAGGTACAGACTTGAGGCAGCACTGCTGAAGGGAAGCTGACACCCAGACAGGGTGTGCTCACCACCAGACTTCTGTGGCCACAGGGGTGGCCCCCTCAGAGAACATGACTGAGTAACTGGCTATGACGCCAGTCACCTGTGGTTCCCTCGACCTCTGTCAGCTATAGCCACAGTGATCCAGCACCATTGGGATCACTGAGCAAGGTGACAAAAGGTGCTAAGGTAGACGCACGCTGGAACACATCTCTGGCTACTTCCCATAGATGCTTCTGGAATACATTTTCAGATGATTGGGCCTCCGTGGATCTGTAATGTAGAACGCAAGCCGAGTCAGAAGGACGCCGAGTGCCCGCACCGCTGTTCTGAATAACTCCATTCCATTGCGTAGGGCGGTGCTGGACTAGCTGAGCAGCAATGTTTCTTATGCTGGACTGGGGTTCTCCAGGAGCAGCAGAATGTGGCCAGGTTCCCATTTGTCCACTGGTGACATGCGAATGGACTATGATGTGATTGCAACTTAGCATCCTGGACTGAACGATATGTATGCTCTCCCCAAATTCACATGTTGAGGTCCTGATTCCCAGAACGGCTGCGTTTGCAGGGAACAGGCCCTTCATGAAGACATGAGTGAAGTCCTCACCCCCCCCCTCGCTCCCCGTAGCTGGGAGGGCGATGTGAGCACATCTAGAGGTGCTGGCCACACACAAACCCTCTTCAGAAACTGACTGAACCAGGCTCTTCCAGCGGGACTTCTAGCTTCCAGAACTATGGGAAAATACATACCTATTGTTTAATCTATCGAATTCGGTATTTCGTTTCAGCAGCCCCGCAGTTACGACAGGTGGCGGTCAATAGGCTAGAAACAGCCACCCACAGCTTTCTGCCTCTGCAACCCTAACCCCAAACGGAAATGGAAACACCTTAAGAGAGATGGGTGCGGTGGGCTAAAAATAGGAAGTGACTGTGCCATGGGCGTTTGTACCCCTGCTCAGACAGACCCTGGAAGCAGCAGTGTTAGCAAGACACTCTGACAGGGTGGGGAGGGGGGAGCACAGGGTTGCAGATAATGGGAACCAGGAAGTGACAACAATGGGGACCAAGTCAGTGGTGACCCAAGTCTGATCACACACTCTGTACCCGAGTCACATCTGTGAGCCTCTGAAGCAGCTACCCTGTGGCACTTCCAACACAGACATCCCAGGTCAAGTGCTCAGCTCATGTAGGATATGACGGAAGTACTTGAATGTGAGCTATTGCTGTGGTTAGTTGGGATGCTGACTCCAGCAGGACAGACGGTTTTTCACGAGACTTGGGGTCTTGTCATCCATACAGGACTAAGTAGACAGGGAGGGAGGGTCTGCAGTTCCAGCAGGTCTGCCCAAGCCAGAGGCAGCTGGACCTCATCCACTCCATGGTTTCTGGTACTCCTCAGAGGACCCTCCCACCACAGCTGAGCGGCTCTGTGCCCCAGCTGGGCATCTCACAGGAAAACTCAGAAAGTCTAAGACCATCACCTTTCCATATCAGTTTAAGGGTTCTTCAGCATTCTCAATCCTGATATTAACCGCATTAGCATATGATTGCCCCAGGCTAAAAAAACCAGGGTGCTCCTATGTTCGTGTGTTATCTGCTGAACGTCCTTCACCCCCTCGGGTCCCTCATCTCCACTACCGCCACTCAACCTCAAAGCGCCCTCCCTTCATCTACTTCCCATCGTGTGTCTGACTGAGGCGTCTGCTCCCTGCTTCCTCTCCAATGGCTTCTCCTTTCCCTCCTGAGTGAAAACAACTGAGCCCACAACCAGCCTGGCTCCCCCATATTCTTGAACTTGAAACCCTTTAGTCCCTAGGATCCTTCCGCCCCATGCTGCTTTCTCTCCCATCTTTGTCAAAAGGACATGCCTGAGCCCTCCGCACTGATGAGTTCTATTCTGGGCGAGCCCAGTCATCGGGAAGATGACTTACAAGGATATTAGCTCACTGAACAGAACAAACTACACTTAGGAAAGCACAGTACTGTGTTTCCCCACCGTCGGTCTCCCTTTGGGCTTATTACCTCATCCTACACTCTCAAAGTGGACATTTCAAACTTGGTGCTCCCTCCTCTCTTTGGTCCCTAGTGAGAGTTATGACATGGCTATAATCAGCCTGTTTCTTCCCCACAATTGCACACATATTTTCCAGAAGCCCAGCATGTTTTAAAGACAGCAAACACGCACTCAGTAAGCACTTGTTACCTACACTGGGGGAAACGGCTAGATGAGTTTTACTTGTGCATCTATTTTTGATTTTCCACCTGAAACTAAACCTGTATCTGGCAAAATAGAGTTGAACTCTCTCTTACTGACTGGTCTTCCAAGTAGCCCATTTCCCAAGGTGGTAATCCAGTGTATGTAACACTGGAGTTACATACAACACTGAGCATGGGATTTATACATTAGTACATGTCCTATTTTTGCTTATAACACTGCACTTCCTGCAGGAAAGAACAGATCTTAGCCCTGATGCTCCTATGCCTTAACTGCCTGGAACAAACATGTTCAACCCATGTCACATGCTGACTTCACTTTTGTCCCCTGAACTTTAATCCCAAATTAGCTTTTCGCTGAGCTCTTTGCTGGCTACTGCATTCACAGCTGTAATCTTCCCCACCGTCCCTTCCCAGCGTTTTCCCCTTAGGATTTACCAGTAAACGTCCAGTTTACTTACCTTGTCTGGTGTCTCCATCAATAAGAATGAGGATTACAAGGAAGAAATTTTTATCTGTATATCCGCATGACACATACAGTTCTCAAATGTTAGTTGCATCAAGGTCAGGACTAGGCAGGCTGGGCAAAGGGAACACAGGGTACAGAGAGAGGGAGGTGAAGCCTGTAGTGGGTTTAAGCAGATCACGCAGGACGATTCTCAGAGGCCTCTGCAGCTGAGTTCACGTCACCAGTGTTTACATTTTCCCCATATTCACTGGCATTGCTCACTTGGTCTAACCCACTCTAAGTTAATGAAAACCACATTTTGCAGAAGTGTGGGGAGATTAATTGTGGAATGTTTGATGTTAATTACACTTCTGAACTAATGTTGACACAAAGCTGTCCAAGTCCTGGGCCTTTATCACCCACATAACCTCCACCAAAATTAATCGAGCTCTCAGAGGCCTCCTGTGCAGCCCACGTGAGAGCAACAAAAGGCCTTCCCTATGCGCAACGGTTGGGGGAGAACCTCCCCGGCCTAAGCCAGAGCACAAAGATGAGGGCGCACGCATTCACCTCTAAGCTCTAAAATAAGAGTGCATGTGTCTCTTCTGGTCTCCTGCTGTCCTTTTTACTTTCTCCCAGAGAGCACCAAATGCCAAAAGGTGAAAGCACCAACTCAACTGCTAATTTTATAGGTCAGCGAAGCAAGTTACAGCACCTGATTACATCACGGCAAAGGCCCAAGGGCTCAAAGACAACCAATAGATTAAGTGCTGCAATTTCTTGGCTGAATTTCCCTTTGAGATGTGGTGATGAGCTCTAACGATGTTGAGCTAGAACCAATTTAACTAAAAATTGTCTTATTATGTTACTTAAAAGGTAAAGTCCAGTATTAAAATCGCACCAGGCTTCATGTCATACAGCAGATTTGGGAACTGATCCGACAGGGGATGCAGGTCTGTCTTCGGAAGCCAGGCGGGTAACAGCAACAGCCTGTAATGTTTCGGGAGTCTCTTGGACATCCTGACCAACAACTCACAAAGAGCCTTCTCATGCCTGGTGTCAGGGGGTTTTGTCAGATGGTCTTTGGCTCTTGGAGGGAGCACTGTCAGTCCAAATGAGGAATTTTCACTTAAATTACATATTTATACATACACTTACTTGTATTATAGGTTTTCTAAGGTAGTTAAGGATTCCTTATAGTAGTTTCAGACATCTTATTTTACCTCTTTCCTTCTATCACTGATCTCCCTTTCTCCTCCCCACTTAGAGACCCCCCCTTGCCAACCAGATCACCTGTGCCTATTTCCTTCCCTATTGCCCCCCCCCACTCTGGTAATGGTCCCTGTTTACTTCCTGGTTTCTGCAGTTACTCCATGATATGTCCCACCTGAAGATTTGGAGCTAGGAGCTTCCAAGAAGAAAGAAAATGGAACGTTCTATTTCCAGGTCTGGATTTACCTCCCCCGATATTTTTTTCCAGTTCTACCTGTCTACCCGGAAAGCTCACGACTTTCTTTACAGCCGAACAGTATTCCTTAGCGCCTAGATACCACATTTTCATTGTCCAGTCATCAGCTGAAGGTCATCTAGGTTATTCCCATCTCTCCTAGCTATTGCAAATAGAGCAGCAATGAACTTGGCTGAGCAACTGTGTCGAGTCTTTGGGGTACGTTGTGTCGAGTCAAGGAGTAGCACAGCTGGGTCACACGGGAGATTTGTTTTTCACCTGAAAATTTTCCATGCTTTCATAGCTGCTGCACCAACTGCTGTACTAAAAAGTCTCACCAAAATGACTGCATAAACATCAGCTGAACAAGGACAACAGCAGCCAGATATGCCACCGTGGATGGACGAAAGACTGCGCTGCCTCTGCCCTACACAGAGAACCACAGGCAACAGGACAATACTGCGAGTGGGAGGGGTCTTCCTGGGGAGAAGCATGCTAATTGGTTGCCCGGTGCCCGGTGCCCTGCCCTGAAGGCAGGCATGCAGGTGACACTGAACAGGTGAGCAGGCTGTGTCTGGGAGAACACTATGTATGCGTGTATGCATCTAAGCATGTAAGTAACCATTAATGAGGAAAGAGGCCATAGACTGAAGGAAAGCAGAAGGGGGTTGTAGGACGACTTGGAGGGAGAAGGAGTAAATTATACTATATTGTAACCTCAAAAATAAAAGACATGGGCATCAAACCAGTTTCCCTTGGAACACACGAGAAGTGGGGTGCAGAGCGCCACTCATTGTCTGGGGCTGGTGGGATGGCCCAGTGAGTGCTGTGTAAACATGAGGGGCTGAGTTCAGGTCCCAGTGCCCACATAAATCCAGGTGTGTGGGGTGACCCGGTGCTGGTGGGCAGACAGACGGATCCTGGAGCTTGCTGCCCAGCCGGTCTAGTCAAGTGGTGAGGTGAGGTTCAGCTCCTGTCCCCAACAGCAGACAGACAGTGACAAAGAAAGGCAGCTAAGACCAACCTGCAGTGTGCGTAGGTGAGTGTACGTCTACACTGTACCCAGGAACATACTGCGCCCCACACACTCAGAGTCACCCACAATGAGCTGTGAATCTGTCAAAGGAAGCCAAAGACCAACAGCAGGTGACTGCCTGAACAGACACCGGAGCACACACCTACATGTCCCGTGGTCTGACAGTTTTAGGGTGTGCTTTTCTGTGCTGTCAAATTTCTCTGTATTTACCTTGGATCCTTAAAATGAGATGAGTCAAGTTTATGGAGTGAAGAAGGGGTGAGATCAAGACATAGTAATCTGGGGTAGGTATAGCTCAGCTGAGGCAGTGTCTTCCCGACACACAAGCGTTCTTGACAGACACTGCCTAGTGGGCGGTGCCCGCAATCCCACCACTCAGAAACTAGAGGAAGAGATGCAGAACGCAGTCGCCCTTGGCTACTCGACTACACACGAGACTACGGCTCAAACAAAAAGCAACCAAACAAATCCATCTCCAGACGTGAACAAACCGCTCCGGACATGGCTCTCGCCAATTGTCACACTTAGTTGCCTCTCAATTCAACACGGAGGATAAGAGTCCTCAACACTGGCCAAAACCCTCTCTCACTGTTCCATCTAAAGACCTTTCAGTCTGGGGGAGGTCAAGATGCTCACAGCTGGTCTTCAGGGTTTCCCTACTGCCCACTCCCTTATTCCTTAAGGAAGCAAAGTGGAAAAGGGAAGACTTAGGCTGAAAAAAGAAATGAAAAAATAATTATTAGATTCAACAAAAGCTCGTACTTTAACTGGGGGGACATTTTGAAAGCTCCTCTTTCCAGCATGTATCACAGTTTTAGATTAGAACTCTCTTAGGACTGCCTGCTTGCCCGTGGCCTTCTCAAGCATACTTGCGAAACATAGCATCACGAACACCGCTGTCTCCTAGACGGTCAGCATCCACTAGGTCCTGCCACTGGTCATCCCCACTGTTTGGGTCCTACCAAAACGAAAGCTCATGATGTTAGGATTCAAGAAGCCGGTATCACAGTGCACTCTGCTTCTAACCCAACCAGACTGCCAGAAAACACCTTACTAAACAAAAATAAGTCAAGGAAAGCACTTGTAGGAATTCCTCTAAGAAAGCACTGTCCCTAAAGAGAAGAATATCTGTGCTCTTTAACTTTGTTCTCTGAGGTACAGAATCTAGTCTGTCTTTCTGGCTGGCCATGGCACTGCTAGGGAAGGCACGCACCAGACCATGGCAGCCTTCGGTTACCAAAGATAGGAAAGGAGACAAAACTTGAAAAAGGAAACACTAATGGGCCAGAGGGCAAGGGCGCGTGCTGCCACACCTGAGGACTGAGCTTGATCCCTGGGATCCACATGGTAGAACAGAATCCCTAGTTGTGCTTTGACCTCGACAAGCACGCTGTGACACAATTGCCGCCCCCCAACACACACAATAAATAGCCTAAGAGTTTTTTTCCTTTTTAAAATTTAATTTGGAAACAAGCTTGTTTTACATGTCAATCCCAGGTCCCTCTCTCTCCCCCCTCCCCTGCCTCCCACCGACCCTCTGTGTCATCCCTAAAGGGGTTTTTAAGTTTAGCCAGTTCACTAAGAAGACCATGGGCCAACAGTTTATCAACTAAGGTCAAGGTCAAATAGTATTAGAAATACTAGCTTTAATCAAAATAATAAAATTTAACAGATAATTTAAATGAATTATCTTATTCCAAGCAGTAGTCTAAATACTTTGACTTGTACCGCTTAATTTAACTTTTCTATAAAGTATTATTTTACAGATGCAGAATCTGAAGCACAGATTGGTTAGGCATCCTGCTGAAGAACAGAGCCATAAGGCCCAGGACTCAGTACAGCCAGGTACACTATACAGCAGCTTTGTAAGCAAAGCCCCTCACTCAGAAGAAATCTAGAAAAGTTACTAAACTAAAACACCATAGAATAGGCCTTAATCTTTCTTAAAAACAAAACACACAAAGACAGGGACTCCCTATAACACAAAAAAGGAAAGGACGGCAACTCCCACACAGATGGAATGCACAACACTACCTTTCTGAGCACGGCTCACGCGTGTGGTTACAGGGCACACGCGTGTGGTTACAGGGCACCCGTGAGGTCTATGCACCTCCTGTGGACAGCACTGTAATTCTGCATCAATGAAAAATCTCACTGTCCCTAGTCACCACTGTATGAATCGTGAATCAGGGCAAAGTCCCAGAAAACAAAGAAAAGACAGACGCCACAAGCAAATTTTGAGGTTTATTAAAATAAAGTATTAGCAAACAGTATGCAAAAACAAATTTCTTAAGAGTTATGGCTTTGAGAACCACAATATAGTAAAACCTAATACATGTTTGTAAGTATCAAAAAGTAGCAGAGTTGAAGCGTGTTTTCGTTTTCTACAACACCAACAGAAGCAGGACCAGTACACGTAAGCCGACCACAGCGCGGCCAGACATTGGTTCACTCTTCACCATCTACGTGAGATCACTTCCTCTAGGAAGGCAGACAGGTGCACACAGGCTCGTCATTCTCCATGATTATATCTTACCTGAATTTAAATGAACTTACATTGCAACTTTAAGCAGTCATGCTAGAGAGTACCATGGCCAACAGCCAAGCTTTAGCTCCTTTACGAGAGGGCCAAAGCATTGGCCTCACCAATGGTATCAGAAGAGCACAGTCGACTGACTTAAAAGATTTCCTTTCAAGAGGACTTAGGACTGACTCTCTGGCCTAACTGGAGTGTTGTTACGGCTAACACTTGAGTTCACAGTAACAAAGGCATGGCAACTGTCACCAGCTAAATGTTTTAACCTCCAGCCCTAGCCAGGAAAGGACCTAGTGACACAAAGGCCTGGTGACAGACACTGTTAAACACTGCTGCCCGTTATCAGCACACACTCAACTGCAGCCCAACAGAGTCCACAGAAATGCCCCAGTGTCTGTCCAGCAGACAGAAAACTCGGTTAGTTACAACAAATGCCTTTCACTTCCTATGCATGCATCTTATTAAACAAGAAAAACTTCTAAGAATTGGTACCTTCTGAAAGAGAAAACCCTACTGCTATGAGGAAAACAGCCACTTAACTGGACAGTACCTTCAAAAGGTTGCCCTAGATAGTATTGGGGCCACCTATAAGCCACCATTTAGGAAAACTCCCTCCCCTACAATCATGAAATGCTTCTAAACCCAGAGGTTACCTACTTTAAAAGCTGTCTGCTTGTTTAGCTCTGTGTATACTGAGAACACACATTTTTACTGAGACCCCAGGTAGCAGAGGACTTACTTGGTAAGACAAAGAAGGGGCTTTAGAGCACTTCAAAGATAATAGGTCTACATGCAAACCATCATAAAGTTCAGGGGCTGAACTTTAAAAACCAGCAGAAAACACTGAACCTGTACACTGTACACTGTGCCTGTAATCCTACAACTTCAGAATTACCTCAAGTTTGGGGCTACCCTACACAATAATTTCCAGGTTAGCCAGGGAAATACAGAGAGACAGTTGCTGTTCAGCGATGACCTCTCTCTTATCCTGCAAAGATCCAGTCCCAGAGCCGACTTTGCCCTCAGAAGAGAGAAGTTTGTGTAATCCTTGTCCAGGTAACTTAGTTCTAAATTTTAAATTTAGTTCTTTCTGCAGTGCAAGCACAAAACTCGCCAGCCTGCCTGACTCGGTTTCCTGCAGCAGTAAGGTTTCATTGTTTTATAACTCTCCTCCCAAAGGTACTACTGGCAAGGGAAGGAAAGCTTCCCACAGGCCCTCTCAGACGGCAGACAGGCTGCCGAGGTAAGGCCCAGGCTTTGACAGTACGTTTCATATTGCCACGTCACTGTCATTTACATCCCCCACAAGGTCTTAACTTTCCAACACCATAAACAAACGGCACGTTCCTGTCTGCATTCCTAGTGTAGCTGGTTGAAGTATTCTACCTAGCAGTCTTAACACTGGTCTCATCAGCAACCCAGGTACGTCTACCACCACTTTTCTTACACCAGCAACCATGAAACATTACAGAAAAGGATTCACATTTTGTTCTATTTGTCTGTCATTTTAAAACTGGTTTCTTCCTACAATTTTATCTAAAGTATAGTAGTGATTCTGCAAGGCCAACAGCGTGTCTACGAGGTTACAGGTAGTAAATTTGGTTTGCTAACAACAACCAGGCCACACTGTGGGTACACCAGTCACATGGGCCTCAGGCCCTGCTTTTTTTCCAGTTGGCATCTTGCTGCCATAATTTATGACTGAGGTTCTGATTCTGTCACTTGCAGAAGCCACCAAACTGATGGCAATTTTCACTATTTGCAGACCTATATTTTTTATTTGGCATACACTGATGTATTTTTCATACTAAAAATGTGAACACTGAACTGGGGATGTCACTCGGTTGGCGAGCACACGCCTAGCAGGCATGACGTCGTGAGTCTGATCGTCAGCACCACAGAAGCTTGGGTATGATGGTGGGTGTCTGTCAGGCTAGCACTGGGAGGTAGACACAGAAGAATCAGAACTCAAGGCCACCCTCAGCAACTTAGCATGGTCAATGCCAGCCTGGACCACATGAGACTCATCACAGACAGATGTTCTGGGTGCTGATGGCCAACATTTGTTGCACCAAACACCAAGTTAGAGCCACGCTTTTCTCGAATGGCTTGTTTAGAAGCACTGCCTTTGGCAGGCCAGAGACGCATTTGTTTTGCTTTTACCTTATGTGCACTTTCTTTTTCTACCCACAGACATAAGCATATCCTTAGACAGACATTGGAGGGGCAGACAGACTGCAGTTTTCACTGACAGATCACAGAGGTGATGTTGACAACTCTTAAGGAACAGGTTTGTACTTCTCCATGGAACTCGGGACAGCTAAGAGCTTTAGTCCTGCCGTTCCACAGAAGGCCAATCACACAGAACGCTGCAGCCCGGAAGGCTGTGACATGATGACTGTGGAAAAACATCTAACCCTGGTGAAACAAGGAACAAGCAAGGCGCTTGTTTTCCAGACTTCAGCAGAGCTCACGGATGTGGACCTGTCATTCAACGCAAGACGGCTTCCTACAAACTTGCTCTTAAAGACTGTACCTGAGCCTGCTAAATAAAAGAATAATTACAAAGCAGGTATTCTCTTTCATGGGGCTGATACATTCTGCAAGTCTGAAAATATATGCTGCGGAATACTTATATTGAAGACTCAAGCTACTGAAGACGCAGCAAAGCACGTCCTCTGAAGGAGTAAAGCCATCCAAACGGCCACACTCTGAAAGGCAATAAATAATGACACAGGAAACGAAAGGAATCACACCCCCGCCCCCCCCAAAGAGCTATGCCTTCCTCATAAAGGCAGGGACGGCACTGTAACAAGTCAAACCAGAATAACGTTTACAGCAGCACAACACAGTGGCTCTAGAACATCAAGCCTCTCCCTCTGATAGGGAAATCAGGTCACTCTCTTCTTTATTAAAGTAGTGTCTTCATTCTCAGGCCGCAAATGTCCATCTGACTGCTCCCTAGAAAGTGGTTACAAGTCCTAAGGCCAATGGCACAGTGAACTACATGGGTGTCTTAGTGCACTCCCTGCCTGTGTCTGAGAAGATGGTGTTGTGGAAAAAAAAAGAAAAAGGCAGGGCACTGACCCGAAGAGAGTCCAGTCTAAATTCCCTGTTACACGACGTTTGAAATGAGCGGTCCCAACCCCCTCTGATGACTTATTCACTATCACGCCAGCAGCCTCCTCCTCGGGGCCCAACCAAAAGCCTCTGATGGCTACATTGCATAGGTCCTTGTATGAGAAGTCTGGTATGAGAGCAGTGGTATTAAGTACATGGCCTTTCAATATTAATAACATCCATAACATTGTAGGGAATTAACAGGCACCTTAGTAGGAGCTACAGAATAACAACTTCAAAACTAGATTGAAAATTAAAAGCTAGCAAAAGCATCATGTTCTACAACTGTAGTCTCTAAATGGCAGTGCTAATACAAGGGAGTGTCAAGGGGGGAGAGAAAAGATCTAAGACCAGATCACCTGACTGTGTGTTATCAGGGTTAAACTAAACCTGTCACCCATAAAAGTGCAAAATGAAAAGATTAATGCACATCAAAATTAGAGTTCTTGAAACACTGGCCCAAAGCAGCAAACACAGCTGAACAAGGCCATGCACATTGTAATTGTTAAGTAAAACTTATGACAAACTTGAGTAAATGACATATAATAGAGATATTTAAAAAGGAAATGTTTTACAAATGATATATATCACAAAGTCACATTACACTGACAAACACTTAGCTATATTAAATGTCACTGTATGACATCTGGAAATCCACCACCTTGCTTTCACTGAATGGCACGTTAGGAGTGCACAGTGTCCTTCAAACAACAGAGTCAACAGTTTCCTTTAAGCCCCTACCATGTCTTTGCAAAACAATGTACTATGCTTTATCAAAGGTGGTAGGACAAAGAAATTACTAGAAACATAGCATCTAGCATTTTTTGTGTGTTTTTGCCCTCTTACAAGATAAATCTTCATTATGTGATGCGCTACTTTGTAACAAATTAACAAATGAAAAAACTGTTGGGACAATGAACATGAGCATCTTCCAGTTTAAGATCAATGCCAAACGTCTCAAAGGGGGCAAAATACTCTACATTGTTTACAATACTTTTGAAAGTTAATCACAACAAACATGAATACAAACAAATGGAAATTCATCACAAAATACAAATGTGTTGGTCACAATTATGTAGAAAAAATAATCCATGATATCTGTTTCCCATGTCAGCTCACAGTGTCTGTCCTGGAAATTCCTCTAAAATTAAAACAAGTCCACTAAAGATACAGGTGAAAAGAATACTTCTGCACTATGAAACAGAAGAAATGGGGTTGAGAGGAGAGCCCATCTGAGTAAGGACTTTATCTAGCCACTGAAGAGGCCCATGGAGGTGAATCTCAATCCAGCATGGAGTACTAGTAACATCCTGTCGATGGTACTCTGCTCCCCAGCCCTGAAAATGAACAGAAAGCAAATCAAATGCCTCTTCAACAGTTAACAGTCTACACCAACTATAACAATAAAAAGCTCAAGTGTAAAAACACAAAAAACATACTTAAACTGAACAACTACAGAAAACCAGTCACCATGATACTAAGAAAATAGTTACATTATTCAAAGCTATAAAGTTTTAATAAATAACAGAATTTCTGACGGGGCCAAATATATCTATTTCAGAATGTTTTTAAATTTTACAAAGGCCACAGACTATGATCTTTCACAAGTTTTTTAGAGGGGGCTACTCTTGTTGTTTTTTATTTTCTGTAGTAGTCACATTAAGCCATTATCCTTAAAGGAGAAATTAATAAGATAAAGTAAGCTCCAGATAAAAACTGAAATATATACATTTTTTACTTTTGACTTCCTGATTTATCAAGTTCTGTCTTTCTGATTAGTCCTTGCCTCAGGGAGACTAGGGGGAATACAGAGAAGAGAAGTGTGCAGGCAGAGGAACTGGAGAATAAATAGAAAAAAAAAAGCCATATTTCAAAAGAGGGAAGATAAAGTAAATTCAGATAATTGATAAGCAAAAAAAACAATGGACTGGGATTAAATGTCAAAAAAAAAAAAAATAAGCAAGCAGACAGACTCGCCCTCACATGAGCTGATGCTCTTCCATAACTAACCGTCCAGGGTGGGGGGGGGGGGAGTGGTGAAGCGAAGGGGAGGCGGGGACGCAAGCTCCGACTGCACAATTCTACCACTATGATTTTTTCAACATTTTGTTAATGAGATACAATCTATGAAGTGTTCAATAAAAGCAGGCTGAAGTGATAGTGTCATTCTTGCCAGGTGATGGTGGTGCACACCTTTAATCTCAGCACTCAGGAGGCAGAGGCAGGAAGATCTCTGAGTTTGAGGCCAGCCTGGTCTACAGAGTGAGTTCCAGAACAGCCAGGGCTGCACAGAGAAACCCTGTCTCTAAAAACCAAAACAAAGTAAGTGACAGGCTTTATAAATCCTCCGGACAGGGCGGGGTCACTGTAAAGCAAGTTAGTACTATAGTTAAGTCTCCCAAGTCACTGTGATGGAGTCTGAGGCACTCAAAATGTAATTTCAATATTAAATGTTTTCCAAGAATTTAGTCTCCTAGCTGAAATATTTTAAAATCCTTACCCAATAACAAAATTATCAAGGATTTTATGTGTAGATTACAAAATTAAATAGTCTGTCATCTGGTTAAAATGTTAAATTTAAGAATTTCATTTAAAATACAACAAATTGGGTCAAAAGTAGTGATTATCTTCATCTAATAATTTTTTATATATTATGGATCAAACCACTCACCTTGACAAAACTCATGCGAATGGTGCACATTTTGGTGAGCTCATACACAGCCTCAAACCCATGGTTGACAGACTGAGCCAGAAGCTGGGCAAACTCCTGATTGTTGAAAATCTTGAGGCTGCAGCTACTGGGGATCTTACAGACAGTGGTGGGGTGGAAGCCATGGTGGAAGTTGCAGTTCCTGCTCTGCACAAAGATGCTGCTGTCACTAAGGCACTCGGCATACACCTCCCCACCAACGTAGTACAGATGGACACCTTGGAGAGAAGCACGGAGAAAGGAAGGCTTAGCCAAGCACTGAAAGGAGCCAGACATGCGTGTGGCGCAACCACAGAACCCAGAGATGCACAGCAAATGCCAACGATCACCACTAGATGGCCTGCCGTAGCCAAAAATAATCAGCCTAACTCTAACCGATCCTTGGGCCGCAACTGGCAGGGTGATTAAGGAGCCTGCTCTCAGTTCATGTTTGCTCTTCCAACCATCTTTGTTTCTCTACCAAAGAAAAGATGCTCTTTAAAAATTCATTCTATGAGTGCTTTCAAAGGGTTACCTGGAGTTATCGATCATCATAAAAGTTAGTGAAGTTTTCCATTGCTTGCCAGCAAAGAGGATCACAGCATTTCAACCATCACCCAGAGGTCCATGCACACATATGACTTCAGATTACAGAAAGCGCTTTGAAATGGCAGACTCATTTTTCTTTCTGCCTTCCCTCCCTCCCTCCTTGGAACTGGAGCAAAGGCTCAGTGAATGGCTGGTCTTGCAGAAGACCCATGCTGGATCCCAGCACCCACATGGAGGCTCACAAACATCTATAACTCTCGTCTCAGGAGATCCCTCTCCGTATGGCCTAAGGGCACTGTATGCATGTAGTGCAGACATACCCATAGGTAAAATGCCTATACACACAAAATAACACAACTTTTTAAAAGTTTTCTACAAATACGCTTTTAAATGCTATGAGACAGCAGTTCTAATAGTAAAATTTAAGCTAAACTACTAAAACGCTAACTCACCCACCAAATACTTTTCCAGTATATCTAAGAATTACCTCAAGTTTTCCAGCCCAATAAGCAGACACTGCTCTGAATTTGGTGTACATCTTTTTAACCCTTGTCACAGGTTAAGTATGTTCCTATATGGTATGTTTGTGTGTGTCTGTGGGTGGAAACTTTGATTTATTTTTAAATAAGTCACCATTGTTCTTGCCTCACTCACAGGACAGCACGCTGCCCACTGCCATGTTCTAGATGACAAGACCATACTGACCACCCTCAACAGACAAGTTTCCATTACTGTCGGTGACTATACACAGTGTCTTTTAGCAAGAGCTCCATATATGCAAATCTCTGCCCAAATATAAGTAACAGAACTGTGTCAATATATGGTATTAAAAGCTGGGGTTTGCTTCTGAGTAAACAGAAATGGAGCAGGTTCAAAAGACTGCAGACTGGGAATACTGGTCAATAAGGGGAAACTGATCTTAGCAATGACCAAAGAGATACTCTTAAATTATCTTCACTGTAGCAGGAGAGGACTAGAAGATAAACCCACAAAAGAAAAACATTTCACAAAAGAGGTCAGGACAAGTTGACAATGAAATCACTAGAAACTGTTCAAAAACATTTTGGATTTTTTTTTGTTTTGCCTGTTTTTTTTTTTTTTTTTTTTGTTAGACAATCTTACTATACAGTCCAGGATGGCTTTCAACTTGGGACCCACCGGCCTTAGCCTCCCAAGTACTGGGACTAGAGGTGTGAGCTACTTCACCCGGCTTCAGCCCATTTTTCTGACTCTTCTATAAGAAAGCCTATCACAATTATAATCTGCCATTTTTACTATCTTTGACTAACACTCAAGTCAAAGCGGCACAGAGCAGCAGGGATGTAAAAGCAAAACTGTTCGAGAGCCATGCAAAGCTGAGGTGGCCTCTCTGTGTGTGACACTCGAATTCCACGCAGTGTGCAAAGCACTGCACTTTTCTGCAAGTGCATTCCTGGACAGATTATAGGTGAACTCTAGTGAATGAGGTTTCTCAATGCTCTCCCTCTACTTCTGCCTCAGACTCCACTTCCCCAATACTGTACTAATCTCAGAATAGAAAACATCCCAAATGCAGCAATGCTAAATTTCTAACCCTTCACCATGCATAGATTTTTTTAAAAAAATATGTTATAGGCTAAGCATTGTTGTAGCTCCTGAGGACACTGCTGTGAACAAGGTGAATTCTTGTGTCTCTTACATTCCAGTTAGGCCCTGACTTAATCTGCCTGAACTGTTAGGGTAAATATTGAAGAAGCTGACAAGAGGTCTTCAATCTTCAGTACTAAAAACAAAAACTAAGCAGAATAAAGAAGAAAGACTGTCGTGTCTTTATTTGATCACATCCTTTAATATCTGCAACTTGAGGTAAAAGCCATGCCTTAGGATTTTTTGGATGTTTCCAGTACCTTCTGCAATGAATTGTACTGAGTCAGAAAAAAAAGGGACTTAGTTCAACTGAATGAAAAGAAGTGACAAGATTACCTTTTCCAATATGTCGCCTAGTATTTTCAATAGTTGAATTACGATTAACATTTGACAACAATCCCAAGCAGAATCTACTTTTGTTATTTGAAGGGTCTGTGAATCCGTCTACTAACACGCTAGTAGAAGATGCATGGAACGCTTCCCCAACACGGTTGTTTAGTTCATAGTAGACAATTGAACACCAGTGCTTGGGCTCTTCATAGGCAACCGGCTGTACATCTGCAAGCAGAGAAGAAGTTGAGGGACTGATTATCTGGCCCACCAGCATCTCTGAATATTCATTTACCCTTTGGTCTAGCCGAGCATTATATCACAGAGAAAACAGGTACTTCATTTAAATTTCACTGACATTCTTGCATTAGAGTCCAAGGCAACTCATTGTGGCCTGCCCAGATAGTTATAATAAAACACCAAGTCTGACTGGCTTAAATTCAAAACAAAACAACAATAACAAAACCAACACAATTATTTCTCAGTTTACTCTAGAGGCTCAGATATCAGGTGTCAGCAGATGTGCTGTCTAGCGGAGACTCACTTCCTGGCTTATAAACAGAGAGAGCTGCCCTCTTGCTGTGTGCTCCTAAGGCCTTACCTCAGAGCATACTCTGTGTGTGTGTGTGTGTGCGCGCGCACGCATGTGTACACGTATACTCACGTGCACACACACATGTGCTTCTTGCCTTCCTCCCACTGTTTTGAGGCAGGGTCTCTTGCATCCACTTCCTACCTCACTGGAGAAGTGCTGGGATCACAGAGACATGCTAGAGTTTTTGGTACGGTGATTCCAGGGATCTGAAACCAAGTCATTAGGCTTGCCCAAGAAAGTGCTTTTACCCGCGGAGCCATCTCCCTGACCTCTGTGTCTAATTATGTAAGGACAAGTAACTCTATCTTAAAGACCCTAATCTCAGGGGTTTATTTATCCCTAACAGCCTTTTAAAGGCCCTATCTCTAAATAGAATTATACTGAGAGTTGGAGGGACTAGCAATTAGGTCCTTTACTATCTCACATGCAAAGAACACATAAATCCCACCTCCCAAGTTCCCAGAGACTTAATTCATACCAGCAAAACTGTAAGGCCCATAGTTAATCTAGAGAAAATTTCTCAAGGAAAAATGCCTCTTCAACTACAACGTGGCTGAGCTGTGCATTAAGTTCTGCACCGTAGAGAGCTGTAGACTAAGTGTCCTCACCCATTAGTTCATCCAACCTGATGAAACAATCACCCTCTTTGTGCTTACAACCAAATAGCTTAAGTGTGCTGACTTGTAAAAGCCTAACAGCCTTCTTACTCCTGATCCATCTCTGTCCTCTCAAGTCAAATTAACTCTGTTCCTGATGGAGGGGACCGATCAGGTCCATACTTCATACCCGTAGTAATATCACTATCAAATGTGAACAAAATCTTTAGTTTCTCTCCAAACACAAACTAGTATTTACAATGTGTATGAGATGAAAAATAACTCTGAAATCTTAAGTCCTTTTTAAAGTAATCATTCCCTTTTTAATCTTTCTTGTCATATTTTACTACTTAGCTTAAGAATATCTACAGCTAAATAACTGATTTTGCATCTTTAAAGTTCTACATTACACAAACACTAGAGCCCAACACAATCCAACCACGATGACGATCTGCTACAAGGAAGCCCGTTTCCTGCCACCGTCACCGGTGGGCCTCATTCAGGTTGGAAGGTGCAGAAGCATCACCCTCAGCACTGGACTCTTAACGTGTAGAGAATGTGTTCCCAGGGGATGCAGGGCTCTCCACTCCTTATTGGTCACCAAACTAGCTCTTCCCCAGCCTCTCCTGATCCAAAACCACACCCTCATTTTTAGATAGCTAAACACAGCACCACATCATTCTAGCTACAGCTTCTGTCTCAGGTGGTGTCGGATGCTCTAGGAACACCACTGAGGGAGTGATGCAAGCAACAGAAGTCTGTTTCTCAAAGTCAAGGTGCAGTGGCTTCAGTATGTAATGAGGGTCACGTCCCGGTCCGTAGACAGCTCTCCTCCTGCTGTTTGCCAGCACATCCTTTCCTTGGTTTGTGCTCGAGGACAGAGAGAGAACAAGGGTGTCCTCTTCTTGTAAAGGCACTCACCTCATCAGGAGGACCCCATCCTTACGACCTCATTTAGACCCGATTGCCCCCAAAGACCACATTTCCACATACAACCACACTGGCACTCAGGGGTGCCATACACAATTTGTGAAAGACACAACTCCAAATACAGTCACAACAGCACCTCTGAAATAGGTCTGCAATAACTAACACAGGCTTAAACTACTCAAATAAAATTCTTTTCCAGCAACTAAAACTACTTAACTATTAAGTATCTGTAACACTATTCTAAACAAAAAGATGAATTAAAGAACTAAGTGAGGGTCGCTGGGTGTTGGTGGCACACGCCTTTAATCCCAGCACTTGGGAGGCAGAGGCAGGCGGATCTCTGTGAGTTCGAGGCCAGCCTGGTCTACAGAGCGAGTTCCAGGACAGCCTCCAAAACAATAGAGAGAAACCCTGTCTAAAAAATAGAACAAAACAGTGTAAATAGCAGCATCTTGTACTTTAACTTGTGGCATGCTGTAGTGCATGTGCGAATGACAGGAACAACATCAAGAATTGAGGCTGATCCTTGCCTTCCACCTTCTTTGGGGACAGGGGCTCTTTAATGTTTGCTACTTGCTTTGGAAGCCCAGCTGGCTCTCAAACTTCCTGGGAGTCTTCTGTCTCCAATTCCTTCCCCTGGAGGAGCACTGGGATTACAGGTGTGCTATGCGCCTGTCTTTTATGTGGATGCTTGGGATCTGAACTCAGGTCCTCACACTGGCACAGCAAGGCTTTACTCAGAGACATCTCCCTAACCCTAAAATGACAGTATAGGATCTTACTATTTCTTGTTTGTCAATCAAAGCATCCTATAGTAATACAGCACACCGCCCAGGCATTACAACAGCCACTAGCAGGGGATGAGGAGAGCAAGGACAATGGCACAAACAACAGAAAGCAAACTCGTGACGAAGTGGAGAACTCGGGAACCTATGCAGCATCACTGAGACAGCGGCAGCTCTGAGCAGAGTTTGGGGGTTTCTAAAGTCAAACATGATTAGTATGTAACACAGCAATTCTACTCCCAAGTACATACAACACTCAAACAGATGGACTGTACAAAGAGACCCAAGCAACAGTCTCTGCTGTGCAACAGTCAAAAATATTCATAAATAGATAAATGGAGAAACAAACATATACATGTCATTCAGCCCTAATAGGGAATGAGATTTGAACATGTACTTGGAATCCTTGGAAATGCCACACTAACAGAAAGAGACAAGACACAGAGGACAGGCAAGTACTGGACACCGGAGAGTCCACCTAGACCAGACACCCAGGACAGGTGAAGTCAGACAGGAAGTAGACTGCTGTTGACCAGGAGGGAAAATGGAGAGATCTTTAACGGGCACAGAGTTTGCTTAGGAGATGACAGGCTCTGGAAACGGTGACCAGAGCTACATAATGCTGGATGTATTTAATATTACTGAATTGTATGTTTTGACAAGAGTCCCTAAATATATGACGCAACTATCAAAAGAGTAGAAAGTAGAAACAGGTACTGCTTCAGACTTCAATCTTTTAACTTTAGAAAGAAAACAGGCAAGGACACACATAACTTGAGCACTGTAACCGAGCAGCCTCTGAGCATGATGGCTGCAGCCTACACAGCAGAGTGGGAAAATACACGAGAGAGCACTGTTCACCTAAGGAGCGACACTCTGACAAATGCACAACACACACAGGCCTCAAGGGTACTGAGCTACGTGAAATAAGCTAGTCATTACAAGCAGGTATTGTACGGCTCTACTTACATGAGGTTCCTAAGAGTAATCAAAATTATACAGAGGGACAGCACAGTGGTGGTGACCAAGGGTAAGGGGTCGAGTGACTATAAGGACTTATTTAATGGGGACAGAATTTCAGTTTCACAAGGTAGAATGGTACTGAATGATGACGTCAATGGAGCAGTAATGAGAATGTGACTAATGTCACTGAACCCATGTGGACATACAAGTAGTAAGATGGTAAAAGTTTATGCTATGAGCATTTTGCCATGATAAAAAAAATTGGATACAAAATCTTTACTATAAAATTTAGTAACCAATACTACCAACTATAGTTATAAAGACCAATTAACAAAATTAATAGTCTCTAAACAAACCTTCAAATTCACAATAAGATTTTTAATAAAATGCCAATTAAATAGAGAAAAACTAATCCAGAACATGATTTCTTCATGTAAACCATTAATATACTGTCACCCACTGTAACCAGGGTTAAATCACAACACAACAAGGGGTAGGGGTGGATGGTTCACTTCCAGAATCTGCTCATAGACATCTACCCAAGAGAGGAAAGGAAACAATGTCCACACACCACGTTCCTAAGAGTGCCGCTACTCAGCACACTCATCAAAACTACAAATAGGTCAAGTGTCTGCTGACTACCGCTACAACCAAGGTCACCTTGAAAACACTGTGTAAGTGATTCAACATGGAAGCTGCAGAAATGGCTCAGTGGCTTAGACTGCTCACTGTTCTGGAGGACCTGGGCTCAGTTCCCAACACCCACACTGTAGCTCACAACTGTGACTCCAGTTCCAGGGGATCTGATACCTTCTGGCCTCCGCAGACATGCACATGGTACACATACATCCATGCAGAAAACACACACATAAAACAAAAATAAATCTTTTAAAGGATTATATACAACTCTACTTATTCTATTACATCTATTTACCATGTGGCTCCCGGTAAACAAACCCAGGTCACCAATCTTGGTCATCAGGGTTGGCAGCAAGTGTGCTTACCCACTAACCCATCTCACTGTCCCCATGCTCCATTTTTATGCAACACTCAGAAAAACATCTGTGTACGAACACAGGTATGCTGAGCCCAGGATGGGGGGGAAGTCTCCTGGGAAGGGTACAGCGGTGTTTTAAACTACACTTTGAACCAGAACCTCACAGGCACTGGTTGCATATGCAGTTGATTTTACAGCCGTACTCTATTCAAGGTGTTTGCACAAGTGACCAAAGTCAGGAAAGTAACTCAGTGGGAGATGATTAACCTAGAGTAGGAGGGCCCTGGATTGGAGTCCTAGCACTGCAAAGAAAAAAAGTAAAGTAGCCAAGAAGGTAAAAGAAGTAAAAATAGTACCGACAAAAGAAAACGTGAGCATTCTTCTCACCTCGGCTGGATATGCTGGGCATGATCTGAGGAATCATGTTATTGCTTGTATCCATAGGCTGGGAGTTATCTTGACCCATCTGATCATCGGGTGGCATATAGGCAGGAGGAGGTGTATCAGCTAACAGAGAGAGAATGAGACAGTCACTCCTCAAAGAATATGGCCTTCGATCTGCTTAAAGCTATTACTCTAGAAGCATTTGTAAACTCACAAGGTTATCAGCAGGATTCATTACTGAACATTGCACACACTGGACAAGAGTATAACAGAAAAGACAGCACATACAACATCTGCACACCTACTACAAGCCTGCATTTACTTAGACCCTGGCTGATTCAGGGTCAACACTGAAACGGAACCCAAGGTCAAGACTTTTTCCTTGTTTTAAAGACGTCTATGTTCAAAGACACTGCAGCCACTGCACAGCAACCTGGGGTCACAGATCACCCAGGGCACACACTACAACAGGTATATTTAATTACTCTCATCATCACATACTTCGGGGTCATTTAAAACCATGTTCCTTCAAAGTTCACTTGAACAGCAATAACGGGTATTTCACTCTAGTGGAACTTGAAAAATAAACTCTAGTTCTTGTGGAAATAAATTCTTAAAGGAAATGTCATCAACACAAGCTCACTGAGAAGAACAACACTCACAACAACTTGCATTTGCAGAGACCCCAGTGAAGTCTTACCTGGGAGCTGAAACGGGCTTCCTGGTGCAGAGCTTGCTGGGGAGCTGGGGTATGTGCTGCTGGCGGGGGAAGGGGGGTAGGGGCTGTTAGGAGACAAGGGGAACGGGGTGCTGCTGGGCTGCTGGAAAGAATCTGGAAACGTGGCGTTGTGTGGCATGTGTGGTTCATTGTGGCTCAGGTTCCTAAACTGAACCAGAAGGCTGTGTTGTGGGTTGAACTCGTTGTGGCGAGGCACTAACACTGGAGGTAAGACTGAAAGAAAAATAGAAGTCAGTCAGTCAGGAGCCCTGAAGGGGCTGGTGGGAAAGACTCACAAAAGCTGTGGCTAACGCTTACTGTTGGGGAGGCTATTTTGTGGAATCTGAATTTGTATTTACATCAGAACTAAACCACAGCCCTTCAGCATTTAGCCTGCATGGACTCTGAAGCAGAAATTCAGAAAGGGTGCCATTCTCCATGCAAACCATTTTAAGAGCAGCCATAAGAAGTAGCATTTAATGTAATTAATGAGAATTCAAGAAATGAGCATGCCCAGACAATAGGGAACCAAACAGACCAAGAGGATTTCACAGGAGGAGGAAACAGTGGCCTAGGCACTGATCTAGACAGAGGCTAAGATTAGGGAGGGAAGTTGAGGCCAGTGTGGTACCCTGGGAACAGAGCATTCCCAACTGTCAAGAGAGCTCACGGTTAGCATTTGGAGGACTGGTATGGTTGCCCTCCACCAACGACAACCCTCCACAGTCCTCTAAATATGACCACAAGGACACATGTACAAACCTCTTGGAGTTTAGTGAGTACTTTCTCTAAAAGACCTCAACTACAATGACTAGTAGCTGTATTTCCCCTGTAGGAAACTAAATATACCAACTCTCTCTTTTACAACTTTCTTTTAGTTGTCAGGATAACTCCACTTCAGAAACAAAGGAAACAAAAACAGAACTCAATTTGATTCTGGTACCATGCAGCACCAACAAAATCAAGTATCTATGTCAACCAGGTCACACTTCCCCTCCCTGAAGTAACAATGGACACACACAAGGAACCAGAGGATCCTGGTCAGGGTTTTGTGCTGCGATTTTAATTTTACCAAATTAGTATAGTAAGCAAGTAACGACAACCATTATTTTGCGCTATTATATGTTAATAATTGCTAATGCTAGAGAAAGATGAGGCAATTCCATTGAAAAATAGAACAGAAAACAGTAAGGATTTATGTTTAGTTATCTAGCAATCTGAAAGACAGCAAAATAACTAAAGAATTCAGTTCAGTCAAGGTATTTTTGAAGGCATAGTTATAATCCCTGCTTTCCCTCTCATTTATATACTATCTATGCAAATGCTTATTATTTTTATTTTCACATAAATATGTGGAAACTTAAAGAGTCAAGACTGTACTCAGCATATTTAGTAAGAGATGGCAAGATTCTGTATTGTTAAACAATATGCTATACTGATATTACTGACCTATGACATCATTTATAGGCTTGCTCTTATGGCAAATGAAGCAACCGTTTCTGTTGGTGGGGGAGGGGATTGAAACGAGGTCCTTTGTTGCACAGGCTAGACTCAAGCACAGTAATCTTTCTCCCACAGTCTCCCAAGTGCTACGACTACTGGCTGAGGTATCTTTCTTATATTACTCTAGCCCTTTCTATTTCCCTAATATATTGAAAACTGGGTTAAGAGGCTGGAGAGACAACTCAGCAGTTAAGAGCACTGGTTGTCTATAAGAGAACCTACATTTGGTTCTTACTTTTAGAGGATCTGATGCTCTCTTCTGGCTTCCTCAGGCACCAGGCACACAGGATGCAAGCAAAACACCCCTTCACATAAACATGTATTTTTTAAAATTTGGGTTCAGTTGGTATCTAGTGTTTATTACATATATATGTATTACACACACTCATACCCACATGCTATATATACCTAAAATATACATATAAAATCCATTGTAGAGCCAAGTATATTGTGCATTTTCCTCCTGAGCAATGTTTTTTAATAAACTATTTCCTTAACTTTAAGTACATGCCACTAATATTTCCAGTATCCTAACTCATCTATCTGTCACATGTTATAAATAAAATTACTATGGACTTCCTGTGTCCTTTACTCTGGTCTGTCCTAGTTACTGTTTAGGATGTTTCTCTGGTTTGGTCCCCTCTCCCTGACTATACCTGCAACTTGCTTCCTAAGAAAGAAACGGCAGACACTATGAAGTTATCTCCCCTTTCATTTCTCTGTATTCAGGAACCCAGGGCATAGTTTCCTTCTGGGTTTTACTTTCTTTTCTTCTAGGATCTAGAATTGCACTAAGAAATACAATAATTTAGATCTCTGAGTTTTGTCTGTTTGTTTGTTTTTTGTTTCTTGTTTTTTCTTTTATGTGCCCCGAATTTTCTTTCTGGAAACTTTCAGAATGAAAGCTCCGTCAGTAGTCCTCTTAGTCCTTTATTCTAACTACTTGGTCACTTGACTCTTACAGTTTTCAGTTCTAAGTAGCTGTAGTGGTGTTTGTTGGGATGCTTCCTCTGTCCACTCCTTATGGGCTCTATTTCCAGAACAGACAGATCCATCTGGAGAAATGACCCTTGACTGGAAACTGACTGGGACAACATAATGTTTTAAGTAAGCATTTACATACACACCAACACTAAATCACAGGGAGATTCTGTAGCCTGCCTGATGGTACAGGTAATAACTACATAGTAAAATCACGACTCCAGAACTCACAATCTTAGCCCACATAATAATTTCTAGTCAATAAACCCTGGACCACTCAGGCTGACTTGGTTCCTATGCTCATTACACCTCCATCTTGTTCTTCCTGCAGCTCTTTCTCATTCCATTACACGTCCTGTGTGCTCTGTGTGTGGTAAGACTAGCTCCTTTGTCTACACAGCTAGCACACTTCAAATGCCAGGAAGAGTCAGGGCTTTCTGTCTTGTAGCGCTTCTGCCCGTGAGTGCTCAAAACTGTTCACTGTCACCAGAATCACCATTACCCCTGTATTAGCACAGTGCCAGTAGGCAAGGCATCTACTCTCCTGACTGCTTGGTCAAGGAGGCGCACTGGTTACTCCTGAGCAAAGCTGCCCCTTCCCCTGGGATGCGTGGACTTGGGACCATGCACAAGGGTTCTACAGCTTCTTCACAGCAGCTGAACTAGCGAGGTATTTCTGAAGTTGTATTCAAGTATCATAACTGCTCCTGTCATTCATACAAAATGGTAAAGTAGCTAAAAGAAGAATATCCTGCTGGCAATGTCCATTACACCCTGACTATGGGAAGGAACACACAAAGTTCTTAGATGTATTGCTAGCAAATACCTCGTTTGTTTGAAGACGACATTCCTCCATTAGTCTGCCTTACTCTCTTCTTCCCTGATTCCCTTACGCTACTGCTCTCCTTGGGCTCTCCTCAAATATGAGCCAGCGTCTCATGGTTGAACTGTAACAATGTAGGTTTCTACACTCAAACACATCAGGCTTACAATCCCTCTAGTGGGGAAGACACTCGAGGTACTCATGTGCTCGGATAACGCTCTCCCTTCAGCATATGACTGAGGACTGGTTCCTAACCAACAGAATTATGGCAAAAGTTTGGGCTGTGTGTAGTCATGCTCCCTAAGAATTCAATACCCTCTTGCAGGAAAATGCCCTTACTGGCTCTGAAGAAGACACAGCACCATAACAGTCATGCATGCTCTCAGAAATAGTCTGGCAGAGAGAGAAAATGTAACCCTGTGAGAGGAAGTGACTGCATAAGAACACACACACACACACACACACACACACACACACACACACACACACACACACACACACACAGGTGAACTACTGAGGAAGAAGGCAGGCCACACAGGAAGCGAGTGAAGGCAGCATGCAGCTGACAGTCAGCAAGAGGCCTGTGCAGGAGCTAAATCTTGTTAGTATCACAGCGAGCTTGAAATAGCCCCTTACCTATCTCAACTTCCAGAAGAACCCAGACATGACAGACACCTTGATGAGAAACTCACAAAAGACCCTGCTGATGGGGACTAGATGTCCAACCCCCAGAAACTATAGGGTGATAAATGTGTGCCACGCTTACACTACCACACATGTGGCTACTTATTGTGTAGCAACAGATAACTGCTGTGGGAAATCTTACAAAGTTCATGGGCTAGAACTTAATTCCCAATATGACAGTACTAGGAGGTGGGGCCTACAAAAGGTGATGAGCCTGTATCCCTGTAGAGGCGGGCTTGTTTTTACATCAACAGATTGCTTAGGCTGGGGTGCAGCTCCATGGTAGAGCACTCACCTAAAATGCACAGACTCTGGTTTTCATCCCTGGCACCAAGGAAAAACAGAACTAGGCTTCCTTATGTGTTATTGCCTCCCCCTAACAGAACTAGGCTTCCTTATATGTGTTATTGCTTCCCCCAACAGAACTAGGCTTCCCTATATATGTTATTGCCTCCCCCTAACAACTAGGCTTCCCTATATACATTATCGCCCCCCTCTAACAGAACTAGGCTTCCCTATATGTGTTATTGCCTTCCCCCTAATAGAACTAGGCTTCCTTATATGTGTTATTGCCTCCCCCTAACAGAACTAGGCTTCCCTATATACATTATCACCTCCCCCTAACAGAACTAGGCTTCCTTATATGTGTTATTGCCTCCCCCTAACAGAACTAGGCTTCCCTATATACATTATCACCTCCCCCTAACAGAACTAGGCTTCCTTATATGTGTTATTGCCTCCCCCTAACAACTAAGCTTCCCTATATACATTATCGCCTCCTCTATCCTCTCCATTGCTCACACCCATGTGCTCTTCTGTGCCACAGTTAACCCTGGACTTTCTATACTCCAGGACGTCTACTATGGCTAATGTAACCTTTTAGCTAATAAACCTAGTAATGTGCAAATTAAAGAGATACATGTTGGTTTTGTTTTAAATTCTTCTCAGTAGAATGAACTTATCCAGTCTGTGGTATTCTGCTTTAGCAGCAATAAAAGGACTAAGACATCAGCTTACATAACTCATTCACTAAAACAAAAGCAACAGTAACAACTAAAAAATACTGACCACTATACCTACTAACCACTAGTAAAGAGTATTATCTTAGGCATTGAAAAATGAATAATGAGTAACATCAAGGAAAGACTTCCTGACTCCCAAAGTTGTCATGTGATCTCCACATGAGCTGTGTGTGATACACTAATACACACACACATACATGCACATAACATCACACACACACACACACACACACCACACAAGCAAAAAGTAAACGTAATTTAATGAAATCAACAGACTCTTGTAGATAGGGAAAATGTAAAGCCAGAAAAATAGTTGATATGCTGACAACGAAGTTCCCAAATAAACAGAAGGGAGCAGGATCTCCAGTAAACATGGAACATGTGCTTAGCATGGCAGAGATGTCGGCCACAAAAAAGCACTGGGTGTTATTAGAGACAGTGAGTTCTGACAGCCAATCAAGAGCTTTAATGCTTAAAAGAGTGAACTTTAAAACGTAATATTCCGCCAGGCGTTGGTGGCGCACGCCTTTAATCCCAGCACTCGGGAGGCAGAGGCAGGCGGATCTCTGTGAGTTTGAGGCCAGCCTGGTCTACAAAGTGAGTTCCAGGACAGCCTCCAAAGCTACAGAGAAACCCTGTCTCGAAAAACAAAAACAAAACAAAAAAAAAACAAACAAACAAAAAAAAACGGTAATATTCCTCCTAAGATGAAATCTTTAACAAAGGCTGATGTAATAAGCCTAGTTATATGCAAATCAGAGAGACATGATGGCTTTTTGTTTGTTTGCTCTTAATTTTTCTCAGTTGAGCAAAACTTACCTGGACTTTCCACTCTCTTATAGTGGTACGGATTGATACAAACTTCCTTTTGCTTAGATCCAAAAGGAAATTCACAAATATCCAATGGCTTTAGCTCATGATGACTCTGTAAATCTGGCCAACGCCAAACACGACAGTAGATGACATGGGGTAAGCCTTTCCTGTGAGAGACCTGTAGGCGCCCATCCAAGGACCGGGGGATGGTGACGCACTTGCTCGGCTGTCCCGGGCTGCTCAGGGCCTTTTCCAGCTCCTCCATGGCGCCCTTCTTCTTCTTCAGCTTTTTCACTAAAGCATCCACGGCCTTTTCTGCCCATTTTTCTTCCTCGTCACCTTGTTTCCAGCCCAACAATCGCTTCACGGCTGGACTAGTGAAAGAAAACAAGCTGGCCATTGACGTCATTTGATAGGAATCTTCAGAGGCTTTCCTGTAACCAAAGTCAGTGGATAGGAAAAGCGTGGATCACAGGTGCAAAGTCACAGGCAGGTCTCCAGCGGAAGGCCCGAGTGGAGAGGAGGAGAGACATTTAACTTTACAGGTGCCATAAGCTTCTTTCATTCCGTCAAGTCCTGAAAGAGAGGCGGAGAAGAGTCTAATTCAATCTAAGAACACTAATCAACATAACTGAAAAGTGTGTTTGTTATCATAAATAAAAGTAGAAAAGCATTCAAAGTAAGACAAAAGGCATAAAGCCAGAAAATAAAAACAGCTCTACACTTCCTGTAGCCATGCACTCCCTTGTTCAGAACACAAATAGCTCAGCAGTAAAGTAAAAGGTTGCAAGAGTCATCTAAGACAGAAAGAAGCCAAATAAGAGTTGTCATCAGCACTCAGAAGGCAGAGGCAAACTGATCTCTGAGTTCAAGACCCGCCTGATCTACAGACTGAGTTTCAGGACAGCCAAGGCTACACAGGGAAACCCTGTCTTGAAAAACAAAAACAAAGTAAAAAGGTCACAAGATGTATGAAACTATCAAACACAGCCTAACACACATCACTACCAGGAAAGTGTCAACTTTTTTAGAATGAAGAGTGCAGAAGAGATACACAATAAATGTTATTCAATTCCTCAAAATGTCGGTTTGTATCTTATAGTGGTAATTGGCTTCTACATTTAAGCATGTTAGCTAAGGAAGATGCTCTATCAAGAAGCCCTTGGAAACAGCAAGAGGAAGCTCTGGGCCGTGGTGCTTTAGTACTAACAATGGGTAAAGTTACCTGTAGATCACTGTAGTGCCAACTACAAGCAGTAAGACTGAAATAGCAGGACAATGCTTAGAAAAAGAAAGCCAACTTAAAAAAAAAAAAAAAAGCTTCTTCATGTGCTGTTTAACAAGAATGGGAAGGAACACTACAAGCTCATTCATTATATGAGGCCTTACCTGAAACTAAAACCAGGTGAGAGCCTAACAAAAAAGTCAAAAACAGAACAAAACAAAAGCTACTATATAAACCAACATCTCTAAACATTAGGCAAAAATTTTCAATACAATTCTTGAAAATCTAATTCAAAAACACGTATTAATAATGCAATGTAGTATCATTACAAGATGCATGATTCAATAACATACACAAATCATTAAGTGTTAAATGTAACACAGCACATAAGACTTAAGGACAAAAAACACACAATCACCTCAAGAGATGAAGAAAGACCTCTGACAGTGTACAACATCTCTGCAGAGTAAAGGCCTGAACACACTTAAAGAGAACAAAGCTAAAGACAGCAGGTCTGCAGCCAACACTCTATTAAACTGGGAAATTTTGAGAGCATTTCCTCTGAGCTGAGAGCAACACAAGAGGACATTCTTGCCACCTTCTATGACACACAACGTTCAAGGTCTTAGCCAGAGCAGTAAGACAAGAGAAAGAATGAAAAGAATACAAATAAAAACCTGTCAAATTGTTCCAATTTCCAGATAACACAATCCTATACTTAAGAAACTCCAAATGTTCCATCAGAAAAATGTTTGTATCTCTAAACCACCAGTAAAGTAGCAGGATACAAAATCAACACACAAACAGTACCTTTTCTTTGTATCAATAGCAAACTTGCTGAGAAAGAAATCATTCACAATAGTTTTAAGAAAATAAGGAATAAACCTACTAAGAAAGTGAAGGATCTCTAAAAGTACAACTATAAAGACCCTGAAGAGCCAGGTGGTGGTGGCGCACGCCTTTAATCCCAGCACTCAGGAGGCAGAGGCAGGCGGATCTCTGTGAGTTCGAGACCAAGCCTGGTCTACAGAGCGAGTTCCAGGACAGCCTCCAAAGCTACACAGAGAAACCCTGTCTCAAAAAACAACAAGAACAACAAAACAAAACCAAAAACAAACAAACAAAAAACAAAAAACCACCAAAAAACAAAAAGACCCTGAAGAAATTGAATAGACAGTCTCAGGATACTACAAAAATTGCCCTACTGCCCCCAAAAATCTACAGATACAACACAATCTCCATAAAAATTCTAATGACACTCTTCACAAAAATAGAAAAAAAAAAGATCCTGAAATTCACACCAATATGCCAAGGATTCCAAATAATCAAAGCAACCCTAAGCAGAAAAGGCCACGCTAGAAGTACCACAACACTCAATCTTAAACTATACCATAGAGTCAGAGGATCTAAAAATCTGTATGATACTGGCAGGAAACAGACATGTAGGCTAATGGAGTAGAATACAAGATCCAGAAATAAACACACACAGGCACAACCAATGATATATTCAAAAATAGAAAAGTTTTTCATCAAATGGCACAGAAAACTTACATATTATCAAGCAGAAGAATCAATTCAAAATGGATTAAAGATCTTAAAGCAAGACCCAGAACTCTAAAACTGCTAGAGGAAACCATCGATAATACTCATCAAGATATAGACACAGGGTGGACTTTCTTAAATTGACTCCAACAGCACAGGAAACATTCCCAAGGGCTGACCAATGGGATGTTGTGAGATTAAAAGGCTCTGCACAGCAAAGGTAGCATGCAGCATAGTGAAGAGAGACTACACAACAGGAAATAAACTCAGCAAGTGATGCCTAGAATAATGAGCTACAAATAGTAACATCAAAAAGACCACCCCATCAAATAGTGTGCTGATGAAATGATAGACAGTTTTCAAAAGAAGAAATACAGATGGCCAAAAAATGTTTGATTAAGTGTTTCACATCCTTACGCATTGTGAAAATACAAACTTAAATCACCTGGCAGTCTATCCTACCCAGACAGAACGGCTGTCATCAACAAACACTGCGGAAGGAAGAACCCTTGCTCATTGCAGATGGGAATGTGAACCGGTACAGCCACATGGAAATCACTAGAGGCTTCTAAAGAATTAAACATCAAACTACCATTTGACCCAGCTATACCACCACAAGTTCTATGCCCAAAGGGCTCTTAATATGAGGAAGGAGGGAGTAATTAAACATTCATGATAATTCCCTTATATTGCAGTTCAGTCACTTTGAAAACTGTTTCACAGCATCCACTAATGCTAAACAATGATCCCCATGGACCAACAATTCTATTTCCAGGTATATGTCCAACATAAATGAATGCTCTGAACCAGAGACAGGCATATGTCCAAGTATGTAAAACCCCCAAAACACAGAAACAAATTCAAGTGACGTTAATATATCACTCCAGACACAAAGTATGACTTAACTTCAGATATAAAATTGAAAAATAAACATGTCATTGCATTTATATAATACTCAAAACTAGCCAAAACTAACGTCATGCTTTAGAGACTTCCACTGGCTTCCTGAGTGGGCTCCCAAAAGTCCTCTGTGGAACTTGAAATGGTACCTAATCTGGGTGATGGTATGAGGCTACAGATACCTGTAAATTTTGCATGTTTTATCACATGACATACTCAGTGTCAATTAGGTTAGTCAAGTTACACTTTGCATGCTGACAAAGAACCTAAGAGTCTCCCAGATCAGAAATAAAAGATGCGGATCATTCTTAGCACAGCAAGCAGCAGAAACATCAACTGACTCTTGATATTTTACACATATTTTTGAAAAAGACTTATTGCTAATGCTATAAATTCCATGTTGAGGGGTGTTTTGCTAACTATTCTGTGAGGAAAATTAAATCTATTCATTCACATTGATCCATTCACTGTTTATCATAACAACTAATGCATGTTTATAATTAAATGTTTCCCTCCAAACTGAGCAATTTCTTTTCACAATAAAATCCAGGAAGTGGCCAGGTATGGTAGGGAATCCCTTTAATCCCAGCAATCAGGAGGCAGAGGCAGGAGGATCTCTGTGAGTTTGATGCCAGCCTGGTCCAGAAAGTGAGTTCCAAGATAGCCAGGATTCTGTCATAGAGAAACCCTGTCTCAAAAAACAAAACAAACAAACAAAAAAGCAGGAAAAAAAAAATCCAAGAAGTGGGGGACTGGAGAGACAGCTCAGGGTTAAGAGCACTGACTACTCTCCAGAGGATCTGGCTTCAGTTCCCAGCATTCCAGTCCCAGGGAACCCAACACCCTCACATAGATATATGCAGACAAAATAAAAATAAATAAACTTTAAAATGCTCAACTGAAGGAGTATTTATTAATTCTTTAAAAAAAAGAAAAAGAAAATATCCAAGCAATGCTTTTACTTTAAATAGGCACTTTCCTGACCAGTTATCACTGTCAGTCAGAAGGCACAGAGTGCGGCACTGTTGGGAACCAGCAGGAGCTTGGCTACTCACAAGGTTAAGTTTTTGTCCTTTTTAAAGAGCACAGCTATTTCAAATCTCAGTATCTTTTCTAAGAATGCAATTGCTGGGGCTCAGTTAGAAGCACTTGCTGCTCTTGCAGAGGACCCAATTTGGTTCCCAGCACATCTAGAGATTCACAACTGCCTGTAACTGGATGGACACAAGGACTCAGGCTTGGTCTTTGCCGCAACAAGCCTGACCACAATCACTGCTGTTGTTGAAGGAGCAAAGCTGACCTAACAGCCACCACTGCTGATGGACTTAGAGCTGTGAGTTTTGAGTGGGTATTTCTGTGGCAGCCGACTACATGAAGCGAAGTTCTCACCTAACTGCATCACCCCAGTGCACAATCATTGCTCTCTGTTTGCCGGGTGCCAGGGCTGGGTAAGGGAGAGCTTGCTTTACTGTCATTCACTGCAGTGTGCTAATGGGGCACACCACCAAAACTTCATTCGTACTTAGTCACATAGTACAAGAGGGTTGACTCTTAGGTTTATCTTTAGGACTGGTATGAAGAAAGTCAAATGAAGCACTTAAGAAAGTTCAATGCCAGGAGTAACTTTGAATTATAATGATAAAAGAAGGAGCTAGTCATAGAAGACTGCGTCTATGAAACAAACAAGTAAACCCGGAGACACCACGTGGGTCAGGAGTCAGCAGGGTCTGGAAAAAGGGGCAGCTGGGATTGAGTGCTAATGTGCAGTCTTTGTGAGATCAAAAGCCAGAACCATGTGGCTGAAGCTGCCAAGTTCTGCTGCTTGCTAGGGCTGGACCACGGTCCCCTCCCTCAATAACATTCTGTTTTCGGTTGTTTCCTCACTGTTGAAGCTTTCCTTTAATTATTTTTCCCACGTTGGAAGCTTAGCTGCCTGGGTCATTGCCCTGAGGTCATCACTCCCTTTATTTCATTTAGCGTCAGGCTTTTCTTTAAACTTTTTACCTCCATTACACTTTCTGGTGTTCCTTTTCCCCTCAAGGTATATGTTTTGTACTTCTTTGTCCAGCTTTCTCCTTTTCATTATAGATCTGCATAAGAGTGATTACTAATAACCAAAGGACACAATCAATAGCTAGGCTGTCTTGAAATCTCTTCTGTTAAAGCCATAGATCTAAAACTTTTCAATTTACCTCAGGCATTTTATTAGGACAGAGGCAAAAAGCAGCTACATTTCTTTGCCAAAATACCACAAGAATGGTCTCTAGGGACTTAACTAATCATTTCCTCTTTGAAACCCTTGAGCTGGGCTGTTATGATCTACATTGCTCTCAGTACCACTGTCTTCCCTGCTCCTACCAGGATGGCCCTTAAGCTCCCCTCAAAGTATCCAACTGCTTTCCGCATTCAAAGCCCTGAAGTCCATATTCTGCCAACAAGCAGCGTGGTCAGGTCTGTTACAGCAACACCGCTCCTGGTCCCAACTTCTGTCTTGGTGCCTGTTCTGTTGATGTGAAGAGACACTATGACCACGGCAATTAGTGAGAGGAAGCATTTACTGGGGCAGCTTACACTTTCAGAAGTTTAGTCCATCCTCCAACACCACACTTTCTAATCCTAATCCTTTTAAACAGTGCCACTCCTGGTGACCAAGCATTCAAATCTATGAGCCTATGTGGGCCATCCTTCTTCAAACCCCCACAAGAGGTCTCAGGAGTACTTCAGCATAATCCCAGCAAGCAGAGGGCCAGTTACCAAGCAGACTGGAACATGTGCTACTCCAACTGCAAAACCATGGCCTGATACAAGCACTGTGTATGTTATCTCTGACTTATGAAGACGCACGCGCGCGCGCGCGCGCGCACACACACACACACACACACACACACACCTTGACAATACAGCTTGACTGATGTCCTCTTCATTTTTCAAGATAGGGTTTCTCTGTGTAGCCCTGGCTGTCCTGGAACTCACGGAGATCCACCTGCCTCTGTCTCCCAAATACTGGGATTAAATTAAAGGCGTGTGCCAAAAATACCCAGCTCTCCTGTCGTTTCTTAGAAAAATGAGCTCAGGGCTGGAAAACAAAAACCGTGATGGTATGATACAGAACCTTCTGGATGTGTTAAGTTCCCTGAAATTCCTCTGTAATGCTCCTACTAGTGACTGAGCAAAATTCAGAATGTCACTCAGAAATTCGAGAAATGCACTGGCCCTCAGTTACAAGTAAAAGCCTTCTAAAACAAAGAGCCACCACAAGGCTGGGGTCCCAGGATTAAATCTCCAGCACGAAAAAAGTGGGCGGAGAGACACTATGTGTTCATGTACTATAAATTCATTACATTACAGACACATCACAAAAGTTCTCACATACATCTCTTTGAAGTCAAACATCTCTTCTCCAGGAGAAATTCCCCTATTAGACTTACGGCATACCATCTTTCTCACAGCACTTCCATACCTATATTTACATTTATCTATCCAATCTGCCCCAAGAGAATGTAAACTCCAGAGGAAAAATAATATGTTTTCATTTAGGATTACACAACCAATAATAAATGTGCACTTGCACACACATGTACACACATACCTGCAGACACATGTATACATATACACACTGCAAACAAGTGTGGGTGTGCTCACATGCACTTTTTTCAGAAAGGAAAAGAAAGGTAACAAATTTCTGGGATGGGAGAGACAGCTGAGCATTTGTACAAGATATAGCTGAGCATTTGCAACACAAAAAGTAATTTAATTACATTAACATGCATTTCTGAGAGGAAGGGGGAAAAATCTAATTTTTTTTTTTTTTTTTTTTTTTGGTTTTACGAGACAGGGTTTCTCTGTATTGTTTTGGAGGCTGTCGGTCCAGCCCGGCCTCGAACTCACAGAGATCCGCCTCCCTCTGCCTCCCTAGTGCTGGGATTAAAGGCGTGCACCACCACCGCCCAGCTAAAATCTAACTTTTTAAAACCTAAGTACAGACATGTCTCAGTCATCTTAAAATCCTTACTAAGAATCTTACATTATCAGAAGACATTCCTATTTCAAAATAATTCCTTCTAATTTATTTAGGGATACATAAATTTCTAGACTGAAATTAAGCAACATTCATCAGAAGAGAATGGAAAGTATGTCTGTAAATACTGCATCCTAAATCAACAGGACATGGCATCATGTGCATGGACCTGATTCTGAGGACATCAGAGATCACGTCACCTTTACGAGTGTCTTATGTAGGAGCCACCACTCGACATTCAGGAGTCGCCGGGACTGAGGCAGCTTGTGCAGTCTGAGAAAATGAGGGCACCTTTTCTGTCACCTGCCAAGGTTCTATGAAAACGAAGCATTCAGGTGGTCCAAAGCTCTTTTCAGACCAATTCAGCAGAGCAGACACCAGCTCATATGTAAACTACCTAATTCTATCTAAACAAAGAGGGACCAAGAAAGAGCATCTAACCTGGGCACACAGCACTCTCCAGTGTGCCCTTACTACAGATGAGGCGCTACACCTCAAGACAGTAGAACTCCACAAACAGTGTCCCTGATCCCAATTCCTGAAAAGCACATTTCCTGGTAGACTATCTTTGTTCTCTGATTTTACAACTGGAGTTTTTTGTTGTTGTTTTGTTTGTTTTTGCCTGTAACACTCTGCCCAAGCAGCAACCACTATATTCCATCTCTTATCTCAGACTTCAGCTCTGGCTGTCATCCCAAGGAAGACAATTGAAAACAAAATTAATAGTTAAAAGTAAATTCTTTAACCCACTCATTTCCTAGTTATCATTTACTAAATGCGTAGTTATTCAAACTAAGAATAAAACATTCATCCACTATTTATTAGGGCATTATTATGAGCTGGGAACATAAAAGTAAAAGGGGTATGGAGGCACAACCTTTAATCCCAGCATTTAGGAGGCAGAGGCAGGGAGATCTCGAGTTTGTGGCCAGCCTGGTCTAGAGTCAGGGATATACACTGACACGGGTGTGTGTGTGTGTGTGTGTGTGTGTGTGTGTGTGTGTGTGTGTGTGTGTGTGTGTTGAAGCCCTTGCAACAGCTGGCAGAATATGGTAGAAGGCTGCCCAGAGTTCAAAGTTAGTTAGATCTACACAGTGAGTTCCAGGCCAGCCAGGACTACTCAACAACATCTGTACCAAAAATCCAAAACTGCTTCAAAGGGAAAAAACTCATTGTGGGAGAGGGGAGACAGATGGGTTAATAGGAAGTGTGAAGAGAGGCATTGTTTATAATAAGATGACTGGGCTGCACTTCACTGGTACCAAATGAACCAAAATTGTAGGGAAAACCATTATAAGACAATGCAAAGAAAGATCCTAAGGGGGCGTCTGCCTAGTGCACAATCGAAGTGAGAGGAACTGGCCGCTATCACCAGGTCACAGCACTGCTGTGGTGAGAAGCAGACAGAGAGACAACAAGATTCCTGATGAAGACAGGAGCTGTGTGAGAACAGGAATCAATAATGATTGCCAGGTATCTATCAGCCTGAGCAACTGGAAGAGTGGGGTTTGTCACCAACTGACTTGGGAAGGGCTGACAAGCAGTCTAAACAAAGATGAGGACTTTAATGGCATACATTAAATGTATGAATTAGATGTTGGTAAACTTCAAGACTTGAGTATAGATTAGTAACTCAAGGATTCAGCTTCTCCCTCATCTTAACCAACACAGAACTCATTCTCCAACCCCTCCCCCTCCCCCAGACAGATAGAGCTCACGTTTAAACTAAATTCCTGCCAGCAGCAGCTCTTTCACTCTCTGCTCCAACATCTCTTACTTTTTCAACCCAAAAATAAAAGACAAGCAAAACAATTCCTTAAATTTCCCCCAAAGTTTGCTTTGTAGGCAAAGCAAACTCTCTTGACAACGCCATCCCATACAAACCAATGTTCCCAATGACCCACAACTCACCATCACAAACACACATATACAAGACACCACAACTCGCCATCACAAACACCCTGGCTGTCCTGGAACTGGCTCTGTAGACCAGGCTGGCCTCGAACTCACAGAGATCCGCCTGCCTCTGCCTCCCGAGTGCTGGATTAAAGGCATGCCACAGCTGGGTTCTCACTTTCCTAAGTGACCTGATGTCTGCTGACGTGGGAGTGTGGCTGAATGCCTTTTCCGTAAGCCTGGCATTTACAGGATCTTGATTCATCGATGTTGGCATCTCCCTTGGCACTCTTGTTCTTCCCCCTCCTCACTAGGTTTTTGATGCCACCTAAGTGTCAGCTTTAGCTGACAGTTTCACACAGACTGTCAGAGAACATGTATCACCAAGGGTTGGGAATGGAAGCCTGTGCTACTCACTAGCCTGACTGGTACATCAGTTACATACAGGGTCTCACGTGTAGTGTATCCTTCCAGTGCAGAGAAGGTTTTCTCTTCAACTCACGTTCACAGATTCCTTTAACTGTAGTTTACAGGTGTGAAACGATGGGTCATCATGTTATAAAACTTTCCTGTATTCTTTACAATCAGAACTTCTCACCTACATGTATATTCAGATGTCAAATGAGGTTTAAGAAAGCTCCTTAAATACACAGACATTTCTACATGTATGAATTCTCTTATGAGAGGCAGCATTGCAATACCAATTCCCTCAAATCCTTCCTGGGCATCTTGGCTCGGGAGGCTAAAGTATCATTCTTGCTGGAGATCCTCACACACAGCAGATGGCTCACAAACACCCTTAACTACTCCAGCTCCAGAAGATAGGACAGCTTCTTCCGTCCCCTCTCTCCACAGGCACCTATGGCCATGCACACAGAGACACACAGACACATGGGGGGAGGGAGAAGGGGGAGAGAGAAATCTTTTAAAAAAGTGCCCACACTCAGAAATCAGAGTGGTCTTGAGGCCAGCATGGTCTACACTGTGAGTTCCATGCCAGCTAGGGCCACACAGTGAGATCCTGTCTCAAAAACAAAACTAAACTGTCCCACATTTCCAATAGGAATGCCAGATTAGGTAACACGTTTGGGAGTTCAGAATCAGCAGCCAGAAGCAAGTCACCTGCAAGTACACAGCTGCTCTAACCTCCTAGGTGAGTCAGGGTGACACTGTACAGCTGCTCTAACCTCCTAGGTGAGTCAGGGTGACACTGTAAAACCTCTCACCCTCTGGTTCTAACACAAACAGCAGCTACCAGGGATCACCAAGGACAACACCACCTCCACTGCCTCCGCAACACTAAACCCAGGTAGACAGTTACTTTAGAACTGCAGCTATGATTGGAAAGTTGAAACAGAAAGCAAGTACCCGCAGTTCCTCCAGTTTCAGAAATCCAACTCTTTACAGGAACGTCTGAAAGGAAGAAAGGTACATGAGCACTCAAACTGTTTTCCTAAAGAAAGGTTAAAAATCACCACTTTCCCCAACACTGACATTCAATTTCAAAAACATCAAAACGAGCTGGAGAGATGGCACAGCAGTTGCTGCTCTTGCGGAGAACCCAGGTTCAATACCCAGCATCCACACAGCAGCTCACAACCAACTGGAACTCCAGTTCCAACATCCTCTGGACTCCTCGGGAACCAGGCAAGTACATGCAGTAAAAACACTTATACACATAAAAATTACATTTAAAAAGCCCATCCGAAGTTATGAAGAGCTCTCAACCCCTTGGTGATGAGCATGGGGTCCTGACACTTCTTGCAGCATAATCTTGCTCCATTCTCCTGGTGCCCCCAGACGTCCCTCCTTTGAATCGCCCACATCCAGACTTCTGTTTCCCAGTTTTTAATCGTTCTGCAGGCTTCAGCTGCTTCTTTGAGTCCTCTAATTAAGCAGAGCCTGATCTAGATGTATCACTCATCCATAGAGAGCTTGCAAGACTCCCTGCCTTGCCACTAGAAGTAGACTGTGCTTGTACAGGCTTGCAGGCACAAGGCCAGCAACAGAGCTGGCCAGTCTAGTTCAGTGCTCTCCTTTCAATTACAACAAAACCACTGTTGCTCTTCGTGTATCTCTAAAGCACAGAAAACTAGCTGATATCTACAACACCCATTCCAACATCCGCTGTGCTGTCCTCCAGACCTCACGGGTGCCTGAGAGCACAAGCATCCCACTTAGTAGGAAAGAAGAAAACAACAAACAACAAACCAACAACAGTTCTGGCCATCATTTCCTGTGTACTCAACTCTGAAGAGTGGAAACAGTCAATAAGCTAACTAGACTCTCCCCTAAGAGAACAAGAAGATGCAAACATGGGAGACGGCTTTGAAGTGTTTCTGCAGTGACCCTTCTTCCCAGGGACACAAACCAGGGTCACCAGACCTCAAGCTACGCAGCTCACCACTTAGGAAAAAGGGCAGACCCCAGTACTTCAGGAAGAACAAAAACCCTATGAACACTCACATTCAGAGAGCAAGGTTAAACTGCCAAGTGTCAGCCTCCTGAAGCATGTTCTGAGACGGTGGAAAGGACACTGGATGCTTGTAGCTGTCACCGTTTTCATTACTTTCAGTGTCACGGGAATAAGAAATCAGATGGAAAAGCTCCAGTTAAGAACCTCACTAGAGAACGCCAAGCTAGAAAATACACATATCATACAGGCAAAGACGGTGGTCACAAAGGATTCAGAACAAACCCTACTTACAAAATGGACAGTAAAAATAATAACTAGTGAAGGAAAAATACAGGATCATGTAAGAGAATTGTCCTAATAAGGATTTTTTTCTTCAAAAAAAAAAAAAAACAAAACAAACTAATAATCTCAACAAACTTAAGACACAATAAATAAAGGCAGCGAGAAGAGCTACTGAAAATACAGCTTTGGTAAAAGAGCCCAACCTCCACAGTGTGTGCGCGTGTGGGTAAATTCACACACCTGTCAAAGCTGCGCACGGTGCCCAGAACTAGCTGATTAATTAAGAAAACTCTTACTGTTGTATAATTACATCTTCCCAAGTTATGAAACAATACAGACTTAAAATATGTGACCTATGAGATTTGGAAATCAGTCAGTGGTGCACACCTTTAATCTCAGAGGCAGTGGATCTCTGTGAGTTCAAGGTCAGCCTGGTCTACAGAGTGATTCTTGGACAAAACTGTAGTTCTGTGAGATCCTGCCTCAAAAAAAAATCAATAAAATAAATGATTGAAAAATGAGAGAAATCTAACAACAAGCTAGTTTTTAACAACTCTTCTGAAAGACTCCTGAAGGTTGATGTCTCATTTAGCAAACACACACACACACCACATTCAAGTTTCGGCTGGAGGTAAGATGCATGGTAGTGGCAATAAGCTAGATGACCCAGTCCTGACAATTCCAAGTGCTAATAGTTCTACTAAGTGCAGAAGTGGAAAGACCAGGTGTGGACAGGCATAGGTCACCTTCCATCGCCATCTTTTCTGGTGAGAAAGGACCTTGAATCTGTCTGTGCAGCACAGCTTCCTTGGATCTACTTTCCCAGCTCTCCTCCAGCAAGACACCTAGTGAAGATAAGAATCATCCCTCAGGCGACTACTGTCCATTTCTGGAAGGAGAATGCCTGACCTCTTGAAGGTGTGCCTACAACACCTGAAGAAACACCACATTCTTAATACAAAGCACTAACAAACAGGTAAGAACATAGACCAGAAACAAATGTAATGTGGAGACGATAAAGTGGGGGAATGAAGGCTCTGAAATGAGCCCTAACGTGGGTCTCACTGCCCAAACCAACATATACATCCGATAATAATAAACACTGGTAAGCAGAGAGTCTGGGGAACAGAACCTTCATCCAATGACTGATGGAAGCAGAGGCAGACTCCCACCGCTAAACACTGAGCTGAACTCAAGGAACCCAGTGACAGAGAGGGAGGACTGATAAGCAAAGGGGTTAAGACTGGGCTTGTTTAACCCCCAGAAACAGCTGACCTGAACAAGGGTTAGCTCTTGAATCCCAGACTGATGGCTGGGAATTCAGCATGGGACTGAACAAGACCCCCCTGAATGTGGGCATCAGTGAGAAGGCCTAGGTAATCTATTGAGCCTTGGGTAGTAGATCAGTATTTATCCCTGGCATACAAATTGACTCTGGGTGCCCATCACACAATGAGAGATGCACTCTCACCCTGGACTCTTGGGGGAAGGTCTAGGCCCTGTCCTGGATGAAATGACAGACTATGGACACCCCCATGGAGGGCCTCACCCTCCCTGGGGAAAGGAGGGGTAGGGGGGGGTTGGTGGGAGGGCACGGGAGGAGGAGAGGGAAAGGAAGAGGGACCTGGGATTGACATGTGAAACAACCTTATTTCTGATTTAAATTTAAATTTAAAAAACAAAAAAAATTGACTATGTGTAAATCTCTGAGTGATTGTGAAAAAAATAAACACTGGTAAGTTATAAACAACAACAAAGAGTTTTCTTGATTCACACCACGAAAGTACTGGCAAATTAAAACTTACACAAGAAACAAAGAATATGTATATAACAGTGATTTTATATTAAATTTTGATACAAAGTTACAAAGAAGTAAAACACTATAATTTTACCGCCTTATCCTCAAAACACTAAAATGGAATCTGTTCAACTGAGCTGCCAATCTGTTTCAGTAGGGAGAGCATGCTGCCTCTGTTTAACACAAAGAACAAGAGTTCATCACTGCAAATCATGTTGTTTGGGTCCATCATGAAAACAGGAAACAGGCTGCCCAGGTATAATTACAGCTGTAGCCTAATGTGCATGCCTTCAGGTTCAGCCAGGAATTAAAGCCAAAGAAGAGAGTAAGCAGAATTTACTTGCCTCTCTTCCTTGCTACAGAAGGCAACTTTTAATAACACTCTCACAACATGTTACATAACCAACAGCACACAACAATCTGATTCAAACCTCATTAGCAACATTCTGCCTCTGTCTCACACTGCAACTCAAGGCCGACTTTGCCAGAGGGAAAAGAAAGGCAACCCATCCATGTACCCATCTGTGAACGGGTAAGCACAGATCTGTAGAGAATGTACAAAAGCATTTTACTCCGCCCCAAGTTCATTGCGTTCTTCCTTCTTTCGGCTACACCATATCCCACAGATGCATGGAAAACTTAAAACTGAGTGTTTGGCGTGGTAGGGTGTGCAAACCCAGACAGCTAAAAGTGCATGCCAACCAACCAAAAACGAACAACCAGGTGTGGTGGCACAGGCCTGTGACCCTAGCGTTTGGGAGGTAGAGAGGTAGGACTACATAGCAAGGTTGAGGCCAACCTAGGCTACCTGGTCTGGGGGAGGAAGGCGGGAAGTCAGCTGAGAAGATTCCTCTATGAAACAAAAAAAGTGACAAAATGAATGAATGGCATTTGCGACAAAGACACAGCAGAAGCGTAAGTGGTAACAGAGAAGACGAGCTGGGCATCAGCAGAGGGAAGGAGAGGAGCCATGGAGACCACAGGTTAGCAATCAGACCGAAATGAAACATCTTTCCACACAAGGCCTCTCTATGTAGCCCTGGCTGGCGGGGAACTCACTCAGATCTACCAGCCTCGGCCTCCAGAGTACCCGGATGGATTAAAGGTGTGGGCCAGCAGCGCTGGCTACAAAAACAATTTTCTGAGCAGAAGATACAAACTTTATAAAGGTTAGTTTTTGTTTCTTCTGAGTTATGTTGGATTTTTATAATGTCAGGGTTCACTTTTTTGGGGGGAGAAATGGTACCAAATGGGAACTTTATACAAAATCTGAAACATAAATCTCATGACAAAGCAGTTGAGTGTGAGTCCTGTCTTGCTTCATGTGGGAACTGTTTCCATACAACAGGCACTATGGGCTGTCATTTTGCAGAAACATTAAACTACTCTGTGTTACTAAACCTACTGGGTCTTCAACTTCAAATTAAAATTAAAAGCTAGCTCACGAACGGCAACTCTCATTTCCTAAGAATATCCAAGCACTCTTTGTTAAAAAAAAAAAAGAAAGAAAGAAAAAGAAAAACACAGACTGGTGATGGCTCGCCACCGTAATCCCAGCACTTGGAAGGCTGAGGCAGGAGGATTGGCCGGAGTTCAAGGTCTGCACTGAAAACCCCTGTCAGAGAGAAAAAAAAAATCACGTGTATCTCTTTTCTCTTAGCTTCTGTGAAGCCAACCAAAAAAAAAAAAAAAAAAAAAAAAGTCCACGGATCCCAGTCTCTGTTGCTAGGTAGGCACACACTTGACAGCGCTAGGCAACAGGCATGATGTGACAAACTCCACCAGACTTCAAAACTTTTTTCCACAGAAAGATAAACAAGATAGACTTAGCGCCACACCCATCTGAAGGCAAAGGCGGCCAGGAACACGCCCCCACCTCCAGCTGCTCAGGAAACACTGTCTTTACAATCAAGATAAAGATCTGGACCAGAGCCTTCGGCCAGGCCTGGCTCCCAGGTTGGCCTGGGCTCCTCCGGCCGGTGCCATCCAAGCCGGAGTCCGGACACACGCTCCGGAGAGCTGGCACACCTCCAAACACCTCGACTCCCCTCGCCAGCTCTCCCGGCCACCAGAAACGCCCCGGCTACTGAGCATGCTCTGACCACACCGGGGACTTTTCGAGGCTCGCACTCCCAAGCCCGGCGGGCGCAGCCAAGGAGCCAGGGCAGGGGGAGGGGGGTGGAGGGTGCACTTACTCGGGCACGCATGCCCAAGGGAGCCAACCACCGGGGCCGGCGCAAGACAAAAGCGGCTTCAGTTCCCCCACACGAAGTTTGGCGAGGCGCGAGAACCTCTGCGCGACGTCCCAGAGTGCCGGGCGGGCGGGCGGGCGGCAGCCGGGTGCAGGGGCGGGTCGCGGCGGGCCGGAGTCTAATTCCCACCGATAAGCGCGGATCCTTATCTCGCGCATACAAAGCGACGGGGCGCGGGCTCGGCCTAGGCCGTCTGCGCCGCCCGCCGGGGCCGTGGAGGGAGCGGGGGCCTCCTCGGCGGCCAGGCCTCCCCCGCCGCGCGGCGCCCCGGCCCCCCGTCCGTCCCGCCCGCGCGGGGGACCCGCTAGGCCTCCGCCCGCCCGCCCGACCGCGGGGCCGCTTCCGCCGCGCGTGCTCCTCCGCCCGCCCCGGGACCCCTCACTCACCTCCCCGCCGTCCGGGCGCGCTCTCCTCGCGCCGTCGCCGCGCTGTGCACGCGCCGCAACTTTATTAGCAGCTCGGCCGCGGGACCAGCGCGCGGCGCCCGCTCGCCCGGGACCCGGATGACGCGGGGGGGGGGGGGGCAGAGGTGGAGGGCCGCGGCGGGCGGCGCATGCGCGGCGGGAGTGGCCGCGGCCTGGCTTCCCCCTGCCCTCGGCGGGCCCTGAGCGTGGCGCTGGGATGCAGGCGCCGTGCCGAGGGCGCCAGCCCGCCTCGTAGCAAGACGGTCGTCCTCGCTGCGGACAGCCGGGGGTCCTTCTAGCCTATGCGAAGCGTCGCAACGCGTCTTCTGCTGCAACCTCGCCTCTTCCGTTCACTTGTAATGCAAGCCCTAAGTTTCCTGCAGCTGGCTGGCTGCAGCCTTTGCAGATGCAGACAGTGCTGGCCCGGAGCTCATGAGGAATGCCCCTGTCTCAGAGCAGGGGGTGTCATGGGCGCTCAAGCTTCAAAAAGTGGAGGGGTGGAGGTGCACGGACTGTCCACTGGCTAGCGCCGGAGTAATCCGGCTGTCTGGCTTCTCTTCCCCTCCTAATTCCCCAAAGGGTCAGCATTCCCAGAAATGTGGCATCCGTGCTAGGGCACCCGATTTGAACAGCAAGGGAGAGTTTTTAAATAATTCGGTGTTTATTTTTTTAAGCGCTCAAAATTGATTGCACCGTTTTCCTGCCAAATAAATTGGAACTCTTTTTTTTTTACTTTTTTCTAGCAATCCCATCCTCCAATACCAGTAGATTCAAAATTCTGTATACCGTAAATCTGACAGTGTAACGTCACCATTACTGTCACCTCTCTTGATACATAAATGAGGCGGCTTGCTTCCATGCGGAAGAGATTCAATAAATCCAGCTGTCTCAAATAGATCTAGAAGGGAGTTGGGTGGGAGCTGGTAAGACAAAGAGCCTCGATCCAGGTCTACACCGAGGAGGGGAGCTGTTGTTGATTGTAGCCAGCCATCGGCAGGAATAGGTGTGGGAGTAAGGGCCCAGTATTGGCAGATCTTCTGGCTTTACAAAAAATGCTGGAAGTTAATCTTTTTATATAAAAGGGAAATCGCACATTTAGCCAATCAACCTCTTTGTCCCTCTCCTGGGTTCCCCTCCCCCTTCTCTTGGACGTTGAGAAGACTCACGCTGGCACAAGCCAGATGAAGCAAACCCATGGTCCCAATTTCGCCTGCTAGCCATCAGTTTGCAATCTTGGGTCTCCATCTTAAACTCCTCCTACATCATAAACTTTGTGGATGAGGACTCCATGCGCCTTGACTATCTGTTATGCTTACTGATTTTTGGTGCCGTTGTCTCTAACGTTTCCAGCCCTTAGAAGGCATGGATTCTGGACTCTGGCATGGATTTACAACTCTGAGAAGAACCTATAACTGGCTCACTAGCTAGCCAGTCATCAAGATGTCAGGCCTGCCAGAGGCATAAGGAAGTCTTGCTTCGGGTAATTGACGGGATCTAAGAGCAAATGGAGGACAGGGTGATCTTTGCAGACAGATAGACACAGTGAGACATCAAGGTGTTTGAAAAACTGCCGAGTTCAGAGGCTCACCTGATCAAGATCACCTGACACTCGATTCAGGCCTTGATTTCTCTTCCCTGGAGAGAAATCTATTTCAGAATCAAGGCCTGCAGTAGTCAACCAGGGATGACTGTCCCCCTAAGAAACACTTAGCGGTTTGAAGACTTTCTCTGTTGCTCCAGATAGAACGGCCATGGGAACACAGTAGGTAGAAGCCAGAGATGATAAAAGCACCCTAAATGTCTAGACTGCCCTCCTTCTACTGAGAGCTATCCAGCCTCGGTGTTAAAGTGTGGAGGCAAGAAACCTCAACCCCCAAATGGTTTGTGTTTGATTAAGTTCATTTTAGGAAGAAATCGGACATAAATTCCAATTCTTTTCAATAACTGAAGAAATTAGCAATTGATAAATGGAATTAGCCTAAAATATTTATCAAAGTCCTACTCTTACCTTCAATTTTTCCAGACCCAAGAAGTAAGCAATTTTCAGGAAAATTGGTGAAACACATGGATCATATTTTCTTAAGTTTTATTTTAAAATATAAAACAATTAAGGCCAGATGGGTTTTGGTTGAAAATCACTAATAAATACTTCAAGTCCCCAATTTTGCTGTGACTCGGAAGAGTGCCACTAATAACAGCCACACACCAAGTGGAACTAGAAGAAGTTTAGTGTTCGGAGGCGTCACCCAACAGAGGCATCCGTGAGTGACGTCATCACAGGCATCCGTATCTTCATAGCCCCAGAGACATCTCCCTTGCTCAGACAGCTACGGAAAGTGGGCACTGGAGGGAGAAATGTCCGAGTTTATACGAATTCTCCAGACAGGGTCGTTAAAAATAGAATAAAACCTCCATTTCAAACTCAGAGTTCTCTGCATGTTCCTCCACCGGCAGGCCGCCCCCTCATTACTCTATCCTTATTACTGATAGCTGCAGGAAGCGCAGCTGAACCAAGCAGAGTCCCAAAGCCAGTGAGTGTCAAAGAAGTGACAAGGGAAGACACTCCCCAGGCCAGAGCAGGGAGCACAGCGAGACGTAGCAGAAATGGTCAAGAGAAGCCTCATGTCTCTCTTTTAAGAGAATAAAGCAGGGCTGGAGAGGTGGCCCAGCAGTTAGAAGCACAAACTGCTCTTCCAGATGACCTGAGTGAGATGCCAGAACCCAGTGGGGTGGTTCACGGCCACTTTTAACTGCCACTCCAGGGGGAACCAGTGCCCTCTTCTGGCCTCTGTGGGCAATTGCACTTACATGCACAAACCCACAACAGATGTGCAAATATGCACACATAATTAAATATAAAAATAAACCTTAAAAAAAAGACAGAGAATAAACCAAAGGGTCACACCAACAGGAGAGTGCACTAAAGTGATTTTTATAGGATGATTGAAAGCATTTTCCAGTACAATTCTAGTGTTCTGGTGTGGAAGGCTTCCACGCTAGTCAGTAAAGTCAGGTGTGGCAGCACACATCTGGACACCTAGCACTGGATAGGCTAAGATGGGGGGATTGTGAGTTCAAGGCCAGCCTGGACTGTATAGTATGCCCCTGTTTCAAAAATCAAAAAAAGAACCCAGAGATAAATCTCTTTTCATGACTTGAAAGCTGAAATCATAACACAGTAAGAAGAGGAAGAGGAGGAGGAGGAGGAGGAGGGAGAGGAGGGAGGAGGAGGAGGAGGGGGAGGAGGAGAGAGGAGAGAGGAGGGAGGAGGAGGAGAAGGAGGAGGAGGAGGAGGAGGAGGAGGAGGAGGAGGAGGAGGAGGAGGAGGAGGAGGAGGAGGAGAGAGACCGACAGCTGTGTCCACTCAATGCCCAGGAAGCCACTAACCGCAGACTCTTTGAAGCTTCAGGAATGACAACAGAGAATCCACAGGCCCCTGCAATCATCAAGTACATTTTTTGTGTATACCTATATACAAATTTTCTGACGAAAAAGTCCATAGCTTTCACCAGACTCCCGAAACGCTTCCTGACTTCCGAATACTTACAGACACTTAAGACAGCGGCTGCTTTACTCGAGGTAAACAGCTAGTGCACCTGCGTTGTTACAGCCCCCTCCTCTTTCACGGCAGCATCATTAGGACTCTCCTCTCTGGGGAAGGCGGCTTCGTGTCGAATGTGAGCACCTGGCTTGCCCGTCTCCCGCCATCTGCTACTCTAAAGAAGACTTGCTATGGCTGGAATCCAAAACACAAAATTAAAAGGGCTGCTTGCACCCAGAGTCATAAAACAAAGAGGCTTTCGGCAGCATCAGGGCTTGGAGAGAGCACTGTCTCTTCCTGGCTGGGGCAGCATCTGCTGTCTCCCCCTAGCAAACACTCCCCCAGTGAACTCCACCAACTCCCGTGGTTCGGCTTTCTCAGTTTACATCCTCAGAGACGCCATCTTGCAGGAGTCAAACCACACGCGCACCTCACTTCCAATCCAGAACTTCAGGTGGAAATCTGGGAGTGTAACGGGATTGAAGAGAAGGAGGAAGGAGACAAAGGATTCATGTCCCCAGGAAAGCCTTTGTATGGAATGTTAATCAAGAGAGCTCTGAAGCCAGATGTCTTGGTTTGAAACATGGCTGCCTAACTTCCACCTGGGTGACCTTGACCAGGTTTCTTAACCGAATCCATCTCTTTGCTTATTAAAATGGAGGCACCAGGAGTAGCAACCTAATAGAATCGTCCCGAGGATTCAACTCGTGGCGCATTCAAGGCACCCAGAACAGAGCAAATGCTAAACGGCATTTGTTTTGAAGACATCCATTTCCTGCTGAGAGGCCAGAAAACTGCAAAATATTCTCAGCAGATGCATTAGTTACGTAGAATGTATTCACTTCATAGGATAATATACTGTCTTTTCTCTGTGCTGTAATAGGTAATCTCATTCACCTGAGGGTCTCTGATACCATCTGTTACAAGGAATGCACACACATGGTTTCACACACACACAGAGACTCAAACACACGAGGGAAGTGTGTATTCTCAGGAACCCGAATAAGCCAGGCGAGTGTTCTAGCAATAAGTTATACAATTGCTAAACTCCTGTATCTGTTTGAATGTGGCTAATGAACATTTAAATCCACCTCCCCTCGTAGCTCCCCTACCCTGGGGTGGCAGTTGCAGGGTTATTTTCTGCCTTCTTACCCCCTGATTCTCTTCCTCCTACCTGTCTTGTGACTCCATTTTTCCCCTATTTTAAGCACAGTGCTCACTGCCCGTCCAAGAGATGGGCACCTGGCCCAGCGAGTTACCAAAGGCCCTTAGCAATCTAGGCCATTGCGGATAGCCCACCGACGGACAGTAAACTAACGGACACTTACCGTCCCTTAGGTCAATGGCAGATGTCTGGATGTCGACAGAAAGAAGTCCTGTCTCTAGCTGTGAATGCTGGTTCTGGGGCTGACATCTTGACAGCACATGAAGGAAATCTGTTTGGAAACAAAGCCAACAGAGAGAAGCGGAGCCGAGGACAAAACACTGCACCGGATCCCTGCCAGATTCTTAGAGTGTGTGGATCCAGCTTTACCTGATGCTTCTGAAGACCCCGCCCCCCGGGACTTTCTAGCCATCCCAGTCTGCTCGTGTGTGTGTGTGTGTGTGTGTGTGTGTGTGTGTGTGTGTGTGTGTGCGTGCACAGGCGTGCGTGAGGTCGATTCTTGGAAGTCTGTTCTTGCCTTCCAACCTTGTTTTGAGACAGGGTCTCTTGTCTGTTGTTGTGCTGCTCTGTGTACTCTGGGACTCCCAGCTCAGGTCATCAGCCTCCAGCAGCAAGCACTTGGGCACACAGGGCCTTCTCCCCAGCCCCCTGCAGCCTGCTTTAGGTTCAGCTAGCTTCACCTTCTCATATTTGGCATCCTGCCCCTGCTGCCGGCCCCCGCTCCCGTCTTCCCTCTCTCGGGAGATGGCAGTACTATCACAGGGTCACTCAAGAGATATCTACGTGCTGGGCAGTGGTGGCTCACGCCTTTAATCCCAGCACTCAGGAGGCAGAGGCAGGCGGATCTCTGTGAGTTCGAGGCCGGGCTGGACCAACAGCCTCCAAAACAATACAGAGAAACCCTGTCTCATAAAACCAGAGAGAGAGAGAGAGAGAGAGAGATGTCCACGTGCGCTAATGGGCATATCCTCACTCTCTCCACGCCACGGACGCCTGTGGCATCTTCCACGAGTGATGAGGGGATTTGTTTCCTGGCTTCTTTGGAGTCAAGTTTTGCCACGATGACTTTGGCAGGAAGCATGGCACAATAACAATCGCCCATTGTGTGTATGATGTGGTCATTTGCTACCCATCTTTAGATCAGCCCCAGACCCGGGCTTCTGACACTCACTTGGAATCCCAATACTTAGGAGGTAGAAGCAGGGACATCTGGAGTTCGAGCCCAGCCTGGGCCCCTTAGGGAGGCCCTGTCTTCCAATAAAGATGGGGTGGTGCGGGGCTGACACCAGCGGCTCCTTATGTGGAACCAGCCGGCAGATGTACAAGCAGACTCACTGACCCGCCGGTGAGCAGAGCCCGGTGAGCAGAGCACAGAGACTGGGGTTTGCTCTGTGGTGACTGACGACCGAAACGCCCCATACTTAACTCCTAGCTTTTGCCTTGATTTATTTATTTATTTCTAAATTCAATGGGATGGTAAACGTTTATTAAGCACCTACCAGATACCAAAGCATGCTTTAGGCATCAGGGGATAAGAAATTAGATGAAACATTTGTTGTGTAAATAGGTCGTGTTTAAAGACGCAATATTGTTTTTTTTTAAACTGTAGTGGGGTGGGTGAATTTGTGCACATTAAGTGCAGTTGCCCAAAAAGGCTACATGCATTTGACTCTCCTAGAGCTAGAGTTGCAGGGGGGCTGTGAGCTGCCCAACATAGGCACCAGGAACTGAACTCAGGTCCTCTCAGGATGCTCTCAACCCTTGAACCATCTCTCCCCGTTATTTTTTTAAGATTTATTTTATTTATTAAATATTCAGTGTTATGCCTGCATATCAGAAGAGGGCAACAGATGTCATTACAGATGGTTGTGAGCCACCGTGTGGTTGCTGGGAATTGAACTCAAGACCTCTGGAAGAGCAGTCAGTGCTCTTAACCTCTGAGCCATCTCTCCAGCCCCCATTTTTTAAAATAAGGAAGCAGATAACTGTTAATATGTAACAAGGTGGTATGTATGTACTTGGCAGGAAACTAGAACCCCAAAGGGAGGTTGGGAGAGAAAGTGCCCGGAAGCAGAGTCCCCGAGGTTGCTGGGTGGCCGGAGTCTGCTGGGTTCAGGAGGGTTTCCCTCGGCTCTCAATACAGCATCAAGACTCAGCTGTCCCACTTGGGAACTAGCTCACATCCACCCACTTGTCCCCACGTTTGTTGTCATGGACAATCAGCCCTAGATCCAAACCCAGGTCACTATCCTGGTACCTCCCGGGGTGTCTGCTGCTTCCAGTGTCGAAATTTTAAATAAGAATGTCACCCGCGAATGAAAGCCTTCAAGGCCCTTTCACTGCACTTAAGATCAAATCTAGAGCCCTTCCCACAGCCCATTCCAGAGGGGCACAACCTCACCGTTCCTAACATCCTCAGGGGCCACAAGCTCCTATGCAAATCAGAGCCTTTGTGTTTGTGGTCCCAGCTTTCTCCACCTTGGAAACTTCTGGAACGCTACGCCTAGTGCTAGAGAACTGTATTGCTCATCAGCCAACACCTCAGAAGGCCTTCCCCTGCCATATCTGCGTTCTCGCCCTCCCTGTCTGCCACCTCTACACTCAGAGAACACGCAGTTCTCGCCTTGCCGGTCGGCATTCACTTCACACAGGTCAAGACTTGATCAAAGTCTGCGTACCCCACTGTAATTAAGCTCCACTTCACAACTAATGCGGGCCCTCAATTACTATGTACCTGGGTGTGACTCCCTTCTTCCTGTGACAGAAATTCAGTCCTTAGATTTAGCATTCATTCACTCACTCACCTCACTCATTCATTCATTCATTCATTCATTCATTCATTCATTATAAAAGCATGTATGCACTGGGGCTAGAGAAATGGCCCAGTTCATAAAGTATTTTGCACACAAACCATTAAGACCTAAGTCCAGATCCCTGCACCTATGTCAAGAACGAGGGGCAGCACAGTAGTTCACGCCTGGAACCCCAGCACAGAGACACAGAAGACAGCAACACCTCTAGGGCTTTCTGCCAGGCAGTCTAACTGAATCAGGAGCTCCAATTCAGTGAGAGACCCCACCTCAAACAAATAATGTGGAGAGTGATTAAGGAAGATGTCCACCATCAACCTCTGGCCTCCAACCTTCAAACATGTGAACATATACCTATACATGCACAGACACAGACAGATACACACTCACACAGCCACACAGAAACACATAGACACACACAGACACACATATACACAGACACATACACACAGACAGAGACAGACACACACACACACTCACAAAGACACACACACTCCTACAGTCACACAGACAGACACACACACTCACACAGACACACATACACACTCTCACACACAGACACACAAACTCACACACAGACACACACACTCACATACACACAAACACACAGACACACAAACTCACACACACACACACACACACACACACACACACACACACAGTGCCTCCTATGTGCCAGGCATCATGTTAAGCAATGGAGATTGTGTTGGATGAGGTGTCCAAAACCCGGCATGCAAAGGTGTTTTCCCTACCCAGTGACATTCCAGTCTCCCATCTCCCATCTCCCGGGCATGCTTGCTTGTGTTTTGTCTTCAGATTCCTCAAATACGACATGTAAGAGCTGGAGAGGAGAAAACCAAACCTGTCTTTTCTCTGCAACTGTGCACCGTGGAGGAGATGCATGGAGGAGCTCCTTGTTTGGACCATTCACTTGTGAAAATGCAAAGCAATAAACTTTTCCTGCAATAAAGATTTTAATCCCAAATGACAAAACTGTTCACTGCAGTCATTTGAAATCAAGTACAATCAGACTTACTATAGACAACCCTTCCGGAAACATGGATTTTAGAAACGGACCTTCAGCACCTGGTGTGATGGTACAAACTAGGAGTTCCAGAGGCAGAAACAGGAGGACCGTGAGTTCAAAGCCAATCCACGTTTATACTGAAATCCTGTTCAAAAGGAAAGAAAAGGAAGGAAGACATAAATTCTCCCAAATTTACAGTTTCATATTTTTCAGAGAAATATATATTTGTTGGAAAATTTAAATCCTAGAGAAAATGTAAAATGTCTTGAATTCCTTGAATAAAAATTAGCAATAGCTACAGATAAGGTATCATCTTGCCACATCCATGTATGTGTGTGTGTGTGTGTGTGTGTGTGTGTGTGTGTGTGTGATATCTCACACTGAGCAAGCACACACTTTTTGGCAACTTGAATACTTCATGAAATACCACTGGAAACTTAGAACTCTGTTACAGTTACTAACACAATCTTTTTTTTTTTTTAAACAAGAAACTAGTACAGTTGGGCAGTGGTGGCGCTCGCCTTTAATCCTAGCATTTGTGAGGCAGAGGCAGGGGGATCTCTGTGAGTTCAAGGCCACCTTGGTCTACAGGGTGAGTTCAAGGACAGCCAGGACTACACAGAAAAGAGCAACTATAGCACAAATCATTGAGTCACCACATTTCTGTGACTGGAGGCTCACAGCTCTATTAGGTATTTTTGGCCTTGCTGTAAAGGTGTCTTTCAGGGATACCTTGTGGGAGAGATTGCTCAGTGTTCAGAGCGCTTGTTCTTCCAGGGGACTTAAGTTAAGCCTCACGACCACCTGCAACTGGAGTACCAGGTGACCTGACTGTCCCATCTCTTGACCCAGCTCTTTACAGGTCTTCTGTGGGGACGGACTGGTTCTTAGAGATCTTCCCTTGATACTTTGTATCCTGGGAAGTAAGTAAGAAGGAAAAGCAGCACCTGGTGTAAGGCAGTGAGGGGCTGTACAGTCATCCACAGACATAGAAATGGGAGCTCAGGGAAGCCAGTTCTCAAATGTCCCTACGTAGCTCAGCAGTGGAGACAGAATTCACGCCCAGCTGTGTCTAACCACTGCACAACGTTGCCTATCATCCCGGCTTGATGAAGCACAGAGCCATAGTCAACTTTCCACCCCAACCACAGGCTTTTATGCATCATCTGATGAACGTTAGGGAACCACAGCACTCTGCAAACTGAGCTGGGAAAAGAATAGGTTACTAAGCAAAGGAATAAATAAATAAATGTGTTAGTGCGCATAATTGCAATTTGTAGTCAGAATCCATGTCATTTGGTGGTGGCAAAGTCATACAGAGCAAGTAGGCCATAGACTTTATTCTAACAGCCATGCCAGGGCCCTGAGCAATCTTTAAAGGCCCCAAGCGAATGGAGTCCGTGTTCCGACATGTTTATCACGAGGCATAGTGAAACCCATTCGTTCCCTTCGCTCAGTGGCTAATGCTTCTGTGGGTGTAGCATTGACACTATGAGGGTGTTACTAACGCGCCACATTAGAGGCAATTTGGACTGATGAGCCAAATTAGGGAAACTATTCAAAGTCAACCCTGGCTTCTTGACTCAAGCGGTGGCCATGTAATGTTTCCATAGCAAAGAGAAGCCTCCTGCACTGATGCAGCCTGGCTGTCGTACTATGGAGTGGAAGTTCATGCCAAGCCTCCCAAGAAAGTAGTGACTTCTGCCACCTTCTGTCAACTCACAGTTTGTCAGGAGGAGGACATCAGTCCTCACATGGGCGGCTGTGGCCGGAACTGTAGGCGGCTTCTACGTCGATCGCATGGCCAAAGCCAAGCACGGATGCAGAAAGGGAGTGCTCAGGTCGTTGTCCTGATGAGGCAGCTGTGCGGGAAACAGACACCACGGCCAGGCCAGCACCCAAAGTCAGAGCCAGGGGTTCTGCTCCATACCAATAGCTTTCTCTACACAAGGCAAGCGCTGACTTGCAATTATCCACACGCTGGACATACTTTTATTCCTACTGTGCTATGTGGCATTGGGATGACAGGTGCCTGGCACAATGACAGGGAGCACTAGACCTGTTCACACAGGCTGCATAACTCGGAGGAAGGGGGCAATGACCAAATAGCCACACTGCATAAAAAGGAGCATGGGACAATGAAGCTAGAAAGTCGGGGACGGGCGCGCTGCTTGCGTAAGGGGAAGCCCTGAAAGGAACAGGAGTAAACAAGGAGAAGGGTGTTTGGGTGGCACAAGGGATGTGCCTCTTAAGCATGACCACTGTGGACACAGACCCCAGCAACATGAGTGACGATGTTGGTGACTGAGAAACCAAAGGAAGTTCCAGGTGACAGACAGAGGAGGCAGAGCAAGGGAGCTTGCAGAAGGGGACAGGGTAAGTCAGTCAGGGCTTTTGAGGCCATCAAGGAACTGTCCTACATGAAGCAGGGGTTATCAGCGGTCACCAAATTCTTCTGGACTTTAAGTAGTTAGCTCTACAGTGAGAAGGAGGAACCAGAGAACGTGGTCACAGACAGGGAGGTGGCAGGAAGACGAAGTGACTTAAAGACAAGCCTTCATCCAAAATTTCAGGGGCGGTGCCACCGTCTTGCACGTGACTTCTGCTCAGGCCATCTCAAGAGCCTTCTGTCACCTATCGGTCACCTAGTGAGCCTTCCTGAAGCCTGCGAGGCTCCTCTGCTGGGCTGTGGTCCCCACTGGGACGCCTGCTGCTGGGCAAAGCATGAATGATGAGAGAGAGGAGCAGGGAAGGCAGGCGGAGGGGTGCCTCAAGGGAGGACCAAACAGCTGTTTCCATTCTCCTCAGGGGACAACCTTGAGGGAAAAGTCCCCGGAGGAACACCCCCAAAGTTAACAGCAAAACAAGCTCTGCGCATGCGATGGGGACTGTGGGCGTTAGCTACAAACACGGCAAACAGTAAGACGTGAGCTAGCCCACTCTGTACAGTTTGTTCCTGCGGACACCACACACTGATCTGTTTGCTTGGTTTTCATTTTGACCTGAGGGCTTTATTGACTGAACTCAGGTCAGTGCTTCAGTATGGCTGGAGCCCAGGTAAAATTTCCCTTGGTGGCTGTGCCTGTGAAGGGTTTCTCTTGTCACAATGACCTAAGGGTCATCCCTGAGTGTGACTTGGGAAGGTTCTTGGGTGAGGAGCCAGCCCATTCGAGCTGAGGCTGGGACAAGTTTCTCCCTTAGACCATGTCATAAACAGCACTTATGCACCAGTGACCTGGAGAGAAATCCCAGAAAGTCCGACTTCAACTACAGAGTGAGAAAGGGCTCGTATCCGATGGGACTGCCTGGGAGAAAGGCAGAAAATGCACTCATTCACATACTTCTCCCTGGCCTGGACCTGGGGCCTGGATAAAGCCTGGATTCTCTCGACTTCTGGCATGAAGAAGGGATTAAGTACCCAACTGCCTGCCACTGGGAGCTAAGGCCTGGCCCTCCCATGGAAGAGACCTGACAAGACACACAGAGCTGAGTACATTTCTACAAATGCAAATGTGCTTATTGAGAGGACCCTGTGCCTGCTTTCAGAGTTTATGATCGCCCCCCAAACCTAAGGGCCTCTTACAAAGGGATGTTTTTTTTTTCCATTTCATTTTATCTTTTTAAACTCTCCACTGAACCTGACCTCGACCCTGCTTGATCACCTCTGTGCCGACACGCACAGACCTGGTACACAGTGCCACGCTTGGCACACTAACAATGGAAGTGACCAGCTGGGAAACGGCCTTGGGAACAAGAAGGCCGCTCTGCCTAGGAAACAGTGTGCTCACTTTGAAGCAGAAGTCACTACGAGAGGCGTCCCTCGGGCTAAGTCTCCATCTCTATTCCGTCCAAACACCTCTCAACTGCTACTGGGAAGTCAGAGACGAGGAGAAGGGGGTGGGGGCCACCGCTCCTCTTCCTGGAGCCCGGGGCTCTTGAGGGTCCTTTCTCCATCCCCTTCCCATGTACGCAGCCCAGGGAGTCAGCCAACAGAAGCCTTGGGTCTGATCCAAGACAAGATAAAATGGTGGCGTGATTGATTCGTCAAGCCAAGAATGCGAAGTGAGCGGGTGAAGGAAGGGGAGGCCTGAGTGCCAGGAGCCACAGAGGGGATTCTTAGAGTCACCGTGAGGGAAGGGCCTGGGGTCCTTGAGGGTGACAGAGGGTTGGGCTATGTGGCAGAGGGAGGAGCTCAATGCTTGGATGCTCTTTGGGTTGAAGATCTGTGAGCTGTGAGCGGCAGTCTGGGTTTCCTGGGGCAGGAAGGAAGCCAGAGAGTCTGCATAGCATTGAACCAGACAGTCTGGACGCTTAGGCTCCTGTCCAGTGAGGATGGCCAAGACTGAACCAGACTGTCCAGGGTACACTCTTACTGTGTTTACTCAGGCTCTCATTGCAATTTTCATTGTTTCTAATTATCAGGCACCTGAGTCTACCCCAGTCTGTTTCTCCCTTATTGAAGGACTGACAAGTTAATCCACAAAGGGGCACAGCCCAGTGAAGAATCCTCTAACCTAGATGGGTTCCCCCTCCATCTCTTCCAAGTAAGATGGTCAGAGGGTGTGTATGTGTGTGTATGTGTGTGTGTGTGTGTGTGTGTCCATGCACGAGCAGCAGTGTTGATGGTTATGTGTGGTTCACACAAAGATTCTTTTTCCTCTTCTCATCCCTATCCCAACCTCTCCCTCTTCCCTGCTGCCCCACCCCTACCCCAGCATCTGCCTAGAAGGTCCATATCTCCTCCTTCCCTCCTTGACCCTTTGAATGTGTCCCCCACTGTCACAAACCTTATCTTCCCAACCCCACCACCTCCCGGATTCACACCCTTCGGATCGTCCCACCAACCCCCACTCACCTCCCTGACTCACACCCTTCCGGTAGTCCCACCACTGCCATGGCCTCCGGCTCCGCCCCCCCCACTTCCGCTTCTCTCCTCTGCTTTCCCGGCCCCTCCGCACTGGCTTTCCCCCTGACCTTCCATTCTGTCTCCTTCTCTGTCCCTCGACCCCATGCTCACCACTCATGGCCCCTCTCTTCACTGCCTGCCCTCCAGCTCCCCACGCCACGTTTCCTCACAACTCCCCGTGCTGGAGCATCTCCTTCGGTCTGGGTTCCCACGGAGCCTCCGCTTTCAGAGCGCACACCTGTGCTTGCTCCTACACACTGAGAATGGAGACGGCAGCAGATACTGTAAAACAAACAACAAAAACAAACTTCTGTAAGTATATAAATGAACGGGAACATCTGGAAACTATGTATTCATTCATTCATTCATCTAACAAAAAATTGACAGAGTGGCTATTGCAATATGCTAGGCTCTGAGCAAGAGCTGTTTATTTCCCAGCAGACTTTAGATTCCTGTCTTCAAGGAGCTTACAATACAGTGAAATACACAGGCGTGTGTGTGATGAGGGTAGGTACATGGCTAGTTTTAAGTCAACTTGGCTAGAGCTCGAGTCATCTGAGAGAAGGGAACTTCAGTTGAGGGATTATCTCCATAAGATCAGGCTGTAGGGCATCTTCTTAATTAGTGATTGATGGGAGGACCCAGCCCATTGTGGGTGGTGTCATCCCTAGGCTGGTGGTCCTGGTATGTATATATGAAAACAGGCTGAGCAAGCCCCGGGGAATAAGCCAGTCAACAGCACCCTTCCAAGGTCTCCGCACCAGCTCCTGCCTCCAGGTTCCCGCCCTGTTTGAGTTCCCGCCCTGACCCCCTTGGTGATGGACTACTACCTGGAAGTGTAAAGGAAAACAACCCTTTCTCCTGACTAGCTCTTGGTCATGGAGTTTCACGCAGCAATAGAAACGCTGACTAAGACAGTAGCTGGCATAAGACAGATGATGGATGTAGGGACAGATGATGGGTGATGGACAGGTAGGTGACGGATCTTTAAAGATGTGGTGTTTGAGGTGACATCCAAAGCCACGGAACATAGTCACCCAGAACTCACAGACTCAAGGCCTCTTCCTCTCCCCACAAGTACTAGCCTTCTTTCTCTTACCAGGGCAGTCACTGCTTCCACAGTCATCCCTGCCTCCCTGCTTCATCCTTTAAGGTCCACAAACTTCCCAACAGTCGGGAGGATCCAAAAACCTCACTTGGCCTAAGCACGTTGCTTTCTGGGTTAAAATCGGCCAACAGCTCTCCCTAAACTGAAGAGCCACTTCAGACACCCTAACCAGACCCCTGCCACCAGGAACCAAAGCATCTCCGTAGTCTCCTCTCCCTCCCTGTCTCCTCAGGATGCTCACACTGCCACACCATTTCTCCCTCTGGTGACTATGGGCCACCAATTCCATCTTGGATGCTCGCTGTTTGGGGAACATCTCAAAGACCCCAGATGGAGCCCTGGTTTGACATCGTTCACACTCTGCTGTGTCTGTCACGGGGACGGATCTTCCCAAGACTGGGGCACAGCTCAGGTTTTTCTTAGTTCCAAGTATCAATAGACATCAACTGAAGGTGCGCTAGTGTGAGCAGATCCCATAAACTGGGCTTGGAGTCCAACCAGTCAGTCAGCCTGCTGATCAGGTAGATTGCTGAGGCTCTCCACTGCTTATGGTATCCCCCAAGTCTAGACTCGGGCCTGGCACAGAGTGGATGGATTAGTAAATGTGAATGGAATGAGATGAACAAGCTCCCATCCCAAAACACCCCGAGCCAGCCAGGGCCCTTTCCTGGGGGGCAGAGCAAGAGGGAACCGACCATGCTAGGTCTCCACTAGTGATCCTGGGCCTCGCATGTGGAGTGTGGGCAGATGCTGAACGCTGAGAAATGGAGCTCAGAGCTCTTGCTCCTGGACGTGCGTTCCCCAGGACTGATAGACCACACTACTATGCTAGGGAGCGCTCTTGGCCTGATACGCAATGAAGGTCACAGCTGTCCGTCTCTAGGCTGAGTCCAAGGATGCGTCTGTCCCCATGCCAACAGTCTCTCCGGCCCCTCCACTCCTAGAAGGGGCATGCTCTGTTGGCCAGGGTTAACACGAAGTTCTCCCCAGAAGCCCCTTAGTCTTAACTGTATGGTCCATAAAGGACTTCCCAACACAGGAGTGTGCCGCCTCAGTCTCTCTCCTGAAATGCTTGTTTCTGGATGACGGCCACTGTCCCTGTGCTGATCCCTTGGCTTTCTGGCAATCCACACTGGGGGCAGCCACCAAGCCCTGAGTCTAGGACCAGCAGCTCAGGGGTGGCCGGTGCCTCCAAAGAAGCCACGAGACAGGCAGAAAATGCAGAACTTTTCGCACGAATTTGAATGTATCGTGAGTATTTTGTTATTTCAGTTAGATAACCGAGGTTGAGGGCAGTAGCCACCTGAGGTGACCCTCGAGACCTTCTCTTTTAGATGGTGTCTCACTTGTGGGGCCCCAGTATGCCACACATCTGAGATTCTACCGCCTACACCTTTGGAGTAGTTGAGATTTAGAGGAGTGTACCACCATGCCCTGATTAAGGTCACATTTTTAAGTGAATTTGAGTTAATTGTTAGACTCCAAATCCCAGAATTTTAATGTTTTACAGTGTGGCTATTGGCTCTGAGAATCACACAGATTTGATATTTTTAAGAATTGTTTATTTTATTCTATGTGCATTGGTGCTTTGCCTGCATGCTTGTCTGGGTGAGGATGCCAGATTCCCTGGGACTGGAGTTATAGACAGCTGTGAGCTGCCATGTGGTTTCTGGGAATTGAACCCGGGTCCTTTTGGAAGAGCAGCCAGTACTCCCAACCGCTGAGCCATCTCACCAGCCCCAGATTTTTTAAAAAGCCTATTTTAAACACAAATTTGAAGAGTTGTCTTTGAAATTCAAGCAAATTTGAATGACTCTGGAAATCACAGGGGACTTGGCTTTTTAGATGATAAAAATGATAGTTCGAATTTATGGAAAAGAAAATAGTTCTGAGGGTCCAAGTAGATTCCATGTGAAGCATTTCCTCTGCCCTGTAACAGGATGTGTGTTGGGCAAAGACTCCACAGAACCCCAGTTTCCTTCCTTCCTTCCTTCATCTTTTTATTATCCTGTTAAAATAAAAAATGCAGCAAACATCCTCCGCACAGTCCTGGCCCAAATTCCTAGTGTGGCCGGTAATCAACAGCTCTCATGAAGGCCACCTCCTGTGTGATGCTGGAGAGAACATGGCTCTGAGAGGCTTGCTGCGTCTTCCTTTACTGTTCCTAGGAAAAACCACTCCTTACAGTGGGGGAAGTACATGCCCATTACTTACAAGGCTGCACATGTTTCAGCGTCCACAGGTTAGCTGTGATAGCTGTTTCTATGCTACAGTAGCTTTCAAGAGTGTGTCACATGATACCCTGTGAATTTTCTCTATGTCAGAAAGTAGAGAGAGACCGAGAGAGAGAGACAGACAGACAGACAGAAAGTACACTTGCTCAGTTGCTAGAGCCTTCCTTCAGAGACAGCATTGCAGTCTGCTATTGAGGAGTATTAGTGTAAGATGTGTTACATTCATTTATGCTGTGGGACATTTGTCTAATGATGCAAAGATGTGCTGTATTCCTTTATGTTGCATTTGCTTAACTCTGTAAAGCTGTGCTGCTTTGCTTGCCTAAAACACCTGATTGGTCTAGTAAGGAGCAGAGTGACCAATTGCTAGGCAGGAGAGAGAAGTAGGCGGGGCTGATAGGCAGGGAGAATAAGTAGAAGGAGAAATAGAGGGAAGAGAACAAGGAGTGGAAAAGGAGGAGGAGACGAGGACGCCAGGGGCAGCCACCTAGTAGTCACCCAGCCAGCCATGGAGTAAGATCTAAAGAAAGATGTACAGAATAAAGAAAGGTAAAAATCTTAGAGGCAAAAACATAGTTAAAGAGAAATGGGATGATTTAAGTTAGAAAAGGGGGCTAGAAACAAGCCAAGCTAAGCCCAGGTATTCAGAAGTAAGAATGAATCTCTGTGTATTTATTTGGGAGCTGGGTGGTGCTCCCCCCCCAAAAAAAACAACTATAGTCTGCAGTTGGTGAATTTGACAGTTTGAATGTAATTGGTTCCCATAATCTCTCAGGGAGTGGCACTATTAGGAGGTGTGGCTTTGTTGGGGTGGGTGTGGCCTTGTTGGAGGAAGTGTCACAGTGGGGGTGGGCTTTGAGGTTTGCTATGCTCAGGATGCCACCCAGTGTGGCAGGCAACTTCCTGTAGGACCCTCAGCTACTTCTCCAGCACCATGTCTGCCTGCAAGTCACCATGCTCCCCATTATGATGACAATGGGCTGAACCTCTGAAACTGTAAGGGAGTCACCCCAATAAAATGATTTCTTTCTAAGAGTTGCCATGGTCATGGTGTCTCTTCACAGCAATAAAAAAACCTTAACCGAGATAGTGGGCACTCTCAGTTTGGTCAAAACTAAGGAAACCACAGAGTTCTCATGCGTCCTATGAGTCCAGGTGACCAGGGAAGAAGTGTGAGTTGCATCTGAGGCTCTGGACTTGGTGCCCCTGGAGCTGCAGTCCATGTCTTGCTGGAGAGGATCTACCCAGACCGCCCATCTGTGAGAGCCAGCTGTGTTGAGATATTACTTATGATTTGACAAAACTTGCCTGGGGATCCAAATGCAAAGCTAGCCACACTAGTCAGCCATAGACACCAGGCAGTGGCGGCACACACTTTTAATCCCAGGTCTCAGGAGACAGAGGCAGATGGACGTCTGTGAGTCCATGAGCTCCCTGGGCCACACGCCTTTGATTCCAGCACTAGAGAGGTCTGTAAGGAAGAAGCAAAGGGTCTCATGTGAGATTCAGATTCCAGTCACAGGGAAGACAGGATCTCCATTGCAGCCTTGGCAGAGGTAAGAGCTACTGGCTGGCTGCTTTGCTTCTCTGATCCTCAATTTGAACCCCAGTATCTGTCTCAGGGTTTTTATTATTCATGCTACAGCCAGATGCTGTGGGTAGAAGGCTTGTACCCCTCAAAGTTCCCACATGGCCTCATGCCACCACCCCAAAGTCGTGCTATAAAGAGGGGGCCTTCTGGAGGAACTAAGGTCACAGGCTCCACTATCAGCATTAGGCTCAGTGCCACAGTCCAAGAGTTTTCCTGTCCTTTTCACTTACGAGTGATGCCTCTCACTAGACCCAGAGTCTGCTGGGCCTTCACCCTGGAGCTTTCCAGTCTCTGGAATGAGAGCAGCGAGTCCCTAAACCACGTTGACCGAGCTAGTCAAGCCAGGAAGGGAGCAGAGCGCAAGGAGCCATGGAAAGTAGGCTTCTCGGATCAGTGGTACCTTCAGTTGCTTGAAGAATCAGAGGGTCACAGAGAAGGCACCAAAGTGTCTCTAGGGAGGAGGGAGGAACTGAAGACGAGATGGCAGGAGTTCCCAGCCTGGGTGAGAGATGGCTCCTGTGGAAGCCCCTCTTCCTCTCCTGGCTCAGACCCAGATCCATTCGCAAGCAGAGCCAGGCTTGGCCCAGAGATCCATGGGAAGAGACGGGCAGAGGGCTGGCCCTGCATCCAGATGCCTGGCTCATTACACTCTGCCCAGAATTTCCGTTTTATCACTGAGCAATGCAGAACATGCCAGTGCTTGGCGAGTTGTAGTCCCCATCAGAATCAGACCCCTCAGCTCCTGTGCCTCAGGTCCTGGCAAACCATGCCTCCTGCCCACCAAAGATCCCCACAGAGAGCGTAAGTCAACCCCTCTCCGTATGTCCTGCAGGTTGGGCATGTGCAGCATAGTCCCAGCCGCAGGTTTATTTGCTGTTTTGTTCATGTGTTCGTCCTCAAGCATTCTTCCTGCTTTTTTATTTAAAACTCTAATGTATGTTCATCAGAAGAATCACGGGAAGAGATAACGGAGAGGGCAAGATCCCAGCCCTCAAGGTGACAGCAGTGACTAGATGTTCCCGTCTGTTCACGCAGATCGTGTTTTCAGGTATCTGCTAACTCCTAAGTTCACTCCACGTTACACTCTGCAATCTCTTTCCTCTTAACACTGTATCTGCGGCCTTTCTCCTCCATCAAGGACCACACACTAACCCTCCTCAGTGGGGCACTAAGCAGCTCCAACCAGGGGCTTTTGCTTCTTCGTGCTGGCTGTTGCTATTACAAAGCGGACACACTACGCGTGCGTGCATGTGTGTGGATCTGGGTGAGCTCAATGGCTGTTTCTAGTCCTCCTATATTACTGGCACAGGGTGAAGAACAGGCTTGTGCCTGCGCCTCTCTGTGCGTGCATGCACATGTTCCCACAGGACAGGAGTTCAGAAAGGGAAGGCATAAATTAAAGGATGTGTGCATCCTTAGTTTTGAGAAATCCTGCCAAATACTGTAAAAAAAAAAAATGAGCCAAGCTTCACTCCTACTGGCAGAAGCTGAACCATTCACTTGTGCTCTGGTGTTGTCTTGGCTTTTACTAAAGGGCATGTTTAGACACAGAGAAAATGCTGTTCCTGGCCTGGCCATAAGATTTCTGCGTGGCACATGATGGCGGACACTTTCCAACACTGGCTGGGATGTCCCACGAAAAGTTACCTGTGTGTGAGGGGAGGGAGGATCTGAGGACATTTTCTGAGAAACCCCAAGAGACAGGCAGAGGCAGGACAGAGATATCTGGGGATCCACTCTGTCAAGCAGCTCTCCTTTACAAGGAAAATAACCTCTTTCTTAGTAGATAGTCCACATCCCTTCTCTCTCTGTCTCTGTCTCTGTCTTTCTCTCTCTCTCTCTCTCACACACACACACACACACACACAATCCACAGGACACACAACACACTGGAGGTACCATTTACTCTCCTCTTTGGCCCTTCCAATAGCTGAGCATCTATGTAACAAGCTCCTAGTGCAATGTGATTCTGGGGTCCACTGGAAGTGTGTCTCCATGGGTTAGATCTCAGCTGTGTAGCTAATGTTAAAATTCTCACTGCTTTGTCTACTTAGGCTATGCCTGCTGGCATGACGAGAGTCTGCAGTGTGCAGACTGTGTGTTGAGTCTAGGTGGCCAGACTGGAGTAGAAGAAAAGTTTAATATCTGAGTTCATCCACAAAACATTCCAATAAACCATCTGCCTCCCCCGATGCTCAGATAAAACAATGATGGCGTCTGGAAGACAGAACTAATGGGCTGTTTCAGTAGACCCGTATCCATGGGACTGGAGAGGATGGAATGTAAAGTGAGTCCTGGCCGTGGAGATTTCACACGGCACCTCAGTTGAGTGTCCTTCCCAGAGGGACATCAGGTAATGTCCTCAAACCACAGGCTTTCCCCAAGGTCTGGCATCTGGGTGACCCTCGGCCTGATGGTGAATCTGCAGAGCTGTGCAGACCCTGCCTGCAGCTTGGCATCCCTAGGTAACTAATATCAGAAGCCATGGGCATCTCAGTTGGCTTAGAGAGCCTGCTCTGACCCACGGCCCAGAACCCAAACTGCTCGGGCCCTAGGTTTGTAAGTGCCGTTATTTTCTCTTATTACCACTTTCAATTAAGTCCTTGTTTAGAACACAAAGCTAACAGCAGAACCCCTTCTTGGGCTTCAGTTACATTATGGTTGGGGCTCTGGTTTCTTTTTTTCAGTCTTCTCTCTCTCTGTCTCTCCCTCTGTCCTCAGTTCTATGAAGTGAACAACTGACAACATCAGTGATAAAGCTCTTGGCTGTGGACTCAGGACAGGAGGGGCACACACTTCCCACAGTGACCTTGCCATGATATACCAGTCCATTATTCTACTATAACAGAATATCTGAGGTGAGTTAGTATGGAAGAAAAGAAGTCTCTGTCTTGTTTCCTTCAGCCGCTGTGATAAAACACAGACACATGCAAAGTTGGGGGAGGAAGGGGTTAACTTCATCTTACAGGTTGGCCTGTCATTGAGGGAAACCAGGGCAAGGAAATCCTTGTTCCCTCTGGATTTCTCAGCTGTATGTGTTATGAAGCCAGGCCCCCTCCCTAGGGATGGCCACCCACAGTGGGCTGGGCGCTCTTCCCCTTAAGAAAAAGCCTCACAAACACCGTCACAGGCCAGTCTGATGTGGGCAATTCATCGTTTGAGGTCTCCCCTTCCCGAGTTCCTGTCACGTCGAGAGCTGACAGTTTGTATCATCGCTTTGGAGGATGTCTAGATGAAGGCATCATGGCAGAAGGTATCGCAGTGGTGTGTGTGGGGGTCAGTGTGGAAGGAAGAGATCACATGTTCAAACAGGAAGCCCAAGACCAGGTCAGAGGGCAGGCCCACTCTCCCAACAACTAAAGACCTCAGGTGTCCCGAGAGCTACACTAACACCCTCTGAAGACAGCTCTCCACTGGCTGAGAGGCCTGTCATGAGCCCCACCTCTTAAAGGCCTGTATCACCACTGTACCACCATGTTTAAGACCAAGCTTCCAACAGATCTTTAATGGACATGCCTGGACCGCAGCAGAGGGCAATGCCCTCCCAACCCAGAAAGCTTGGGAACGGGTGTCAGGGCCTGGAAGTATCTCTCCTTTTAGAAACAGCCAGAGGACAAAGACCTAGGTAAGTCCCTATGGGAAATGCTGAAGAGGGGACACTTGCATTCTGTGGGAACCCTCTGCCCAACAGGTGCACAGACAGGTAGGTGCCTTCCGTGACAAGGGAAAGAAAATTCGCCAGAACAGAAGCTCATAAAGAGTCTGCCATGTGCTAACTGTGGCAGCTCTTCGCTTAAACTCCTCCAGGAAAACCGTCAGATACGAACTCTGCCCATTTTACAAGTGGAGAAACTGAGGCACAAAGATCAGCGACTCTCCCTTTTAGAAACAACGGGACGGAGGCTTACATCTGTAGAGCCAGAGGCGTGTGAGGAAAGCCCCGGAGAGAACAGGGATGGATGGGGTGAACACTGGAGTCTGTGCTGTCAACTGGGCATCCCTTGCAACCCTGTTCCAAGAGGCTTCTCGCAGCTCTCCACCTGGCTCACAGGCTCTTCTTGGAGAACTTTCCATCCCCCATAAACCGACCCCGAGTGCCGACTTGGAAAGCAGAGTCACTTCTCATTCCTTTCATGTGTATTTTTCAAACCTGGGCGTGGTGGCACAGGCCTGTAATCCTGGCACTTGGAAAGCCAAGACAGGAAGACTGTGAGTTCAAGGCCAACCTGGGCTGCACAGCATGACCTGAAAAACAAAACAAAACAAAACAAAACAAAGCTAAGCTCAGCAAAGGAAAACAAAACAAAAGCCATCTGCCACTAGACAGAAAATTTCCCATGGTAGCCGCTACTTCCTGCCTGACTGCTGTAGGTTGCCCGGCCATCAGAAGACGGCGGGCAGAGAGGGCAAGCAGGCCAAGCCACACCAGTCACCATTCCAGAGAGCCTGAGCTGGGCACATCATGCCCCCCGGCAGCAGGCCCAGCAAGGCCTTCCCCTTCCAGCAGACCCTCAGTTGCTCTGACTGGGAAGCAACAGAGCTAATGAGTGAAATGCCCTGCTTTGTGTCAGGGAAGCAAACGCCCACCCCCACCCCAACTCCAGACTTTGAGGGTCACCTTGCCTCTTGTGTTTCCACAAATACTTTGATGTGACAGCAGCTGCGTGTCTCTTCCTCCGTGTGTTCTTGAAGTCGTACGTTGGTTTAATTATCTCATCTTTGATCAAAGCCTCCAGTCTTCTCTAGACTTGAATTCAGGGACAGAACAAATGCATCTAGGAAGGGAGCAGCGGCCCTCCCCGCACACACCCTCTCTGAGACCTCAACCGCCCACTGGCTGCTAGGGCATAGGGATCTCCCACGCATTGCCCACTCCTGGCTGGCTGCATTTTGCTTCTCTTCCGGGGGGTGTTCCTGTGTCTGAGCTGAAGGAGACGGAGCATGAAGAAGCTGAAAGATCTCTAACAGAGGACAGGCCCGGAAGTGTCCATGGAAGATGGCCAATCCCTGCCAATGGGGTGGAGGAGTCAGACATCTGGCTGCTGGTTTGTTTCCTGCTGAAATTTAGGGCAAAGGGGCCCCTAGAAACTCCAGTCCGGGCGGGTGGAGAAGAAAGAGAGAGTAGGAGTGGAAATCAGATGCCAGAATCCAGCAGAGAGAGAGAGAGAGAGAAAGAGAGAGAGAGAGAGAGAGAGAGAGAGAGAGAGAGAGAGAGAGAGAGAGAGAGAGAGAGTATGGTTATGTGGTGTGTGTGTGGTGTTTGTGTGGTGTGTGTGTGTGTGTGTGTGTGTGTGTGTACCACTCTTCTGTATGTTTTGGGCTGGAAGGAGGTTTGGCGCGGCACTGCAGGCCCACAGCTTCCGCGAGCGGGCTGCATCTGGGAGGGCCTTGCATGTTAACCCTTGGCCCCAGCCCATGCGTTCGGGGGAGCCCGCCCGAGGCTTTGGTCCAAAGTCCTGCCAGATAAGAGACACAGGAGTGAACCTAGAATTCCTCGTCCATGGTGCAAACCCAGATGAAGGACGAGAGCCCACGGCGCTGAGCGTGCCCGTGGCGCCAGGCCTTCCCGGCTTCCATCACTTCATGTCCCTTCATGCAGGTAAGGACGGACAAGGGCTCACCTCCGTCTCGCGCCATCCAGTATTGTCAGGACTATTAATCCCATTACACAGAAGAAGAAACAGGGTCTGCAAAAAAGTAAGCAACCTACACCTCAGAGCCTGGTTGGGCCCAATTCAGGTTCAGATCCATTCCATCACCTGGTATCCCAGGACCTGTGATGAAAGGTACTCCACACGGCCACTGTGGCTCTGCATTCAGGACGCTGCTTCTGGGCCAGATAGAATAGTGTCAGTTGTCAAACCCTGAGGCTTCCTGAAGTATCTGTGTCACAACAAGGCAAGCCAATCCAATTTGAGACCATCTCCTCCAAAAGAGCTTCAGTTAATAGCTCCGTGGTTCAGACGGATGGTCACCGAATTGGTAGCACACAATTCTTTTCAGCTTTGCATGTTTTAATGCTTTCACAGTGTCTGGGGAGACGGTTCTTATTTTATGTTTAAAACATCACACAGAAGTGATGCACTGATCTCCCTTCCTTCCCTTCTTCCAAGCACAGCTCGGCCAGCATTTGTTGGGAACTGTACCTGATGCTGTGAGGAGGGCAGTCAGGCCAAGCGAACGGAAACGCTGACTTCATGGTGGAGGTAACCGACCACACATAAGACAACACATTTGAAACTGCAGTGATGCCCCTTCGTAAATGTTAGCACTTGCCTGACAGAAAAAAAATCGGCAGGAATACCCATGCTCCTCATGGGGAGAGACCTGCAGGGGACCCAGGAGCCCTGGAAGGGTGACAGCAAGGACCCTTTTGTCAGGCAAGACCATAATGAGTATCAGAGTCTGGATCAGAAAGCACGGTGGCTTCTGAGGTCCTGGGGGTGGGCGAGCAGCTAGTTCGCAAGTGCCCTTAGTGACCTGCGTGCCCGCCAGTGGCTCCAGCTGCCAGCCGTGCAGGAAACGGTACCAGCTTCATCCAATATGCCAAGATTATCCAGGTCTGGCTGGTAAAACACCCGAGCCAAGATGTGCAGATGTGCCCTCGGGCCAGATTTGCTTCACCCGGAGGGGCCAGTGCTCTCTTCCAGTGGATGGTAGGGCACTCTGGGCCACTGAAGGGCTGTCCATACAAGGACACTGCAGGGTGTCAATCAAGAGGCTTTCTTCCTCGTCGGAGCAGGGCTAGCTAGCTCCCATGAAAGACAAAAGCCAAAGCTTGCCCCTTCCACCTCCGTGGCTGTCCCTGGGGAGTCAGACAGGCTGAAGGGATTTTATCAACTGAGGGCGTTGTTTCTCAAGCTCATGCCACCGAACACCCTCCTCTCCTCAATGCGCCCCTCTCCCCTTTGAGCAGCTGGCAATACAAACATTTGCTTAGCTTCCCGTTCATTAAAAATTAACGAATCTTATGTCATATCTTACCCCTTTACAACACCTTCAAGTGACGAATTTGCAGGCCTGACAACCCCGGGAGATGGGTGACCCACCAAGTTTTGTCACTTTGGCTGTACTCACACCGCTCAGCAGATGGCACAGTCAGGCATTAACTCCCGTGCGTGTATTTTGTCACCCCTTTCCTCCACTTACACAATGAGGAGGGTTGCTGTCCGCCTTGTACGCCATCATACACCCAGCACCTAGAAAGAGGCCCGGCCTGTAGCAGGCGGCCAGTAACTACGAGTGCAATGGGCTGACTATTGAGACGTATTTTACAGATGAGCCCTGAGACTCAGCCAGGTTGATCCACCCAGGTGTTAAAGGGTTGAGACGCAAAGGGACACCCCGAGTTTCCTCGGGGACTCCCGCTGGGATACTGCCCACCTTTGGGTGGCATAAATAGGCAAACACACCTGGCGAGGCTAGCCTAACAGTGCACGCTTGCTAACTCGGGGCTCGTTTTCAGTTGAGGGCACTAAAACGATAGCACGAGAAGAGGGGGGGCACTGGCCAGAGTCAAGAGGGAAGCCGAGGGACGCAAGCCCGGGGCCACAGAGATGGGCTGGTGCGCGACTGTCAGGTGCAGAAGGACAGACTGTGGTGCCTGTTAGCACACGCTGGCGCACGCTGGCCTCCTGCGATCTCTCGTCTCACGTCTACCTGTGGCTCCGCACAGCTCTTCCCACTCCGCCCCCACCCTGAGCTTCTCCAGCCGAGTGGCTTCCCTTCTCCCAGCTTCGCCTTCCCACATAACCCAGCCACTTCAGGTAACACTCTCTCTTTCGGTTCCCCTCTCAGTCTCTTCTCTCTGGGTCCTCTCCTCTCCTCCTCTCACCCCATCGCCATCGCCCTTCCCAAGGCCCGCTCCAGCCTGCTGGCCATGTTCGATCCACTACTTTCTCTCTCTGTTCAGGACTTTTCCAGATATCTCTGGCTGTAGTCTCCCTTGTATCTACAAACCAAACCAAACCAAACCAAACCAAAACAAAACAAAACAAAACCCTTCCCCTCGGCCATACCTTGGAGCAGTCAGACCTCCGGTTCATACATCTGGTGTCCAAACGCTCAGTTTATACAGTAATGCCCTGAGTGCAGGTGTAACATGAAAAATAAGAACCTAGAGACAGATACTGGGGTTCAAGCTTCAAGCTGAAGATCACAAAAGCAAAGCAGCCGGCCACCAGCTCTTACCTCTACCCCAGGCTGAAATGGCTGATCCTGTCTCTATGAGCTCTCACCAAGCCTCTGACTGCTGCCTCTCCTTACCGTGGCTGGAGAATCAATTCTTCCTGTCCTCAATGTGGCTGGAGAATGGATGCCAGCTCTGAGACCCTGTTCCTGTCTTAAATATCTTTCGTGAGTCCTGGGATTAAAGGCGTGTGATCCTGAATTGCTGAGATCACCTGTGTGTGAGCTGCTTCTCTTTAGGACTGGATCAACTTCATGTAGCTCAGTGTGGCCTTGAACTAACAGAGATCCGTCTACCTCTTAATTCTGAGTCCTGGGATTAAAGGTGTGTGCCTGCCTTCTATGGCTTTTGGCTGACTTTGCTTCCTGAATCCTCAGGAAAACTTTAATAAATCATAAATGATATATCATCACATATTTCTGTCTTTAAAACTTATTTTAAAGGTTTACTTGTTTTTATTTTGTATTTATGGGTGTTTTGCCTGCAGGTATGTTAAGTGCACCATGTATGTGCACCACAGAGGCCAGAAGAGGGCACTGGATCCCCTAGAACTGTCACTATAGATGGGTATGAGCTGCCATGAGGGTGCTGGGAATTGGACCTGGGTCCTCTGTGAGACTAGCAATCGCTCTTTGCCGCTGAGCTACCTCTCCAGTCCGCCTTCCTTATTTTTAAAAGCTCTTTGTATGTTGTGTGTTTTAGCTCCATGTTATGCCTATTTCAGGCATTTTTCTGATTTTGTAATTTACCTCAATGCAGGGGGGGGGAGGGCTTAGATAGGGCCTTGGTGTTGCTTAGGCTAGTCTAGAGTCTTCTACATAGCCCTAACTCATCTTGAATTCTCAGCAATGGTCCTGCCCCTGTTTCCCAAGTGCTGGCTTACAGGGGTGAGCTACTGTACCAGGCAATATCTTAATTTTGTGAAGCTCTTTAAACTTCAGAAATTAAGCCAGGTTGATGGTGGTATATGCCTTTAATCCCAGAACTTGGGAGGCAGAAGGAGCAGGTGGATCTCAAATGAGTCCAGGATAGCCTGGTCTACAGAGTGAGCTCCGAGACTGTCAGGGCTACACAGAGAAACCCTGTCTCAGCTCCCCCCCCAAATAAAAATAAAAGATGTGTGTGTGTGTGTGTGTGTAGAGAGAGAGAGAGAGAGAGAGAGAGAGAGAGAGAGAGAGAGAGAGAGAGAGAGAGAGGTGTGAGCATGTGTACTTACGCAGGGTGTTGACTTTTCTGTTGGGAATGAGACAGACTGACCCTGTGGGCTGCCTGGTGTGGGGCATTGGGAGCACCACTCACTCACTCCTTAGGGTCTTAACTGTCCCTGTCACTTCCTGGTCCCACTTGTCTCTGCACAGAGAGACTCCCAGGCAGATGTCTGGGTCTCCCAGTCCAGCTTCTCAATAATCAAGAGCAGAGCACGGGGCTGGCCTGGTCACATGACCAAACGGTCACTGACAGCAGTGGGAACAGAGCAGAAGCTTTTCTAGACAAACTTGAGCCTCGCTGCACAAACCTATAAATCACGCGTGAGGGAAGGGAGGGGAGGGGCCTCTCATCCTAACGTGAGTTTTCCCCTGCTCCAGACTCTGGCTCTCTGATGGAGGAGCGGAGGAGGAAGCCTCGGGAAATGATGTGAGCATACCTTCCCTCTTATCATCAAAGCACTGACCGCAGGCCTCTGAAACACCCGGCCGTCTCCTCTCCTGCCTGCCCTTGACCTCTGCCCGCCTGCTTTCTGGGAACTGCGGTCTGAGAGTAGGAAATGACATTCTTCAGAGTGCATCACAAACAACTCCCCCAAAATCTCCTTCCCCAAGTACCGAACCCCAGCAGCCTTCTAAGGCTCGGAGACAGCCTAATTCTACAGCAGCTCTGGAAAAGCCCAGCATGCCAACTGCTGAGGTTTGCCAAGGGTTTTTTTTGGGGGGGAGGGGGGGACAGGGACGCCTGTGGCCCAGGTAACACATGGTGTCACCACTTTGCCCACTTAGTCTAGGATTCTCTTTGGAGACATTCTCCCCAGGTTCAGTTGATCGGCATTTTCTATGCTTTTTCAATCTTGGGCCTTTGCTGTACCTTTGGCAATGTTGGCAAGCAGTGCCTGCGTGCCTGCGTGCCTGCCTGCCTGCCTGCCTGCCTGCCTGCCTGCCTGCCTGCCTGCCTGCCTGCGTGCGTGCGTGCCTGCCTGCCTGCCTGCCTGCCTGCGTGCATGCGTGCGTGCGTGCCTGCCTGCCTGCCTGCGTGCATGCGTGCGTGCGTGTGTGCGTGCATGCGTTCAGGGCTGGGACGGGGGCTGTCAGCATGAAGCTACTCACTCAAATTGCAAAACCACAGGCCCCCAGGAGAGCACTCCTGATTGACCGAGAGCCCCTGGGAAGCACGGCTATGTCTCCGGCTGTGCTGGGCAAAGTGCTCTATTTTCTATTTATCTTTAAATTCCACACTTCATGTTTTAGAACTTTACAGCTCAGAACGCCCTTATTTACATAGTTAGAATAAATACAGAGAATATATGCTGAGATCTTTATACCAATAAGAGAAAACATGATCACGGGAAAATGGGAATAAAAGGGAGCTCATTGCTCAGTAAGATTCCCATACTCAGTGTCTGACCCAGGAGGGTTAGCGCCACCCGTTCCTTCTCCTCCGGTCACTCTGAGCCCAGGCACAGTGGGAAAGGGGACACCTAGGGAGAACAGCTCTAGACCAGCCCAGCCTGGCTCCTTCCCTCCAAGGGCTCGGAGCAGGATGTGAGCACCCCTTTTCCCCAGGTTGCTGCGGCTGGCCATTATCTTGCCTTGGGATATTTTATTCAGTGCAGAGTCCCACAGAATCAGCAGTCAGCTAAGTCCTATCATAAGTTTGGGGGATGTTAAAGACCCCATTGTTCCCTGACTCCCCACGGAGGGACACAGCATCCAGAGGTCAGTTTATTTCCAGAAGGAGTTAGGATTACCCATAGCTTTACTAAGAGCAGCTCCTTATGCCAGTCATGTGGGGCTGAGGAAAATATGACAGGATATGGTTTTCCTTAACTTAAGTCTTCTGTAAAGAAAAATTCTTTTTTCTTTTTCTTCTTTTTTTAATTTTTTTTGAGGCAGGGTTTCTCTGTAGTTTTGGAAGCTGTCCTGGAACTCTCTCTGTAGACCACGCTGGCCTCGAAGTCACAGAGATCCACCTGCTTCTGCCTCCCCTCACCCCCCTCCCCCAATCCCAGTGCTGGGACTGAAGGCCTGTGCCACCACTGTCTGGCTGAGAAAAATTTCGTAAGGCCTTTATGTAACACGAGTTCTAATTGGTCTTAATAATAAAAACATGCAGCCAGATATGAGGGCAAATGCTAAAAGATCAGAGAGAAAAGAGCAAGCCACAGCCAAGTCTTACCTTGCTAACTCCTCAGCCGGAGCTCCTGTCTCCTCCTGCCTTACATTCCTCTCTCTTCCCAGTCACGCCACTTCCTGTCTATCTGTACAGACCTCCAGACCTCTATGGCTAACTAGTGGCTAGCTCCGCCCTCTGATCTTCAGGCAAGCTTTATTTGTTGTAGTACAAACACGATAGCACCACACCTTTTTAAGGAGTGCAAGCTGACCTCAGGATGTTTCGACCATGTTTCTTCACATTCTTCCTCGTCTTAGAATGCCCCTGGGAGGACTGCTAGGATAAGGACACTGGCAAAAGGACACAGGGACACCAAGATGGATGAACGCAGAGTTCAGTGGGGAGCAGGAAGCATCTGGAAGCAAATAGGAAAGGATGAAGCCTCTAGAGAAGAGGAAGTCACTGACTGGACTCTGCTCCAGGGTGGCGCTCTCTCTCTCTCTCTCTCTCTCTCTCTCTCTCTCTCTCTCTCTCTCTCTCTCTCTCTCTCTCTCTGTGTGTGTGTGTGGGGGGTTGCAAGCTACCTTGTGGGTCCTGGGAATCACACTTGGGTCATTTGTAAGATCAACACGTGCTCTTAATTGCTGAGCCAGCTCTCCAGCTAAACGAGTATGTTTTTGCCATTTAAAAAGTTGTTGATCTGGGGCTGGGGATGCAGCCCTGTCAGCAGAGTGCTTGCCTAACTGCACAAGGTCCTGAGTTTGATCTTGGGACCACATAAATTAACCAGTGATCAGGGCCTCTAATTCCAGCACTGGGGAGGTAGAGGCAGGAGATCAGGAGTTCAAGGCCATGAGATCCTGTCTCCAAAAAAAAAAAAAATTACCCGCAAGATAAAAATCGAATCAATAAACATAGAAATAAGGTCTGGTGGGATTGTGACAGAAAATTACATACATACATGTATAACTTCAAGTTAGGTTTTTTAACATTAAAAAAGAGGCAAATGCTTCCCCAAGACATGAAAATTCCATAAGATATTCAAAATGACAAAGAGTTTTTAGCAGCTCTTCCAAATCCACTTCCTTGTCTCTAAAAATGCTTTCAGAAGAATGACTATTTTTCAAGTAAAACACTCTCAAGGTGACAGAGCAGGTTTTTTTTTTTTTAAATCAAAATAATATGAAAGCCGAGCATGTTTAAGAGGCTCTCCCTTGACACTGGCGCCTCCACTGGTGCGACTCAAATGTAATGTGTTTTGCAATCTGATTTCTTTTCCTATTAATGCTACACCTCGGCTCTTCACCTGCCATTTTCTAGAAATTAATGGCATCGCCTGGGGTGGTGGTCCATGCCTTTGATCCCAGTACTTGGGAGGCAGAGGCAGTTGGATCTCAGTGAGTTCAAGTCAGCCTGGTCTACAGAGCAAGTTCCAGGACAGTCAGGGCTGTTACGCAAAGAAACACTGTCTCCAAAAACAAAAACAAAAAAAGAGAGAAAGAAAGAAAGTTAGTGACATCACTGATGGTTGCATTTGATAAATCTCTATTGTCTAGATTGGGAGTTTTTTTTTTAGTTTGCCTTTTATGTGGTAGGGCCTTGTGTGTGTGTGTTCTTTATTATTATTATTATTGCTGTTGTTCTTTCGTTATTGTTTTCTGTAGTGGCCAAAGCCCCAAACCCATCACTGTGTGCTTTCTTAGCTTGAGTCTGAGGCCTGTAAGACAAGCAGCTGGGAATGAAAGCTTGAGCTGAGGGAGACTTCAGGCTAGAGCCCTGTGCCTTGTAAGTGGCCCAGGAGGCAAGGGTGGAGGGAGCGGGGAAGAACTTGGCCTTCATCGTTTCGTTCAAGCCTTTCCACCAGCCGGGCTTCACCAGCTGTGCTGGATACCTCGGTGACCCCAGGAGACAGCTCAGGCAAGGGAGTGGGCAGAAGCAAGTGCGGTAGGTGGCCTTCCTGAGAGGAGTTTGGAGATGACACAGATCACAAAGGGCCTCGTTGAACCTCTTTCCACTGTAGGCAGCTGGGGCTTGGTGCAGCTGGAAGACTTGGCAACAGCATGTCTCCCACTGAGAGTCAGGCTGACTGTGGGAGGTGAGGTATTGGTCCGTATGGTCCTGACCTGCTGTTCACTGAGAACAGATGCATGAGTACTATAGATCTGCATCTGTCACTTGTCCCGGGCAGCCATCAGAGGCTCCTGCAGCTGACAAAGAGCCACAGTGCCGGGAAGGAACCAGTAAGGGCCGGTGTAGAAGCTGCTCATCATTTCCCAGAAGTAGCCCAGTTCCTAATAGAGCTCAACACGGCTTACTTAAAGGAAGACATCAGAAATCTACTGGTTTCTTGGCTGAGATGGGCTCACGGTGCTCCCTGGCTGCCTGGGAAACTCCTTTCTTCGGGAGAGACGTCTTTATTCTGTACGTCCTTGAAGGAGAAAGCCCCTGTGACCACTTAGAAGAGGAGAATCATTGCCCTGGCTGCTGCACAGGACCAGAGTTCAGCAGGAGCATTGTGTGGACGAGGACTGCCTGTGGGGGGGGGGGGGGAACGGCAACAGCATCATAAACAGCAAAGAGAAAAGACAATATATTGCCAGGCATGGTGGCACACACCTACAATCCTGGCACTTGGGTGGGGGATGCAGAAAGATGAGGAGTCAATGGTCACCCTATACCACATAGGCAGTTCGAGGTTAGGCTGACCTGCATGGGACCCGGTCTCTTACACACACACACACACACACACACACACACACACACACACACACACACACACGAATAGACAATTCAATAAAAAATGGCAGTGTTTCCAAGAAAAGTAATGTCAGGATGGCAGTCATTAAGAAAGCAAATAAAGATTGCTGGTAAGACAAGGATGGAAGGGAATCTTATGTACCCCTGATGGGAATCTGATGGGAGCTCAGAAAGGAGGATCCGCAAAACCCTATGAAGAGACACACTGGAGCACTAATTCTAGTTGGTATTAAGGATAAAAACCAGACACAGTTATTGGGGTTAATGCTGAAGATCAGAGAAGCAAAGCAGCCAGCCACTAGAGAGTTCTCACCTCTACCATTGCTCAGACCGAAAGGGCATCCTGTCCTCAGACTGTGTCTCCAGACTGCACCTGTCTCCACCAAACCTCAGACTGCACTGAACTCCTGTCTCCTCCCGCCTTGTATTCCTCTCTCCATCCAGCCATGTCACTCCTGTCTCCACCTCCCTAGTGTGGGATTAATGGCGTGTGATCCCAAGTGCTGGGATCAAAGGTGTGAGCTCTGCTCCTCTTTAGACTGATTCACTCTCGTGTAGCTCTGGGTGGCTTTGAACTCACAGAGATCCGTCTGCCTCTGTCTCCCAAGTGCTGGGATTAAAGGTGTCGGCTACCACTGCCTGGCCTCTAGGGCTAACTGGTGTGGCTAGATTTGCACTCTGATCATCAGGCAAGCTTTGCTTGTTAGATCATAAACAAAATGTCACCACAGAACTACCGTCCAGAAATGGAGGGCACACCAGTGATCCAGATCTTGAGGCTGAGTCACGCCTGGGTCAACCTGGGGCTACGCCTTCTGCTGGAAGCCCATATTAGGACAATGGAAGAAGGAAGGGGTTAGTGGTCACCGGCTTGCGCTCACCTTGTCAGTCAGCTCATCACTGACATTAGAGTCGGGATTCCAGCATATACAGAAGACCAGCTGAGACACCCAGCCTTGTGGGACTGAGCAGCTACTAGATTCTTAGACTTTTCCTTCACAGTTCGTCATTGTTAAACTGTAGCCTACAAATCATTCAAATACATTCACACACACACACACACAGAGAGAGAGAGAGACAGAGAGAGAGAGAGAGAGAGAGAGAGAGAGAGAGAGAGAGAGAGAGAAGAAAGCATTTAATTGGGGCTAGATTACAGTTTCAGAAACAGAGTCCATTATTTCATGGTGAGGAGAGCAAGAGCAGGCAGACATGGTATGAGAGCAGTGACTGAGAGCTCACATCTGATCTGATCCTGAGCGGGAGGGAGGGAGAGGGGGAGGGAAGGAGGGAGGGAGGGAGAGGGAGAGAGAGGGAGAGGGGAAGAGAGGGAAAGAGAGGAGGGGGAGAGAGAAAGTGAGGGAGAAAGAGAGACAAAGAGGGAGGGAGAGAGAGGGAGGGGAGAGAAGGAAAAAGAAAGGGAAGAGGGAGGGAGGGAGGGAGAGAAGGGAAGAGGAGAGGGGGAAGAGAGAAAGTGAGGAAGAAAGAGAGAGAGGGAGGGGGAGAGAAGGGGAGAGAAGGGGAGAGAGGGAAAGAGAAAGGGAGGAAGGGAGGGAGGGAGTTAAGTGGGTCTGATACAGGCTTTTGAAACCCATGATGGGTAGCCGTGGATGGCCTTGAACCCATGTTCTTCCTTCCCCGGGAGACTCCTGAGTACTAGGGCTGCAGGCGCGAACCATGCACTGCTTTTGGAAGAGTGGAACTCTGCTTGAAGGAGGTAGAGAAGGACAGCCTTTTCCCTCACATACTGTTCATCTATTGGCGTCTGTTAGGGTCTCTTCAGGGAGTGAGCTCTCACTTTCCATGTTCCTAGAAAGTGAGTCTGACCCAATTGTTTGGGCAGGGCTGGCTCAGAGCCACTGGACAGTGCTGTCCCTTGGGTAGGTGTCCAAGGGTGGGCACAGATGAACAGGACCCTCAGCGTTCACATCTCTGAAGGGCTCTTCCGTCTGAAGCAGCGCGAGGCGGTCCTTTTCTGAGGATGGCATCTTCACGTCAGCTAAGTCAGCAGGAGGGGAGAAGGGGAGAGAAAGGGGTGCAGAGACACAGGAATACGGGGCCCCTGAGGTTCACAGGGGCAGCTGGAGCCTCTCTACCCCTGCTTGCCCCTGAGCCTCCCATTGTCTGGGCTGGCACATGGCCCCTCCAGGCTAAGTCACGTGAGCTACTTCTGAAGGAGGCAGCAGTCTGGACCCCAGAGGTTTAGACTCAGTGCTGAACCACGGCCTCTCTGGGCTGTGATGGATGATGCCTTCCTTGGCTGTGACCATAGCGGGAAGAGGGTGTTCCAGACGCCTCCTCCTTTCCACTGTCAAGGACATTGCTGTGAGGCAGCTGCCTGGCCCTCTTCAGCACTAAACCCTCACCTGTGCTTCCCAGAACAGGCCCTCTTTAGGGATCTGCCATCCCTCACCCCCTGGCTCCAACCCTGGCATGTGGCTCCTGCTTGCTCTACCTCTGTGACTTGGAACATACCAGACTTTGACCTCAGCTCAGGGGCCTTGACCTAGGTTTTTTCCCGCTGCCTGGGCAGCTCTTGGAGACCTCTCTTTTCCCCCAGCTGACTATGTCATGTGTCAGCCTGGATGTTAGTCATACTAATTCCTCTTCCTATGACCTTGGCTTTCCCATTTAAGACCTGACATCATTCTGTTCTTTTCTGTAATTATACGTCTAATGTTGCTTTCTTTCCCTCGTCTGTAAATGCCTTGGGCGAGGTCTGGTTTTTGTGGCCCCCTCCCTGGGCTCTGACACTGGCTGCCCCTGCTGAATTGCTGAGGAATGAGGCATATACAACTGCCAGCTACTGGTCCATGGACAGGCTCCTGGACACAGCAGCAGGATGCTGATTTTAGCAACAGGGTATCTTCTCTGGGATGCCTGCCAAGGAGATGCCGCAGAGAAGCGTGGCCTTACTTTGACTTCAGCATAACAAGAAGCAGAGGCACTGGATTCCAGGAAGCATCCACAGTGGCACAGTTGGCAGGATGGGTGGCCACCCCAGACTGGGGACTGTCTTGTCACAGGTCTCACATCCTCTAGGGGAAGTCTCGGGCCACTGCAACGGAAAATCAGCTCGGAAACCCAAGGCACAATCTAATTGACTTCCACAGCACGAGGACAGCATCTGTGGAGTTCAGAGGCGGTCTTAGGAATGCAGAGCAGCAAAGTTGGCAGCCTCGCAGAGTGAGGTGTGCCCAGCGGTTGAGTGGATGAGAGAATGAATGAATGACAATTCCTGTTTTAGTTAGGGTTCTGTTGCTGTGAAGGGCCACCATGACCAAGGCCATTCTTGTAAAGAAACACGTTTCACTGGGGATGGCTTACAGTTCAGAAGTTTAACCCATTATCATTATGGTGGGAAGTATGGTAGTGTGCAGGCAGACATGGCAATGGAGAGGTAGCTGAGAGTTCTACATCAGGATGGGCTGGCAGCAGGAAAAGAGAGTGACCCATTCACTTGGGTCTGGCTTGAACATCTGAAACCTCAAAGCCCACCCCCAGTGACACAGTGGCCTCCAACAAGGCCACGCCTCCTAATTATTTCAAATAATGCCACTCCCTTGGGGGCCTGTGGGAGGCATTTTCATTCATACTACCTCAGTTTCCAAGATAACTAACTCTACATGCATTTTCAAATTACCCTCTAATACAGAGTGACTCCAGAACAAGGGTTTTGGAGTCACAGGGTCTGTCACTCACTACCTGTGCTAAGGTTTAGATGTGGATTGTCCCTCAGAGGCTCATGTGTTAGGGAACTGGCCCCCGGTTGATAGGTATAGTCATGGGAGAAGACTGGGTTCTGAGAACCTCCAATCTGACCAGTGGATTACTCCCTAGACAGATCCACAGTATGACAGCATCTGGGCGTCGGGGGCAGGGCCTTCTTGGAGGAAGGAGCTTATTGAATGCACACCCTGAAAATATACCCTTCTCATTTCCCCCTCCCTGCTCCACTTCCCGGCTGCTATGGAGTGAGCAGCCTCCTTCACCACACCCTCCTGCAGCCAAGCCATGAGCCTCCCCTCTCAGCAATGGATCTAGACAACCTCGTTCTCTCTCAGCAATGGGTCTGGCCAACTGTGGACTGAAACTTTGAAATCATCTTTCTTCCTTTAAATTATTTCTCTCAAGTGTTGTCAGTGAGACAAAAAAAATGACTAGCATATTGAACCTCAGAGCTTTTTTTTCATTGAAAATGAAGCATTAATTAAAAATTGACCACAGAGGGTGAATGCTGAATGAACGAGTGGGCACTGCATTTCACAATCAGTATAAAGCACGGCACAGCACGTGGTTGCCAGGGGCGCCCAGGGCTGGCTGGCTACTCTTGTTAATGCAGTAAAGCCACCGTCCAGGATGATGTCTGGTAGTAACTGGTACCAGAAGGTGGTTGCTACTCTCTTTGGAGGAGAGTCCACTATTTCTCGCCCTGACAAACAGCCAGCTAGTCAGGGAAACTAAGAGTTAAGTCCTTAGTGGTGGGGTCTGTGGGAGGTATTGGAGTGGGATCAGAACGGGGCTGTGGGAGTTGTTGGCAGAGAAGGGAACTGGGCATTGGCTAGTTATAGCTAACTACCAGAGAAGGGAATCTGGGCATTGGCTAGTTATAGCTAACTACCAGGGAAGGGAATCTGGGCTTTGATTAGTTATAGCTAACTACCAGAGAAGGGAATCTGGGCATTGGCTAGTTATAGCTAACTACCAGAGAAGGGAATCTGGGCATTGGCTAGTTATAGCTAACTACCAGAGAAGGGAATCTGGGCATTGATTAGTTATAGCTAACTACCAGAGAAGGGAATCTGGGCATTGGCTAGTTATAGCTAATTACCAGGGAAGGGAATCTGGGCATTGGCTAGTTATAGCTAACCACCAGGATTCAGCCCCCATGAGAAACTGCCGACAGGACCTGGGCTGTGTCCTGTGGGCGTTCCAAACCACCCGCTGTGGTGCTCACTCAGAATGCCCAAGGACACGACTGAGGCTATCATCTGGCCTTGGCCTCCTTTCCTGGACCCTTTTAGGCTCACTTCCCACGTGAGAACCATCAGCTTTCTCCTTGCCCAGTGTCTCAAGACCCCCTCCCCCATCCCTACCACCATATATCCCCACAGCTCCCTCTCTGGTCCTCTGCAACACCCCCCCCCATCAGCCAGGTGGACTTGGCATCAAGGTTCCCTCCAGGCCTGTCCTTGCTACCCAGTCTTGCAGCGGCACAGCCCCGGCATCTCCTGGCCTGTCATCTCCGCCAAACCTGAGACCTCAGTGGCCCTGAACACTCGTCCAGTTTTTGTTCTCTCTCTGAGGGGCTGTGGTCAGAGGCTCCAGGGCCGGATGCTCTTCCCAGCCCCAGCTAACTCCCACTCAGGAAATGGCCAGTCTCTATTTTGAGCAGAGCCAAGTGTTAAACCTTCCTGAGCCACACCACAGGCCAGCTGTGCTGAGACAATGACCTCTGGGCCCCTCCTGCAAAACCATGAGGACCACTTGGGTCACCTAGATCCTCTGAACCTTCAAAAAGTAAATCTTGGTTTTTTTTCTCTAACAACCTGCTATATATAGCTCTATGCACTATAGTTAACCTCGGAGGGCTGAGCACTTGGACAGGCTTGACCCATTGTCACAGCACCCACCCACATGCGTTCAGAGACCTGCGGTTACCCAGTTGGGAGCTGCCCGAAGGGAGGGGCCTGTCCTGGGGAGAGGAAACAGATCTGACCGTTTTAAGTCCCGTGGATCTAGGCTCCGTCCTTTTCTTGCTGTGCAATTTGGGGAGCAGACCCTGTTAAATATGTTAGATGTGACACGGTCGGAAGGGTCAAGAGGGTCACTGCATCTGTTTGTGAGTCTGATGAAAGCTGTGTCACAAAGTCTTGCTGCTCAGTAGCGCATCCAAGGGCTTTTTGAAACCTGCAGGTGTTTGGGTAATTGAGAAAGGCCAGTTCTCTGTCTCCTAGGAACACACACACACACACACACACACACATGCACACATACATGCACATACATATGCACAGATGCATACATACATAAGCACATACCCCATATGCACATTCATATACATGTACACACACATATTCATATATACACACATATATGCATGCACACATATATGCATGCACACATACACATTCACACACATTCATACATATACACATATACACATACACACATGTACACATTAACACACAATATACACATTCACACACATTCATACATATGCACATATACACATACACACATGTACACATTAACACACAATATACACATTCACACACATTCATACATACACACATTCACATTTACACATCCACACACACATTCATACATACACACATTTACACATTCACATGTATCCCACACTGGAAAAGCTTTTTGCTCCTCATCTCTTTCAGAAAAGTGTTTTATTATTTTAAATTACGTGTACCTGTCTGTGGGTACGTGCTCACCTGAGTGCAAGTGCCTGTGGAGGCAGAGGTGTTGGGTCTCATGGAGCTGGAGTTACAGGCGGTTGTAAGTCAAACGACAGAAGTGTTGGGGTCTTCTGGAAGCGCAGTGAGTGCGTTTAATCACCGAGGCATCTCCCTAGCCCCTTTGCCCCTCATCTTAAAGCTCAGCTTTTTTCCAACCGACGCCCCACCGCCATGCTCATCCCTCCTCTTTGTACGGCCCAAGGCTACACAAGGAACCCCATGGATGCTAAGTATTTTCAAGCATATGCAATTGAGCTGGCAGGCAACAAACTGTGCCTGGTAGATTCTGACATTCATCTAGACCTGTGGTTTTCAACCTTCTTACTACTGCAACCCTTTAACACAGCTGTGGTGACCCCAACCATAAAATTATTTCATTGCTACTTCATAACTGTGATTTTGCCCCTGTTATGCACTGAAATGTATCTCACATGCAGGATATCTTATATGTGACCCCCCACACACATGTTAAGAACGGCTCATCGAGACCCTTGGAAATGTCACAATAAAGATGGAGACCATGTCTAAAGCCCTGCTTACCACCCCTTGTAACCCCGTTCCCCGGCTTCCAGCTCCGCCCCTACCACTCCCAGGCATCTCTGTTCCACTTTATTTTCTATCAGGACAGATCAGCCTTAGAGTTACTTTATGTCAGCAGAGCCAGATCACCGTCTTCACTGGGCTTCTCCCTCTCCCATAATTATTTTGCCATTCATTGGTGTGGATACAAAGTCTCTGTCGCTAAATTTTATCCAAGGCCATGTGACCCTGGAGTGCTCTGTCTTGTCTGTTGCTAAAATTCCTTTCCTGGGAGAGACAATGTTTACCTCACCCACAACAAACCCAGGTAAGAGTCTGCCAGAGTTCTCCCCGGGGAACCCGTGAATTTATTCAGCTTACCTACTGAGCAGTGGCTGGGCAGCCCCACGGGAAGGCTTGCACCCAGCAGGGATGACTCTCAGTTGGTCCCATGCATGTACCCCTCCTAAGCTCATCACAGCTGAGGTACTTCTAGCTCCCCTCCCCCCACAATTAGGGAAGAATAGCATACCACTGGTTAGGAGGAGTGGCTGGGTGCTTACTGAGGATCCCATGACTCTCCCACTCCTCCTTCTATAAAGAAAGGAAATAGTCGACCAGCCCAGCTTCGATCATCCTCGCCAAGTAGGCCCAGCTGAACTCATGAAGATGGCGGCAGTCTGGGTCCCATGACAGCTCTGAAGAACAGCCTCGACCTGCCATTCCCTTTTCTGCAGACTGCTTACCAACCTGTTTGTGAACATCCAGTTTTCAGCTCAGGGATTGTAATGAATGAAGGTGAACCTCTCTGTCACTGAGAGACACCATGACCAAGGCAACTTATGAAAGAAAGTGTTTATGGGGGCTTGCTTACTGTTTCAGACTGATTCCATGGCCATTGTGGCAAGGAGCATGGCAGCAGGCAGACACAGCCCTGGAGCAGCAGATATAGGCTCACATCCTGAGCCACAAATTGGAGGGAGGGGTAGGGGGAGGGAGAGAGAGAGAGAGAGAGAGAGAGAGAGAGAGAGAGAGAGAGAGAGAATGAGCTTTTGAAACCTTAAAGCTTGCTGCCAGTGCCACACCTCCAAATCCCTTCCAAAGAGGTCCCCCATTTAGGAACCAAGCATCTGAATACATGAGCCTGAGGGCCAGTCTCATTCAAACATCACAAGGTGCCAAGAACATTCACGTGTGAAGTTTTGTTTTATGCATACTTAATTTTTTTGTTTTTTTGTTTTTTGTTTTTTTTCGAGCTAGGGTTTTTCTCTGTGTAGCTTTGTAGACCAGGCTGGCCTCAAACTCACAGAGATCCACCTGCCTCTGCCTTCAGAGCACCCCCCAGCTTTGTATACTTCAATTTTTAAAAAAAAAGATTGATTTATTATGTATACAGTATTCTGACATTCATAGCTACATACCAGAAGAGGGTACCAGATCTCATTATCAATGGTTGTGAACCACCATGTGGTTGCTGGGAATTGAACTCAGGACCTCTAGAAGAGCAGACAGTGCTCTTAACCTCTGAGCCATCTCTCCCTCCCATGTACTTCAATTTTTAAAAGATTTTTTATGACTGTTTTGCCTTCACGTATGTGTACCACGTACACACCTGATGTCCTCAGAAGAGGGTGTTGGATGCCCTGGAACCAGAGTTATGGAAAGTTGTGAGTCATCACGTGTGTGCTGGGAACCCAACCAGGGTCCTCTGCAGGAGCGATCCTCGGAGCCACCTCTAAGTGCCTGAGTCATTAGTGTCTCTCCAGCCCGTGTGTGTATGTGTGTGTGTGTGTGTGTGTGTGTGTGTGTGTGTGTGTGCTTTCTTTTCTTTTGAGTAAATGCCTTGTAGTGGGGTGGCTGGATCACACAGCAGTGTATGCTCTTCTTCTTAAGGAACCACCCTTTTGGGGATGGAGAGGTGGCTCAGAGGTTAAGAGCATTAGCTGCTCTTCCAGAGGTCCTGAGTTCAATCCCCAGCAACCACATGGTGGCTCACAATCATCTATAATGAGATCTGGTGCCCACTGTATACATAATAAATACATCTTAAAAAAAAAACAAAGGAACCACCAAACCCTGTTAACACAAAGTGCAGGCAGGTGCACACTCTCGCTGTCCGGGGAGGGAGGGCGAGCAGGGGCAGAGGCTGCAGCTCTGCTACTGCCTACAGCGGCCCGAGACATCCCCCGGCCTCCTAGGGACCTTGACTCAGGCCGGACAGAGGGATTCATGGCTTCGGTGACATATTTTAGGACTCGCCCCCCGGTGTGAAGCACGGTTTGGGTTTTTATAAAGAGAGAGGAAGAAAGACACACCCCAACAAGGAAGGTGTCAGGCTTCTCAAACAACAGGGTGTGTGTGCTCAAGAAACTTCTGTCCCCTTCCTGCTACCCCAGACACTCGGCAGGGCAGGGAACGGGAACCCTGGAAGGAGGTGTCTGCTCTACCAGAAGTGTGCCCTCCCCTTCACTGCTGGGTCTGCGGGTTAACGTTATGTATGTACTCCAGACAGACTCTGGGAAGGCGTTTGCTGTCCTCAGGGCACCTACACTGTATGTATAGCACACCAGGCAGTGTTGGGGAGTGTTGGGGGTGTACCTGTTGGCTGCGGAGGAACACTGGCTGACTGGCAGGTCAAGCCACAGGAAGCGGGCTATAGTGCAGAGAGAGGACAATGCTCCTGGCTGTGGCACACGAAGTGGTAAAGAACCCAGTGGCTTGGGAAGAAGCCTGCAGGTGGACTCAGGGAAGCTGTGCGGCAGAGGCAGCAGAGCAAGGGCGGGGGAGAGGGGAGCCAGGACTGCGGGGCATGCAGGCGGCCACCGGCTCAGGCAGCCAGTGGTGTCTGGATTGGCTTCAAATTCTAAAAGGAGATCGGTTCTCCTAAATTGAGTGCGGAGAATGAGGGTTTCCGGTTCCCAAAGATGGGGGACTTTTCTTGCGGTCCGGGATATTTGTCCACCAGGGGGAGCACCTACGATGCAGGGCTGGACCCTGCCTTCCTGCCAGCCAATTCTCATTCCTAAACCCGGCTTCTCCCCGCCTGAAGAGCCCCAAAAACAGGACCAGAAGAGACAAGCCGGGGCAAGGGGTTGGAGATGGGGCCAGAGAATTGACAGTTCTTTCTGTAACTGCTAACAATGTAGGGAAAAGGGGCCAGTCAAAGAAACACACCCTAAGCAGAGCCAAAGAAGCACACTTTGTCCCTGGAATCTGAGTCAGTGAAAGAAATGCACCCTGGCCCTAAAATTAGAGCCAAAAGGCTAAAAAGGACCAGAGAAAGAAACACACTTTGGCCCTGAAACCAGAGCCAAATCTGACCTTAATCCTGTACAGAAAAGTAACCAATCCTCGAGCAGAGCTTTAGCCAATCTGAGGGCAGCACTGAAATCGGACCAATCCCCACCCTGGAGAAACTTCTCCGCCCCCAAGAATCCCTATATAAACCCTGTGTATGTTCAGCTTGGCTGGTCCCGCTGCCTTCCAGTAAACCCCTTTGGATGAGCTTCGGGTGAAGATCTTCTTTTGCGGCAGCGACAGAGCAGAGGTGACCCTGGGCAGAGCAGAGCAGAGCGAGCAGGGCTGTAACACTTGCCCGGGAAACCTTCCCTTGGCAGAGCGGAGTTGTTACACTCCGCTCCTGCTTTCCACTCTCGCTCTCTGATCTCGAAGAGCAGAGCTGAACTGTAGCAACTTCACCCGAGAAACCTCCTGCCTAGCAAAACTGCTACACTAGGTGAACATCCCCAGCTGGAAGACCCTGTCCTGCTGGAGCGGAGCTGATACACTGGGGAAGCCTTTCCCTGAGGCAAGGCTGCTAAGCTTACTGCAACCTGTGGTGGTCCTTGGCTCCCGAGCTCCAGGATACACTCAGTATTCTATGACACCCGAGTAGCAGAATACCTGACCCACTCCTGTTCCATCCTGTCCCCACCCATTCTGAAATGCTTACAAACAATACCCACGGTATGTCTGCCTGCTTGGGTTGTTAATAGTGCCTTTCTGTACCGTTGCAATAGCAATTAGAAGGCCCTCTGAAAGCTAGACATCCCTGGTGAGCTTAATCCCATCCTGGGATTAAGACCTGCTGATGTATTCTGACTTTGAGGCTTCCCTGAGCTCTGTATTCTCATTTTGAAGACTGGTTGTACCATTTTTTTTCTTTTTTGAGACAGGGTTTCTCTGTGACTTTGGAGGCTGTCCTGGGACTCTCTCTCTAAGACCAGGCTGGCCTTAAACTCACAGAGATCCGCCTGCCTCTGCCTTCCCAGTGCTAGGATTAAAGGTGTGCACCGCCGCCACCGCCACCCTGTGCAATTTGGTCATTCTTAACTTGCTTAATCCAATGGTGGATAATATGATTTTGATGACTTTGAGACCTGCTGAGGTCTACATTGGTTAATTCTTTGCATAAGATCTCTCTAGGTCCTATACTGAACAGTCTTTATTGCCAGTTCCATACACCTGGGGACACTGAAGGCAGAGATACTTGGAAAATCACAGCAGGGACTTTCAGGCTTTGGTGTTTGTCTCAGACTATGTTCTGCTGCTGTGAAGAGACGCCATGACCATGGCAACTTTTATAAAAGAAATCATTTAGCTGGGGCTTCCTTGCATTTAGAGGTTCATTCATTGTCATCAAGGCGGGAAGCATGGCGGCACACAGACAGACATGGTGCTGGAGAGGGAGCTGGGAGTGCTGCATCCCGACCCACAGGCAGCAGGAAGAAAGAGACACTGCACATGAGCACTTGAAACCCCAAAGCCCACCCCCAGTGACTCACTTCCTCCAACAAGGCCACACCTCCTAATAGTGCCACTTCCTGGTGATCAATCATTCAAATCTATGAGCCTATGGGGTCATCCCTATGCAAACCAGCACAATGTTGTTTATTGATTTCCTCCAAGTAGTCTAGGAGGGCCTGGGAACCTTAAAGCAGCTTCCACTCAGTATTTTATTTATATGTAAGTGTGTGTGTGTGTGTGTGTGTGTGTATGTATGTGTATGTGTGTGTGTAAATACCATCATGAGTATTTTATTTATATGTAAGTGTGTGTGTGTGTGTAAATACAGTCATGGCTCCCGTGTGTGTGTGTGTGTATGTGTGTGTGTGTGTGTGTGTGTAAATACAGTCATGGCTCCCGTGTGTGTGTGTATGTGTGTGTGTGTGTGCACGTGTAAATACAGTCATGGCTCCCGTGTGGAGGTCAGAAGGCAGCCTCAGGTGCAGGCCTTGCTTTTCATCTTGTTTGTGATGGAGTGTTGTTTGTTGTTGCTTGCGACTGTGTTGTACACCAGACTAGCTGGTTCCCATGTTTGGGGGCTCCCATCTCCTTGTGGAGCCAAGGTACAGGTCACACCATATCTTTTAAAGGTATACATATATATACATATATATGTATATATATGTATATATATATATTCTATCTGCATGTGTGCCTGCAGGCCAGAAGAGGAGAAGCCGGCACCAGATCTCATGATAGATATTTGTGAGCCACCATGTGGTTGAACTCAAGACCTGTGGAAGAGCAACCAGAGCTCTTAACCACTGCACCATCTCTCCAGCCCCTCAACCCATTTTCTTAACGGGCTTTCTTTTTTTCTCCAAAAATCAATATCCCACATCAAAACGACCCCGGGCCAAATCCAACTTTTCCTTAACCTTTTAACATCGTAACAACTTCAGCCATGCTTCTCCTCTAGACTTCCCCAAAGCATTTTCAAACACAGATCTCTAGCCCAGAGAGACGGTTCAGGGGTTAAGAGCACACACTGCTCTTGCAGAGGACCTGAGCTCCATTCCCAGCAGTCTCTGGAGGAGGCTCACAACTGCCTATACCTCCACCTCTAAGGGACCCAGCACCCTCTTCTGGCCACCACAGGCACCTGCACTCTGTGCATTCTCTCATACAGACATACATATACATATGTCATTAAAACAAAAACAAAACAAAAAGCCCTCTGGCCCAGGTTCTTCTGGCTTTTAGATTCCGTCATTCAATGCTCTACTTGAAGTGTTCCAGTGACGTTTCAAATCGGAGAAACCAGAACTCCGAGGTCCCTCCTGCCCACACCACCTGCTCTCCCTTGGCTTCCTGTCTCAGGAAGCAGGAACACAGCCCACTCAGTTGCTTGTGTCAGAAATCAGGCCCTATCTGTGGCTGTCCTCTCCCGTTGTCCCCACCCCCAGTCGACATATTAAGAACCCCCTCTGGCTCTATTTTTATCATGTGTGCTGGGTGTGGCCACTGTTGCCCCTGAACTCAGGGCCACATGAACGCAGATTCCATCCCCTCTCCGTGGGACCACTGCCAACCACACAGCTGGCTCCCTGCTTCCGATAGCAACAGCCAGCTCATTATGCAGCAGAATCATCCATTCCCTCCTCGTTTCCTGTTACAGAAAAGGCAAGAAATGGTCCAAAGCCCCAGGGATCACATTAGGATTCAGATGCTAACTGGCTTGGAGGTGTATGGGGAGATGAACTGAACTAAATGAATCCTGACATGGGACCCCCCCACACACACACACATACACAGCCCTAGGATGGCTGCAGACACCAAGCATCTCAATGCGCATGCCTTGGGTGCGTATCTGGCGGGAGATGACGCAGAGGTGGCTCTCCCTCCGCTCTGGCACAGCTCCAGCTGCCCATCTTCAGTGGCCACTGCTGTGTGACTCTTCATGTCCCCGCTATCTCAGACTTGACATGGGAGCAGAGAATCACTACTTCGCTGTTGCGTGAAGAAGTTGCTGTCGGCTCTCGGGGACCTGTGAGCAGGACAGTGCCCTGCTGCATATCGGCTCCTCACGCACCCAAGGTTTGCACGGCATCACGAAGCAGAGCAAAGGGACTTTGAACCTCAGTTGGCCTCTTAGATCACAAGGTTGGAGGCTGGAGGGCAGGGCTTGCACTCCAGGAAGACGCAGGAGGTCTCTTCTTGTTTAATCCACCACGACAGCCCAGGGCCCTTGTTTACCTCCTCCGTGCCTTCCACATCCTTGAACGCAGGGCAGAGCTCCGGCTCGAAGAGGCAAACTTTTTCCGAGGTTTGCACTCTAAAGATCTTTGGGGTAGGGTGGAAAGATGGCTCAGTAGTTAAGAGCACTTGTTGCTTTGGCAGAGGACCCGAGTTCTGTCCCAGCATCACACAGTGGCTCAGAGCCATCTGGAACTCCAGTTCTAGGGGTCCCAGTGCCTTCTTCTGACTCCTGTGGGCACCAGGCATTCATGCGGTGCACATGCATACATGCATACAGGGGAAACACATGCACAGAAAAAAATAAAATATTTTTAAAAAGGAGATCCTTTGGAAACTGTAAATAACCCCTCTCCCAGGTCATAACTGATGACACTGGGATACTGACCCATGACCTCTACCCCAGAGGAGTGGTTGGTGGGATGAGACCTCTTGAGTGCCCACCGATCTCGGTGTCTAGGCCAGAAAGTGGAAGCCATCTTCTCTGCTTTCTCGCCTGCACCGTGTGCCCGATGACAAGAACTGGGCCTGTAGCGGGGACGATGAAAAGACATCAGCCACTGAATAAATGAAGTACGGATGCTACAGCAAGCCGTCCTAGGTATACATATGCGGCAGGAAACAGAGAATGAAAGGGATGTGGGGAGGGGAGGGGCCTCTTGATATGGAGTCTGGTAGCCGCCTCTTCACGAGCTTAAAGCGGAGAATTTCAGCATAATTAACGCTAGTTGCTGTGAAACTTGTCTACACAGAGGCGGTATCGTTTTTTACAGAGCTCTTTCCAATCAGAATGTTAAGATCAAGGGACCCTGCTGAGGGCCCAAGGGTGTGTGACCCTTCCAGCCTAACCCCACTCCTTTCCAGCTGTCGGTTTGCAAATGCCTGCAGAGACTCTCACAAACAACCTTGCTCAGAGTCAGACCGCATCGTCCCTCCCCCTGCAAGCGACTGCAGTAAGCCTCCCTTCAGCCCTGTGACCTGTGGTTTTTACCTTATCAGCAAAACGGCAGCGATGGGTCTGCAGAGGAAGCTGACACAGGAGGTCACTTCAGGGGTGAGGTTTTCTATGATGCTAGGCTCACAGGGCCGTGATTGGGCCCCCGAGGAGAAAGAAGCAAGGCAGCTACAGAGATCTCAAAACATGACTGGGGGGGATGGGGGGACTTGAAGGAAAGAGAGAGTTCCCTTTAAGGCTGAAGAGGAGCTTCATTCATCATGAGGGAGGATGAAGGAGACAGAGACAGAGACAGAGGGGGTAGAGAGAGAAATGAGAGGGAGATGTTGGTGGTGGTGTGTGTGTGCATGCGTGTGCGTATGTGTGCATTCGTGCACGTGTGCATGAGTGAGTGCGTGTGTGTGTGTGTGTGTGTGAGTATGTGTTTGTGTGTGTGTGTGTGTGTGTGTGTGTGTTTTGTGGGAGGGAGGGAGAGGCCAGAGGAGACTTCATTGCTGGCAGCAAATCCCTGAGCAGTCTCCCCTAAACAGAAGACAGGTCTAACCAACACTCTTCTGGGGTGCAGGGAGGTCTCCCAGCATCTGACTTAGAGCAGCACGGTGTAAGTGACAGGAGAGAGAAGAACCAGGTGCCGTGGGAGGTGAGGGGCTGCTGGTAGGCCATGATCCAGGTGACAACGGGGGCAGACAGAGCTTCAGGGAGATGTGGGCAGATTCAGGCTCTGGAATCCGGCTTAAAGGGGCAGGCCCATATTCTAACACCCATCCGGTGCACCCCAGGGATCAACCTATGACTTCATTTACTGAGAAATAAAAACTAAGTTCTTTGGAAACTAAACAATGTAAATTCCAAAGTCAGCAAAACCATGTAAGCTCTCTCTAGGGACTCCCACGTTCACACTTCGGTCTATAATAGTCTTTCCCTTTGTGCCCCTCTCTCTCCTACAGCACCCGTGCTTAAATCTGTTCAAAGCTTTTCTTAGAAAAAAAGGAATTATTGTGTGTGTGTGTGTGTGTGTGAGTGTGAGTGTGTGCACTTGTGTGCATGTGTGAATGCTGACAGAGGCCTGAAGGGGGCATCAGATCCCTTGGAGTGGAGTTACAGGCAATTATGAGCTGGGTGCTAAGATCCAAATTCTGATAAAGCCGTTTTCACTTCCTAACTGTTGAGCCATCTCTCCAGATCCTAATATATTTTCTTAATAAATTTCTACTCCAGGTGGGCAGTAGTGGCACAGGACTTTAATCCCAGCACTCAGGAGGCAGAGGCAGGTGGATCTCTGAGTTCAAAGCCAGCCTGGTCTACAGAGTGGATTCCAGGACAGCCAGAGAAACCCTGCCTCTAAAACACCCCCACCCCCCCCAAAAAAACCAACTTCCTACTCTGCTTCAGTTTCATACTGACTTGTCTTGAAATTCTTTCCTGTGGTGAAGCTAAAAAAAAATCCTGGCACTACAGAACTCTAGCAATAAAAACCTGCATGGTATTAGCATAAAAACAGACAGGTGGATCAATGGAATCAAAACAAAGACTCAGATGTAAATCCACACAGGTGTGAACACTCCATTTTTGACAAAGAAGCTAAGATTACACAATGGAAAAAGAAGAGCATCTTCAATAAATGGTGCTGGTCTAACTGGATGTCAGCATGTAGAAGAATGCAAATAGACCTGAGTCTCTCACCCTGGGCAAAACTCAAGTTTAAGTGGATAAAGACCTCAACAGAAAACCAGATACACTGAACCTGATGGAAGAGAAAGTGGGGGATGGCCTTGAACTCATTGGTATAGGGGACAAATTACTGAACAGAGCCCCAATAGCACAGGCACTAAGACCTACAATTAATAAATGGTATACGAAAGGAAAGAAAGGTAAAAAATCCCTGAGGCAAAACACAGACGAAGAGAAACAGGTTAGATTGTAAGAGCTAGCAAGAAATGAGCATAAATTAAGGCCAAGCGTTCATAACTAATATTGTTTCCGTGTCACGATTTGGGAGCTGGTGGGTGGCTAAAAGAGAGTCTGGTACAAACATCCCTGGCCACCAAGAAAATGCTGACCAAAACAACTCTGAGATTGCTGTCATGAAACACTGGGTAAAAGCGATTGGGAGGGAAAGAGCTTACTTGGCTAACACTTCCTGTCACTCCTTTACTGGGGAGTCAGGACAAGAACTCAAGGCAGGAACCTGGAGGCAGAAACCCTGGGGGAATGCTGCTTGCTGACTCACTCGCTCGCTCTGCTTCTGTAGCCAAGACTCAGAGATAGTGCCACCCACAGTGGGCCGCACCCTTCCTCATCAACCGTCAATCAATCTCTCACAGACGCAGCCAACCTGATCACGGCAGTTCTCCACTGCGGTTTCCTCTGCCCAGGCGGCTCTAGCTTGTTTCAACTTGACAATAAAATCTAACCAGGACATCCATCTCCAGGATCCTGGTACAAGGGTTAAAGTCACTATTTAGCGTGTGTGTGTGTGTGTGTGTGTGTGTGTGTGTGTGTGTGTGTGTGTGGCAGTTCTGTCATCTGGGTTCCATGGATGAAACTCAAGGTTGGCACACTTAGCGGCACATGTCTCTACAGGCTGGACTATCTGTGGCCCAATGCTCATGTTTAAACAGAGGGCAAGAGGTATTCAAAACTAAGCAGCAGTCTTGGTCAGGGTGTGGTCCTGTCTGTCACTGACCCACACGTGGGTCCACTGTGTCCTGCAAGGTGATGTGACGTGTTATGCGTCTTTCTGGAGGACAAGCTCCTCTCCTCTGGCTGGCACCAGGCTTCAGTCTTTTTGCTTTTGTCTCTAGCGACATGGGGGATTTCCTGTTTCTTGGGGTGCACAGATTCAAATTGAGGAGCACAAGTGTGTCTTTAGAGAACCTTCCTTCCTCCCAGGCAAGCTGGTTACGACGAGACAGTGATTGTAAAGGCATCATTTACCATCAAGGATAAACTGCCCTGGCTCTGGTTCTTAGCGCAGAGGCTGCCATCCGGCAGGAGTTCGGCACATTATGGGAAGAATGTGTGCATGTAAGTTTAGAATGACAGACATCCCTTCCTCCAGAGAGACGCCTTCCTGTTTCCTCATAGGGAAATCCCATAGCTTTCCAGAAGTGGGTGTTTAGACTCTAGAAACTGATCCATTAAATTGAGAGAAAACAAACAAATCAGATGTGTTTTTATCTCCCTGGCAGCTGTTGGTGGGATAGACATCTGGCTTGGCCTGAGCCTGGGCTCATTAAAGTCACAGTGAAGGACTTCCCTCCAGGAATGTGGCTTTTTGCATATTTACATAATGATACCCACGCAGTTGCCCCTGACCTTATCAGGAAGCAGAATTCATGCTGTTTTCCAGATGCCCTGGCAGAGCCTAGTCTGCTTCCTGCCCTAGGGACTAGGCCCCCTGGGAACAAGGCAGGAAAGAGGCAGGCATTCCCTCCCTACAGGCCTTGCTGCTACCCCAGCAAATGTGTTTCTCTGACCCTGGCAGCGGTTCCCAGGCTTCCTGCATCTCTTAGTGGGTTTCCTGAAACCGCGGGGAATGCCTAATCCAACGGTGCTGAATTGGAGCTCCCAAAGTTCACTTCTAACAAGTCCCTAGGACAGTGGTTCTCAACCTTCCCGATGTTACAGCCCTTTAATACAGTTCCTCATGCTGTTATGACCCCCACACACCATAAAATCATTTTGTTACTATGTCATATTTGTAATTTTTCTACTGTTTTGAATTGTAAATATCTGACATGCAGGAGACCTGACACCAGAATCCCCCAAAAGGGGTCACGACCCACAGGTTGAGAACCACTGCCCTAAGGGATGCTCTGGGTCCCATGGCTACCCCTGAATCCCTGAGCACAAAATTCAGCCAATCTCTGAGCTCATCCAAGCTCAGGGATTGAAATCCAACCAATTCCCACCCTGAAAATCTTCTCCCTGGAAAAACTCTGCCCTTACAAAGCCCTGTGTGATCTCTGTACCTGTTCAGTTGGGAGCTGCCTTTTTCCACCCCAGAGGCAGCCACTCTCCTGGACTCCTCCCTCCTAATAAATCTCTTGAATGAGTTTTGGGTGAAGACCTTACCCCTGAGTGGAGCTGGGCAGAGAAATAGCAACTTTTACAGGAGCAGGAGCAAGCTGCTACACTTCTGTGGGGGTTTCTCCCTTAGCAGAGGGAAGCAGAGAAGTAACAACTTTGGTCTGAGTAGGGGCAGAACAGCCACGTTTCTGCAGGGAAACTCCCTTAGCCGAGCAGAGCTGAGCTGTAACCATCTCTCAGAGAGGAGCAGAGCTGCTGCATTCCTGTGGGAAACCATCCCCCACCGGAATGCATCTATAGGTCTAGCCTGGCCTCTGACAGCATGGACACCGTTCCCTTCACTGCTATAGGTATAGCCTGGCTTCCAACAGCCAGGATACCCTTCTCCTCAGAGCTGTAACTACAGGCTGGCTTCCAACAGCCAGGATACCCTTCTCCTCAGAGCTGTAACAACTTGCACACACACCCCACACCCTACCCCTCACCCCCACCACGCCTCAAGCTAGACCATCCTTGTTGATGTCAGATAGCGGCCCTTGGCTGCAGCCATGTTTGGAGCACGCTCTTGCTCTAGCTGCAGCTCTGAACCTGTGGTACACCCTCTTCAAAGCTCACCGCTCTAGCGTGCGCTTCTGTTACTACGATAAACACCGGGACCAAAAGCACTTGGAGAGGAAAGGGGTTATTTCAGTCTACACCTCTAGGTGATAGTCAGCCACTGAGGGACATCGGGACGGAAACCCAAGGCGACAACCTCGAGACAAACTGAAGCAGCGGGCATGAAGGAACCCTGTTTATGGCTTGCTCTCACATGATTCATGCTCATCTGGCTTTCTTACACAGCCCAGGCACATGTGACTAGGGATGGTACCGCCCACGGTGGGCCGGACCCTCCCATATCAATTGTTCGATAAGACAACATCTCATAGATACCAACACATGCAAAGTGACTGAGGCAACTCTTCGACCCAGAGTCCCTCTTCCAAGGTGGCTCCAGATTGTGTCAACTTGACAGTAAAAATGAAACAGCGCATTTACCCCCTGGAAAATTCATTCTTCAGCGTCACGAGATAAAGACTCCAATGGCTTTGGTGACCACTCATTCTCAAGGACCCCGGCACTTGAGCTACTGTCCAGCTGAGGCAAGAAAACATTAGTCTCTCTTTAGGGTCTCCTCCCCCATATCAGTGGTGTATGCCTATATAATTCCAGAATTTAAGAAATGGAGGCTGGAGGATCAAGATGAGTTCAAGGCCAGCCTGGCCTACTCACACGACACACAAGACTCCGGGTTTTTTTGTTGTTGTTGTTGTTTGGTTTTTGTTTATTTCATTTTTCTAATTCCTAGCCTTCCCCATACAAACGAGACAGGAGCGTAACTGGACAGGATGTGGAGCCTAGGAATCTGCTCTTGTAGCAAGACCTCCAGGATGTCGGGATAGAGAATCATCGTTCTGCCTAGTAAAGTCACCAGGGGACAGTTGTGCTAGCTGCTTCACAAGCTGCTTCACAGAACGCCTATCCCCCATCTCACTTCTCTGCAACATGGAAATTCTCCCAAGAGAAGGCCGGTTGGATTCTCTACTTAAAAGTCCTGTCTCTCAAGCCTGGGACCATGGCACCAACAGAGCGCTTACTGGAAGCTCAGAGAATGAAGAGTTCCTGACAAGGGTCATTGGCCTTGGTGGCAGGATCTGGCTCCTTATGGCTGTAGATCACAGAGGTCAGTGTCCTCAATGGCTGTCAGCCGGGGACTGCTCACTCCCACGACAGGCTGCCCTGTGTCCCTTCTTTCTTGGCCCCTCCCCCACCTCTTTATATCCAAACCAGCAACTTTCCATGGAGTCATTTGCAGAACTCATTCTGGTGCTCAACTCTGCCACCGACTGGAGCGAGCGTCTTCTTTGAGTGGGGTTGTGGTCTCTATCCAGCTGGACGGCCCCTCTGATGCCGTCAGAAGAGCACCACACACAGCCAAAAGTCACCAAAGCTGCCTTCGGGTTCTCCCTACTTTAACGGCTGTTATTTTTATTTTGAAATGTAACTGAGTACAATAATGGAAGTTGACAGCTGGGGCCACAGCTTGGTGACAGAGTGTTTGCTGTGCATAGGGCCTGGGTTTGACTCCTACCACGGGAGTGCAATATGTTATGGATAGACGCATTATCTTCAGAATCCAAATTTAGAACTCGATCTCCATGGCCACCACCAGCAGAAGATAGATAATTTCACTCTTTCTTTCTGCTTCCCATATTTTCTAAAACCTTTAAAAGAAGAAAGTGTAAATTTGGAGGAGAAAAGAGAAAAAGACCGACTTATCTTCAAAAAGAAGGAGCTCCATGAGATCTAAGTCTGTACGATGTTAGAAAAACAAAGATATGAAATTAGCACCAATTTAAGTGGTGTGCTATAGATGTGCCCACAGCTTCTCAGATCAAAGGGACAGCGAGACAGGCTGATGAAAGGTGAGATGGCGGAGGACAGGAGCCAGGATGACTTTACGGCGCAAGAAAAACAGTTCAGAGATAAAAATAAACCCACTGAGAATCTGTGCCTCCTATGGCAAAAGAATCAAACAGATGAAAGCCAAGGTAAAGAGTAAACGGCGGACAATTATTTCATGTATTTCCGTAACTGAAAGTATCTCCCCTCCGTGTGTGTCCACACTCGCATTGGAACGTGGCACTCGGGTGGGCCGTGGTGCAGGTGCTGAGGTCACAGGACCATGCATGCGTGTGACACACTCGCATTTGAACATGGCACGCGGGTGAGCCCTGGTGCAGGTGCCGAGGTCACAGGACAGCCTCAGCCGCTGGTTCTCGCCTTCCTTCTTGCCCAGCTGACGGATGTAGGGCCTCTGTGTTTTTGCTGTCCTTGTGTGTTTCCCAGGTTAACCAGCATGGCAGCTTTTGCTGTCTTCATCTTCCATCTGAGCATCTGAGAACTGGGGTCATAGACCCCTGTGTCTCACTCAGCTTTAATGTGGGTTCTGGGGGTTCAGACTCAGGTCCTCATGGCTGCACAGCAAACGCTTTACTCCACTGAACCATTGCAAGAAACAAGACCTCATTCTGGTCCCTTTTCAGCGAGAGGGGCGCTTAGAACTCAGCAATGAGTTACAGATGAGCAGGAGGCACCGGGCTCCTGGCTTCTTCCTCAGCTGGTGGCTCTCACTTGCTCGCCAGGGCATTCTTTAGTTTATCTTAGGGTTGGAAAGTTACAGACCATCAGCTACGTGACTTGGCTCTTGGTTCAGTAAAGGGGTCGGGAGCTAGAGCCAAGGAGGATGGAGAAACAGGGGTGGGAACTGTGCTCGACCAGAGGGAAGGATCACACCTCCCTGAAGAACTCAGTCAGTGAGGAATTTGGGGGGCAGGGAAATGCAATTAGGAACATATACAAAGCTCTGTTTTGCCCCAAATCATGGTAACGACCATCGTTGCCTCTTGCCCAGGCTGATGCCTGGCTTCTGTAGAAAAGAAAGGAGATCTGTCTCACTTACACGACACTGAGTCTCGAGAACTCTTATTATGAAGTGAGGATCATTGTTTTTGGAGCCATTTTCCCAGCCCCTGAAGTATTTTTCTGGAGTTAAACATCTGGTTTAGAAAAAAAAATGATAAATAGGATTTTACTTTAAATCATTCACTGGTATAAATTCTGTGATCTCCACGGAAGGCGATTGGCTGTTGCTAAATGTACTCTCTCTGGTAGAAGAATTTTCCCGAGGATGTAATAGACAAGCCACTTGTAGGAATGACCTCACATCGCTCAATTGGCCAGAACTTCCCATCGGTGTATGTTCTCCACGGATGAAGAAGTTCTGAGTTTGAGGTCAAGGTCTCCTGTGCTGCTGGCCCCTGCAGGGTCCCTCCGCTTCCCCTACTGAGCTGGGTGCATCATGACCTCCGAGGATGAAGGCTCTCTCTCTTCCTGCTGCAGGCAAAGAGGCTGGCCCACGGCTGTGTTTGCGCAAGCCTGCTGTGCACAGCCACTAAGCAGAAGGTGCTCTCCACTCTGAAGCACCAGGTCTGCAGAATTCAGGCCAATATAAAGTGCATTTAAACCGAATGGAGACAACAACGGTAACCTCAGCCCCAAGCGGCGTCTACCTAGCGCCCCGGATCTCTGTTCTTCCCCACCAGCGCAGGGTTGTGCTTTGCTGGGCTGGCTGGAAGCAGCAGGGCTTTGTCCTCATCCTGTATCTCAAGGATCCTGAAAGCTCAGGGGCCTGCATGTGCACTGCTTCCTTGAACTTCAATTATTGACAGGCTGCTCTCAAGAAGCCGAGGGGACCACAGGCGCCATTGACTGAGAGGAAGTGGAGTTTTCCCATCTGTTTAGGCAAAAACCTCTTTTCTGCCCAAATGAGGGCATTTAATTGGAAGTCCTCCCCCATCTCTGCTACTACCCAAATCCCAGAACTTCCTGCAAATAAGACGGGGTGGGGGTTGGGGGGACTGCAGGAAGGATTCTGGGAACGGTGAAAACCGTCTCCTCCCGAGGCTTAGAAAGTCCAATGACCCCAGGCCCCAGCAGCGTGGGCGTTGGAGTTACTGACAAGATCAGGCATGACTGAAACAGTGGTTTCCCTGAGAAGCGTGGGGTGGACTCCGACCTTCAGCTAACCTCCCTTGTATATGGCAGCGCCTCTGATGAGCATGCGCACCTGGAGGTGGGGGGGGGGCGGGGCGGGGTGGGGCGGGGCGTGCTGGATCCCTGAGTGTGCCTGGTCCCAGGTGAAGGTCTGGGAACTGTCCCTTCCTTCTAGTAGAGAGTGTCAACAGGCTAGCTAGCATAGACCTAGGGGCAGCTTTGATTTGTTTATTTCCCCTCCAAGATGGTCACGGCATGGTCATTTACTCCATCGATGAGGAGGGCAAGTCGTTCATGCCTGGAGTCCGGTCTCAGAGCTCTTAGGCCCCTGTGTGGTGTGGGTGTCGAGAGGGAGTGTATGTGGATGGGTGTTGGGGATGCCAGGGCCCTGTCCCCTCCCAATCTGGTCTTTGTGTTGGCTCTCCGGAGTGGCCCCGGTTGACTTCTGCGGGTGGAGCACCGGGCCCACCCTTCATTCCAGGGCCTGTCTTTCCTGGCTTCGACACAGATCTGAGCGCAATGTTCCATGCAGCTCTTCAAAAAGCCTGGTGTTGAGTTACGGTTCCATCACAGAGGTGTTTCCCTCTGTCCTGCATGGCACTGGTGTGCTGCTGGGGCCCCGCGGGACGGTGGTTGCTCCCCGATCCCAGTCTCCCAGCGGTGTGGTAGCTAACGATAGTCAAGGAGGTGCAACGGAGACTCAGCCTGCTGGGGGAGGGCCATCTCAGGAGAGTGGGTTCTCCTTTGCCTGTGCCCCGCTTGCTCAGGGCTGGCTGGGCCATGCTTCCCTTGGTCCTGGTACAGTGGGCAGAGGGAGGTGCAACGGGAGACTCAGCCTGCTGGGGGAGGGCCATCTCAGCAGAGTGGGTTCTCCTTTGCCTGTGCCCCGCTTGCTCAGGGCTGGCTGGGCCATGCTTCCCTTGGTCCTGGTACAGTGGGCAGAGGGAGGAGCAAAAGTCCAGAGCGTGGGCTTTGGAGCCGGGGTGATGTGGTACCCTGCGTTCCCGTGTCATCTTCCGTTTCTGTGGCAGTGGGTGACACTTCCCGCGACGGCCCCCTGCCCAGCACTGGGGAGTTCATGCAGCTCTACAGCTCAGTGCTGTGGACACTCTTCTGCCAACAGAAAAGGCTGGCCTCTCAGGTGCCAGCAGGCCAGGTTTAGGCGGCCCCTGCCCATTGGGGGGTTTTCTGGGCCCCAGATGCTGAGGACCTTTGTCACTCCAGAAGGTCCTCTGCTCCCAGAAGACAGCAGCAAGAGGCAGCACCACCTCTGCCCAACCTCTATCCCCTCCCCTGACTGAGGCTCAGGAGCCTGGACTCAGGCGATGCCTGGGCAACTTCTGTCCCATTTGGGCTGCTCTTGGCCTTGGATGGGGCACAACCCCAGGAAACAGCCAGAGGCAGATGTCTCAGCCTTGGGAGGCCAGCCTCCAGATGGCAGCAGATGTTTAAAGCTTAGCCTGGCTGGAGGAATCCCCACAGAGGGCTAGGAAGGGAGAACACCTACGATTGTAGCCACAGGAAGGAGTGGAATCCCTTATTGGAAGGGTTGAGGCAGGGATGTGGAAAAGACAAATGGAGAAAAGGCAGGGGGGGGGGGCGGGGATGGGGCGGGGCAGATTTAAACCCAGGTTGGTACTTGACATTTTTTAAAGGAATCCTATGGGATGTTTTATTTCAAATGTTTTAAATATATATTTTTATCATTTTACGTGTATAAGTATTTTTGCCTGTATGTATGGATGTGTACCGCATGTGTCCCTGGTGCCCATGAGGGTCAGGAGAGGGGCTCAGAGCCCCATGGACTGAGAATAACAGGTGGTTGGTTGAGAGCCGCCCTGTAGGAGCTCGAAACCAAAACTAGGCTTCCATAGGAGCGGCCAGTGCGCTAAACCGCTGAGCCATCGGCGCAGAGTCTTACTTAAGCTTTAGTGGGTTTTTTAAGTTAGGGTTAGGGTTAGGGTTAGGGTTAGGGTTAGGGTTAGGGTTAGGTAGCCATCCCCTTGGGTTCTGCTGGAGCCTTGGGCATGGTGGGTACTCGGAGTGAAGCCCAGCTGAAGGACACCCAACGGGAGCCAGCGAGGCCATCACAGAGCCAGGCCAGGGGACTGCCCTGGAGGCCAGATGAGCAGGGCAGAGCTCAGATGAGCAGGCCAGAGCTATGGGGACGCTGGGACTTGTGCACACGCAACACTGTATCTTGCCTCTCAACACTCTCAGGAGCCCTTCGCCCTAAACACTACAGTTAGCCGCCTCGGCCTCTCACCCCCCCACTTCCTTCCTTATCTGTCACAGAGCTGAGGTGCCCTGCTCCAGTGTCTCCGCGTGGTCACCATCAGTGCCATGAGCTGAGTAACCATTCTCTTTTCCACCCACAGGGAAACTCCCTGACAACAAAGACGTAACTGTTACCCAGGGCCTAGGATGGTTGTGTGTGACCCTCTAAAGACATCTGTGCACATGAGGGATGAGTGGGCTTTTTTTTAAGGGTTTATTTAATTTTTAATTATGTGCATGTATGCAGGGGCATGTACGCATAGGCGCAGGTACCCAAAGAGGACAGAAGGGGGCATTAGACTCCCTGGAGCTGAGGTTATGGGTGATCGTGAGCTGTAGGACATGGGTGCTGGGAACCCAACTCAGGTCCTCTGCAGGAGCAGCACGTACTCCTAACCACTGAGCCATCTCTCCACCCTCCCTGGACAATCAGTCTTAATGGACTGAGACAAGGGTTAGGTTCACACCCACACAAGCTGTGTGGGCATCCAAGGGCCAGTTGCTGGCACGGTGCCAAATAACCACGGTCAGGGTTCCTTGCCGAACTGCTCTTGGAAGGACTTCAGACGCGAAGCAGGCTGCAGGCTCCAAGGAGCAGAACCTATCCACCCCCAATACCCAGCCAGCACACAGGCATGTATCTCTTTGGTTTTATTATTACAAATACACCTCGGCTCCATCACACTCAGGAAATCTGTATTCTACATGCTCTATATACCCTTTCTTTTCTACCTGGGCGGGGCCATAGAGAAGCGTCCAAGCCATGTGTGGGTATAAGACATGTCTGACAGACACAGTTCAAATCATAGCTTATGGTGATGCCATTTCTCCAGCTGCACAAGAGATTTGCAGAGACATGCCAGGGCTTTCCGGAATGCGGAACTGCTTGATTCACATTTGCGAGCTCCGAAATGCTGCAGCTCCCTGGTTCAGGCCCTCTGCACAGTCAGAAAAGCCCTTGCTTTGGAGAGGTCCTTTCTGGAAGCCAGAGCCAGGTGATCTGCGCATTCAGTGGGTCAACGGCCACGTTTAGAGGGATCAAAAGCTAAAAAGAACTTGTCTCCTCCACCCCCTCCCTACCAAGGCTCAGATCTCAATACGGTGCAGCCCATGTATGTTGAAGTGTGATATTTGGTTTCAAAAACATTTGACGGTCTCTTTGGCAAACTGAGAGAAATTGGCGGGGGGCTGCAGCAGCACACACCTCCTTGGACTTCCTGCTAATGCTTCATCCTTTCCAGTAGCCGCTGATAGACAGGAGCTGAAAACGGGAAACATGAAAACCAGTAAGATGCAGGTGTGCCACCGACTGTCTGGTGTGCCACCGACTGTCTGGGACTCTTAGTCTTTTTGTCTTGGTGGTACCAAAGGATGAACCTAGAGCCACAAGCATGCCTGGCAAACACTCTCACCACTGAGTGATATCCACACCCTCTTTTCCCTTCTTACTTTTGAGACAAGGTCTCACTAGATTGATTAGATAGCTTTGAACTCATCATGTAGCCTGTCAGTCCTCCTGCTTCAGACTACCAAGTAGCTGGGATCATGTGCCATCGGGCCCAGCTTCAGAGTCTCATGGACAAAAGCCATGAGGTCCGCCTCTGCCGTGCTCCCTCCCCCCCCGTTCAGGTACAAAGCACAGGCCTTTGTATTTGTGGAACGTCATGCCTTGCTCATTATCTGATGCTTTGGGCTTCTCTCCATCTAGCAGCTGGGAATCGTATCTTCAGTGTGGGTGCCTGCCAAGCCCTGTGCAATGTCCCAGGCTCCCTGATCTCAAAGTCACATCCACCCGGACGGGCTGCTGTCCCACTATCTTCATGTCACAGAGAAGGAGGCTCGACTCTTCTCTCTGACCCCAGCTGACCCTGCTACTCTGACCCTGAGGACCAGGCTTCTTTTACAGCACATGGTAAGAGACGGCAGGTTGGCTCTGCTGGGGACTGATGGGCTCACCGGCCCAGATGGGACGGCAAACCCAGACACTTACCGAGCCGCACAGACCTCTGGGCAGACTGGAAGAAGAAACAGACACACACAGGTCAGGCTTTCTTTTCATTCACCTTTTCCTTTCCTCCCCCTGTCTCTGTCTTTCCTTCCCTGTCCACTCCCCATCCTTCCATCTTTCATTTTCCCCTTTGAGACAGGTCTCACTACGTAGCCCTGGCTGGTCTGGAACTTGTGGCTATTCCCCGGAGAGGCACTGTAGCCGTACATGCCTGCCCAAAGTTCAGGTTCCTAGTGCATATTGTCACTGAGCCTGCATGTGGAGGACTCTGCACTTGGCTGAGGTGGGGGAGAGAAAGGGGAAAATGGAACCCATGGGCCCCGAAGAGCCTCCTCAGTTAGTCCGGTGGCCCTTGGCTGGACAGCCCCCTTTTAATCAGGGTGTTATGGAGAGGATAGAATTTCCTGGGGGACCCCAAGCTAGACTTTTCCACTGATGCCAAAGCTTAGGGTTGTGTGGGGGAAGGGTCAGCGGGGACATCTCCCAAGAGTAAGAGCTCAGAGCTCTTGTGGAGGAGATCTCTGTTCAAAAGTGGAGGGCCACATTAGAGGATCCCAGCCTCCGGGGTGAGGAGTGAGGACCCCAGCCTCCGGGGTGAAGACAGCAGAGCACAGGTGAGCCTCTGAAAACCAAAGACTAATTCGGAGGCCGGGCAGCCAGACTGCTACAGCATGAACTCAGGGAGTGCTGCCTCCCTTGGTGGGTGGATCCCAGGGCCGCTCTCCTCAGCCATGGCTGACTGGTGGGAGAACACATACCCTGGAAAATGCCGATGCCTGTTTGAAGATTTCAAGGGCAGAGTCCGCCAGCTCATCTCCCCGTTCTTGTGGTCGGTTGGCTAGACAGGAAAGAAACCCCAGTGTCTGCTACCAGCATTTCAATGGACACACAGCCGGGCCCCGTCTGCCACCACTGTCCCCATGTAAACACACGGGCAGGTCCTGTCTGCCACCACTGTCCCCATGTAAATATACAGCAAAGCCCTGTCTGCCACCACTGTCCCCATGTAAACACGTAGCCAGGCCTTGTCTGCCACCACTGTCCCCATGTTAATATACAGCAAAGCCCTGTCTGCCACCAGTGTCCCCAAGTACACACACAACCAATCCCGTCTGCCGCTGGTATCCACATGTAAACACATAGGCAGGTCCTGTCTGCCGCTGGTATCCACATGTAAACACATAGGCAGGTCCTGTCTGCCGCTGGTATCCACATGTAAACACATAGGCAGGTCCCGTCTGCCGCTGGTATCCACATGTAAACACATAGGCAGGTCCCGTCTGCCGCCAGTGCCCTCATATAAACACAACCCAGCCTTCTCTGTAACCTACGTCCTCGAGTGTGCGTGTGTGCGCACACACACACACACACACACACACACACACACACACACACACCTGGGCCTTGTCGTCTGCCACCAGCATCCTTGTAGATATTCAAGCTGGGAAATGTCAGAGTTGGGGTGAGACTCACTAAAAAGTATGCCCCCCCCCCAGTTCTTGGACCCACGGCTCCCGATTCACTTTTCAGTCAGCCACAGGGAGGCCACACTCACGGTACCACTAAAGTTAGGACCACAGATTAGGACCTCACCTGGCGGTTGCAGAATACTGTTGATGGCATAGACCACACCATTCGTGGCCATGATGTCAGTTTCGGCAACAGGTTCCTTATTGATGCTCACTACATTGTTTTTCTAAGAGAGGAGACAGCAGTTGTTAAACATGAGCCTACTGGCTTCACTTGCTCACCACGAACCCGCTGACCCCACACCCGTTCTGTGCACGTGTGGTGGGGCCTTCTCTGGGGAGCAGCAGGTCTTGTCCTCTGCAGACTTCCACGGCCTCGTGCAAGCTCAGTGCAATCAGCAGGCTGTTTGCCCTCCTCACCCAACGGGGCGCGGGAGAGGGGGAGGAGGGGGGCGGTTGGGCCAGGAGGGAGCCTGTCTGTCTGTCTGTCTGTCTGTCTGTCTGTCTGTCTCTCTTTTGTTTGTTTTTTTCGAGACAGGGTTTCTCTGTATTGATTTGGAGGCTGTCCTGGAATTCACTCTGTAGACCAGGCTGGTCTGGAACTCACAGAGATCCGCCTGCCTCTGCCTCCCTAGTGTTGGGATTAAAGGCTGAGACACTACCACCTGGCGGGAGCCCATCTCTTAACAGAAGTGGAGCAGATGTCAGGAATAAATCGTGAGACGCCTTGGTGGATTCCATGGCAAGCGAGGGTGACCTAGACAGAGGGACAGACAGCCAGGCAGGCAGAGCTTAAGTGAGAAGTTTGATCAGAAAGGGGAGAGAAGGGGGAAGGAAAGAGAAGAGAGGTAAAGAGACAGAGAGAGGACAGAAGAGAAGAGGGAGACAGGAAAAGTCCTGTCTGCCCCAGGGGAACAGCAGGAAAGAGACAGAGAAAGACAGCGGAAAGAGAGAGCAGAAAGAGGGGGTAAGTGGGCGGGGTCTGTCTTTTAAAGGGCCCTTTGCACCTGCGTGCAGACTAAGCAACCATGGAACCCTGGGCTGACCAGGTTCCTGCCTGAGTGCATTCTGCCAGGTGGCAGGGGCAGGCCAGCTTAACGCCTGAATCCTTATAGCGAACATGTTACAAAGGCCACAGAGTCCCTGGAAGCTGCACAGGTGAGAAGGTTCCCTCAGGGCGAATGCTTTCTTGAACAGCCCATGTGCCTGTGACAGGTAGGATCCCGACACTTGAAACTCAGTCCCCAGAGACCCTGAGTGGCCTTAAATAGCTCTCTCCCAGGCTTCCTCCCACAAGCCTTCCCATGAGCAAGAGACACCGAAGACCCAGAGAAAGGAGCGGAGAGCGGAGAGCGGAGAGCGGAGAGCGGAGAGCGGAGAGCGGAGAGCGGAGAGCGGAGAGCCGAGAGCCGAGAGCCGAGAGCCGAGAGCCGAGAGCCGAGAGCCGAGAGCCGAGAGCCGAGAGCCGAGAGCCGAGAGCCGAGAGCCACCGGCTCCTACCCACAGGGAGGATCTCTGCTGAGTCAGGCTGGCTGCTTCTCTTTCCAAGGTAGAGACATTCTGAACACAGCTGCAAAGTGTGCGGTGCCATCAACACACAGCGAGAGATGGCTCCCGGAGCAGTGTCACAATGGAATGGTCAGTCATGGGACAGTTCAGTGAGTGCCTGGCTTTGGGGTCCGGACTGGGGAAGAAGACAGGGACTGACCTCTTAAGATGAGTGACTACTTGCCATTTTCTAAAGGGCTTCTTTACAATGAGCATCAGACGCTCTATTGACCTGAACACCTGGAAGTTCTTACTCACATCTAACTGTACTCTTTCTTGGTGTCCCCCAGGGGTTCCTTCTCTTTTCTCTCTTTCTTTGGACAAACCGCACTTGAAGGCTCAGTTAGCATCTTAAAAGTTGTGCGCAGGGTGAGGTGAGCCCTACAGACTTCACAGCAGCACACGGCCAACCTTCCCTTGACGCACTCACCGAGCTGACTTCCAGCTTGTCCCCTTGGAGAGACTTGAGCCTCACCAGGGCCCCAATGCCTCCGCTAACCAGGATTTCGTCGCCAATGTGGTATTTCAGGATGTTGGTAAGCTCCTTGGCGTTTGCTGTAAGATTGCGGAAGGTGACACTGTTAGGCACTAGGGTGGTGGTGACAGGTGAGGCTGAGGGACAAGAGGAGACAGCGGTGCTTTCTCCTGAGCAGGACAACTCTCTGAGCAAGCAGAAGGGCCTGCCGAATACACACAGTGCACAGTCCATGACCCACTATCCGCCCAGTGGCTCGAGGTTTGCAGACAGCCCTGGCTGTGACCTGGCCCTGTAGCCAGCAGGCCTCTGGGTTAAGCAGGGTTCAAGGCAGCTGAGGAGTTAATCCATACTCCTCCATGTGCGTGACTCATGTTTCCATGAGCTAAATATTTGCCTGGGAAGCCAGGGCCCTTTCCAGCTCCGGCATCTGGGATGCTTCATCACTGACATGGCTCCTGCTGACCATAACACAGTAGTGAGATATTTACACATCATGCCCTCAAGTGCAGTTTCTGCTGCAGATAGTCACTTCCTGGAGGGGGAGCTTGAAAGATCGAAAGATCGAGCAGCTGTACTTGGGGGGGGGCGGCTGTGGAGCCAATGAGTTCAGGACAGAGACACTTGTTCCCTGCACAGCGTCCTTCCTCCTCCACCAACTGGGAAAGGCACCAGGTCTTTCCCAAGTTACATGAGAGGCAGCACCTAGACCTGCCAGCTACACCTGGTCTCTGATCTTCCCACAGACAGCCAATGGCTCACTTCCCCAGTGCTCCCCTGGTCTCTCTCTGATCCTCCCATAGATAGCCAATGGCTCACTTCCCCAGTGCTCCCCTGGTCTCTCTCTGATCCTCCCATAGACAGCCAATGGCTCACTTCCCCAGTGCTTATGTGTGGCTGTTCCCAGGACCAGGGAACCCAGAGGAAAATTTCAAACATTTTAGAGAGTTCATTTGGTTATCAATACATCTCTGTAGTGCTAGGGGATAAAGCCACCTGTGAGGGAGGGACTCCCAGACATCTACATTGAAGCAGGTAAGGGTTCCCCTCCCACAAACATGTGGCCCAGAGGTGCCAAGCCAAGCCAGTCCATGTCCCGCACCCCAGGGCCACTCCTCCTCCCCCAGGTGTCATTAGCACTGCCCACAGGACTTGAGGGCTCTTGTGGAAACTCCCCCACACCTCTCCTCTCCTCGCACACAGCTGACCATGAGGGAATTTGAGCAGGCACAGGCCACCTGGAGAGTATTCCAGTCTCACAGGGCTGAGAGAGGACGGGGCATTTATGTTCAGACAACTTCTCCTCTCTTCCCGGGAACCCACGTCAGCACCAGACACAGGCATTCGCTTGGCAATGAAGAAAATTAAACAGGACACAAACTTAGCTCCTTGCTAACTGCAACCTGAGCCTTCCACTCTCCCGCAGGAAGGGAGGCGTAAGCAATGTCTGTTCCAGAGCTGGCTACGTTTTCTTTCCTCCTCTGGCTCACCTTGCTGGGGTTGGGGGTGGGGATGGGGATTGGCGTGGGGGTGGGGTGGGCATGCATCCACGGTAAAGCCCATCATCCCATCCCATCGCACTGCCGTCACCACTATTGATGGGGCAAGTGTGTCTTGTCCGGTGTGCCACACTCGCAGCAGATCAGGGGCTGTTGCCAACCTCATTTTTCTACAGGGGAAACTGAGGCTCAGAGAGGCCCAGTATCTTTTTGCATGACACTGTGACCAAGGAAATTGGGTGGCATCACCCCTGCTCTTCTACAGCTAGCTGAAAGTCAAAGGCCCAAGGGAGGGAAGGAAGAGAGGAACACCCAGGGCCCCCCTTTGCAGTGCCCCCTATCATGACTGTTTTCTGGGTCCTTTTCCTTGGGTCTCCCTGGTTCCTGCCCTTACTCCACCCAATTTTCCACCGTTGTCGCCATTTTCTGACCCCTTAGTCCTGCCTATGTGTCTACAGTATGGCCTCATCACCAAGTCCCTTTGTGAGGTATCACTCTTGCTTCCTGCTATGACCCGGACGGACTACTACTTCAGAGGAGTGGGAACATCGCTTAAATTGCTCTCACCCAAGAGTTTGTTCAGTTCTTCCGGAGGCATGGCTTGGAAAGCTTCATTTGTGGGAGCAAAAACAGTGTAGACCCCTTCCCGGTTGAGGGTCTCCATTAGTCCTGCAGACTGGATGGCGGCCACCAGCATGCTGTATGTAGACGGACGGAAAAAATGAGTTTGCTGTCTGTGCCCTCTCCACGCAGGAGGAGAGACGGCTGTACTCTACACCTTTTCACTGAGAGCGGTGTCACACAGAGCGGAAATGGCCAGAGGGAGCCAAGGGAGAAGAAAGGTTGAGAATTTCTGTGGCTGACCCAGAGCCTGGCTGAGTCAGTGTGTGCCGCGTGTGACCCTGGGGAGCCAGCCGTCCAGGCTCCCAGTCCTTGGGCCGGGTGGCTGAAGTTAGTGCCAGGGAAGCCCTTGCCTTGACACCACTCGCTGGAGGAAGAGCAAGTTGGAAACAGAGGGACCAAGGCAAGAAAGCAAAGTGACATGGCGACTTCAGCCGCCTATGAATAAAATGCAGAAAGAGGAGCATGCCACAGGTCCTCAGAGCCCTGGCTCTTAGCTCGCTGGGGATGTCCTGGCGTGAGTGATAGCCTTGTGTGGCAATAAAAATGTCCCCTCTTACAACAGGTATGATGATCACACTGTTAGCAGAAGCCCTGCTTCCCATCCTAACACTTCAAGGAGACCCCTCATCCTCTTCACAGCCCAACCAAGAATGACGACGCCGGTATATCACTAACATTAGGTCAACCCCTGGGAAATAGGATAAAAGAGCCGAGGTCCAGCATGGTCACTTGGCAGAAGCCCGACCCTGGGATAGGATGAGACTGGTTACCTAAAGCGATTGTCCCCCTTCAGGACATCCATAACGGTCCCCATTGGGGGGGTCAGCATCCGGTCCATGGTGAACAGGGTCCCATATCGTCCCCTCTTGTCATGAGCAGCAATGCAGCTGTTTTCAATGCAGAGACTCTGCACAGAAGAGGGAGAGAGAGAACGCCAGGCGTTGGTGGTGCCGCACGCCTTTAATGCCAGTGCTTGGGAGGCAGAGGCAGGAGGGTCTCTGAGTTCGAGGCCAGTCTGGTCTACAGAGTAAGTTCCAGGACAGGCTCCAAAGCAATTCAGAGAAGCCCTGTCTTGAAAAACAAGAAGAAGAAGAAGAGGAAGAGGGAGAGAGACAAGGAAATGGCTATCCTCTCAGGCAGGGCCTCCAGGCGTGTTCATAGCCAGTAGCAATGGATCACCCACAGAAGTGTCCCTCAAGGAAGTGTGGGCACAGGAGTTCTGATAAAATTACACAGGGACTCCATGATAGTGTCAGTCTCACAAGAGGTCCATTGACAAAGATCAAATGGACATTTCCCTTGTCATTGAACATCTTTGGCCAAATGATCCCGTTTGGTTCCAGGCCAGGAGCAATTTGTGGAGTCCTTTCTATTTGATATGGGAAGGTCTTGGATCAAAGAAGGCTAAGCTTCATCGGACTTCTCTTCACACGAGGACCCAAAGTCCCCCTCCACTCCCCCTCGTCCATCCCGCCGAGTCCTAGGTAGCCCCAGTGCTCAGCTATTCCGTTAGACCTGAGCCTCATTCTCCAAGCCTGCAGGGAAAGGAGTGTCATCTAGAATCATGCACTTTCCAGAAACTGCTTCCCCTTTTTTAGTTGCCAGTTCTTATGTAAGTTCCTGGCTATTGAGGACTAAAAAAAGAAAACAAAAAACAAAAAACAAAACCAGAAAAAAAAACCCGAAAACAAAACCATTTCCTAGAGCTGAAACCAAAGAAGAGGTGTGAATTAGGACCTAGAACTTACATTTCGATAAACAAAAACTCTCAGTTTTTTGCCGCCCAGTGTATCCAGAGTCTGCCCATGGTACAAATACTTGGAAGCCAGCTGTTCTTTGACCATGTGGTTCAGAAGCAACGTCTTCATTTGGGCATCGATGTGAGGGGTACCATCTGTAAGCAAAGGGGTGGACAGATCCAGAGAGTCAGGTCCCTGGGAGGAAGAGGATGCCCAGAGACATCCTCCCTTGGCTTGGAAATGGAGACGGAAAGCAAGGGTGGCCAAAATTCCTTAACGTTTGACATCTGGTTTAGAAAAAAAAATGTGTAGATATTGAAGGTGTTTGTACTTTTGCCCTCATTGGGAGGAGAGAGTGCTAGCCCCGTGACGGCAGCTCAGCTGATCTCTGTCCGTATGCACTGGTGTTGACCCTGCAAACAAAAAAAGCCCGCTCCCCTCTCCCGGCAGATGCAAAATACTGAGTTCTGAGGAAGACAGTCCCCGTGCATTCTTGGCTGCTTCAGATAAACAATGGGTAGTCCAAAGTTTCTGATGGAGTCACATCTGCTTTGGACTACGGTGGACGGAAGGTTCCAAGGCCGATGTAAATCAGGGCAGTGCTGTAGGGATGGGGCGGCTGTCCCGGAGACAACAGAACAGCAGAGCGCGGTCCCCGTGTTACCTTTGAACACAGAGTTCAGAGGGGCCAGGAAGGTCAGCTGTTCTTTTCCAGAGAGATGCGTGCTGAGGCCAGCTTGTCTGAGGAGGTCAATGGCTGTGGAGACGTCAGAGTCTGCAGCCAGCTCAAGAAGCGTCTTGGCTGCAAGAAGGAGAAATGGAGTTCAGAGGGTGGCAGGGCCATGTTGCATCCGGCACGGTCCACCCCGGACGGGACGGATGTTAGCAGGAACCGCAACTTGTGAGTCACCAGCCCTCTGAACGCAGTGGGACTCAGCATGCTTGTGTCCATTAGAAAACCTAACTTGCAGGGAGGTAAGAGTCACTGGGCAGCAGGCAGAACTGTCCCAGGCCCCAGGGTGGCTTGGCCAGGACTTGCTTGACATTAGGGAGGAGACTACATGGCCTTCGAGGCTGCCCCTGAAGACACTCCCATGGGAAAGACTGCTCTCCTTTCTGAATGGAAACCAAAATCCACCCAGCCATCTTCCCTGGGCTAGTGGCCTTGGGTTTGCTAAGGAGAGAAAATGCTGTGATGCCAGCAAATGGCCTTTTGAGCCCAACCACAGGGTGCAGACCAGAAAGGGCCCTAACATGGTGTCTCATTCCTTCCTTAGGTGCCCTAACATGTCCCTGATGGTCTCAAGACAGTGCCTGGTCCCCTGCACCTGAAGGTTAAAACTTCACATTTCCCATAGACCCGAGGTCCGCAGTAGGTACAGGGCTGTGTACCACACCAAGGGCAGGAAGTAACCCAAAAGATTGCTGAATACCCCTGGCCCTGTCACCCAGGGTGTTATAAGAGGAGGAAGCTGGGCAAGACAGAGGCCCCTGAGGCCTACCTACCCGAATCTGGGATGAGCAGCTCATCAATGAAGTGGATGACACCGTTGGTGGCGAGGATGTCTTTGTTGGAGATGACAGCCTTCCCGTTAATGGTGAGCTTGTCTCCGCTGCAGCCCACCTCCAGGGTGGTGCCCTCCAGGGTCTCCATGGACACTCCGGCAACAATGGCCTCAGCACACATGGCCGACTTCAGGATGTGGTTGTTCAGCAGGTCTGGGGCAGAACAGGACACAGGTCTAGAGCCTGCTGTGGCCCTGTCCTTGCAAGTCAGCTCCCAGCCTACCTGAGGCTGAGGACTTTGCTGGAGTACCACAGGGCCCACCCCCATCTCTGTCTACTGCTGTCTAAAACCGCTGGGGCTCTGTGGTCAGACTGCCTGGGTTTGAATCCCCTGGCTGTCAATCAACTAACTGTGGGACCCTGGGCCAGCTACTTGGCCTCCTTCAGTCTCCTCTTCCTTATGAGTAAGCACATGAGATTAGCATTACCTCCTCGACCTGAAGTGCAACAAAGAAACACCAGCCATTACCTTATGAGCATTGGGCTTCCTAATGTGCTGGGGATTAGGGGAAACCTCCAATAGACCCCCCCATGGGTCTTTTAAGCCTTAGGCCTTTACAAGACACAGAATGAGTCAGGGAAAGATGAAAACTGCCCCAAGGATAGCTGGGAATTATTTGTATGTCTTGCTTTCTGGACTATTTCATCTTAGCCCAAGGTCTGTCTACTAGTGGACAGGATCTGTCTTAGGGACGTCTGCACCCATTGCTCACTCTTGTCTGGGCGCTACTTTAGAGGCATGTGTGTGGGCAGTCAAAAGCTGAAGCCTCTGCACCCACACCTCTAACAGGCTGTCAGTCATTCATGACCTCTGGGCAGAGGAAGCAGCAGGGACCAGAGTCAAGGACATGCCCCACCTCCTCCCTGAATCCACAGGTTCCCAGGCACCACTGTCCCAGACAAGGTCCTTTGTCTCAGTGTCACCACGAGGGTGACTTTCAGTTTATCCTTGAGTGTGGGAAGCAAAAACTGCTCTGTCACAGTAAGGAGGACGCTTTGGGGCCAGCAGAAGCACCAGGATGCTGGAAACAGATTCTGAAAGCCAGTATTGGCCCCACTCAGTCATCAGAGATGAGACAAGGGTGGTGGTATGCTTGTAATCCCATCTCTCAGAAGCAAGACTGCCTTGACTTGGAGGCTAGCCTAGGCTGCAGAGTAAGCCCTGCCTTCAGATGACAAGAAGACCCCATAGGAATGAGGCCTTTGAGGGATCCTGCTTCTTAGAGAGTAGACTGAACCCCGGGGTGAAGTAGGGGCCACTCAGGGGTGAGAAAGACAGGACCAGAAGTCAGACTTCAAACAAGATATGCCAACCCAGGCTGCTTCCTGCCTGTCTGCCACCCACACAGAGACAGAACAAGGCACTGTAGCCACAGCAGAGGGCAGGCCCCTGATTTGAGCAAACTGGTTATTGCACAGAAGAAGCAGATAAACAAAAGGCCTCTGCCCGGGGTCTGTAATGAGTTCTAATATCGATGAATATGAAAATGCGCTCTGCACAAAAGATCTTTAATGCATGGTATATTAGATGCCGAATGTCCCCATCCCGGAGGCCTGTATGTTAAAAGTTTGGCCCCCCAGGGTGGGTGCTATTAGGAGGTGGTGACAACTTTAAAAGACAGGGCTACTGTGAGGGCTTTAGGTCACTTGGCACACAACCCCAAAGCCAGGTTTGAAAGCCATGGGGTCAAGTGATCATGAAATAACACATCTAAGACTGTGAGCCGGAGGGAATCTGTGCTCTTTGCAATCTGGCTATTCCAAGCGTGGAGATGCAGCCACACCTCTCCTGGGAGGGGGAGGTCTCCTAGTCCCCGAGGCTATGAATCCCAACCGTGCCCTCCCTCACTGCACTTACCAGACCACATCTCAATAGCCTGTTTTGAAGCCCACCAGGTTTTAACCCTCTTGCAGGCACACTTTGGACTGTGTTCACTGTGGACCCCAGTTCCCAGTGCAGAACAGATATTTTAAAGGACAAGGCTCATCTAGGCTCAGCTCCCGTCTGTGCTCTGAGTTCCCCATGTCCTCCTGTGTCTGTCTGTCCTCCTGTGTCTCTCTGTCCTTCTGCATCTGTCTGTCCTCCTGCGTCTGTCTGCCCTCCTGTGTCTGTCTGTCTGTCCTCCTGTGTCTCTCTGTCCTTCTGCGTCTGTCTGTCCTCCTGTGTCTGTCTGCCCTCCTGTGTCTGTCTGTCTGTCCTCCTGTGTCTGTCTGTCTGTCCTCCTGTGTCTGTCCTGTCCTCCCACTCCTGGCCTGTCCCGAGTTTAAATTTACAGGGTGTCTGTAAAGCACTAGACATCTTACTTGGTACCCTGCCAAGGTTGGTTTCAATGAAGCCATGCCTAGTGACGTTTAGGAGGAAGAATGTGCACTTTACGGGCCTAGGGGTTCACTGGGCAGCTCAGTGTGAGTGGACCCTCAAAAGTCCGAGAATTAAAAGGGGTCGGGTGAGGTCAGAGTGGGACCACTCCTAATCTACCCTCCATGTCCAGCTTGGGAGCTGAAAGATGGGCCCAGCAATGGAAGTCAGCTGACCACTACTGATTCCTAACTGTGATTTCTGGCTACCCATGAAGTCTCTGGCCAGACGTAGGAAGACGTGCAAGGTCAGCAGGGTGATTCCAATTGAAGGATGCCACCACCAGCCGCCCACACCCGATTCCTGCGGGCTATTTAAACGTCACACATCTACCTGACAGTTTCGGCCACTCCTGTTTTGTTCCCTTTGTTTAGCCAGGGTCAGCTGGGGACTCCCAGAACTGGCTCTGCTTGCCTTCCACAGAGACATGGCCACTGGGAAGAGCACAAGCCAGGGTTGTAGTGGACGTCCTGAAACTTGTGGCACTAGCATAGGCCGGGGCTCCCGTGGGCCGCTCCAAGGAAGCAGCAACATGAGCCCAGGGTGCTTACCCCTCAGAGCCTCTGGGTCACCCAGGATCCGGTTCAGGGTCTCAGCAGGGATCTTCTCGAAGGCCTCATTGGTTGGGGCTAGGAGCGTGAACTGGCCGTCACCTTCCAGCAGGGTATTGAGCCCCGACGCAGCCACAGCGGCCTGTGTGGGGGACGGGGGGAGAAGTGTTTCCTAGACTCACCTGGCAAGACGCACACACCCTGGTTATGCCTCCCCTGGGGACTCCAGACACCTAGAGAAGTCCCGAGAAAGAGAGAAGCCTGGCTGACGTTCTGTCTTAGCATGGACTCACAGGGCTGGGCCTGCGCTCAAGCCACACTGGCCGGTTTCCAGTTGTTGACAGATTTTACTCCATGCCAACTTTATCCTGTAGTTCCCTTCACCTCTGTCTCTGTCTCTGTCTCTGTCTCTGTCTCTGTCTCTGTCTCTCTGTCTCTGTCTCTCTCTCTGTGTGTCCCTCCCTCCCTCCCCCCCTCCTTTCTCTCTCTTTCTCTCTCTCTGTCTCTCTCTCTCTGCTTCCTGGACTTCCATTCCTTCAAACCTTGATGCCATTCCTGTTGGCCCAGGTCCCCCAGTGAAAGTGAGCCCGATTGTCATGTCTCCCAGCTGTCATCCCATGATTAATTGTGACCCCTTATGAGTGATTGTGTAGCGTAACGATCACATGACTCAGGGTTACACAGCATCTAGAACAATCTCCTAACAGCCAGAGCGGCTTGTCACTGCTCCCCATAGAGAGCCCCCCCTCCCCCCCCGGTCTGTAAGGCCTGCAGGGTCTTCAGCCCACAGGCTTCCTCCAGGTTTCCCTAGAGCAGGGAGGCTGTGGTGCTTCTGCAGTGAGGCTGGGCAGCCTGGGCTGCTCCCACCTTTCGGGGCCTCTCCGCTCAAAGTGCCTCTTCCCAAGAAGTTCCTGGCCATCCATCTACTGTGAATCCCAGCAGTAAGGGGAAGCTACTTAGTAGGACTCTGTGCTGATAATGAAAGCGTGTCTGTCAACTTTGGGGTAACATTCCCTCGAAGACCCTGAGGAAAGGCGAGGAGAAGCCCTCAGAGAGCCCTGCCCGCCCCCCCAGCCAGCCCAGAGCCCTCCCCAAACACCAAGGCCCCTCTGTGTTCACGCTGTGTGTTTGTCTCTGTGTTGGAGATCTCCAGGGAGGGGCTGCTCTACTCCCACTTGTGTACTCTGTGGTTAGGAAATCCTCCTCGAATCGGGCAAAACCCCTGACAGGGCAGCCTGTGCTCACTTCCTCCTGGTGGCCAGTGCCAACCGGAAACTGCTCGCCCTTCCAGTTAGACACACTCCTTCGGCTAGAGCAGCCCGGAGCCAGCTCGGGAGTCAGGACTATCCTTCTGAGTCACATCGGCAGCCTCTCTGTAAGGTCTGCGCCCCCAAGAGACATGGGTGTGGGGCCCCAGGCTGGGACGTATGGTCTAGAAGGACGTGCCAGCTGACTTGTAATAGTGCCCTGTGTGGGAGGAGCATCGGGAAGGAGGGCCCCCACCCTCTGGGGCGCAGAGAACTGATCCCTGGATCATCCAGGAGCGCCAAAGGAAGGGAAGCTTTACAACAGGGGCATTTCTCGGAGTGGGTCAAGCCCAGTGCTCAGGAGTGTCTTCTCCACGTAACCACACTTGGGACATCATCAGGCCCTCCTGCAGAAGACGCCCTTCCAGGCCCCTTTGGGGAGGCCAGCTGTCCCCAGCATGGGCCTCTACTCAAAGTAGTCCCTTACCCGAAGGGTCTCAAAGGTGTCTTCAATCTCAATGATCTGCTGAATGTTGTTGGTGATGGTGGAAATGACCTTATCAATGAGGTGCACCACGCCGTTGGTCGCATGGTGGTCCGCTTTCAGCAGCCGGGCACAGTTGACTGTTACAATCTGCCCAGAGAAGAAACAAGGATGAGTGACACGGGAGGTTCCGGGAAGGGCAAACAGCGGGCCCACGGCAAGGAGCAGGATGTGAAGCGGGAGGGTCTAGAGAGGACCTGGGAGGCAAGGGCTTGTCTCTGCAGCTTATCAGTCCCAGGACAGAACCCTAGAGGGAAACCCCCCACGTGGGCGGGAGGTGGGTTTGTGATGGACGCGACAGTGCTGAGTAGCTGGGGTGCCCCTACCCCGTTGGGATAATGATGGATCTGGATGTTGGAGTTCTGGTACATGGAGGTGAGGGCCATGCCATGCTTCAGCTCGTCGGTCAGGACCCGCCGGTCCACCATATGGTAGCGGAGGGCGTTGAGCAGTTCGATGTTGACGTTGCTTACCAGAGAGTCCAGCACTTCCTAGAAAGAAAGGGCTTGATAGTTAAGAGGCAGCAGCCCTCTGCTTGAGGGATACGCCTCTCTCCAAGTGGACCTAGACCCCTCTTCTGCCAAGGGCCCCCCTTTTAGTGAGCATCAGAGGGAGGATGGGGCCATTGGAAGGCACCTGGGGAGCCCTGCATTAACTTTCCCTTAGGGAAAGGATGTCCGACACAGCAGGAGGTCCCCACTGTGTGCCCAGGTCTCAGGAGAAAGGCCGTTCCAGGACAAGTGCCCTGGGCAGGAGGCTCCTCTCACCGCGGGCAAGGAAGCCCAGGCCTCGTTGCTAGGGGCAAAGATGGTGAAGCTGCCTGGTCCCTCCATCTCAGGTCTCAGCTTTTCCGTGCGGTCTGTGTACAGCTGCGTGGTGGTTGATCCGACAACTCCCAGGGTCTCGTAAAGGTTAGAGAGCGGAAGAGCTGCAGAGGGAGAGGGCAGAGGGACGGGTGTGAGTCCGTCCTAGACTCGCTCATTTGTCAGAAAGGACGGACAGCGGCAAGAAGGGAGTCGTGAGTGGGCGGGGAATCCCAGACACCTGCTGATGGAGGTGCTCAAAACTCTCTTCCCAGAACCAGTCAGTAAGTCAAATGCCTCCTCGTGAGGACAGGCCTACTGGGCAGCTTCTAGCTGTTTCCAGCCCAGCAGAGCAGAGCTTCCGCCCCTCCGTGTTCAGACGAAGCAGGCGGGAAGCTCCAGGCAGGCCTCACAGATCTCCTCAGGTATTACCACCCACTCCCTAACAGCTTTGCGAGAGCGGCAGACAGGGCTGAGAATCTTCCAGGTCTTTGGTGTGCTTTTCAGGGACTGTCTGCAGTTGAGAAGGGCCCTCTTAGATGGCAACTGGAAAGTCTATTTATTTGCTTTCTAAGACAAGCTCACTATGTAGCCCCCAGGTTGGCCTTCAGCTCATGGTGATCCTCCTGCCTCAGCTTCCTGAGAATTGGGGTAACAGGTGTGTGCTCATACACAGACTAATGTCCGCATTTAAGTCATCTGATGTCATCACCCAGAGGTTAAGTCCCCCTCCCATAGGCCAGCACCCTTATCCCACTTTATCTCTTCAACTGCCCGTTTCAAGTGGGCGAGCACTGCCACGACCTTGGCCACGCTAACTATGTCATCGTGATCTCCACTCTAAATCAAATTGCTTTCTCTTTTAAACTTGTGTTCATATCCCAGCCTTAAAACTATCTTGAATTTCAAAGCTAAAACAAAATGCAAACCCTACATAACGGCCGTGTGGCACTAAATGCTCTGATGCGATGCACAGGTGTTGTGCCGTCTCTGGGCCAGTGTGGCATTTATGGGGCCCTTTGCTGCCCGTGGGTAAGCCTGCCCACCTAGTACACTCCTCTAGAGACCACGTTGTCCCGTGTGATCCCCCCCCCCAGCAGGGCTGATGGGCACCCGATGGCTGATAGGTCAGCCTTGTTGGATGCCCCGAGAACCACTGTCAGCCATGTCATCCCGTGTGATTCCCCCCCCAGCAGGGCTGATGGGCACCCGATGGCTGATAGGTCAGCCTTGTTGGATGCCCGAGAACCACTGTCAGCCATGTCATCCCCTGTGATCCCCCCCCAGCAGGGCTGATGGGCACCCGATGGCTGATAGGTCAGCCTTGTTGGATGCCCGAGAACCACTGTCAGCCACTGACGACAAGGCCGGAGCCTGCAACCACGGAGAAGAGGCTGGACAGAGTGGAGTGGGCTTCGCTCCACCTGCTTGGTGGGGGTCAGGAGTAGAGCAGGAGAGATACTGCTTCCGTTCCCCCACCCTCTGCACCCCACGACCCAGTAAGCACAGGAAGAGACAGCCTTATGCCCCCACCCTGCTGCAACTGCTGCCTTCCCTCTACAGGGCAATTCTTCCTCTGGCCCTTCCGTCCCATCCACCCACAGGCAGGCCCTGGCTCGCTCACCTGCTGGACAGCCTTTCTCTCCGGGGACCTTTTCATATCCAGGACAGCACTCATAGCTGATGACTCTGAAAGAGAGACACGGGAGTATGTCCCTCAGCGCATCCCTCTTTTTCCCAGATGCTCTCCAGGCCGAAATGCCACGGGATCACGGGAAGATGGGCGACAGGCTCAGCATCCTCCCTCTTGGGACGGCACGTGCCCTCCTCTTACACGATTGTACTTACTGATCGGTGCCCAGGAGCACCTCACCTCTGCCTTGGAAAATGGTTCTGATGGTTGCCAACACCAGCAGCCAACCAGCCGGGAAACCTGGTGAAGGTGGCACGCTGAATAAACAGCCCAATAGAAACGTAACTCAACCAGCAACGACCTCCAACAACCGCTCGCGGGAAACCGGAGGGATGGTGATCAGGGGAGGAGCCGAGAGGACTAGAGAGTCCTGGGGTGGTTCTAGCTCTGAACCTACCTCACCCCCGTAGTCCCACCTCTTCTCTGGGTCTCGACATACATGTAAAATGCCCATGGAGGGGCTCTGGTGACTTCTGTCTCTCTGCTACTATTCTAGAACTTGAGTTAATAACCCAAAAGGCAGGATATGAGCGATCATTGTGCATTCATGTTTTTTTTTATTTAACTTTATTTTATGTGCATTGGTTGATGGTATTGGATCCCCTGGAACTGGAGTTAGAGAGAGTGTGAGCTGCCATGTGGGTGCTGGGAACTGAACTCTGGTCCTCTGGAAGAGCAGTCAATGCTCTTAACCACTGAGCCATCTCTCCAGCTCCCCGTGTTCATGGTTTTTACAAATCAGATTTCAAATGAAAACAGAGTGCCTCTTCATGAAGGCACTGTTTTGCTAGTTTTCTACATTAAAAAAAAGCTTACTAAGAGCATGCTTAGAGTTTCAAATCTAAAGCATCTTAGTGGCCATAAGTTACTCCCTACCCAGCCATCTTCAACCTCCCCACTGTCTTCCCAGGAGGTAACCAAAGGCACCAGCTTGCAAGATCCTCTGCATTTGGTTCAAGTGCAGGGCACTTTAAAATCATTTGTTCAGAAAGCTAAAGATTGTCTTCTCCCCTTCCAAGGAGCCCGTTGTGGGACGCTGGCTGCTGCCTGGACATCACAAAACACACTCCAGCCATCCTGATCCTCGACAGACGCCCCAAAGCCGAGAGAGTTTCAAATGACATCGCTGCCCTGCGCTGAAGCTGCACACAGGTGTGCAGCCCACATACCCCCACCCCAAGGCCTGGAGCCCAGCGCACACAATCTGGTTTCCCTGTTTCCTTCTTATACAAGAGCTTTGCCAGTCTTGCTCTTTCAGGGATGACATCATCAGAAAGGAGTCAGGTGGGCGGGAAGAGATGTGGCAGTGGGTGGGGGAAGGGGGGTGTGTCGAGGAGGCTGCTGGCTGGCTCCCGTGAATTCGTCTGGAATCTGCTCAGCAAGGGCTCAGCTAAGTGAAGAAGCCTGGTCTGCTGTGGCCCAGGGGACGCTTCAGGTTCTCAGATGGCCAGGAAGCTACAGGTGTCTGCTTGGCTAGACATGCTCCCCCGCCCCGCCCGAGAAACGACAAGCTATACATTCATCTGTGCCCTGCTTTCTCCAGCCCCTTACAGGTTCTCCTGCAGCACGCTTCCCATCGGCCCCCTTTTCACCTCCTCTGGACCCCTGTACTTAAGGATTGAACTGATCGCTGGCAGGGGAACCAGTATTTATCCCTAAGGCATGAATGTGCTTTGGGAGCCCATTCCCTATGGAGGGATGCCCTCTCAGCCCAGGTACAGGGAATGGGGGGAGGAGCTAGGACATGCCCTAAATGATGTGACAGACTTTGATGATCCCCATGGGAGGCCTCACCCTCTCTGAGGAGTTGATGGGGAGATGGTGGAGGGGAATGGGAGGATGAGATGGGGAGGGAACTGAGATTGGTATATAAAATACGATTGTTCTTAATTTAAATGAAAACTGATTTTTGAAAAGAAGGAACTAAACAGACTGTGAGCTCACGGCTGACACTGACCAACCCCCGGTGTTATTCCCTGAATGTGGTCGCTTCTGTTGCTGAAGAGCTTGGCAAGGTGGAGTACTGTAGGAGAAGCACCCCCCCCCATGAGGAGGGTCGCCTTAGGATCCCTCAGTGACTAGTGGGGTAACCTTGGGAACCCACTTCTCTCTGTGGTCCGCTTTCTCATCCACAGAGTGGGGCACCATTGCAGCAACTGCGCTGTGACGCCCTTCAGCCTCAGTGCGAGCATTCCAGGCAGCTGAGGGACTTCTGAGGGCCAAAGAGACAGTCACTGCCAACCTCTCCCAGCTGAATCCAGGGAGAGCCCCAAGCCTTGAGCCTACGGCACCAGGACTCTGCCCCCCCCCCACTCACACACATGAATGGATGGATGGATGGATGGATGGATGGATGGATGAGTGCAAAAACAGTACCAGTATTCTATGACAGGAGTTGGGGAGGTGGAATCAGACAAAGCCATCACCCCAACTTAGTCACTTTTCCCAAAGTGCCAATGTAGAATTCCATGGAGTTAGAGAATCATTTGGGGGAAACCTGTCCTATGCACAAAGTTCCCTCTGGGCCCCCTTTGGGAACATGGCAGCTTATGTTCCATGGCTGGGAAGTGCACAGCTATAGACTGTTCCCCCAAACTATAGACTAGTCCCCCCAAACCAAAGGACAGCTGAACATCTTGGGTGGCCTCCCCAGGATTTCAGTGAAGATGAAAGAAAATAAACTCCCTAAAGTGCGTGTGCGTATGTGTGCACGTGTGTGTAGGACAGGGATAGAGAATGGTATGGGGACAAGTGGGAATCTGCGGCTGGTGGGGAAGGGCCAGACCTAAGCAGGACGACCTCAGAAGGACAGTCAGGAAGCAAGCAGAGGGGTCGGATGGGCCAAGGGGCCCTCGAGAGCCTAGACATGCAGGGGCATCCCTGGGCTTTATCAAGGCTCGCTCTTAGACCAGTGTCCTTGCCCATGTGCACTTTCGGAGGCGGCAGACAGATTTGGTGCTATCTCCAGAGTGCGGGGTGCGAAAAGCAAAGCCTTTGGGGTAGGCTCGCTGCACCTGCCCTCCCGGGGGGGCTACACAGTACCCTGATTTCACATGGGCGTGGCCTCCGTACCACAGTCCTCACAGCAGAGGTTCCGTCTCCGGGGCGTCAAGCTGTAACCAAGCAGCCCTTTTCCAATCCTGTCACCTGCCTGGGAGACCCCTCCTTCCTGGGCTGGCCAGCAGCCACTCCAGGTATCTGTCTGGAGTGTAACTGCAGGCCATACTCTCATTTGAGGACATCAGCTGCATCTGCTGAGAAGGTTCAGCAGCTGGCAGGTTCCGTGCTCCCAGCTATTTTTTCAGAACCAGCCGGCTCAGGCGCAGAGGTCGGCTGGAGACTGCAGGCAGAGAAAGCAGATTATCAGACAGTCTTGACTGGGACTTTTTGAGCTGGCAGCCTCCCCAGTGAGCTGTCCTATCCTCCCTGTGCCATGTTCCATTCTACATAGCCCCCCCCAAGAATACACGGGATTTGTAAGCACAGAGCTTAAATCTGGTACCACCTCTCTAGACCCCGCAGGAAAGGATGGAAACTACGGGTGCCTCTCCTTGCCCCTCTCCAGTTCCCAGGCGCCCCTTCGCAGGAAGGACCAGGCTACTGGCTTCTGCATCTTGGCTCATCAGCTAGAGTACGATTAAAGCTGCCGGCCTTGGCTTGGCCACACACGGTACACAAAACCCTCAGTCTGGATTAAGTACACACTCGAGGGCAAAGAGTTACGAAGCATCTTGTTCCAGCCTCTTTGGACAGAAGGAAAATGAGGGAGAGTAGCTGATTCAAAGAAGGAGTGTAAAAAGGTGATGTCAACACGAGGTCAAGGAGTGGGGTATTTCCCATGTCTATCTAGTGTTTTCTCTTGGGTTGGATGGGGAGAAGTCTCATTAACTTCTCCCCAAACTTGTTTCCCACTAAGCTAATATAAACTTAAAACACTCGCTCCCCCAAATGTGCAGCACGGGTCTAGCTGCTATTCTAGCTGCACGTGGCAGGGGACTGACTACGCTGGGGAGAAGGTGGAGTAAGGAATGGAGACTGAGGGCAGTCTCCTGCGGTGGGGACACTCATCGTGTCACCGTGCCTGAGATGAGCCACAGAGCAAACCATACTCACGGCATCTAGAGACTGGCACACCCCGGAGACCGTCAGCCGGGAACGGCTCGTTTTCTGCGTGCTGTTTCTTAGACAGAGGCTAAGCTGATTCTTGAAGTTTCCAGAAGAAACTCCGGGCTTTCCCTAACCGACTGTGCCCCAGCAAAGGCCTCTGCCACAGAGGCTTTCAGAGCCCAGTGAGACACGAGGTGACTTGAGAACATAGGTTTATAGCATTTTCCACATGGATGGGAGAGCGTGTTGATGGCTGTTGGATGCTGACTGTCCCCGTGATCCCACACCCACTGTCTGATGAGAAGTTTGGTTCTCAGACTCCCATCAGTCATCATAGTGACCACCAGATTTGGAATCAGTCACCAGGAGGTGACTAGTGACTGTCCCTAGGGCATCTCTGACTCCAAGAGGATTTGTTTCTAGGACCCTGGCTGTCCATCTGGGGCTGTAAAAGGAGACTTAGGAAAGCATACCTAGACCTGATCCTGCTGTACCTGCGGCATTGCTGACCCTAGCTGCCAGCCTTGATTATCCCTGGGGATGGCACAAAGTGGCCAGACCTTCCCATCTCTCAATGTATGACTCTCAGTAGGCAGTGCAGGCCTCTGGAGCCTCAGTATTCCCACCTGCAAATGGGCTCTTTTTCTTTCTTTTTTCCCCAATAAACCCTATTACTTGGTCAGAGAATGACTATGGGAACTGAATTGGCAAACATACATGAAATATTTCAGTGTGACGTGTATTATAAGTACTCAGCACGGGGCTTCTTAAAAAAAAGCTGATGAAAATAAAAACCACCCTCACAGAATCGTCAAAGTGGAAGCCCAGTTATAATCTAATAAACAAGCTTCATTGAAAGCAAAGGCCTGCAGGAGACTGCCGATCAAACTGCACTGTAACAGCTATAAACACAGCAGCGAGGGCTGTTGTCAGTTTCTGATAGCTCGCTGTGACAAATTACCACAAACCCAGTGGCTTAAAATACTACAGATTTATTGCGTCACGATTCTGAAGGTTAGAGTCCGAAGTCGGCCTCATGGGCCTAAAATCAAAGGCCACGCACGCTCGCTTCAGAAGCTGCCAGGGTAATCCCGCCTGCATCCTTCTGTAGATGGACATCCCCCATTGTCCTTCAGATTCTGGACGCTGCTGGAGTCCTCAGCCTGTGGCCACAGCACTCTAGCTGTGGATCTCAGCACACCCTTCTCTGACTCTGACTCTTCTGCCCCCTTTACCAGGACCCCTGCGATCCCAGACCCACCTCAGGGCGACACCCCAGTCACATCCGTGAAGTCCCCTTTTGCATGTAGAGGAAAGTATTTATAGGCTTCAGACTGGGATGCGGGCATCTTTGGGGGAATCATTACCCCACACAGTACGTGGGCCCTTGAAAGTTCTCAACAGAACAAACTTCCACACCAGCTAAGCAGACTCCTATCTTACAGAGTGGTCTGGGTCTAGAATTTTTAGGAAGCACCATGCCATGGGGTGTGCTCGGTCTCTACAGTCTCAGAGCGAGTTATGGATGGGGGCAGGACATGGGCGTGGTCAGGGGACAGAGCATACTGCTCCTAACCACCTCTTTCCCCCTTGGGACCAAGACGCAGGGATGCGTGGGAGGGGGGTAAGAGCTCTCTGTCAGATGTCCTTGTGCCAGAATGACACCTACTAGAAGTAGACTATCTAGCTGACTGGAGAGTGCCACCATGTCCCAGATGCTGGCAGAAAACGTCCAATTTCTGCTAATGCAGAGAAACTATGTTATGTATCTGAAGGGCAGAGCAACAGCAGCTCCTGGAGAAATAGGAGCTGTCATTTTGGCTCCAGAAAATAGCTTCTCACCTGTGAGCCCGTGCTGCCGGGGAGCAATTGGAAGGCTTTGGGATAGACGGCTGCCATCCCCACCTGCTGGCTTCCACGCAGGCCCCTCTGTACCGCCTTCAGGGTGCCGTGCCCCAGCCCTGGCTGTGACACCCCACTTGTGTCACCTTCAACCTGTCTGTTGAGCAGACTCCCATCCCCCAGCCTCACCCAAGAGGCCTTCAGGGAAGCAACCAGCCTTCTCTCTAGACCTTATGGCCAAGAACCACACATAAAATGTCTACGGTTTCCTCTCAAATCAGGGCCTGGGATCACAGAGTGGGCTACTGTCTGTCAGCCACAAGCCTCTTTGTCTGGTGGCTCTGGCGTCACCCTGGCGCTGCAGCTCTGGTGCAGGGGCTGAAGTGAATTGCCAAGCGCTGGGATTCACCAGCCAGGAGGAGTCCCTTGCTAACCGCACCAGCCCGGCAGAGCTCAGTGCTTTAGCACACAGCACCGGTTGGTTCTCAGAGGCTCCTCTCCTTGGAAATACAGACAGCTACTGCTGGAAGACACAGCGGCCTCACCAGTGTGGCAGGGCACACACCCACTCACCCTCTGGAAGGCAGTGCTTGCAGTGCTCACAGCCACAGACACACGGGCTTCTAGGCTCCATGCTCACTAGGCCTGTTGCACGTCTCTGGTGACCTCACATGGCAAGATCTTCGCCTCCACGCCCGGTGCTCATCGTCTTGTTTTCGGGACCAAAATTTCCTTTTGGTCTCAGGCCCCTCGAGGATCCGCTCCCTCTCATCCCAGTGTATACTTCTGCTGCAGCTCCCCGATCCCCCCGACCCCTGACATCTTGATGAGAAAATGCCAGTGTCTATGCTGGCTTGTCAGACAGCCGTCTGCTCCAACCCCTACACTTCTGGTCCCTACGCATCATCTACTAAGCACAGGGTCCCACTCTCCATGACAACGTCAACTCCAGCCAGTACAGTTCCCCACCTGGCACTTAATTGTGGCCTTATGATGGTCAGAGGACAGCTCCCTTGGAGACCGCCCTCCTATGCACACCGGTGTCCAGGGAGGCTTCGTCCTCGAGGACAACAGAGAGGAGTTCCATCTCTCCCTCTTCCCCTCTTTGTCCCCTGCATCTCTCTCTTCCAAGTCAGCTCCACCTCCTGAGGCCAAGGCCGCACATAATGTTCCATCTGGGACCATAGAGTTTTTTTTGTTGTTGTTTTGTTTTTTTTTTTGTGGGCTCATGCTTTCCTCTGCTCACTTCCTCTTTTTTTTTTTTTTTTTTTTTGAAGCTTCCTGGAGCAGCAGCCACATTCAGGAGTTGGATGCGCATATTTTTATGAGCCAGGTCAGAACCTGAATGGCTTTGGGCCTTGACTGACCCCACTAAAACATCTTCTACCTACAACCCCACACATCTGGAGCTGGTGCCCACCGCCCCTCGCCTCTGCTCTCACTGGGGTGAGGGGGCTGTCCCGCTACCTCATTGTGCTCTGGGAACCAAATCAGGTTAGAGGAGAGGACTCTATCAGGGATAGTCTGATATGTGTGGTCAGCACCTTCCTGTGACTTGTGGCTCACCCTGGCACACAGAGAGAGACATGGATAGCAAACGATTACAACTCACTGTCAACATCCTGTGTCTGAGAGCTCTCATGGAATGGCATCAAGCTGTCATGAACTCCTCTGTCAAATTCCATAGCACAGGCCCATCTGACACAGCGTGGTAAATGCTACCCTGTGGCCAGCGTGCCACAGGTGCTCTGTACAACCAGAGGCTCGGACATGAAGATTTACCACTTGGCACCAGCACACTGACCCTTCTTCCGAGAAGTAATTACGTAGGGTCTGACTTCACGTTTAATTAACCAATTAAAGTTTGAGTAGATCATGTGTGTATCTATCGGTACTGCTGGGGGTATTGGTCTTTAAAACTCAGGAGTGCCGCAAGGGTGTTCCATGTAGAATTTGTATCATCTCTTTTTGTTATAGATGGCACAGATTTTTGCTGAGCATCCTTCACTGGACCTGGGAGGCGTCCAGTTCACATAGTGCTCATCCGTTCACTGGGCACGGGAGGTGACCAGCTTACAGTGCTCAGAGCCTGGGCTGTCCATTGGGTGGAAGCCACTGCCATGGACTGTGCAGAGGCTCCCAGAGAGCTGCTGGTGTCATGCCTGCTCTGTTCTATGGGACCAGGGTCAGCAACTGCCTAACATAGCCCAAGCCACACACTGCGGTGTTCAGTTCTGTGAACACGTTGAAGGATCAGCATTTTCCTCCACTCAGCTGAACATAGTTGCTTGAAAGCAAGAGCATAAGGAACACATTTTAAAATCTCCCACACTGGGACAACTTCAGGGAAATCCTCCAATTTTGCCAAAAAGAGGAAGGTCAGGCCCCCGCAAGTCAGAGGAGGTTTTTGTAAGGCGCAAGAGACAGCCAGCTCTGAAGTCTGTTGATTGTCAGCGCCAAAGCTGATTAGGTTTCCCAGGGTTCTGTCAGAGCATGCATTCAGCAGCTTCCACCATACAGTCAGGCAGTGAGGGCAAAGGCCACCTCCCTCCATGAAGAGAGTCACCCACATGACCTGCTGTGACCACCACACTCTGTGGGAGCCCCCTTCCTTCTGTGTGTGGTCTATGTTTGCCTGCTCTGGGGTTTGCAGTTGTGATGGGCCAGGTACCGTATCCCTCCCGTATCCCTCCCGTATCCCTCCCGAATCCCTCCTGATATGCATATTCTCAATACAACCCTCCTTACTGCTGTGCCCATTCTGCACATGGGGCAACCGAGGGTAAAAAACGTGAACCCTCCCCAAGTAAGCGGCAGAGCCAGGATCTGAGTTGGAGTCAGAGCCAGAGTCTTAATCTGCTACGTTGCTTCCTGGTGTTCGGAGGTGCACGCGCTAGGCACACTAAGACTTTCTGAAGTGTTTACCTTGGCACTTGCTGAGCAAGGCTGACCTTTCGGGGGTAAGTTCAACAACAGCTTTTCATTCCCAGAGTGTCACATAACTTCTCTTCTGAATAGTTGTATCATTTAGTGAAGACTGAAAGACACACACACACACACACACACACACACACACGCACGCACACGCACGCGCGCACACACACACGCACACAGTGTGGTCTCCTTGGCGGGTGGTGGTCTGGGCAGCTACAGATACTCACGTAGACTTGCCGCAGATCTTCCTCTGGTACCACTGTTTGCAGTTGGTGAAGTATTTCTTGTTGGTGCCAATGACTTTCTGCACAGCACATACGTTGGGGCTGGAAACAAGAGCAACAGTGTTAGTGAAACAGTCATCAAGTCAGCCCACGCTGAGGTCTGTCCCATCGTGTGGACCGCCTATGGTCAGCAGAACTGTCTAGAGAGAGGAGGGATGGCCATTTTTGGTGGTTTGAGGGTAAACTTTGGCACGGTCTATGTACATCTTTCCTTTCCATAAAGTCTTCTCCTCAAATAAATTCCTCGTCTGTCTTACACACTAAACATCCTTCTCTGTCACAGGTAATTACTAAGTGCAAGTGAAAGCCTTAAAAGTTTAGGTTACATGCTACAGATGAGAGAGCGAGCGAAATCCAAGCGATATTGCTAAGCCGTGCCAGCCTCCCTCTCTGTACCTGCCCTGAGCACAGACTTGGCATCCCAGCATGCGTCACTGGTCCTGTTGTCAAGAGGGGACGGCTTCCAGCACTTCTCAGCCAGCTCCATAAACAGACATGCTTTGCATGTCTAGACCAGCTGCCTAGCTCCTGGGACAAGGCACTGGGAGTATCCACCCTGTAAACTGGGGTGCATGGCCAGCTGCCGTCAGGACTGACTTGAGTGCTCTCCCACTTAACTCTTCATTGCCCAGTGCTCAGAGCCACTCACCACTCCCCCGAAAGAGCCTGGACAACACTCTCCATTCCAGATTCTAACCTGGGGTGCCAGCTTTAAAAATAAAGCTGGTATTGGGTACCAAAAAGACCCTGTAGTGGATGTTCCTCATTCCAACTACCATTAGAAGAAGAGTTCTCAGTCTGGTTAGGGTTGGTGGGGAATAGGCTCGTTGGAAGTGGTTTATAACAATTTAGTTTAAAAAGATCTTCATTAGCTGTGGAAAAGCAGAAGCAAACTCCCTGGATTTCTGCTGAGAAGGCTTTTCTGGACCTTCAGCGTTCCGGAGGAAGGTATCTGACTGTATTTTTGAATTATTTTCCACGCCTGAGCAACCAGAGTGTTGCTCAGGCCAGGTGGTGGTGGGGTCTTCTTTGGAGCTCCTGGGGCAGGGAGCTGCCATGTGTAGTCGCACAGAGGAGGCTCCTTCTGAGCAGGCAGCAGCAGCCACCTGACTGAACTATGCGTCAGAAAATCAACGAAAGCAGACCGAGAGTGTTCGCAAGACTTCTGTGTCCCCCAGCTTCAGGTGCATTCAAGCGTGGGCAGTTTCTTCAACGGCAACTCTCAACACCTTAGAAACGCAATGCAGAGGCAGGAGGATTGCTCTGAGTTCAAGGCGAACCTGGGCTGCACAGAGTTTGAAGGCACTGATTCAACTAAGTAACTAAGTAACTAACTAACAACTGCGAGCTACAAAATCCTCTGATGAGCACCGTATTTGGGGGGAATCTGTGGCCCCCACCCCATCATTTGGACACTGTCCACAGTTGGGCAACTGGGATGGCTGTTCATTTTGACCCTTTGTTTCTCCTCCCCGTTTCTTCCCCGTATGGAGAACGCGTTTTTGCTGTTGTTCAATAGACCATAGTAGACGAGCAGAGCAGGCATGACAGGTTAGGGTAGTGACCAGGGTGAAAGGTCAAGCATGTGGCGGGTGACCGCAGGTAAAGGCTGGGTCAGCCCACTGTGGTGCTTAGAGACTCTGCAGCCACTGACGCACGTGTTTCACGGTCCTTGAATAACCCCCGAGGAGCTCCCACACTCCAGCCCCAAATCTTCCCCACTGCTGTACAGTCCCGGTTCTCCTGTCCAGCTGAGCAGGAAACAATTACTGTGGATGAGTTCCCTGCGGCTCTCCATGGGCGGCCGGCGCGCGGCTCTTCAGCGAGTCTCTGTGGATTTGGCTCCAGCACTCCTTTCCTCTGAGGAGGAGCGAGTTTGCACTGCTCCTGCCCCTGTGACAGGAGCAGAGGCTGGGGGTGGGGATCAGCTGTGTCCACAGGAAATCTACACTGAAATGTAATCAAAATGAGCAGGCCATTTCTGGGCTTCTGCCCTGAGACCAGCAGCCCGGCTGTCCCACTTGCATCTGAAAACCAAGGGCTTCCAGAACTTCCATCCAGTCTCTGTTGATGCTGTTCAAACGTGTGGCTGCGCTTCTGCCTCTTTGGCATTGGTGTGCCCGCTCCAAGAGTAACACAGACACCGCTGAGAGCCGGCAGAACACCCAGGAATCCCTGCCTCCTACCAGCTTTCTGCGTTTGCATCCTAAGCATGGGTTGATTCCACTGTCTGCGAAATAAGAACTTTGCAGTGGAGACAGGGCTGTGGGGAGGTGACTGTATCAGGGTGGTAGGTGACTGTGCGCTGTGTGCACCGTTGCTCAGCGGCTAGGTACAGTGTCCTTTCCCTCCCTCGTGGGACACCCTGCACTCCCGTAAACTCCCCCCTTTTCTAACCCTCACTTTGAATAAAAGGTTGGAACTGGAACAAGGTTATCCATCTGCACAGGGGGCCACACCCATGCGTGCAAGGCCAGGCAGTCCCGTGGTTTTTTCAGAGATGGTTAGATCACAGTAAATGCAGCCACGCTTGCAACCATTTGCCATGGCTTGTGTGCCTGGGCATCCAGATTTCCCTTGTGGGGGGTTCTGATGTAGTCTCCCTTATAGTGCTTTGAGATAGGGTCTCTCTAAATTGCTCACCTCTTGTCCCAGCCTCAGCTGGCCTTAAAGGAATGCATCGCCCTGCTCAGCACTGTCATTTCTCCATGGCTCAGCCTGTATCAGGTTACTACAGGTTTTCCAGCTCAGTGCAAGAAGCACGGGGATGCACGGGGATGCATCAGAGAAGGCGGTCTAAATCATCTACTCATTTGTGTTCGGGTGGGGCGCACATGCCACTGGGAGTGTGTGGGGGTCAGAAGACAATGCTTGGGAGGCTGGTTCTCTCATTCCGTGTGGGTCATCAGGCTTGGCAGCAAGTGAGCCACCTCACTGGTCCGCATGGGCTTGTAAAATCTCAAGTTTTCCTAACAATCAGTGTCCTGGGCTCTGGAAGGAGGGAGGCTGGCCAGACTTCATGTCACTGTGGCGTTGCTGCTCTGGGGGACAGTGCTGCAGAGGTCTTCTTCGTGGTTGAGAGGAAGGAGGGACAGAGCCCTCAGACCAGAATACAACACGCAAGAAAGGCATCGGGACCGAAGGTGACCAGGGCAGAGGTGACAGCTCAGTAGTCATTGTTTGGCTTTGAGGCTTCAAGTCTGCATTTTTCGGATCTGTCCTCTCAACCTTCCATGCACACAGACTAAGTAGCAAACGGCCCCAAGGCCTCCCTCCTTTCTGGAGGGCGTGAGGCCGTGGCATGGCCCGGCGGGGCTCTGTTGTGCAGAGTGGTCATCCTGCACCCAGCAGCTTGTTTCTCCCCAAGTCCTGAGACCTGGGAGGCTGCAAGAGACCCCAAAGCCACATGCAGAAGAAGGGCGACCTCTCCCTAAAAGTGGCAGCCTTTATTCAAGTTCAGAGCGCATACTCTGTTTTGGGAGTTGCTTACAAAGCCAACCCTCACTAGCGACATGGATTTTTTTTAAAAATCTGAGTACAGATCTGTCTAGTCTCTTGGAGAGTTGGGCACAGCCCGGGGTGTGGGGCATCTGGACCTCCCCTGAAGTCATCACTCCGCTCTTTGCACATAGCTTTCTTTCCCTAGCATAAACGCTGTTGGTGCAGCCAGGTAGACTGAAGTGCAGTAAAGGCCGCCTATGTTTGAAGCAGGCGTGTCCCGGTTGTGTGGAGAAGTACTGTGTAGACAGGGCCTGTTCCGGGCTCCCCATTGGGCATACCCTGCCCAGGTCGTCTCCTGAAGCCCACACATCTGCAGTGTCCCCCCAAGAATCCCTGAAGGATGACTGACTGATGTTTACAAAGCTGGCCGTGGCTCTGAGACACATTCTAACACTGGTTCCAGGGTATACCACATGGCAGGCTGATACCTACTCAGGGATCGGTTCCCCCAGGGTATCTAGTATGTATGAAGGGTGGTGAATTTACCTGCTCTTCATTTACCAGGTGCCACACTGGTTTTGTGGACAGAAAGCACTGTCTGGGGATGCGTGCTTGGGTGCAGAGCCATGCTGGGTGCATAGGGGCTGTGGGAACCTAAGGACCTGCTACCTGGTGTGACCAGTCTCACACCTGGAATCACTGAGCAGGTGACCTGGCTGGGCTTCCCCTCTGCAGTGGACACCTCAGGGTGCCTGGTGATCCCTTGCTGAGAGCTGCCAACAACCCCTTCCACCTAGAGTTAGGAGAGAAGACTGAAAGTCCCCTAGGCTGTCTCATGCGCTTTGGTCTGAGTCTGTGGTCGTTTGGCCAGTGTTCCCAACCCTTTCGCTACAAAGTTTTCTGCTGGACCCCCGCATGGCATCATCCCACCGTCCCTCCCTCCATGCAGTAGGCTAGTCTCTTTGTGCACTGGCTGCTTTTCCTTCGAGTTTTGTTCCCTGCAACTCTGGCCGGATACTACGATGTCCCCAGCGGGAGTTCACTGGCAGCTGACTTGTCCTTGCACCGCCCACCACGGAACCGCTGGGGCTTACCCGTGTTGGCGACCCCGGAGCCGACTGTGCTGCAGCACCAGCTGGTAGGGCGACTTGCCTGGGCCCGCCAGGGTCGCGGTGGGGCCCAGGGCCAGTGCCAGAGCCAGGGTCAGCAGCTGCATCAGGAGCGCCATGGAGCAGGAACGCGTGCGGACCCACGATGAAAGCAGGCGCAGGAGAAGTGAGAGCCGCTGGGCAGCTCGCGTTGGGTTTAGTAGCGGGAGGGAGGGAACGGGGGCCGAGGGCGGGGAAGGGCGGACGGCGCCTCCCAGGCCAAGCCACTACTAAGTACCCGCGCCCTCCTGCACCGCCCAGCCTGCTCACACACCCTCCTCCCACTTCGCACAAAGTGCGGGTCCAAAGGAAGGTGCAGGCCAGATGCACCAACCGTGCTGAGACACTGTAGGTGAGGAGCAAATCTCGCTGTTGAGAGAAATGTGGGGAAGGGCGGGGCGCACACCCTGGCAATCGGGAAACCCTCACCTGGCTTCAGTGAAAATCTGTGAATGCCAGGCAGGTGCTGCAAAGAGAGGGAAGAGCTGGGAACACGCCCCGGAGCTCAGAGCGTGCAAGCAGTCACACAGTAAGGAGGAGAGTACTTACCTTAGCACCTATTAGTCACCCACCCCTTACCTGGTTCCTCTAGCTCCAGGGGGTGAGCTCCCAGATGTGGAGAACATGGGCCCAGCCAAGAAGATACCATGGAGAGAGGCAGCTGGGTGGAGGCTTAGGAGTTTGGAGTAGGCACCTGGCTCAGGCCAGAGTCCGATAGCATCTGCCAGGCAGAGGACCGAAGCATGCTGGGTGGAGACAAGAGCAGGGCAAAAGACAGGGAGGGGCACAGCAGGGGCCAGACCCAAGCTAAGAATTCTGCCAGTGTTAGGGAAGCAAGCAGATGCCACAGCCAGTGTCATGAGCAGGCTTTGAGAAGACCAGATAAAGTAAGGCAAGACGGAGTCAGGAGGGTGGGGTGAGCAGGAGGGGACCAGGCAGGAACTGGAGCTATCATAGTAAAGGTGGAGAAGGAGGCGTGTCTAGGAGACAGTAGTCTCCGGGGAACACATGGGCTACATGTGATGGATGACTTTGATTACCAGCTGGCTTGGACTGACAAATGCCCAGGGGCATCAGTGACACTTGGCTCTGAGTATGTCTACAGTGGTGTTTCCAAAGATCAGCCAAAAGAGAAAGGCCCCCTTTGAATAGGGCGGTGGTCCTGAGTTGAATTAGGAGGGGAGAAGAGAAGACCAGGTGAGTAGGAACGGCCTCCATGCTCTGCCTTGTGGTCCACAGAGATTGAGCAAGCAACCTCCGCCGCCCGCCTCCCCAGCCACACCAGACTGGTCTCGTCTGGACTGTGAGCCATTTTAAACTGTCAGGTCACAGCCGTGAGAAAAGTAACCGACATGCTACGTACTGGGGGACAAAGAAGCATCAAGGATGAGTAAGGTGTTTGAGACTCAGGCATCACGATGGCTGCCGCTGCTGTTTTTCATGTGAAGGCCATGGAGACGGGCGCACTCTGCCAGGGAAAGATGAGTAGCTTGGGACCTGACGAGTTCGAGGTACAGGTGATTCATCTCAGTGGAATGTCTGCAGACAGCCTGATCCAGGGCTCGAGGGAGGGATAAAAGATGTCGTCTCAGCCCTGGAAGCCATTCTCCAGCGAGGGGACATGGAGCAAGAGCTAGTCAGAGATTTGCTGGAGGGAAGGTACAAGCAGAGAGGAGGCTGACAGCCCGGGGGCGGAGATGCAGTGAGAGGAGGGAGGTCCTGATGGATCCAAGCAACCTCTGTTAGAAGGCAAGACATGGCTCTGAATTCAACAACCAGCTGTCTGGTCTAGGATGCTGGGGGACACCCGTAGATAGAGTCAAGTGCAGGCCTGATCCCAGAAAGCATCCCCCAGGCCAGGAAGCCCGGCAGTGTCAACTTGGGACAAGAGTCTGGGAAGCACGCTTTCCACTTTCCAGGCCAGCATACCCCCACCTCTGGCGAGATGGAGGGGTCTGAGCAAGGCTGGTGATCTCACCCATCCTCACTCCCCTCTCCATAAAACTAACATTGGATGACTCGAGTTTTTCCATGAGCTCAGTGAGGAGATCACAGTAATGCTTCAGTTACTGTTTAGATATTTTTAAAAATTCCACCACAGGCTCCACACCACCCCTACCCATAAAAGGGAGTAATGTAAACATACCCCCCACGGTAGTAGCTGCTTCTTCAAAGACAGTGATGTCGCTGTGTGTGTGTGTGTGTGTGTGTGTGTGTGTGTGTGTGTGTGTGTGTGTTTGGGGGGGTCATCCAGCCTCATGGCCTGGAGCAGCCAGGGCAAAACACAGTGCTTTCATTTGAGAACTTTTTTTTTTCTTTCCACATTAGAAAAATCTAAACACGAGGAAATCAGGCTTGTTTGGAGCAATAATTACTAGACTTTTTCCAGGTACTTTAGAAAAATGACTGCTTTTGTTTTTTGTGGCACATACAAGATCACCAAAAGCTATGTGAAAGCAACTTTGGAACACTCAACAAGGGCCCTTCAGTAGCAGAAGAACGAGCTTTTCTGCATGGGATGCCGCGTCTGTGGACAAGAGGCGGGCATCAGGCCAGCTCAGGCCTGGCTGTGCTGTTCCCGTCCCCAAGTGCTTGGGCATCCAGGGAAATGGTCAAACCTTTCCCAGAGGACACCCGGCCTCTCCAGCCTGCCCCACATACAACCTAGAAGGAATAGGAAGGCATATTTTGCATGGGATTTCCAAGTGTGTATGTGTCAGGTCTGGGAGCCCCCGTTTCTTATGTCACGCATCATGCAGTACCTTGTATTCATGTAAGGGACATAGTCAAGAAACGGCCCCATTGGCTACAGCCAAGGGGTGACCATGATGTCCTGTGGGACTTGACTTTCCAGGGCTCTCCCACAGCCCTGCCACTCCAGATGAGGCATGCAGGAAGCAGCAGCCATACCCCTGGAGACTCCAAGGCTCTCTTCAGACCTAAGAATCTGACCCCATGTCTTGACGGGGTCCCTCTGTGATGCTCCCTGGGAGCCCCCACCTATGGGGTCACATTAGCTAGGTGACCTTCAGGTGAGGATAGAGTGTGGATCAAATGATTGACCTGAAAGGAATATCCTGGAATATTTGCCCCAGCTAAACAACAGCAGAGGAAATCTCAGCTCATACGTTGAGGTCAGTGCCCACTGCGATGACCATCAAGGTGTGACTGTGACGGCCAGGTGGCTTTGGCTCTGGGTCCTTGTTGTTGATAGTCACTGTCCTCTACACACTGAACGGGAGAGGAAATAGGGCTCCAAGTCATCATCTGTTCTCCCTCCCCGCTTCCAAGACTCTGGGGGGGGGGGGAGGCTGGTAAGATCTGAAAACACAGCCGCAGCATTGCATTCCCAGCTGAGGGGGACACTAGGCTCCCAGGTTTGCTCTGCTCAACAACTTGCTGTTTCCGTCACTTCTCCAAACACTGGTTTTTCTTCAGGAGAGTTTGCCAAATGCTACTTGCTGGTTAGAACCCAAATTTGTTTTCCAGGGAAATTGATTTTTCATAAAGAGAGCCTGTATTGATTTGGCACAGCTGAGATCTCTGAGGAGAACCCAGAGGTGATCTCGGGGTTGCTCTAGTTGCCTGACCCCAAACGCTTTTGCAGAGTGATGTCTGCGGACGGCAGTTCGCTGGCTTGTGTGACCAAGCTTACCCACCCCAGTCTGCTTTCCTGGTTGTGTTTTCTTTTTCTCCAAGGCAGGCAACGGCCCCAGAGAGCTAGACAGCACCAAGCAGCCAAGCATTCCAAAGTCCAGGGACCCACACAGCTCTCTAGGCACACATGTCTTTCTGAGGCTGTTGCCAATGGCACCCTTCACGGTAAGGAAACCCTGCACGTGGGTTTGTCTCTCCTGCCTCTCTGATTCCCGTGTGTCCTCTGTTACCAAGAAAATGGTTCTTCCCAGACCTTTCCTCAAAGTTTCTGTTCCGTCTCTCACACTTGAACACCCAGATTCCTGTCACCTCCTCTTACTGACCCACAGTCAAGTCCTTAGCATCATCTCCTGTTCTACCCCACCCACTTTTCCCGGCATCCCCTGTCTCCCTCAACCCACCAAATACTGCTGGCCTAGACACTCCGGAGAGCTACTATTTAGGCAAGAAGGTCCAGACTGCTTTGTTGTTTTTTTTTCTTTCAATGTACAGAGAAAAGAACATAGGTTATTTATTTATTTACTTATTTATTTATTTTTACAAAAAGCTTGGAAAATGTAGGGAAAAGACCGTATCAGTGGGAAAATCCATCCATATCACCTACAGCAAAAGACCCCACGATTTACTTCCCTCCTTCTACGCACCTGACACCCAAGTCCCCTCTGAAATTGTCCCTCTTGACTCCCCCCATCAGTTTGCCCCTGTGTGCCTTTGCCAGCTCCCGCTAGGCGCACTTCCTCTTCTCCCACAGCCTCGCCAGCGCTCCCATGCTCTTCTTTGTCTCCTGCACACACACCAGCACTTTCAGAACCAACTTTGCCGTTCAAAGTTGGACTGGAGCATTTTCAGCTGGCTTCTCTTCCTGATTCTCCCACTTGTGGGGTGGGGTTGCTCTCCTTTTGAGGGTGAAAGTCCGTCTTGACAGGCAGCCTGTGTGTTTGCCCAGTGGTCCTTTTATACACCCCATAATAAGATATCATGGAAACAACTCGATATTTATGGCCCATCAGCGGGCTGCCCTGCTGAGTTTTGAAAGGTCTTGTCTAAATCGTTTTTGGTGCGTTCTTGCCTTTTCCAAATGAGAGGTCTGCACTAGAGAGAGACTTCAGTGGGATTGCTTAGGTGGCAACTTGCCAGCATGTCTAGGACCACACTGCCATACGTGGTCTCTGACTCCGGCTACAGCTCTGGAGGGCTCTAAGGAATGTTATTCCTGGCTTCCTCCCCTGAATGCCCACTGAAATCATCCCATACAAGCATGATGGAGTGAGAGTCCCGGGCAGGTACTCCCAAAGTCACACGCTGACTCTCTGGCTGGTCCTCAAAACCAAGAGGAAGTAAGTCTGTACTTCCTCAGTTGCAGTGTTGTCAAAGGGGGAGGCAAAGGCAGACTGAAGCAACTGTGACATCTGGCTCTGCGGCAGCCGTTCTTAAAACTGAGTCTAAGGTCCTAAGGGTGCTCTTCCCCGGGTGCCATCCCACTCCGCCTCGGAGCACCCCAGACATCCGATCCGTGCTCTGGAAGGAGATTTGTGCAGGACAGGATGGTGAGATTCTGACATTGTGTTTCCACACTCTGGAGCATGCCATTGTCCAAGACAGCATGTTGACCCAGCCGTGGAAGGACAGAATTAAACCCCGTACAGAGAGCCACGTGAAACCCAGTTCGGACTACTCCCAACCCTCCATTGACCACACCCAGTAAGGCACGAGGCCCAGCCAAGGAGACAGGATCCGAGGGCAGTTCTGTCGATACCATATCTGCCAGCTGCACCTACCCCTCAATCCTACAAATCACCCCCAGCATCTTCCTCCTCCCTGTTCCATTCATGGGGCTCCAGAGGAATAACCAGGACATGAATTGGTGAGTACTGAGATGCACGAAAGCCATGCAGTGTCCTGTAGTGAAGGGCACAGCGTTCCTAGTGATAAAGAGGACCAGATAGCAGACGTGAATTATCGTCTCTGGACGCAACAAACGAGAGCAAGGACCAGCCACCACGGTCCCTCCAGGCTGGGTCGAGGGAAGACGCTCTGAGGGGGATGGCATGAAGAATCAGAAGAGCAGCATCGGAAACAGACATCCACGTGCACACACAGAGCACTGTCCTGTCAATGGACTGCCAAAGGCATTCACCAAGCCTTCCGATCCTTGAGAGACCGTAAGTTGGGTGCTGCTGTCTTCACTACTCCACACACAAAGAAGTCAAGGCTGAGAGACTCAAAGGAACTCACCAGGCTGACCACAAAGCCAGCAGAGTCAACATATGAAGGAAACAGCCCACCCCAGCCTGGTGCACCCCAAACCACCATATGGGTTGTGTCCTGTGGGAGTGGAGAAATCCTTGAGTGTGTGAAATTCTGAGTGGATGTGTGCTGTGCCTTGGTGTGAAATCCTGAGTGGATGCGTGACAGGCACCCATGTTTAGGACCACAGCACCAGACCCATGGGAAAACAGCGAAGCCCCTCCTTCCCTTGAGGCTCAGAGGGATAGAAAAGCCTTTCTTGTGGGTCTGGGTGTGATTGCTAATAGTGTGTGCAGAAAGTGTTCACCATTAACCTTCTCTCCCCAGATGTTTAGTCCAAAGTCTGCTCCTTTACAGAGGTGACTTCTACAGACACTAGCTAAGCCTGCCTCCAAGTTCAGTTGTACGGAATAACCCTACCTACCTGCTCAACTGTAGATAATAAACACAGTGTGACCCAGATACTGCAGTTTCTCCATCAGAGTCCCATCCACCCAGGCCCAGCTCCCCCGTGTGTCTGTCTTTTCTTCGTTCCCTCAATGCCCCAGTCAGGTCTATCCCTGGAGGAATTGTTCAAAGATGTACCCCTCTCCATGTAGGGTATCGATGTAGCTTTTGAAACCCTATCACTTTCTCTGCAGAGATGTTCACTGAAGAAACCCTCCCAACTTCCCCCAAGCTACTCTAGTGAAAGAGGCAGCTTTGGTGAAGGGAGTGTCAAAGCTCTAACCTCCTCCGTCTGACTCTGACTGGGCAGAGCTACTTTTCCCAGCGCAGCCCGCTCTGGAGAAGGACTCACACCTGCGATGCAGTCGCCATTGTTTCTTCAAAGCTCCAGGAAAATCACATGAAGTAAGAAGTGAAAGGTCCCGGGCCCAGGGGGTGGCTCACACAGCCCCGTGGACCTGTGTCAACACTGTGCCAGGCACGTTAAAAGAAAAAACCTGGAGTACTTTGCTTCATGACTGATCAAATATAAGTTGATGTGTATGAGAATCAGTTAAACTAATGACATCGTCTAACATTTAGGACATCAAAGTTTTCAGACAACAAAAGAGTTACCTCATCTCTAGTGCAGAGGCCACATTAGAGGGTGAGCTGGTCCTATTAGTCAGTCCTTTAACAAATGTCCTGACAGTTTTCAGAAGCTAGCACACTCTGGAAAGTCGGTCTCGATGGGGTCTTCCCATCTGCCTGAGCTAGCCTGCAGTGGGCTGCCTCCAGACAGGAGTGAGTCATGCCGGGCGGGCGGGAAGCACTCAGCCCATAGACAGCCAGATGCATACACGGCGAAAGCAGCGCCTAACACAAGGCTCTACGCAAAAGCAGCTCCTAAGGGAAGTACCAACCACATGCCACACCATACAGCTGGTGTGGGCAGGGAGGGGGCAGGGATGGGACAGGGAGGGGGCAGGGGTCCCAGAGTCTTCCCAGAAGAGGTGATTCATCATCCGGGCTAGGGGAGGCCGTGTCAGCAAGGTAGACTGCAACTCCTCAGGCAGAGACTGGAGCCAGGGCTGCTGGGCTGGCTTTCTGGTTCTTGTTAGGACTTGATAATTCAGGAGACACAGGAGAGTCCAAAGAAGTCACATTTACATGTAAAGAATTCTGACTGGACAAAAAAAGAAGATGCCACCCTGACTTTTCACGTTAAACCATCTTTTACCTCTTCTCCATGGTACAGCATATACTCAATACCCCGAGGCTTGATTCGTTCAGGCTTCTCAGAGTTAGATCTGATTTTGATTTGGGTCACTTCTCCAAAAGCGAGAAGCCCTAAAGTAGATCCCAAGGGCTCGTGGATGCTGATGTCATCGGCATGGACCACCAACCAGCATCACGTGCTGCTCAGGCTCCTGCTGAACTTTCTGGTTGCTTGCAGTTTCAAGGAGGCAACAAGCGTGTGTCTCTGTGGCCTGCAACACCAGACTGTCTCTGTGTGACCAAATCAAATAAGTGCCAATTCTACTGAGCCCTTGGGAAGATGCGGCGGAGTCGGCCAAGTTTGGGAATGACACGGACCTTGAGGCTGGGCTCACAAAGGCTTGGCGTGGTGATTAAAGTACTGCATGGTGTGCAACTTCAAACAAGTGTTTATTTAGACACGAAGCCCACCGCAGCGCCCCTGAAATAGTATGTGTGCCATTGTGAGTTATTTTTCTCCTTTAGTCTGTGTCCTTACACCAGTGACCCACTCATCGCTTCTAACCAGTGAATTAAACAGAGCTACAGAAGGGGAGACTGCAGGGTCATGAGACCCTGGCGTTCAGGCACTTCTTCCTAACCGATTCCAGATGTGTGGATTGGCACGGCGTCAGCTCTGAGACAATAACAAATGGCCGTCCTTCCCCAGCTAACAGCAAGTGGCTACTGGTCCCAGCAGCAGGGACTGTGTGTTTTTATTTCAGAGGCCTCACTTGGCTGGAGGCATTGGCCCGTGCTGAATGTTTACCTGGCATGGACCTTAGAGAAGATGGTGGTAAGTCACAAAGACCGTACCGGCAAGCGGGATGTCCCCTCTAAAAGAAGGTCATAGAACACTGTTGTTTCTAAGTGGTCCTAAGTCAGGGTTATAAGCAGGGGCTGGATTTGGCGTGGGAGCCTCTTATCATTGTGGAAATGGCACCCCGGAAACCATTAGTTCGGGAGTCTGTCCTTGCTGTAGATGAAATAATGCTTGTCTGTCCTGTGGTCCAGGAGGAAGGAAGCAAGAGAAGATTGTCCCTGACTGTGGACCCTTACAAACGCCAACCACGCGCACGGGGCAGAATCAAGTGACTGGGGCCACCAACAGGCTGTGAAAGGGCTCAGTAGGGACAGGCCTGCTTTCCCGAGAGGACCTCTGCGGCGGTTGGCTCTGGCCTGGTTCAAGTGGCAGTCAGTCTCCCTCTCCAAGGTGGGGGAAGCCTTGCACACCTTGGCACACGTGGCTCAAGGTTTTGAGGCCCGATCAGCTGACCCTGGCTCCCACGCTGTGCTGGGTTCTCCCCAGGAATTCAGTCTCCATCTGTGTTCTCACTCATCGAGCAACTTCTTTGGCGGTAATCATGGGGTGAGTCGGCACTGGAGGTGGGGAACTGGAAAAGACTCGGATGGATTTGCCTTAAGTGTGGCCATCTTCAGAGCTAGGCTGCCAGGATGGTACCACCGACCCTCCGCAGCCAACCGTGAGATTCGGAGGGTCTGGCAGCGTGAGAATCGTTTCCGTGCTCCGAGGAACACGGAAGTCCTGGTTTGTGGCTTTCCAGGAACATCCCACAAACAGAAGACTCTGAAATGTCACAGAAGGTCTACATTCTGGGTCTTAAAAGGAATATCCAGTCCCAGCTGGCTTTGGTTTGCTGGTGAACAGGGCTTGTTTGCCCGAGTCTGTGAATTCTGTGGGCTTGAACAGAATACCTTGAAGGCTATGAGCTGGGGTGGGTGTGGGACTTTGACAAAGGAAAAAGTCCACCTCGGGGCAGCAAGAACAGCTGAGTCTGTCAACCGAGTGACTGGACCTGACTTGCTAAGAACGAGCGAGTGTGAACGGACCATCCTGCCCTCTCATCCCCACTGATGACTCTGCTCTTCTCTGGTATGGGACAGCAGATGCAGGCTCAGACAAGTCACATCATTACCACTCACCATGACTGGCCCAGAGCCCCAGCCCGGGGATCAGTGGGCATACATACACTCCCTTTGCAGGCCAAGTGCTCTAAGATAAATCCTGGTTTTGGATCCACATGAGACCATCATATATTGCCTCCTAAGGAGCATGCCTTAGGAGCCAGCAGGTGGGATTCTGCTAGCCCCTGTCTGACTGGCCTGGATTTCATGCAGTGTTGCCCAAAGCACAAGGGTTTCCAAGAGGCCCCTCCCTCTTAGCTTAGCAACACTTACTGCCTGCTAGTTGTGGCGTTGCAACTAGAATGCCTAACACAAAACTTATCAGAGGTTCTCTGTTTGCCAGGTACATGCCATTGTCTAGGAGGGCAAGGGAATGGGTGACATTAAGGTCAAGGCCGGTAAACATTTATCTCCACAGCTAACGGCAGGAAAATTTCTGTTCTCAGAACCCAGCATGCCCTCCACATTTTAGTTTAGACAATTCTTTCTCTAGGACACTCTTGTTGGTGGCCTTAACCTGGTAGGTAACTTTCTCTGGGCTTCTTCCGATGGCCCTGCTGGTCTACTGTCACCATGCCAACCAGCAGCATTCCCGTTCTCCTTACTCGATCATCAGTTTGTCGAGGGTGGGAGAAACGCCCGCCTCATTTATTACCCCATCCCCAGAATTCATCATCAGCCCATAATTTGTCGATGAAGCACCTGGCATGACGGGCATGCAAGGTCACTGTGGTCCTCCTTCCAGGGAGGCTTCTCGGAGGAGCCATGCCTCTCAAGACTGTCTTTGAGAAAGTTTGAAGACAAAGGGAGACGTGGAGCCTAGCTGCATCGTGTTCCCACTCCGCATGAGATTACCATGGGAACAAATGTGGGAACCATTGCTCTTAGCAAATGGGGGGAGTGCTCACTCAAATGGACCCCCCCTCCCATGCCAGGAAGGCTTCCAAGATGCCAACTATGCCAGTGATTCTCACTATTCAGCACAGCGGGCTGCAAGCCAGGCGGCTTCTTGGGATATCTCATCTGATCTTTCCAGCAACCTTGCTGAAAAGAGACGCTTGTCTTCACTTTTACAGAGGAGGGCTGAGCCTCAGAAAGGGCGGAGCTTGGCCAGCACTACACGGGGACTGAGCCAAGAGTCTTAGCTGGGGCTTTTCGGTTCAAAGCCAGTGATCTTCAATACATTGCTTGTGACCTTCCTCAAAGAACCGACCCTCTTGTACATTTAAAACGCTTATATACAAAGATTCATGTTGTATATTCAGGTAATTGCCTAAAGTGCTAGAGCATTCTATTGAATATGTACAAACTTTACCTTTGGTCAAAATTTAGTTCATATAATTTTGAAAAAAAATCTCTGCCCTATTTCGTCTCCATCTGTTCTCTGTATTATTAATCTCATGTACATGAATATTCTCTGTAATTGGAAGTAGTAATGGAACGTATAACGGAGAAGGCTGCTGGAAGGGTTGCATGAGCTACACGTGCAGGGCTTCGCATAAGAACTGGTTCACGCAGCTGGATATATTCAGGCCACAACTGAGTGATCTCACCGTGACACCAGACCTTGCTGTCACACTGGCCCAGACTTCTCTGGGTACGAGCAGCGGTGGTGGCTTCAGTTTAACTCAAATGAGCATGTTACTACCTGCCTCCCCGACAACCACCTCCCCTAAAGAGTCAGTCTAATTCTGGGGAGAAAGACAAGGCTCCGTGTCTTGCCAGAGACCACCTGGACTGGACCAGGCACACACTTTGCCTGCTTCTCATGCGGTCTCACTGCCTTTGCCCGGGGTCCCGGCGCAATGCCTGCAGCATGGTGGTTACGGGGGAGTCTCTTACTTTTGTTGAGAAGAAAAAACGGGGAAGGTAGTACCAGCGGAGAGGAGGGGCACACTTAGCACGCACTCCAAGGGTCTGGAAATTGGTTCTGGTTAGGTCTAAGCGCACCCTCTGAAGGGTTGTCCTGTAGTCTTGGGGGGAGGGAGGATGACACTCTATTTTAGAGTCCCCATTTGTCCTTCAAGCACTGAAACCACAGGTGACCGAAGCAGCCCTCCCTCTCGGCTGAGGCCAGCATCCCAAGACATTCCCCGGGGAAGAAGGTGGAAGCTTTTCTTGTTTCGTCCTCCCAGGAGCGGTTGTATTCCAGTCAGCATCTGCAGGGCCACAGACTCTTCGCTATCACAAGATGGTCTATGGCCCAGAACCCTAGCGCCCCTAGTACATTCTTGAGCAGGCCTCACCCTCTGAATAGAAATCTTTCCTAAGCCTGCAGTGCACAATGCTGGCTTCCTTTCCTGATCACAGGGAGTGTATGGGGGGTGTGGGGGTGGAGGTGGGGGACAGGACATACTCTTCGATATGTGACACCTGGACCATACCCCAGATGGACTAAACCAGCATTTGTAAGAACCAGGCTAACACGCAGCTGTGCACACTCACTGGATGGAGTGTGCTAGATAGTTCAGGAGACACACACAAGGTGTGTATCAGATGGGGTGAGGATTGTAACACGAATTAATAAATGACCCAGACACAGATGTTGGGGTTCAAGCTGAAGATCATGGAAACAAAGCCAGCATCAGGTCACTAGCGTCTAACCTCTACCTCAGACTGAATGGGCTGATCCTGTCTCGGGAGCCCTTACCAAGTCTCAGACTGTTGCTGCCTCTCCTCAGCGTGGCTGGAGAATGAACGCCTCATCCTGACCACTTGCTCCTGTCTTTTGTACCCCTCTAGTCCTGGGGATTAAAGGTGTGAGCTCTGATTCTGTCTAGACTGATTCACTCTTGTGCAGATCTGGGTGGCCTTGGACTCACAGAGATCCGTCTACCTCTTAATCCTGAGTCGTAGGATTGAAGGTGTGTGCCACCACCTCCTAGCTTCAGGCTGCTGGGATTAAAGGTGTGCATCCTCGATGCCCGATCCCTACGGCTTGTGGCTGACCTTGCTTTCTGAATCCTCAGCCAAGCTTTAATAAATCATAAACAGCGTGCCACTGCAGAGGCTGGCCGGCTTATCTATACCCTGGAGTGCGGTTCATCTCTTGGTCCCTAGAGACATGATTTTAAATTTATACCTGGTCTCCAGGGGTGGAAGGCAGGCCTAGCATGGCTGGGAAGCCTGAAAAAGGCAGGCAGAACCTGACGGGCCTTGCAACTGCAGAGTGGGTCACGACCATGAGGGAGCAGCCAGCTCAGTCTGCAGCCTGCTAACTTGTTCCATTAAAGAAAAAAAAAAAAGCTGTCACAGTAGAGTGCATGTCTGCATGTTCCAGGCCCTGGGTTCAATTCACAGTATTAATGGGGGGAACAGCTCTTTTAAAACTACCATTCTAAAAGGAGTAGGCAAACCTGACATTAAGCAAATTGCTCTCGTTCCTGAAACACAGAAGTTTCTGTCATATATGTCGGTTAACACAGAAGTTTAAAACGGGCCTCTCCCTTCTAAATAATAGCTTTCCCCTTTGGTGGGACAAGATGGGTTCATAACCACAACTGGCAGAAACTGACCACCAGACTTCAAAGGAAGCGCCCTCCAAGCCTCCAGTCGGCGCCTGCAGCTTCCTCTGGCAGCCTGTTTCTGGCTTCCAAACAAACTCATGATAGAAGTTCTTCCAGCACAGAGACTTGCATCCGGGCTTGCCTCTGCTTTCCTCACAGTATGGAAATCATCACACAATTTGCCTTGGGCGGGGGTGGGGGGAGCCAGGCAGCAGGCAGACTTTTAACATCAGAGGCAGCACTCAGGGAGGGGACCCGGCTTGACCATCATTGACATCCACGTTCTGTCAACAGTTCCCTCTCCTAACACAGCTGTGCCAGGCCACACCACACACAGGGTCAGGGTATGGATCCTCAAAAATCACGTTCAAGACGTAATTCTCAGAGATCAGATTTGGGACTTTGGGGTTGTAGGCAGATGTTAGGATTCAATCACTGATTGTCTTCTCAGCGCCAAAATCTCAGGCACAGGAGACGGTGTTAAAGTGCTTTTCCCCTCCTGGGTGTGCGGTGTGCCGCCAGAACTTCACAGGCCCAGGTCAGAAAAGGACCCGCTTATCTGGAGCGATTAGACCCTGTCCTGCCCCCCCGTGTTAGACTTGGAGGCCTCAGAAGCTGCTGGGAGGTGTCCCAAGAAGACCTTGAGGACCACACAGCCGTGTGTGACACTTGGCTGATGACTAGCCCTCTGAAGGCTGCTCCTGGGATCTCAGAGGCAAGCACAGCTGGCCTCAGACCAGAGCGAGGCAGCCTTATAGACTGTCTAATTTTGGCTTAATTGTCTATATCTCAAGAGAAGCTCCTGGGGTCTTGGCAGTTCCCACTCCATTGAAACCTAAATCTCTCACAGGAGCATCAGTGCAAAGGAGAAAAAAAAATGGGGCTTTCTGAGCCAAATAGAGAAATATGTTTGAACATGCCTATACAACCACATCTCCAGAGATGAGGCAGTAGTGATGCATCTACATTAAGAACGTCCCTCATTCAGAAATAAATCTCTAAGAGGACCACGCCTGAAAGTTAATTAAGAACTCAGAAGCTTTTGTTTTGAGTTCAGTATTTCTGACGAGGAAGGCTAAGAGGATGGCTCAGCCAGTATGATGCTCAGTGTGCAAGCATGCGGTCCTGAGTTCGAATCCCCAGCATCCAGGTGAAATGCTGAGTGTGGCAAAACACACCTGTGACCCCAACTCTGGTGGTGGTCAGGGAGGCAGAGACAGGAAGGGTTCCTGTAACTTGCTGGCCAGCTAGTCTATCCAACCAGTGAGCTCTGAGTTCCGTGAGAGAACCAATGACAAAAAATAAGATGGAGAGTGACACTTGGCATTGACCTCTGGCATCTAACATGCACAAGCACCTAGATGCGCATACGCAAGTGAACGTGTAAAAATGCACACACACGCCATTTCTGATGAGAGCTGCAGTTTTGACGTTTGTCCAGAAAAGCATGAATTAGACACACGAAGAAGAGGAAGCAGCTTACCAAATATCAGCATTAATTCCCGAGGTTCCATCCAGTTACACAACATTCTACTTCCTCTTCCTCAACGAGCGTGAGTAAGCAATTGTCTGAGACACAGACTCTATAAAACTAACACGCCCTTTAAATGTAAGTGTGTGCTCTCACGTGCAGAGAAAGGCTGATGAGTCCTAGTTTGCTTCTAAACCTCTGACTAGAAAACACCCAGAGTAAATCACTCCCCTCCCTGCAGGTCTTGGAAGATGACCGTCCAGCCTAAGACCCTCTTTCCTCCATTAACCGTAGAATGTTTCTAATGTACATGGTCAGTCCACACATGTGAACGCTTAAACATTCAGACAACGCCCCCCCAGCTATCAATTTGCTTTGTTTTTTCAATCCCCCACAAAACCAGGTTTCAAAGATGACCAGATAAGAAATATTTCAAAGCTTACAAGTCCTTTTTTGTCCTCCACGCTACCTTATCAGAAGGGCTGGCCAAGCGGTTTGAACTGTGTTCTCAAACTCCCAGACATATGTGTGGGGAGTGTGACATTCTGATGACTACTCTTTTTGGTTCAAGAGAATTTCCGGAGTGTGTGTCAGGGGGCTGGAAATGGAGTATCCTAAATTGTTGGTGACGGATTAGAAAATAAATTATCCAAGTAAAGAAAGCACAACAGAAAAATCACAGCTTGCTAACTTTAAGCAAAAGGAGCCAAGGTTTTGTATGGGCTGTGTCAGCTGAGGTGTGAGCACGGGCTTCCCCGTCAGTGAGATCAGCTGTGGAGTGAAATGTGGGCTTGCCAGTGTCCCAAAGGAAAGAAAACGATTCTCTCTTTCTCCCCACATTCCAGAATGTTTTCTGTGCCTGAAAACTCTGTGATGGCGCTTTCAACTGAGACAAAGCTAATTGTTAAAATAATGCATTTTATTGCTATGGATGCCACCCAAAGTAGTAGCTCCAGTCCTTCAGAACCGAATTACCAGTGTGATGTTGAGGAGTATTGGGGGCCCGAATGTAATATTTCAGAAATATGCCCCAGCTCAACCACAAAATTTTAGGAGCTCAGAACACTTATTGTCTTTTTTATGTCAGCTGGTTACCTCCAGATGGCCTGGTCATGGTGGGGAATGGCTCCTAGTTTCTGTGACAAAAGACCTAGGCCCTGGTGAATCCACACCCACCCTGAGGGCTAGTAAGAGTATCTGAGGGCTGGTGAGAGTGCCTGAGGGCTGGTAAGAGATGCTGTTATATAGTGTGTGAGGACTTGAGTACGTGCATCTTAGGAGTATCTCTAGAATTTAAGGAAATGTTTCCCATTCAGCCCTTTATACATGATAATAGACGTCTTCTACCAGTACTACCGTTTTTTTGAAAAGTTATTTAAGATGATTTTGGAATAAACCGTGGTCTCCAGAATTGACTGAGAGTCCCCTGAGATGACCATATGTCTCTGTCCTGTCCTTAACGTCGTTGGGTAGCTAGGCTTTCCCTCATCCACACTCCCCAACTCAGGGTCGGACCCAGGGGCTGTTCAACTGGTTCTGACCACAGCCCCAAAGGCATCAGTCCGTAATAGATGGCCTCTGCAGCGTGGGACTGATACAGGCCAGACCCTGGCAAAATGGCGCTGAAACATGGGACCTGAGAAAGGGAGGCAGAAGTGATGGACGCCACAGAGAAACAGACGCCGCAGGTTCAGGAGTCTGAGAAGAAGCATGCACAGACAAAAGAAAAAAAAAGTCAGGCACAGCAAGTGAACAGCATTAAGTCAGGAGTACAGCTGTATGTAATGGTACAAATAGGAAACAGGTAACAGCAGATATGAAACAGGAAGATAGTCAGTTGACAGAGAAGTGAAGTGGGTTAGTTAACTCTAGGAGTGAAAATGTGCCCAAGTGCAGATGTGAGGCAGAGACATGTCAGTCAGAGGATAAAGAAGTGAAGTGTAGTGAGTCAGCCTCCGGAGTGAAAAAAACGCAGATAATTGTAGATGTGAAAGAGAGGAATATTAGCCAGATGATAAAGAGAAGTGAGTTAACCTTGAGAGTAAAAGTGTATATAATTAGAGATATGAGACAGAGACTTATTAGTCAGATAATTTATGTTTACGTGGTATATTTTAATAGCCAGGAGAGCTGAAGTGAAGCAGAAGCAAGTACAGAAAATTTTAGAGTTTAAAAATTTTCGTAAGGATATTTCCCTCTCTCGGATGCCACCGCAGCAACTGTATCAGAGCTGAGCCAGGGCTTGGGGAAACGAAGGTGCGGCCACACATATGGGCAGGACAGCAGAAAACATCTACCCTCAACCGGGTTCGACAGCGTGTGCACAAGGACAGCAGAAAACATCTACCCCTCAACCGGGTTCGACAGCGTGTGCACAAGGACAGCAGAAAACATCTATCCCTGCACTGGTCAGCAGCGTGACAGAGGCCTCCGCACCTACTGAGGAGCAGCTAGATGAGAAAGAACATACAGCGCAGAGAGACTGGGATGAGTATGAAGAGAGAGTTACTGAGCATCAGGATAGAGAGTCTTGACCTCCCTCGTTTTTAACCTGAAATACAGAGAAGCAGGAACCTAGTGGTAAAATTCAGCAGAAGCTAAGATGCTTGCAAGTTTCCTCAGATCACAGAAATGCTCTATTGTCTACAACAATAGCAAGCATAGATCAGTCTAAGGTACGGGCACCCCTACGGTCCTGGCAGACAGTTGCAGCGGGTCAGGTGTGTCCAGTGCAAGCTAGTGTTAGAGAAGCAGTGGACAGAGGGGAAGATGTACAGGGATTTCAGACATTTCCTATGCTAGAGCATAGGGATGCCCAGGGAACCATAGGCATACGCCGACACCATTTAAACAGCTCAAGGAACTAAAAATGGCTTGTGTTCAGTATGAACCAACAGCAGTTTTTACCCAGATGCTCATAGAGAATATTGCTATAGAAGCCTTACTCCCAGGAGATTGGAAGCTGAGAGCCAAGGCCTGCCTGCCAGAAGGGAACTATTTGTTGCGGAAAACAGAACTTGCAGAGCAGCGTCAGATCACAGCTGAGAAGAATAGAGCCCCAAACCTTCCCATTTCTTATAAGAAACTTGCTGAGGAAGGGCAGTACAAGGAGTACAAGGATACAGATCAGCAGTTAGCTTCTGAGATGGCACTGTGTATGCAGATTGGCACAGCTGCCAAGAGAACTTGGAGCAAGCTTCCAGCTGCTGGGGCACAGACTGAAGGCGTTATAAAGATCAGGCAAGGACCTGAGGAGTTATTTCAGAATTTTGTCTCTAGGCTAATGCAGGCATCATCCAAAATAATGGGAGATACAGGTGTTGAGCTTTTGATTACAAAACAACTAACTTATGAGAACGCTAACGCAGCATGCCAGGCCACGCTAAGACCTTATAGAAGGAAAAATGACATAGATACGTTTATTAAGATTTGTTCAGATATGGGACCAGCAGGGGCCTCAGTTAAGGATGGGTTATTCCTACAGAGAAAGCAAGGCATAAGAAGAAAGAAAGGCACAGAGCCTTCTGGAGGTTGCTTTGGATGTGGTCAAAGAGGGCACCAAGTCAGACAGCATCCCGACAGAGGAGAAAATAGGGAACCAGGTTTGCGCCCGAGATGCAGAGGAAGAAAGCAGCCACAAATGACCTACAGTGAGCCAGCCCAGACCCAGAGGGCAACAGGCAAGATAAGGCCAAGCTCGAAACCTAGGAAGCTCACAGCCTTGAGAGCTGCTGCCGTGGCTGACGCCCAGCCAAGTGTATACAAAACGCTAATTAATGCAGGCTGCCAGAAACTGTTTTAAGACCTTATAGAGAAAGAAAGGCAACATACATAGATTTGGATTTGTTCAGGTTTTGTTTGCTCATAATTTGAGGATTGTCTATAGCTGCTATGTTACTAGAGATTTCAGCTAAAGAAGTTTTGTTTCAACAAACTAATCACAGCCTAGGAAAAGAGGATGACTGAAAGATGTGTGTATACTCTGTGTGTATGGTGTGGCCACACCCGTATGTATGAAATGTGATTGTGAATGTTAATAAAAGGAAATGTTTGAATTGTTTTGGATATGATTAAAAAGATGAAAAGGAAATCTAGAAAATAGAAATTAGTGCATTATTTTAAAAAGGTTTTTTGAGAAGAAGCTTCAGGGACTGCCGCCCTGTTAGACCACACCCTCAAAGGTGTCAGTGTAGATGAAAATTAGGCCATGTCAGCTAAGTTGCAAATAAGACTTGTCAGCTAGAGAGAGCTTTTCAATTTGGATAAGAAAAGACAACTCACAAACTTTGGAGAGTTTTCAAAAGTTATTTGAGATATATGTTATATCCTAAAGGAAACTGAACCTCAAAAATTAGAGATTAGAAAGAATAGCTTGCAACCTTTGAGCCATTTTTCAGAAGTTGTTGGGAAATATTCAATGGTTACATTCCTTTTTTAAAGGGCAGTTCTAAAAGAAGATAATGATCCCAATTCACCAAGACAGTCAACAAAAAAAGGGTAGACAAGGTCTCCTACAGTTGGAGAGTGTAACCCAGCACCAGTAGATATGTTATATTAACAGTGCTGTCTCTACAACCAAAGTGTTAAACCACATTTTGAAGAAGTAGTTTGTATGGTGCAGAAATGCCATATGGAATCTAGGAGATATTTTGGCAGAGAACCAACTTAAGTTGATTGGTTGTTTCAGAACAGCGATTCGTGGGCAATTGCTTTTGCTCAATTTTCAGGGAAGATTGATAATCAGTTTCCAGCTCATAGACTGTTGCAATTTGCGCCAATGCATCGGTTTTATATTCCCAAAAATAGTGAGGAGCAGTCCTGTAAAAAAATGCCATGTTAGTTTTTACTGATGGTTCCTCTATTGGAAGAGCAGCTTATTTTATAGACAGTAAGGAATGTGTGGGGCAGACAACCCCAGCTTCAGCTCAGACAGTCGAGTTACAAGCTGATGCTATGAGTTTTCAACTTCTAGTAAATGATTCATTTAATTTGTATACTGACAGTCATTATGTTTTTAAAACTCTTCAAATGATAGAGACAGTTCTGTGCATAGGAACTAGTAATGATCGGGTTAGAGAAAATTAAAATTGCAATTTATCAAAGAAAATTACCATGTTTTGTGGGTCATGTAAGAGCTCATTCAAACCTTCCCAGCCCACTGGCCAAAGGGAATGAGTTAACAGATAGATTAACAAAATTTGTCGCTTTATCTCAGGTAGAGAGAGCTCTACAGTCTCATAACTTTCATCATCAGAACAGCAGAAGTCTAAGAAAACAATTTGGTTTAGTTAGAGAGACTGCTCGTCAAAATTGCCAAACACTGAGGTGTGCCCACAATATTTATCTGTAACTAATTTAGGAGGCATACTTCCTAATCATTTATGGCAAATGGATGTTACTCGTATTGCAGAATTTGGCAAGTTAAAATATATGTACGTGGCAATTGCTACGTATTCAGTTTTCTTGACGGCCACTGCACAAACTGGAAAAGCCACTAGGCATGTGATAAGTCACTGTTTAAAATGTTTTGCTTACATGGGAGTTCCAAAAATGATAAAAAGAGACAACGGATCTGGATATTCTAATAAGGTATTACAGCAATTTTGTGCTCAATGGAAAACTGATCATAAAACAGGTATTTCTTATAATCCCCAAGGACAAGGAATTGCCAGTTGTGCTCCATAGCTCCTTGAAAATACAACTTCGAAAAATTAAGAAGGGGGAGTAGTGTCCCCAGTCTCCACATGATGCATTAAGTCATGCTCTCTATATTTTAAATTTTAAAATGTGGATGCCAGTGAGCAATCTGGCGTAGACATATTCTGACATGATGGAATTCAAGCGACTTTTGCTCAGGTCAAATAAAGACATCCATGCACTAGATAGTGGAGAAGACTCGATTTGGGGTGGAGGCAATGTTTGTGCTTTCTTGCAGGAAAAGAATAAAGCTCGATGGCTGCCAGACCTTTTGGTGAGATGTGTGGAGCAGAGGAAAAACGGACTTGAAACTGTGGGAGCCTGCCCAAGCCAGTTTGAAACATGCTGAACCAGTGTCTCTGACCTTTGATGTCATTGAGTCTACAGTGTGAGAGTTCCAGTTTCTCAACAGACCAGATACATCGACTTCCCAGACCTGTGAGCTCTCATCCCGGAGCTGACGTGAACTAGCAGTTTGTCCTTGGAAACACAGAACTCACTTCATCAGTTTTTCCCGTTGGGGAAAAAGGACCCATTTAGAACAAATTGGACACTAGTATGGACTGTGAGGAGTGGCAAAAACCCCTCCTCAGTATTTGAACAGGAAATGGACAAAAAGGTTTGCAGTTAACATCCAAGGACTGTGATAATATTTCAAACCTGATCTCGGAATTTTGCAACCAACAGAACATTGGACTTTAGATAGGGAAAGGGAAAAAGTTCACAGAGCATTGGACTTTAGACAAGGAAAAGGAAAAGCTCACCGAGCATTGAGAAGGTAAATGTTTAGAATTGTCCGAAGTCGTTCACACTCCACCCGTCGTGAGAACATTTTATTGTCCTTTGATTGAATTGTAATGATGACAGTTGTAACCCACCCAAGTGTATGTTTGTGGTGGCTACTCATACTGGAATTGTTAATGTCTGTAACCTTTGCCACGCTGTGCAAATGTTTATGGATATAAGAGGTCAGAGTTCATTCTGACAGGAATGTGATGTGTAGCTTATAAGTCTTTGGGAACAACGTGATTAGAAAGGCAGATTTAGACTTTGATATAGCCAGGGGCACCCGAGACATTCCCATGCCAGTTTCAAAATGCCATTTTAACTTGATTCGTCTGCTTCTTTTTGCAGGAGAACATTGCAGCCATGAGATCATGGATGTTGCTTGACGTTGTCAAGCTTGCTGGTGAGCTTCAATTAAAAAATTGGCGTAGAGGCACGTGGCATCTAGCTAGGTTCCATCTCCCCTAATGTTCTTTGTTACAGAGGCTGGTTTCTTGCCTCTGGGTGACCCAAGACAGAGCACGCATGACAGAATGTGTGATTCCATGACGGGTAAACTCTGGTGTGTTGAAGAAGGCCATCTAAGTCAGGCACAGTCACCTGTCCTGTTGCAGGAGACGAGTATCCTTTTATTAATTTAAGAGAGGGGAATTGTTGGGGCCTGAATGTAATATTTCAGAAATATGCCCCAGCTCAACCACAAAATTCTAGGAGCTCAGAACTCCTATTGTTTTTTAGATGTTGGCTGGTTACCTCCAGATGGCCTGGCCACAGTGGGGAATGGCTCCTAGTTTCTGTGACAAAAGACCTGGGCCCTGGGTGACTCCACACCCACCCTGAGGGCTAGTGAGAATATCTGAGGGCTGGTGAGACGTGTCTTTATGGAGTGTCTGAGGACTTGAGTACATGCAGTTTAGGAGTATCTCTAGGATTAAAGGAAATGTTTCCCATTCAGCCCTTTATACATGATAATAGATGTCTTCTGCTAGTACCCCTGCTTTTGGAGAGCTATTTAAGATGATGTTGGAATAAACCATGATCTCCAGTATTGACTGAGAGCCCCCCTGAGATGACCAGACGTCTCTGTCCCGTCCTTAACATCGTTGGGTGGTTAGGCTTTCCCTCATCCACACTCCCCGACTCATGGTCGGTCCCGGGGCTGTTTGGCTGGTTCTGATCACAGTCCCAAAGACATCAGACTGGAATAGATGGCCTCTGCAGTGTGGGACTGATACAGGCCAGACCCCGGCAGAGGAGTATGATGTATCCCAAATGGAAATGTTCTTTGCCACTTATTGCATTATCTGCCAGCCAATAAGATGAAAGGCCAGCGTTCTTTCTCCTAACAACCCCTTCCTAACAGTCCACTAAACACAACTAAAACAGACCACACAGGAAAATTAAATGTGTATTTGGCAGAGCTCAGACTTACAAACACCTTTAAATTCGGAATGTAGTTACGCTTGCTGATGGTTTTCAAAACATTTTGACTCCTTTGCAGATGGTGTACTGTGTCCTTAGTTAAAAGTGCTCCCCCCCCTTGGGCTATAGCTCTTGGGCGAACACTCAGACCCTGGGGCCAGTCCCCTGCACCGACACCCATCCCAAGGGTCAGGCAGGGGTTCCGCCAGCGTGTCTTCAGTCTTCAAACATCCCTAGTCGGGGCATTAATTTTGCACCCACCCATCCCGATAATGGAAAGGATTAGGAATACTCAGGTGATCTGCTTGAGCGTGGTGTGATTTCTGCCCTTCAAGCACGGGTGTCGCCGTTTGCTTGGTCTTCCATGAGCCTTCCATTGTGCCGTTGCTGTATGAGGTGACATGAAAAGAGCGTCACTGAATGTTTGAAGTGCTACAAGAGGCAGATTCGTAATCTAAGCGTCTTTGGTAGTTTTGAAGAAATTTGACTCTTTGGGAAAGGAACTGTAGTGAGAGTTTGAAGCCGCACCTGTATGTGGATGTTTTTTTAGCGACAAAGCGGGAGCTGAGACTTCACTGGGGGGGGTGTCTATTTTAAACCAAATGCTACTCAGCTCATGTGGGGACAATAAAGGGGTGAGGCTGCCAGAGAGGGAGCCTTTGGCATTGGTGTCCCCACGCGAGGAGTCTCACTTCCGCCAGGCTGACACAGAGGAAGGCATGAAGGAGAAAGTGTCCACAGAGACGGTCTGGCCAGCATTGTGTCCTAGAGCTATACTGTGAGCTCTGTGCACGGAAGGGGCTTCTCCTCCCTGTCCTTCCTCCCCTTCTCCCCTCTCCCTTCCCCTGCCTCCCCTCCCCTTCTCTCCTATATCCTCTCCCTCTTTTCTCTCCCTGCCCCTCTCTCCCCCTTACTCCTCCCTTCTCCCCTCTCTTACACTTCCCTCCTCCTCTTCTCTCCCCTCCCCTTCTTAACCACTCCTTTCTCCTCCCTTCCCCACCTCCCCTCCTCTTTCTCCCCTCCCCTCCCCTCCCCTTCTCTACGGGGTTGGGGATAGGACCCGTGGCCTCACAGATGCTGAGCTCCACCTACACCCTATTATTCTTAGCAGTCAGATAACAAAATAAAAAAAATGGGAGAAATCTAGTCCTGCTTATAGATTTAATTGAAGCCAATGCATTTAAAATGTTATTTCAATATAAATTAAAAATTTCAAATAATGTACAGATAATCTCCAGTTCTTTTTTTCTTTTTCATGCCAAGTATTTAAAACCATACCATATCAGAGAAGGTATATTCCAGGCACTACCAATCATGCCTTTCTGGAAGGTTTCATGCTGGGCATCACAAACACAAACGAGAAGGCACTAGAAGGGAGGAGCAGGCATGAAGAAAAGCCATGAGCTTCCTGGGCCACTTTGGCAAGGTTTAGAGCTCAGAGGCGCGGCTGCAGCTGCTGGGTGTGAAGAGACCTCTCTTTCAACCTTCAAGGAGCAATCATAAAGAATCTGAGTTATGTCAAAGTCAGTCAAGGCGGATGGATGGTCTCTTGCAATGGCACCTCCTTAAAAACTGGTCTGCCTGACTAAGGCTTGTCTACCCTGAGGGTGGAGGAGGGAGGAGACACAAAAATGGAAACAGCAGGAAGATGCCAATGGTTATGGGCCCCATCCACGTGAGCGGGAAGGGCAGGGGCCAGCCAGAGCACTGGCATTCAGAATGTTACTCACCAGGAATGTGGACACAAAGCCAGCACATCAATCATGAGCCAGAGGGGACATCCATCATAAGTTGGAATGGCTTGTTGGCCTTATGCAACAGCGATCTGGAACCCTTGGAGGATCAGGCACAGTTTGGGACAGAGCCCAGCAAAGAGCAGTACATGCCACAATCAGAGCTCAGGCAGCAGAGAGAGACGCCTGGGTGTCCAGACAGTGCAGCCTGGGCCTAGCGCAGCCCAGAGCTTTTCCTAACAGGTGGGAGTTAAGAACATCATGAGTGGTGGGCAGCAGTGGTACACGCTTTTAATCCTAACTCTCAGGAGGCAGAGGCAGGTGGATATTGAGTTTGAGACCAGTAGAGCCTACAAAGGGAGTTCCAGGACAGCCAGAGCTACACAGTGAGACCCTGTCTCTAAAACAAAGCAAAGAAAAAGAACACCCTGAGTTAGCATGCCAATAGCACTCTGAGTTCCCGAGGTCCAGTGAGAAACGCCACACTGACCTACAGGAGTAATCCTTCACTGGGTCATCTTCCTGCTGATGAAGTGAGTTAAACCCCAGGGTCTCAGGTCAATCCCACAGAGGAGAACCCTGAAGTCTCTCAGAACATATGGCTGACCCTATATAGAACTTAACATACATGGCAGTGACAACTCAAAGATGGTCCATGGTGAAGAGATGAGGACTCATTTGAGGCTTGGCTTGGGGTACCCTGTCCTGATGGCATGGGCAGTAACTTAGAACATTTCAAGAAGCTGATTCCAAAGTGCAGGGTTTCCAAAGGCCCGGGGAGTGACTCTGTTTGGAAGGAGACCCTCCTAGGACAAGAGAGAATAATATGAATACAAAGAATACAGAATGGGGAGCTTCCCGTGACAGAGGGGGTCTTGACGAAGATTCCCTGCGACAAGATCTACCCCTGCAATGACTTTGGCATCAACAAGTGGCCTTTCAACTTTAAGCTTACATTGCGTTTGCTACTCTCAACTGAAAGAAACTTGGTCAGCGAGAAGCTGGTCAGTGCCAAGTTTGGGGCCTCTTTCCCCAAGAAACTCACTCTGTTTCAAGGATCTCTGTCTCCCCTGAAGGTCCAGACAGCCCCCACTTCGACAGCTGAGCAGGCCAGGTGCCTGGGAAAGGCATCACTCTTCCCTGGAATGCAGAAAGGGGCATCTCCACACAGGAAGAACAGAGCCTGGTTAGCAAGGGCACTTCTCAAAGTGCCTCCAAGAACAGTTTCAGCTGGCCCCTTCCCAGAGCACAGCAGTGGCCTGCCAGTGCGCTTACAGTAACCTGTGGGATCTGGTCCCAGCCAGCTCTCCAATCTCCTCCTCCCCCGCCCTCACCGACTCTCACTGCTTCTTTAATGTGCCAGGTTTATTTCTGCTCCAGGGACAGTGCTCTCTCTCTCTCTCTCTCTCTCTCTCTCTCTCTCTCTCTCTCTGTCTCTCTGTCTCTCTGTCTCTCTCTATTTCTCTCTCTCTCTCTGTCTCTCTCCTCCCTCCCTCCCTCTCTCACTATTGCCTTTTCTGTTTTCCCCACTTTTTATTATTCAGAACTTACTTTAAAGAAGACCGATTGTCCCAACCCTCTGCAGGTGGACATCCTGCTTTACCCGAATAGCTGTTCTGTCTGAGTTGCTTTGGGGCTGTTTATTATGTCTCCCCGCTCTGTGTAACCCTCACTCCTGTGGCAGCCATCGTACTTCTAGGCCCCAGTGTAGAGCACAACACCGCACGCACGATGTACCGTCCAATGAACATTCACCAGCTGCACAGACACTAGCACAGGGCCTGTTTGTGCCTGGCCTGTCCCCTCAGGGGACATCACCGTTTAGTACATTAGCAAGGTTAGCCCAACCCGTTTCCCGGGATTCAAGTTGACTGTGATCACATCCTCTGTACAGATCTGTCAGAAGTGGGTGGGTCCATGTGCTTCTTACTCTCTGGGGGTTTCCACTGAGGCGACGGTGGAGAGACACGCATGGCAATGAGGAAAATGGTCTGTCTGGTCAGCCTATGCACTTGTGCAGGGAACACAAGGCCGTAGGCACCACCTTTGGGGGTGGGGTGGGGGCAGGAGGCCCAGGCAGAGAGGTTGGGGGAAGCCACAGACAAGGATCCTTCAAGAGGTGTTCATTGTCCCTCCTGAAGCACCTCATGGCGTGAATGATAAAGGAGACCCCCCCTCACCTTTCCCTAAAGTGTGTGTTACAGAGAGGAACAGGAGTGGCTGTCTCAAAACGGGTGTGATACAGAACACCGAGTACTTTTGAGACTTGCGATTGTTCAACTTATGTATTAGCGGCTAATTAGATTATTTACGCCCCTGGGTGGAGGACACTTTGTATATAAACCTGAATATTCTGGTTCCAGAGTCGTCTCATAATCTGCTAAATATGCTCACCGTCTTTCCTTTCACAGTTGGGAATAAAAAAAATGTCTGAAGATCACACAGGCCAGCCAGCCTCCCTCCTACAGCGTGGTTGGTGGTGAGTGACCTGAGCCTCTGAGAGAGGACTAGGCTAAGAAGCCCTCTGAGGTCTCTTCATCTCATGGCACCAAGTGAATTCACACCCCAGTGCAGGCCCACGAGACAGCAGGGTGCCAGACTGCTGTTTGCAGGGGGCGCTGACTCACCTCTGCCTGCCAGACCAGACCATAGATTTAGAACCTGAATACACGAAGGAAAAAAACCCTCCACCTGGAGAGCAGAGGAGGCTTGGAGCCAGGCCCCCAGGTCTGTGAAGCTGGAGGAAGTATCGCACACGCTGACTCATCAACGGTTACTCATTTGTGCCTTGGAGCTCTTGTCTAAACTTGGCTTAACAGAGGGCCTGTGTCTCACCACCAGCCTGAGGCAACGTCCGACTCCTGTGGCTGAGGAAGACTAGACCTCACTTCAGAGGGAGCTCGAGATCCGTTTTCTGTCCCATCAGTCTCTCTCTCTCTCTCTCCTCTCTCTCTCTCCTCTCTCTCTCTCTCTCTCTCTCTCTCTCTCTCTCTCTCTCTCTCTCTCTCTCTCTCTCTCTCACACACACACACACACACACACACACACACACACACACACACACGGATGGAATGACTGGGTGACAGCTTGGTCAACTGGGTGGCCCAGGCTGTCTGCTTCCGAAGGATTCCGAGAGACAAAGAGACGGGCTGTAGAAGCTCGAAGAGAGCAGCAGCCACGCACCCTGGCACTGAGGCCGGGCAGGGGAGGTGTGTGTTCCTTCCATCCCTTTGGTGGCCAGAGCTGATCCACCAGCTCAAGGTCAGCCCAAGGTCAGACGATCTCTCTTTCCGAAGCGTCCCCACGGAATCACCGTATCCAGAAGGAATTATGAAAGTTGGGACTGGAGGCGTGTTGGCAACTTTCTTGACCAATCCCCACTTTTGTAAACAAAGCAAGAGCCCCCGCCTTGTCCAAGGTCACACAGTGAGGCTGTCCAGGATCAGGACCCGGAGGCAAAGCTTCTAATTCCTGGCACTCTTCACTCTCTGTGAGCCTTGATAAACTACCCCCTGGCCTTGTTGGTGTCCACATGTCTGTCTGTACTCCTCCAGTGAGATCCTAGGGGACTCTAATCTCCCTGGGTTGCCTAAGGTGTTTTATTCTTTCTGATCCCCAAAGTTCCCTAACTAGGATTCGCAGGACTTTCGTTCTAAAACGATGCTTTGTTAGTGGTCCCCTGGTGTGCTGACATCAGTATCTCATGAAATCTAAGTCAACAATGGAGAAAGTAAAAAATACCACCGTGGATTAGACTCAGAAGCAAACAAACGCCGGTGAGAAACCGGGTTAGGCATGCCAAGGCCGTCCGTCCATGCGGTTCACCAGAGTCTGTCTCCAAAACCAGGAGCAGGGTTGAGCTACCCAGCCTGGGGAAGCTGGCTCAGGATGCACTCTGGCTCTGCAGGTAACGTGCCTTCCCCGGATGGGAGGGAAACCCCACGGACACAGCAGTAGGGGATCGGGAGTGGAAAGTTAAGGCAGGAATCCTGGGCATGGTTCTTTCTAGACACTCCATTCCTTTTCTTCTTCCCTTTTAAAATGTATTCATGTGTGCACCTGTGTCCGAGACAGAGATAGATAGATAGATAGATAGATAGATAGATAGATAGACAGATAGATAGATAATTATATATTATATGCAGGTGCCCACAGAGGCAGAGTTGGGTGCTGAGACCAAACCCCGAGTGCTTTATAAGAACACTTAAGTGCTCTCAGCCACTGAATACCCTCTCCAGCCCCGACAGACCTTTTCTTTAGCTCACCATAGATGTTGAGGTAAAGGATGGCCAGTGGTTTACCAGATGCTTACTAAGTTAAAGCCTTTGGGTCCTGGGAACAGGGCTCTAACTGGATGCTATAACCAGCTACTCCATCACTTGTCTAACAGGCATTTAGACATTGTTTCCAGAGGTGGTGGTGGACGGGAGTCCCCACAATACTCCTGGAGATGACTGAGACTTGGTAGCTCTCCCTCCCATTCTTAGATGATGAGTGGCGGTGGGGTTAAAACATGAAGAAAGCAATCATGGAATTCTGACAGTGTTCTCAGGCTTTCAAGGAAAAGGATGCTTTTCATACAACAATACAAAGGAAAACCCAGGAGGCCCATGTCCCAGGTAATATTGATTGTCCATGGGACAGACGCTTGAATGACCTAGGAGGCCAGTCTCTGACCACACCCATGGGGGATTACCTACCTTTGGTTAAAGGATGTGGGGAGACCTGTCTTACCTGTGGGAGGCACCTTCTATTGGCTAGATCATGAGTGAAATGTGTAGACAGAGTTTCTGTCCAGCCTGGTCCCACAGCCGTTTAGTCCCAAGTAAACACACAGAAGCTTATACTAATTATAAATTGTTTGATCAATCGCTCAGGCTTCTTACTGGCTAGCTCTCTAATAATTATTAACCCATAACTATTGATCTATGTAGTTCTACAAGGCCTTATCTTACTGGAGAATGCCCGGGCATCCTACCTTCCCAGTAGATACATGACATCTCCCTGGAGGCTTCTCTCTGCCTCCTCTGCCCAGATTTCTCCTTGTATGGTAGCCCTGCCTATACCTCCTGCCTGGCTATTGTACATTCAATGTTTCATTCATTAACCAGTAAGAGAAATATACATACAGAAGGACATCCCCCATCGAGAATGAAAACAAAGAAAATGAGACCAGATCAACATTCTTCTCTCTCTGCTCTTGACAGCGGAAGCAGAGTGACAAGCTGCCTTGCTCTCCTGCCATGGAACTTTCCTGACATGACGGACTGGATCCTTGAGCTGTGAGCCAGAATAAACTCTCTCTCAATTAAGTTGCTTTAGCAATTTAACAAAGGAACAGGGAACTAACTAAGACAGCCAACAAGCAGCCAAGCTAAGACTGCAGCCAAGCGCATGAACAATGAGGACAGGCATGGGGCTGGGGGAGAGAGCAGATGGTGAGAGCTAAGTCATGCACCAGGCAGAGGGAGTGGACACAGGCTCCCTCCCCATCTTCAAGCCAGCTTCACTCTCGATACAGAGCTTCTGGGGGAAAGAGCCGAGCATCTGCGGCAAAAGCAATCTCAAACGAATAACCACAGACTGACTTGCAACCTGGAATGACTCCGAGTCTTCTTCGTAAAGTAAGTTTGAAGGTGGTGCTGTGTAAGCAGGATCTCCTGATCAGTAGGTGCCCTCCTAGCAAAACCTGCTCGCTGGGGCCTGAGGACTTAGCTGATGGCATCTCCCTACTATTTTATAGAACTGTCCCTAAATTGTGGTGGGTCACAGCACCTCAACTGGGGAACATGCTTTTCCTTCTGGGAGTGTGACATGTTGCTACATGGAGTCCCTACGTGAGCAAACCCCAAGGACAAAGACCAGATAGTATCTAGTGGGTGTCAGGGTACAAACAGGTCACACAGTTTGTTCCATTTTCCTGGCTGGTAAAGAGTGACCAGATTGGGAAGGGGAACACAAGGAAACCCACGGGTCCTGGGGGGAAGCCTTCAAGCTGGGTGCACATCCGTTGTTGGAACACGGCTGCAGTGAGTTTTTGGCTACGAGTGTACTTGACACTGCGTTTTGTGAGTCATTCAGTGAATTTCTAAATGGTGGCCCTGGGAACCTGAAGCACAGGGAACTCTACTGAAAACACTTCCTAAAATGCTGCAAGGGCAATCTACCAGCATCACCACGAGGGGAAAGCAATCTAAAAGAACTAAAATAAACTAACGAAAAGCAACGATAACTTGGTTGGCTCCAGTCTCCTCCTTTGCTGCTTTACATGAACATCATCAGGTCTCACTCTATAGGGCGGTCTCCATGGCAACCCTCCTTAGCCTCCCATTGGCTGAGATTCACTACCTCAGTAAGCATGGCAGGTCTGCTCGAGTCCCTACATGTCTGTTGCCTTCACGATGGGGAGAAAAGACTAATCCACACTCAGCCTCCCCTCTTCAGAACCCCACAGCATGCGAGCCAGAAGTGATGGGTCTTGCCTGTAATCTCAGCTGATGAAGGTCCTCCCGACGTGCACATAGACCCCAGTTCAAACATCTGGCTAGACTGTTTTATCGGAAAATCCCACAACTGTATGCCTGATGTTTCCCTCAGCTGTTCTGTAGCACGAACGTGCCAGTGAGACCAAGAAAACCCAGATCTTCCCCTCCACAGTCGAGGGTGGTCACAGGCTACCACCAACACTGCCTAAGTTACTTCCTAGGGAGGGTGGAAACAGCCCTCTGTGTGTTCCCTGCCCTTATCACACTAAGCAGGGTTCTGAGCTTCACCTCAGCTTCCCGACAAGGAGGGAAGTGGGTGAGTGACACCTAGACAGGGTGGGGGGATGGGGGTATGCTCCACAGGATTCCTTTGCTTTTCCTGAGCTGGGGTGTAGTTCTGCACACCTTTATCCTGGCCCTCAGGAGGCTGTATCAGGCGAATCTCTCAGCCGGAAGCCAATTTGATGTATACAGTAGTTTCCAGGAAACAACAACAAAAATCTTAATTTTTTTTCTACCAAAGAAGAGCCAGGAGTATAAAAAAACCAAGATCATTTGAATTTCAAGAAATTCAGGTAACTAGTTTCTGCTTAAAAGCAAAACCAAACCCAAAACTCACCGCCTTTGACTGACTTGGGTCCTTCTGAGCGTGTGCGTACTTTAATGTACTACGACAATCACCGAAGCATTTGAGTGCAATTATTATCTGCCATTATGTTGTTCTTTGCATGGCTTTCCTTTGTTTGTGCTGGAGTTATGGGGGGAAACCCAGGGCCTCACGCTTCTAGGCAAGCGCTTTCCCAGGGAGCTGTATTCCTGGCCCTTTAAAACAGCTTTTGTTTGGGACTTCCAAGTACATTGTGGTTAACTCTACTTTGAGAAGAACTGTACTGTGCTCCCAGCCACCAGCAAGAGCTGCAGCCTAAAATGTCCTCGAGGAATTCTCTCTACCCAAGTACTTCCTCTGGGTGGAAGACTTGTGATTTCTCTTTTTCTTTACCCTGTTACTTCCTGTTCACTCCGGATCTCTCCCTCTTTGTCTACTTTGCTCTGTGACCCCAGATGCTGTGGCCTGTGTAGTCCACAGGGCCAGCTCTTCTGACTTCTGACTTGAATGTGTGTGTGTGTGTGTGTGTGTGTGTGTGTGTGTGTGTGTGTGTGTGTGTGTAAGAGAGAGAGAGACGGGGAAGGGGGGAGAAGAGAGATGTGTGGTTTATGGGTGTGTGTGTATGTGTGATGTGTGGTAAGTGTGTGTGTGGGGGGGGTATGTATGTATGTCTTTGGAAGAGATAGAGGGAGGGAAGAAAGAGGCCCAGGAAAACAAGGTCAGATGGTGGTCTGTAGCCCCCAGTCAGATGGTCTGTCTGCATCCCCGTCAGATGGTGGTCTGCACCTCCTGGTGAGACGGTGGCCTGCAGTCCCAGTAGTTTGGGGATTACTCACGTGTGCTCCTCTGCTCTCTCCTTCAGCTCTGTGGGTTTTCTGCAGTACACACATAAATGAATTGTGTCATCTCTAAACATCCCACAAGTCAGAATCTAGTGCAAATCTTACTTACCTCGAGTTCTGCTCCTTCCTGTGGAGTAGAATAGAGAAAGCATCAGGGATCCTGAGATGGAGGCTGGGAGTTGAAGTGTGGTCATGATTCTATGTTCTGCTAAAGCATATAGAGTGCTCTTTAAGATGAGCATTAGACACTGGGCCTAAATATTGAAAGTGATGCTGAAAATATTGAAAGTGATAAGATGGCAACTTCCTATAGTCACGAAGAGAAGTATACACCTCTGCTTTAAAAAAACTATGAATTTCATTAATTGCATAAGTAGTTGAGTTTTTCTTTTTAAGTTTGAAAATCTATTCCCGAAAACAAACATGAATAATATTCTAGTTATGCCAGAAAATAATTTTGTCTTTGAATGAGAGGATAAAAATCTACACGCAACACTAATGTTTACTTAATATCTAGGGGAAGATGGAAAGAAGTTAACGAAATGTAGAGAGAGAAGACTGCATAATGAAAAAGACTGACAGATTAGCTACGTGCGTACGTAACTTGGTGCCTTTCCTGGCTTCAAATTCCTAGGCTCAGTCTTTTGGTTTCAGCCTCCGGAGTAGCTGCAAGTCAGGGTTCACACCACTGCACCTAGCTCCTGCTTACTGAAGTTAAACCTTTAGCTCACAAAATACAAGAACACCACACGTGGGACAAAGAACAAAGGACCCCCTGAGATACACAAAATTGCTAACGGGAGCACAGGAATGATGTCCTCGATGTACTTAGCGTCTGGGAATCAATTTAAAGTGAAGGTGCATGAAGTCGACCAGCTGGAACCAGAAGAGTGAATTCTAAAGAAAAAGAAATGAACAAGCTCCCTCTTGAAGCACTCAAAAGGTGGCAAATAGATCACAGCTCCCCGTGGCCCACGGGGGATGGTCTTTCTGGAAGGCTGTTTGTAACTCTTTCAATTGGCACATTACGGGAGACGGACTTGAGGGTATCCATGCTGAATGCATTTCAGGGTTATAACGGCAAAGCGTGAGGCACTCAGAAATCAGATGGCGTGCTGAATAGGTTCGAGTAAGACTGTTTGCGAGGCGCACGACACTCTTAGGGTGTGACACGGCACTGGTGACTGCAGGGACGTAGTCCCAGTCCGTCTGTCTAACCAGGGCAGGAGCCTGTGGAATCCCATGCACAGTGTGTGCTGTGGACAGAGAAGGACCGAGCAATGGGACCACAGTCTCCCCTGCCCGGGCCCCTGTGACCCTCCCAGCAGAGACGCCTTCATGTATGGAAAGCGCTATGCACCAAAGCATTTACCTTGTCATACTGAACATGCAGCCTGAGGTCATCTGCACAAAGCACTTAGTCCACTCCCGGACTCAGAACTGCACATCAGCTTGTTATTGTGTTTTAAGAAGAGGACTATAAAGTGCTCAGGGAAACAGGCTGCCAGGGAGGGCGCACACTAAAACTCTGGGTTACCGGGATGGGGGTGGGTGACAAGTCACTCGTGCGGTTTCCTGCACTGAATGTAAAGTATACTTAGGGAGTTATGGGGAGTCTTGGGAAAACAGCTGAAACCCATCTTTCTAGGAAGAGGAGGAAGGGGAGCCACCCCCACACTCTAGGAACCAGCTCCCCAGCCCCAGGGCCAGCTGCACAGTGGAGGAGGGCCTCTCCCAGCCTGCCGTCTGCAGGCTGCTGGGTCACAGGGCTAGGCTGGGCTTGTGCAGGCTGCACACTGCCCCATTGTCTGAGAAACACACCCCACCAGAGTCGATGAGAAACAGATGACCGGGACCACTCTCCCTCCACACACCTCCAATGTCAGCCTGCTCACAGCCCCTAGGGCCAACCAGAAATCTGCTTCTCATTTTACAGACAGAGAAAAGCCTCAGAGGAAGGGGTGAGGGAAGCTACAGTTTTCAGGGCATCCAGGGAGTCGATGCAATAATAGCTCAGTTCCCACCCCCATACTCTGGAAGGCAAGGCCATCCAACCGGGTGAGATGCCTGTGCAGCCTGAGCTATAAACTCCAGCTCCCCTCCCCTCCCCCCGGCTCTAGCAAGCCCCTTGCCAGGATCTGTGGGCTGTTCCCTGGGGCTCTTAGGGCCAGAAGCAAAAGAGTTCAAATGGGGTTCTCCAGTTTGCACTGTGTGAGAAGAAACCCTGTAGTCCATCACAGCAGAAGGCAAGTCCCAGATAGGTGGGTTAGGAGGAACAGGGGTCTGGTGGCCCCTCATCGAGGGTTGTAGCAAGCTATGACAGGGGCACAAGCCAGGAGCAACCATTTGGTCAGAACTAGGCATGAAGTCACATATTGGGTGTAAGGATGGGCATTGGAGCTATCTGGGTCCTATTCAAGTTCTCTTCCTAATTGCTATTACCTTAGGCCAACTACCTAAGCCCTCTGAGCACCTGCTTCCTTATCACACGGACGAGTATGGAGCTAGTGTCACCATGAAGGCAAAAACACTGCAGGGGCCAACCCACCAGAGTGGGCTCCCACTGCTCGCCGCATATAAAATGCCAGCACGCGAGTGTCCGTGCCCCAAGTCTTCTCTTTCTTCAAATCAGCATCATTTGGCACCATGGCGGGCTTCTGTGTGTATTTTCCATAACCCCAAAGGGGCATAGGCTCCGTTTGAGGGCAGTCTCTGCCTTGGGCACCACCTGTGGGTCCCACCCACAGCCACGGTCTCTAGACTGTGACTTGTGCTGTCTCTGGATCAGTATGGGCCATGGAATGTGGCTACTGTGTGACAGGCCACCTGGAGCCACCGTTGAATGTGGCCACTGTGTGACCATTCTCCTCTACCCGGCGCTGTGCAGCAGTGGCAAAGAGTGCCCTGGTTCAAATAACGGCACGTAAATCACCCCAGGGGAAAAGTGCCACCCCAGAATCCTAAGATCACAGGGGAGGAAAAATAAACCCAGAGAAGAGGCTTCCCATAAGGAGAGGTGACAATCCCCAAGGAAGGGCCAGAGACTGGATGCAAACTGAGAAGACATCAAAGAGGAGGCCGAGGTCCCTCTCCAGGAAGGAGACAGGCTGACCGGCCTCCGAGATGCGGAACCATAAAGGGGAAGACGGTGCATCGTGAGCGTCTTGGAAAACAAGAATCAAGAATTTAGTCACAACTGCCAGCACACGTGTAAGGGGAAGATGAGAGCGGGGTGTGGCAGGTGCGTGGGAACGAGATTTTCAAGCATGGGCCATCAAGGCAGGTCCAAGTCAGTGAAGGTATGCCTGCCTGGTGTCCCAGCTGGCCTGTCACACAGTGACTGCAAGCTATACAAGCACCGGCCTGCTCCCTTCCCTCTTACTCTTGGCTCTACTCATGTCATCTCAGGCATCAATGGCTGAGACATCTTTCACAAGGAGAAGTGTCCCTTCACCAAGCCCCGCTGCTCCCGCCCTCTCAGAGGGCTGCTGTCACCTTCTTTTGTTGGGGACATCAAACCTCAGCCCTCCAGACCGCTCTCCACATATCCTACCGAACACAGACGCACATTCCGGTTGCGTCTGAACGCCCCCTTCCGCTGCCCAGCGATGACTGTCAGCGATCATCTTCTGATCAGGACGACCCCTGGGTGGCTATCACCCCCGTGCAGGCAGAGGCAAAAGCCACACAGGGAGCTGGAAAAATGAAAGTGTTTGGAAGCCCCGAGGCTCAGACTCTCCTGGGAAATGGGACTGGCGGAGCAGGAGGGCAGGTGATTCAGCAGGTCCTTGCTATGTGGTGTAAGAGGGAGAGAGGGTGGCATGGGAGGCAAGTGGGGGAGTGCTCTGGGGTCGGTGGGGACACAGCTGTGCCTGGGTCCGACCTGTATCAGTCCCACGCTGCAGAGGCCATCTATTCCGGACTGATGTCTTTGGGGCTGTGATCGGAACCAGCCAAACAGCCCCAGGTCCGATCCTGATTCGGGAAGTGTGGATGAAGGAAAGCCTAGCTACCCAATGACATTAAGGATGAGACAGAGACGTCTGGTCATCTCAGGGGGGCTCTCAGTCAATACTGGAGACCACGGTTTATTCCCGCATCATCTTAAATAGCTCTCCAAAAGAACTGGGGTACTGGCAGAAGACATCTATTATTATGTATAAAGGGCTGAATGGGAAACATTTCCTTTAATCCTAGAGATAATCCTAAACTGCACATACTCAAGCCCTCAGACACTCCATAAAGACACGTCTCACCAGCCCTCAGATACTCTCACTAGCCCTCAGGGTGGGTGTGGATTCACCCAGGGCCTAGGTCTTTTGTCACACAAACTAGGAGCCATTCCCCCCCTGTGGCCAGGCCATCTGGAGGTAACCAGCCAACATCTAAAAGGCAATAGGAGTTCTGAGCTCCTAGATTTTTGTGGTCGAGCTGGGGCATATTTCTGAAATATTGCTTTCAGATCCAACACGGCTGTGCACTCAGGAATAGGCCATCCGACCCCTGCACTGACCCAACCAGAGTACTCTCTCTCCCCCGAACCCCCCACCTGCCAGCAGAACTGTCCATCAGAGCCATCCACCCAGCCGCCCTCCGCACTGCCCACAATCTCACTCCAGAAGCCCACAGTCTCCTGTCTAAGTCAAGGCCCACCCATCTCCCTCAGGAAAGACGGCTGGAACACTTTAGTTAGCCTTCCTGCTCCCTAACCCGCCCAGCTGCACCCATGAGGCCTACCCATGGAGAAGGGCACCGACACGCATTTATTGTCAGAGGCATTTAAATGGGCAACCTCAGAGACAACCCCAGACAGCACAAAAGAAGATGGCACTGTCTTCCCAATTCGACGGGCTTGTCCAAACCCTCCATTCACAACTCCCAGGCAGATTGACAAGTTCCTTCCTTCCCCTTCCGGCTTCCCCTCCCTCCCATTTCTCCTCCTTTCCTCCTTACTCGTGATCCTCCTGCATCAGCCCCCTGAGCACTGGGATGCAGCTACAGCCCAACACTGGATCCTGTATGGGCCTTAATTCCAATCCCATTCCTTTTAGCTCCCCCATTAAAATTCTTCAAGACCCGCCACCCCGCAACTGCTTTCAAGAATAATTTCTAATGTTTTGAGTCAGTACAGAACTATTTAAAAGATCTTACCTTAGCCTTATGTGCTTCTCTAACCAAGTACTGAAGGGTGAGTAATTTTATAAACAACAGGATTCCTCACGGGTAGACTGGAAAACTGGGGTAGGGGGCTGCTTTCTGCTTCCAAGATGGCGCCTCGAATGCAGCATCCTCTGAAGGGAAGGAACGCTGTCCTCACTCGGCCAAAGAAATAGCGCCGGTGTGTGTGCTCGTATGTGCAATAGCGCCGGTGTGTGCGCTCGTATGTGCAATAGTGCCGGTGTGTGCGCTCGTATGTGCACTGGTGCTTGTGGAGGCTGGAGGTGACAGCAGATGGGACTCGGTATGAATGGGGGTGACACCAGGCACCTGTCTCTTCACTTTCCTAGGTGACACCTCTGCTGAGGTCATAGTGAATGAAGGGTGGGGTGCACCCCGAGAGAGCCGAGAGCCATCTTTCTTTCTTTCGTTAACAATTGTAAATGTGAGAACAGAGGATCTGCCAAAAATGTGTGCTCTGTGTGTAAGTATATATGTGTGCATGAGTTTCTCTCCGTGTGCGTATGTGAATGTGTAAAATGTGTATGTGTATATGAGAGGGTATGTGTGTGCATACATGTGTTAGTATGTGCATATATGTATGCATGTGTGTATATGTGTGAGTATAGTGTGTGTATATACCCATGTGTGTGCATATATATGCAAGTGTGTTGCGTGTGTGAGCCTGAGGGTGCACACGTGAATGCGTACTGGTCGCTTGATTTGCTGTGGCCAAGAGTTTCCCCAACTGCCAAGAGGATTTAATAAACCCACTGCTTCTCTCTTGCCGACAGTTTTCACGGGATGACTTATGCAGACTATTTGACTTGGAATTAATTACCAGGAGCATATGCATCTGAAGCAATCATGTGTCACTGGACAAAATAGTCAACCCGGATATACAGACATCTGGTTGACAGTGTGATATCCTAAGACATAAAACAAATTTTGATGACATAGTTAGATGCCTATATTTCACTTGTATCCAGGACAGGCACCCTCTCAGAATCTGTATTTATACGTGGAGTTGGCCACATGATTGCATAAATCACAGAGAAATTCGGAGCAGATGTTATTGAGTAGCCGGGATTCTGTTAGGATTGCATTTTAATGGAAAAGTGACACAGAACAGACTTCTACATGCTTCATGGATAGAGCAACATAGCCACTTGAAAGGAATATTTATATTCCAGATAGGCTGATTTTTAATCAACAAATGTAATTACTCTATTGTCTGGTCCAGGACCAGCCAGATGGCAGAGTACACGGGCAATTGTGAGCAGAGGGGAAAAGGCCATGGGGAGAAGGCTATATGGCACCTTGTCTGTCATGTGGTCCTTGCTGTTCTGGCTGGCAACTGAGACTTTCCCTGGGGCCCTTCCCAGTAGTATCCATGGAGTCAGAAAGTGGGGGTAAACGAGCTGACCTGAAATCCCAGTCATAGAGCCCGCTCTTGGGCAGAGGCCACGTAGACAGGCCTAGCGGGATCCTCTGTGCTGGTGTTTACTCCACCGAGTCGGCTTCATCTGAAGTCATTGTTTTCATCCTCGTTTGGAAGAATGTTCCAGACGTTCTTTCCTAGGGAGGGAGAACGCTCCTCTGGAGACAAACGCTTGCTTCACTGAGATGAAGTGAGTGATGTCTGTGCCACGTGGCCTCTGGCTCTCCTGCTGTCATCTCCACCCCATAGGCCACTTCTTGTGACCAAGTGGGATAAGGTGGGACCCTGGGTCAGCGTCCCCTCTGTAACTTGGCAAATGAAGAGATGACAGGGAGGTCTGGTGGGTAAGCGGATTAGAAGATCACGTAAGCCAAATAATGACTCGAGTTTCTGGCACAAAGAAGCAGTTGTTTAACTCTGATGTGAGCAGAGCCTAGGTGCTTCGCTGAGTGAGTTCGCCCTTCTTCTGGGCGGGGTGACTGCAACCGCAGGCTGACAGAAGAGGGACTGTGTCAGCCACCGCCTGAGCAGGCAGGAGACCACAGAGGGGCAGAACATGCTTCTTTATCTTGCTCCCGCATGCAAGAGGACTCCCCGACTAGGTCCTTCTGCTCGAGACCACCTCAAGCCCTTCCACATGAGACACCTCAGGCAGCCTTTCTTCAGTCTGGCTGAGTGATTGGTAGACAACAACAACAACAACAAAAAAAAACCAACAAAAAACAACAAAAGTGTCCTTAACCTGAAAAATCACTTTTCTAATTGCAGAAATTGCAGAGATCAACCAAATCGAGAGTAGACCTCTCAGCCTTAGCAGGACCTGTGCAGAGTGCCGATGGTCCCCTGGCTCTCCATCCTCTTAAACAGCGAGTGAGTGCTCGCTACACACTGATTCGTGTGCCAGGCTTGGGGCTATGGGACAGGCTTGCTAGAGCGATAGCGTTTTTTCTCACTAGCTCAGTGTGGTATTCAGAAAGAAGTCTGAATCATAAAAAGACATGGACTCCGGACCACACAGCAACGTATTAGGCATGGTGTTGCTAAAATTTCTTCCCCCAGGGAGATGTAAACAATGTCTACCTTCCTCCTCTGTTCCTAGGAAAAACCAAACACCCTTCAACCCAGGTTCACTCTGGGGAACCAGTGAGTTTTAAGCTTGTTTACAGAGTGTCCGGAGGAGCTACCTGCAGAAGGGTGAGTTGCCTCAAACAGCCACACCAGGAGGGAAGATCTGCACCCAGCACGGCTGATGACTCTCCCATGGCTGTGGGGAGGAGTTCCCTCCTCTGATCCTTCCCTACCTGTGTCCTCCAGCCCTTCCCAGAGATGCTGAGGCCACAAACAATCAGGGCACAACAGCATGCAAATGGTTGGCAGGATCCTCCCCTGAGCCTACCTGCCTTCTTCCAAGATAAACAAGTTAACCAGCCCAGCTGTGACCATCTCTGGTGAGCAGACCCAGCTGAATTCCCAAAGACGGCAGCGGTTTTGCTGTGAGGATAGCTCTGTACAGCCTAAGGCTTTGGGGGCAATTGGATAGTAAGCAAGATGTACGTTTTTATAACGTTTCAAACACAGAGATGTTCTTACCGAAGATCTAACACAGGCTACCAGGACAAAGCCCTCCCAACCATGAACCATCTAGAGTTAACAAGGGAAGTATGCTATTGGTGGCCATAACTACACAGATCTTTACAGACTGGTCACTCACTCTACCTGGAAGAAGCCCTGGGATGTCGTCATAGCTTTGCAGTGCACAAACTAGATGGATGGATAACCTGAGAGCAACTCAAGGTTCAAGCCCTAGAGAAAACACGTCCCCATCTAAGTCTTCTAGGCAGTCCTTCCGTGTGTGAAAGTAGAGTTTGCATGAATCAATCAGCATGAAGCCAGGCTGCTGAGGTCTGGATACATACCCTCTCCCCCCATAGTGTGACAGCATTAAGAAGCAGGGCCTTTGGGAGGTGGTTAGGTCATCAACGTGGGGGTCGTGTGAACGGAGGAGGAGGCTCCTGCGAGGTCACGGCGACAAGGCTCCACTCTGTTTGCCCACGGTGACAAGGCTCCACTCTGTGAGCCGGGAGTCAGTTGCTTGATAGGAGCCACATCTGCCAGCCCCTTGACCTTGGAAATCCCAGCTTCCAGAACTTCGAGAAACAAATGGCTGTTTATAAGCCACAGGCTTTATAGTTTTTCATTAGAGTGTTCTGAATGGGTTAACACAGCTCTTCCATTTTCCACCGAAATCTGCATCACGCAATTGCTTTTGATCTCTTCTCCTGGGCCACGTCTAGCCAAGAGACATAAACTTCAGGTAATTCCCCAAGCCACGGTGAACTGAGGATGTGTGCTCCTGGAACACTGGGGTTTTTGATAAATAGCATGGGGGCCACACCACCAATGAGAAGTGACCGAGGACTTAGCATTTCATGAGCTCTGATCTCATTACCTGAGTATTTTTGAACTACACATAAGGCTTTATTTCTCTTTTAAAAATGTTTCTGTCTTAAAATGCTTACTTAGCCCACAAGAAAGACAATAATAAAAATGAAATATTTGGCGAGTTAGGCATGCCCCTAGCTTATTGCAGGGAAAAAAAGACATGGAGATTTTTTTTTCTAAATGACATTCGATATTGTCCTGAGTTATGGATACATCCGAAAGACATGAGGCAGTTTGAGACGTATGCGTGGTCTGGGAAAGCCTACCTCATGACCACTATGATGCTCAGGGCACAGGGGTATGAATGCTTACTTTGTCTTCCCATCCCCTGGTGGAAACCCTGGTATTGAACTTGGACCTGCCAAAGTCCGCCTCCACGTTACGTTCTGATTGTCTCAGCATAAATTCTCTTTGCATGCCTGTAAACAGGATGGCATTGCCATGGATACTTTCCGCTGCCCATAGCTTCCCTCACATATTCTGGCACCTCCTTTCAGAGCTACCACATATGATACCAATTGAACATATTAGCATGTCATTTGCTCCCAACATGGATGGGAAGCCCAGAGAAATATGATCAAAAGGGAGGAGACATATAATGGGAGGGGATAGAGGGCTGGGACGCACACATTAGAAAATGTTTGGGGAGTGGCTTTCTGAGCTCGTGTGGAGCTGTCTGCACGAAGGGACACACTTAGCTGTGCTGACAGACACAGGGAGACTGGCCCGCAATGAGACAAGACAGCTTTCCCCGACCCTTGATAACCCTGTGACCTTTAAGGTGTCACACCCAGGGGACCGCTGTTCAGCCTTCAGCTTCCTTGCACACCTGTGGTGGGTGGGGGAGGCCTGCCCCCACACCCAAGTCACTCTGGACCCCTGGGCGACTGACTGCAGGGGATGGTGGGTGTATCTCTTCCCAAAGGGACGCTTCTCTCTGGGCTGTGACAGACAGGGCGTGGGCGAGTAAGGCTCAGCAAAGACAAAAGCTGCCGCAACTGTCCATTCCGCTCTCCATCTCCACCTCTAAGTGAAGGTCAGTGACGCCATGCCCCGCTCACTGCCCTGTCCAGTGTCTGACTTTCTCTAGTCTACGAGTCTCACCGCATGGGAGATGTCCTTTCAAAACAGCTGCAGACACAGCTCTGCCCAAACACCGTCAGTGCACACACACACACACACACACACACACACACATGCCACATGCACACACATACACTTACACACACGCAGGCACACATGCACAGACACACACACATGCACGCACACACAGAGATACACACTCACACACGTGCACACACACACAGAGACACACACTCACACACACAGATACACACTCACATGTGCGCACACACACAGAGACACACATGCACACACACTTACACACACAGGCACACACACAGACAGACACACACAGACACACATGCATGCACACACAGAGATACACACACACAGGCACACACACACACACCAGGACAGAATCCCAAATCCCTCGTGTGCCCCTGGAAAGCCCTCCATGACCCTCTTTCTGCCCTTCTGTCCACCGATAGGTCCACCCACCCCATTGCATCACGATGTGTGAACTCTGTCAGGGCTCAGAGCATGCTTCCCTGACTCTGATGACACCAAATCTGGACCGGGGCCCTTGCCGCTCTACAGAGGCAGATCCGTGTTTCTCTTCCATGAGGTACTTTCCTCAGTAAGGAGACACAAGTGAGTCACTGCATCTGAGGCAGCAGGCCGTCCCAGGGAACACAGGTTACACAGGACAGAAAGAGACCTGGACTCCCCATCTGACCGTTAGCTCCTGGTACAAGACCTATGTACAGTGGGCACTTAATAAACACCTCCGTGATTGCAATGTGGATCACCTGATGTTGTCAGAATCCTGCAATCGCCATGGCCCATTCCCATGAGCAGCTAGGGTGTCCCTTTCCTCCTGCTTTGACACTCCACCTTTAAGCGGCTGTTAAAAACAAATGCACACGTTGCTTACAGATAAATCACCTTTGACCAAGGACGAGAGCGCTACAATGGCTGCATTTCCTTATCTCGTTTGCCATCTTGAGTTAACAGTGATTTCTGGATGACTTTCAACTGTTCCATTGGCAGGCTAAGACTACTGGGCCATGCCAGATTTCAGAGAATCTAATGTAGTCCAGGTCAGAAACAAAAAGGCTTAATTACAAGCTTCCTCCTACTGCAGTCGCCCGGAGCCAACTATCCGACATTCCTGGACAGCCAGAAAAGTGCAAACCAAATGCCAGCCAGCGGTTCTGAGGTCCCTCTCAAATTCCCACATCACTTCCACCCCATCCCCTAAAGCTGCGGCACTAGGGTAGCACGACCAGAGATATAAAGACTAGAGACACACATGGCCACAAAGAACATTACTGTAACATGATGTGTGGCACACATCTACAATCCCAGCTCTGGCCAAGGCAGGACCAGGGTACCAGTTAGTTTAACACTAGCCGGATTCTTAGAACAGCTGTGATGCTAGCCTAGAGCTGCATAGTGAGAACTTGTCTCAAAAAACCCAGACAATTAAACCCCAATGTGCTGTTGGTTGCTGCTGCAGCACCCTGACCGGCAGGCACACCTTCATGGAGGGAAGACTCATTTTGTGCCTGTTTTCAGAAGGGTTAACCCACTGGAGTGGGAAGGCACTGACGGTTTTGTTACCCTTGACAGCAGGAGAGGGCGATGGCTTACCAGGGTGTAGGAGGAACCTGGACTTAAAACACACCCTTCATACAGCTGCACCCAGAGATATGCATCCATTCAACAGCCGCCAAGAAAAGGACCAACAGCTGAGGAGGGTGATGTTGGCGTATGGAAATGGAAACAGATCCATCTTCAAGACCTGAGCCTGTGGGGGCATGCCAAACTGAAACCATAGCAACGGTGTTGTGAACAGCCTTGATGTATACTAATGCACAAGGTGGGTCCTAGGGTGTCTCCCTGCAAAGCCTGCCTGGCAGATGACCACACCGTAGGACAAGGGTTCTTGTTTCAGAACAGGCAATAGCAAACATTGGTCATTTCCCATATTGCATTTACACAGCGTCTGAGGAGGTGGCGTGAGTCAGTATCCCATCTCTTGACAAAGAGCTAAATTCAGGGAGACACAGTGAATCATCTGAGTTCTCAGAGAAAGACAATAGGAGAGCCAACCTAAAGAATAGCCAGTTCAAGTCAGGTGGTGGTGGCACACACCTTTAATCCCAGCACTCAGGAGGGAGAGGAGATGGATTTTTGTGTTCAAGGCCAGCCCGGTTTATAGAGTGAGTTCTAGGGCAGCAAAGGAACTCCATCTCAAAAAGCAAACAAACAAAAATAGGCAGTTCTTTAAAAAGGGGTTTCACAAAACTCTTTGAGAGAAGAGTCACCTACATTGAAATCCCACCACAAAGTTTATGGAAAACACCCTGATGTAACCAATCTTTCTCTGTCCCACCAACTTCCAAATAATAACACAGAAACTTCTTATTAATTATGAAAGCTCAACCTTGCCTTAGGCTTGTTCTCAACTAGCTCTTATAACTTAAATTAACCCATGTATGCAAATCTACATGCTGCCACATGGTGTCACCTCATCTCCATACTGCGCATCCTGCTTCCTCTGAATCCAGCTGTTGACTCTGACTTCCTTCTTCCCATCATTCTCTCTCTGCCTGTGGGACATTTCCTCTTGATGATTCGTCTTCTTCAGATGTCTCGTTTGCCCAGTGGTTTTCAGATTCCTTAGTTGGATGCTTTTATTCTTTGGGAAAGATAAAATCAAAACTCTGCCCCATCCTTAACTTTGGGGAGTTCCCCTTTTGGCAGGTTACACCTGATCACATGAAAAGTATTTGTTAGTCTTATAAGTTAGTTTAGATTGAATGGCCATGCTGTTTGATGAACTATCACCTCTCATAATCAAGAGTTGTCTCCTGTTTGAATCTAATCTTTATCAATTTTGCCGCTATACATAGTTTCTCTTCTCTTGTGGAAACAAAAGCAAAACCTCTTCCCCAGTGTAACACATATCCTGGTTCCCATTCTGAGGTCAACCTGTCCTTAAAGTATACAGACTGATTTAATTCAGCAGTTTTTTCTACTATCCAGTGTGTCTCTGCGGCTGTTGTATCTTTCTCATTGGCATTTAAAAAATTTAAAGTTAATTAAGCATTGTATAGTCTATCTCTAGGGGTCTTTATTACACCTTCCTGTTTATTATGCATATCTTTTAAAGTGCAATTAGATCTTTCTATAACTGCTTGTCCTGTAGGATTATGTGATATAGCTGTAATATGCTTTATATTGTAATATGCAAAAAAACCTGTTTCATTTTACTAGAGACATATGCTGGACCACTATCAGTCTTAATTTGTACAAGTAGTCCCACAATAGACATAACTTCTTTTTTGTTTTTTTTTTTCTTCGAGACAGGGTTCCTCTATGGCTTTGGAGTCTGTCCTGGAACTTGCTCTTGTAGACCAGGCTGGTCTTAAACTCACAGAGATCCGCCTGCCTCTGCCTCCCAAGTGCTGGGATTAAAGGCATGCTCCACCGCCACCCGGCCATGCACCACCACCGCCTGGCAGCCATAACTTCTAAGAAATGTGTAATTATAGAATCGGCCTCAAAGCAGTTGCCCATTGAAATTCTGAATATCTATCTATGATATGGTACACATATTTTAATTTTCTAAACCCTGAAAAATGAAACACATCCATTTGCCAAATTTCATTTTTCTGAGTACCTTCAATGCTACTTCCTGCAGGTAATGGAGAGGCATATTTGTAACCATGTAAACATGTATTAACGTCATTGATGCAATAAAAAGCTGAACAACCAATAGCAAGGCGGGAGGTATAGGTGGAAATTCTGGGCAGAGAGAGACAAAGTCAGGGGGACGAATCTAGGCATGTGGAAGCCACCAACCAATGAAAAAGACTCAGAACATGCAGGAGGAGAGGAAACAGCCATGAACCACATGACAGGATGCGGATTAATAGAAAAAGGTTAATTTAAGTTATGCGAGCTAGTTAGGAACAGGCCTAAGCTATAGGCCGAGTTTTCATAATTAGTAAGAAGTCTCCGTGTCATTATCTGGGAGCTGACTGGCAGGACAGAGGAAGATTTGTTACACCCTGATTCAGACACTGCTGGGGGTTAACCTCAACATACCCAACACATTCAAAACCTGCTGAGGATCCTGGTGTCCACTCACAGGTGGAGTCACACTGCTGGACCTAAATTTCCCCCGTGAAAGTTCCCATCTTTGCCATTTTTCCACTCAAACTAGTTTCTTAGGGAGGGGGGAAGTAGGGTGGTCTTATGTCATCCTGATGATGTCACTGGTACTGGGGCTGAGAAAGGGGGACTTCCATAATATGGTAGAGTTGGAGCATAGTAGAGGACTATTTTGGATAAGGGAAGGGCAGTGCCTGGCAGTGTTTCTGTGGGAATGGATCCGATCTGTGCTTGGACTTGTCTGAACAGACTTTGCACAGCTCTAGGAGTCAGGCAGATCTCTTTCTGGAGTCCAGGGAGAAAGAGCAACCCCTGCTTTAGGTGAGGACTGGAGGGCTGCACAGTCAGGCTGTGGCAAGGCGGTCACTCTGTTGAGTCACCTTAGTGTCTGAGTCCTTCCCAGCTCACCCTGGCTTGCAGAGGTGCTGAGGAATCTGGGGGGAAGCAAACACAGTTTCCTTTCTGGAATTAAAACCTCATATTCGTGTTCTGCCTCTACAGAAAGTTTATAAACACGAGATTCACCAAAAGATAAAAATGACCAGAGTTGCTCCATGACGGAGCCTCCTGGGAGAAACATCAGCGTTGCTCTAGGAAGGAGTGATGGGTCCACACAGGTTTAAGTCACGAGATTCACCACACAGACTTCAACATTCCCCTTACCTCATTTGTTCATTGCTAGAACACTCACTGTAAAGGCTGTGCGTTTCCCCCCCACATGCTTGTGACACTTTTGCATCTATAGCTGGGTGGGTTTCTCTCTAGGTCTCGGACTACACACACACACCTCAAAACGTAAAGGAGACTTTCTAAAACTTGCAAACGGTGTTTCTGCTTCTACCATACCCAGTTTAGAAAGCTGGGATTAAGTACCCCACCACATACACCACATGCTGCCATCCCAGGAAAGGGTCCCAGTTCAAAATTGACACAGGGTTTCCACTGGATGCACATTGCTTCTGCATCATCATGGAGCTGAGAAAAACCCAACTCAAACACTCTAAGTCAGAGACTGTGATCCTTTGGGATGACGTGGAATCAGGTAGGCCAGGGATGAAGAGGCGGCGACTGCCAGTCACGTGGGCTCTGCGTCTGTTTGCTGCCTCTCAAGCTAAAACGAGTGAGCCGTGTGGAAACCGAAGCATTAGCAAGGACAGCCGCTATTTCGCGTAGGATGTCCAAGACTAAATCAAAGGCAACTGCTGGAAGGCCAGATGTTATTCCCATTGCTGCATTTTAGTGCTTTCCTGGAAATGATCTCATCTCAATGGCAGTGCCGTTGTCCAACGGGGCACGCTATTTATAGCCCGAGCTCCCATTCTCAGGTTTGAAGGCTGAACACACAGCCTTGACTGTTGAGATCACCCTTTGGCTGGGCCTGTAATGTGTTAATTTTGACAGCTCGCGCCATATGTACACATGGGGTTCTGTTAGGACCTAGAGCTAAGGCAGAGTTTTGAGTCGTGACACTTGCATGTTAACCGACATGCGAAGCCACAAGCTTCAACTATTCCCCTTGACAAAGAAAAATACTGACTGTAGCTAATTACCTCCTACAGGTTACCATCGGAAGGGTCATTTACTCCATCATAAACCCCATCAATACTTAGAAAAAGAAGGCTGCCGGAAGAAATATGGTAATAGTACCTTATATCTGCCGTAATTTCTTGTTTGTTTGTTTTTAATCTTTAAAGTTAGAGGTAAAGGGAGGCATCGTGGAAAATCTAACTTATTTTTTTGAGAACACCATAGGTTTTTAATAGCTATCCAATTTTGATTTTATACATTCGTCTCACAAAAATTAAGAAAGCAAAACAAGAGTTAATGAGACACATATCTATGCACACTTTTAATAGCTCGTTGAAATGATGCGAAACTGAACATTTAGAGAGAGTCCTGTACTGAATGTCAGTACACAGGGAATGAATGGATACACTGACCATTTCCAGATACTTTCTACAGACAGACCTGGACCTGAGCTAACTGCTTCCTATGCTCCATCTCACGTTTTTGGTCCCCTTTCTGTTTCTGTGAGGAAACAGTGCCTGAGGCAGTCATCTTACAAAGGAGAAAGGCTTGTTGGTGCTCACAGGTCGCGGTCCTTGCTGCTTTTGAGTCTGTGGCTGGGCAGTGAGTACGTCATGATACAGGACCAGGAGGAAAGCCCTTCCGTTCATAGCCGAGATGTGAGACACGGGGGAGGAGGTGCAAGAGACAGGAGCCCCCCCCCCCCGTTCCCTCTCCAGGACTCCCCTCAATGCCCAGAAGGCTTTGCTCTTAACACCACTCCTCTGCAATAACTGTGCTTTGTTCTTAACGCCCCCCCCCCCTGCAATAACTCAGACAGAGTGTGTACCGCAGCTGTTCGGGGCCATCCGGGATCCAGGCCACAGCGGAGAAGAGAAGGTGCAGGCGGCCTCTCTTACCCAGTGAGGCTCCTGCGGAGTGTGGCCGGACTTGAGTCCAGGCGGGCTGGCTCCTTAGCACAAGGCCCCCAGCCTGTGTGGGGTGACAGCCTGGCACCAGTCCAGGGGAAACGGAGGACACTTTCACAAGCGCAGACAGACAGCTGTGAGCCGTGCGGTCTCCCCATCAGAGGTGGGAGCAACTGGGTCACCGCAGGGTTAGGTGGCCTAGTCACCATCTCCTCCTGCGGAAGGAGAGGACTCTCCAAAAGACTAAAGATTCCCAAACTTGCTTGCCTTTCTGTTCTGGATTTAAACAATCCAAGTCGTGTGTGTCTCTCCGCTCCATCCCCCCCCACACCCCGCTGTGAAAACTTGCCTTCAGTATGTAGAAACAAGTTAACGTCCTTATTAAAAGTAAACAAGAGCAACAATCTATGACCAGTTTTTTTCCACAAAGGGTAACCTTTTCAACAGCAACACACCACCGTGGTGTCAAAGCTGCAAGCTCCCATTGTGGGTGTGACTCAGAGCCAGAGGGCCAGGCCAGCAGGGACCTGGAGAGGAGCTGATGGGGCGGGCTATTCCAGCTGCTTTCACAATCCTGAGCCATTTAAGATCCAAACAGCTCAGCACAGTGGGGTTCCACAGTCTGCTCAATGGCGCCCACTAGTGGACATTAGTGCTGCCGCCAATGCATTCCATCAGAAGCAACAGGGGCATTTTCTGGGCACCCACAGTCTGGTCCATGAGAGATGCTACCTTCTATGAAAAAACTCTAGTTGCTCATCATACCCTACCTCTTATTTATTTTGACAGATAAGCGCAACCTACCGTTGCAGCAGTCTAAGGGAATACACAATGTCTGGGCAAAAACAGCTATTCAAATACATGCTTGGGATCGCCTCTTCCATGAATATTTTACCCCACCTATAGAAATAAACAATATTGTAGATAAGAATTAATTGACAAATATTTTAACTTAGATGACACTACATATAAAAACTCAAAATATAAAAAAATTACTTGACAAAATTTGCCAATAAATTAAAAATGAATCACAGAAGTAAAGGGATTTGTTTACAGAACAAGCAAGTGATTAGGCGGGAGGGCTGGGAGAGGGGTTAGCAGGGAAAATGCCTGCGTAGCTGGGTCCCACTGAAAGCCAGGCATGGCAGTGTGTGTGCCTGTGACCCCAGGGCAGTGGGGACATGGTGGGTGTGGATTGCAGGGGCTTACTGTCCAATCAGTATAGCCCGAAGGATGAGCTCCAGATTCTGCGAGAGACCCTGCCTCAAAAAGCAATGTGGGGCTGGGCGGTGGTGGCGCACGCCTTTAATCCCAGCACTCGGGAGACAGAGGCAGGAGGATCTCTGTGGGTTTGAGGGCAGGCTCCTGTTCTGGTTCAGAAGTCAAACCCACAGTTAACCTGAAGCAAAGGTACCGGGCAGCACAATGGTCACTGCATGTCCTCTTGGGTTCTTCACAGTGTCTAGATGTTTGTTCAGACACCAGCGGAGGAATGTGGCTGTGAAGCTAGTTTGTGTTGATGAGACTAACATTTTAAATGTTTTTCTCTAAAAGTTGATCGTTACATTTACGGTTTGTATGTGAGCACACACGAGTAGGCAGACACAAGCCACAGTGAGTGTGAGGTCAAAGGCCAGCTTGCTAGAATCCACTCTCTCCTTCTACCATGTGGGTCTTAGGGACTGAACCCTTATTGTCAGGTTTGGCAGACCAGTGAGCCATCTCTACTGTTGCAGATTAACATTTGAATCAGCAGATTCTAAGTAAGCAGATCTCTCTTTAAAACAGGGTGTGGCAAGCCTTTAATCCCAGCACTTAGGAGGCAGAGGCAGGCAGATCTCTGTGAGTTCCAGGCCAGCCTGGTCTACAGAGCGAGTTCCAGGACAGAAATCCTGTCTCAAAAAACTAAATCAAAACAAAACAACAACAACAAAAACAGGGTGTTTGTTGCTCACCCAATCATCTGAAGGCTTTAACTCTGCCTCCTGAACACCTTTGGACATCACACTGAAGAGTCAGCTCTTCCCAGGTCTCCGGCCTGCTCATCCCTCTTGCCCCACAACTGCCTGGGAAAATTCTTTAAAATCTGTTTATCCTCCCCTGTCCCTCTCCCTCCTTCTCTGCCCCTCCCCTTTGTATCTCTCAGAAGATACCCCTAGGGCAGAAAGACAGCATTTTCAGAAATGTTCCCGGAGGAAGGCTGTGACTCCCTGGAGGAGGACCAGTGAACTTCAGAAATGTCAGCTTTGGATCAGGGCCAGCAAGCCCTGAGATATGTCACAGGCTGAGCTTTTACAGATTGTTCCCACTTTTTCCACCAATCCCACCCTTTGTTCTCACTCATCCTTAGTCTCCGAGATGCACTCTCTTAGGGACCCATCTTGCCAGGTCTGCTGGCCTCCCTGCCGGGTCTCACTGTGGAGCTCAGTACTCTGCCCACACACGGAGCCAGTGCAAGATGGACTGGATTGCTGAATGCTCAAGTAGCACTGTCCTCCTTGTGGACAGTTTCTCTTTAGGAGATGTCAGTAGCTACAGGAGCATTTTAATCCCCGAGCCATCTACCATCACTTCTCCCCTCGAAACAGTGGAGCGATCCCTCGCTTTAAGAGGTTCAGCTGCTCAGAGTCAGTCGGAACAACGGTGCCAAGAATGCGTGTGTTGTAACCGCTGGCAACAGTGACATGTCTGTGTGTGGTGCAATTTCTGGGTTCGAAGTTCAGTGTTTACCATGGCATGGGGTGATCTAAGTCTGCGTTTCCCCAGGCGGCAATCGACTGTTTGCTTTCCGTCGGTCAAAGTACCAGCGGATGGTGAAGCTGAGTGAGAAGTGAGTGTTGGGCAGAGTGAACTGTCTGCTGCCCGGTACTTAGAACACTCTGGAATCTTGGACCCAAATAGTCTGTTTCTATAAACTAAATCTCAGACAGGGTTTTGAAAAATAGGAGATTCTCAGCTGAAAAGATTGGATTTAAGTGATAGTTGTTGAGTCTTCCTGGAATGTAGAGTTCTTCCTCTGTCTTGACCGCTTTCGTTGGACCAGTTTCTCTCCTGTCCGCCGGGGCCCCCACTGCTGCTTATGAAATAATCACTCAGAGGCCAATATTAAAACTACGATTGCTTGACCAATGGCTTAGGCTTTTTACTGGCTATCTCTGTCTTAAAATGTTAACCCATCTCTATTAATCTCCACATGGTTGGAGCTTGCTGGTTGATGCCCTTGTATCTTGTTTCCCTAGCGGCTGCATGGCATCTCCTCTGACCTCGCCTTCCTTCCTTCTCTCTCTGTCTTTGTTTGGAATTCCCACCTAGGTATATTCTGCCTGGACAATGGCTGAAACAGCTTTAACCATCAACCAGCAAAAGCAACACATATACACAGCCTACAGAAGGAAACCCCACATCACAGGATTGCCATTTTAACTCATTGGGATGGAGTATCTAAATATTCCTGATTAAAGTGCTGAGCTCAGTTTGCTCCATACCAGTTATCGCCAGAGTCTTTTGGTCATGAAAGTGTGCCAGAGACAGAGTCTGCCAGTCACAAGAGGCAACCCCAGGTGACTATCATACTGAAGATGTAAGTTAGACCCATGTAAATCTAGAAGACTGTGAGAAGCAGATTCCACACTTTCAAGTTCTCTGCCCTTAGCCCACAGTAGATACAGTCCACACACATTCCACTTACCTATGTTTCCTGAGGAGGTCTTGTGTGTGTGTGTGTGCGCGCGCGCGTGTGTACGTGTGTGTGTGCATGTGTGTGTGTGCATGCGTGTGTGTGTGTGCATGAGTGCATGTGTGCGTGGGCATAGTGATATCATCTCACCTGTCTGGATAGTTATCATAAAAATAATAAACTCAAAGAAATTAAAACCCTTATGCACTCATGGTGGGAAAGGAAAACAGTGGGGTGGTTCCTCAAAAAATTTTAAATGTATTTATTTTTATTGTTTGTGTAAGAGTATTTTGCCCAGAGGCCAAAAGAAGGGATCAGATCCCCTGATGCTTGAGTTACACAGATGGTTGTGAGCTACTATGTGGGTGCTGGGGGGTTGAACCTGGATTCTCTGCATAAACAATGGCTGCTCTTAACCTCTGAGGCATCTCTCTAGCTCCCAGGGTTTAAAATATATAACTACCATGTGACTTAATGATCCACTCTAGGTAACCATCTAAAAAAACTTGAAGCCAGAATCACAGAGATGCCTGCACCTCATACTCAATGCAGCATTCACCTGCACCCCATATTCAACACAGCGTTCACCTGCACCCCATATTCAATGCAGCATTCACCTGCACCCCATATTCAATGCATCATTCACCTGCACCCCATATTCAACACAGCGTTCACCTGCACCCCATATTCAATGCAGCATTCACCTGCACCCCATATTCAATGCATCATTCACCTGCACCCCATATTCAATGCATCATTCACCTGCACCCCATATTCAATGCAGTATTATTCACAATAGTCAAGTAATGGAAAGAATCAAATGTCCACCAATGACCAAATGAAGCATGCTGTGCACACTTAACAGAACATTGTTCAGCCTTAAAACATCCATTAGTAAAGCACGGATGAGCTTAGAGAACACTGGACTCGGTAAAAGACATCAACGACAAAGTCACACTTCTACTTATGCGAGAAACTGAAAACAAACTCACAAGAGGAGAGAGCAGCATGTGGTTGGCAGCAGCAGGGTAAGCTGGATACAGCTGATCAACAGGCATAAAGTTTCAGTCAGAAAAGACGAAAGAGCTCTGGAGCTGAGATGTACATCCAACACGGCGGCTCCTATGTCTCACAAGAGAGGGGCGTGAACTTTAGAGCGTGTTGGGATGACAGAGCTCACGTGTGCTGTTCTTACTCTGAAAGAAACAAAGAAAGACAACAACAAACCACACACAAGAACGTGCAAGAAGTATTTGGTGATGATGGGCACATTTGGTACCTTGATTTTAGTGATGGCATCTCCTGTATGCATATATCTGAACTTACTAAACGTATGAATTCAGTGTGTTCAGTGTTGTATATCAATCATAGATAATCTAAATGACACTTTAAAAGACGGTTTTTCAGATATGACATACAAGTCACAAACAGTTAGAGGGAAACACAAACACAAAGGGTTTTGTTAAAATTCCAAACCTGTATGCTTCTGATGATACTATCTAGAGAGTGAAAATACAACCCACATGACAGGACAAAACATTTGCAATTATGTGACAAAGTTCTAGTACCCACGATATGACAAGATTTCTTACATTTCCATAACAAAGATGACAAATAATATAAAATAAAAATCAGGCAAAAATTTAAATAAACATTTCTCCAAATGAGAGAAACAAATGACCAGTGTGCTTTATGGTACATGAAAATACACTCAACATCACTAATCATTAACAAAGGCAGTTATAATAAACCTCGAATTTCCACCTCTTACCCACAGTTTTAAGAAGATGGCATGAGCTGGGCGTTGGTGGCGCACGCCTTTAATCCCAGCACTCGGGAGGCAGAGGCAGGCGGATCTCTGTGAGTTCGAGACCAGCCTGGACTACCAAGCGAGTCCCAGGACAGCCTCCAAAGCCACAGAGAAACCCTGTCTCGAAAAACCAAAAAAAAAAAAAAAAAAAAAAAGAAGATGGCTAATAAGTGTTGGCAAGATTGTGGAAACATCAAACTCACACATCACAGGGATCAAGGCAGACGGAAGTAACTTTGGAAAATGGTTACAATGGAAGTAACCTTGGAAAATGGTTACAATGGAAGTAACCTTGGAAAATGGTTACAGCGGAAGTAACCTTGGAAAATGGTTACAATCTCTGTTCACAGTTGTGTCAGCAATTCCATCTCTGTGTGTCTATCTACCTAAGAAAGTTGAAACCTTATCCCCACAAAACCCTGAACATGGATGCTCCAAGCAACATTATTCACAACAGTCCCCAAAGTGTAGGAACTTAAGTGTCCAGTCCTGATACACGTTACACATGAACGATCCTGGGAAACAAGACACGAGGAGAAGGAAGCCAGACATCAGTGGCTCCATGATTCCATCCATGAAAAATGTCCAGAACGAATAAAAACCACAGAAGGGAAAGGTAGATCCCGAGTTACCCCGAGGGGACAGGGAAAGGGTGACTAATAATGTGCATCGAGTTGTTATGGGGAGTGATGACAACATTCTGGAGTGAGAGAGTGATTGTGATTCCCTGAAGAAACTCAAAAGCAACATGTTACAAATTTGAAAGGATATATTTTATGCCATGTGAAATCTCAACCGGAAAACCTAAGCTTGTGACAGATGTAAAAACAGACATTCAATGTGTGCAATAGTCTTCCTCTTCCTGGTGCCTCTTTCTAAAGAAGGAGGACAGGACACCGTGAGTGGCCTTGCTTACCCTGTGACTTCTTGTGATGTCGGGCCAGTATCTGGGCACTCACTAGGATAAACAGCCTGTGCAGAGAAAGGGACGTTCTCAGTCTGTTTGGTGACCTCTAGTGGGGAGCACTTTCAATTCCATTTCTTCATGGGACCACAACATTGGTTGGAAATCTCTAAATTCTTCGCCTTTTTTGGCTGTTAAAAACACTTCCCAAGGACTGGAGCACATTTCCCATTACCTAGGAATCATCTCCATGGAATTCCATAATCTTTATTGATCTACCTACCTACATGCCCGTCTGTCTGTCTGTCTATCTATCTATTTATCTATCTATCTACTATCATCTATCTACCTACGTATCATCTATCTGTCTATCTATCATCTATCTATCTATCTATCTATCTATCTATCTATCTATCTATCATCTATCTGTCTATCTATCCATCCATCTATTTAGTCAGAGTTTCTCTGTGTCTCAGCAGTTGCTTTCAAATGAACACGGGAAGCTGTCTGGTAACCTACAACAATGCACAGACATCTTTAACACTTAACTCTTGTGACCAGTCCCCAAAGCATGTACATCCAATGCCTCCTCTCTGACAATGACGACAATAGACACACTTTAGTAGAGAGGCTCTGACCTTATTTTAGATTTCCAAATACTCTTGGTGAGAAAGCCATTGGTCCAACAGCTTAGGCAGGTTCTTCTGAGTGAACTCTGGAGGAGGGACCAGCAGGAAGCCTGGAGTGTTTGGTCACCAAGGTCAACAGCCCTTTGAAAGTACATTGACCATCCCCAACCTTCTTGCAAAGGCATTCAAACTCCAGGTCAAGTGAAAGATCAAAGATACTGATATGAAACTGCTGACCAGCTACCAAACCCAGCCACAGAGAAACAGATACACAAAAGGTGGTTTACCAGACCCAGAAAGACAAACACTCTTTCCTTATTGGAGGTTTCTAGCTCTAAGCCTTCAGATGTGAATACATAGTCTATAGTAACTATAGGAACATAAAAATAAAACAGGGCCATTGCCAGGATGGGGGCTTGAGGAGCAATGGAGATGGGAATAGTAGGATACAAGTAATCTCATCAGGGAAATGGGAAAGGGGGCTCCTTAAGGAGGGGAGGGAAACAAATCCAGGAGAATGGGGTAAGTGTGGCTAGCTCGAAGAGCTGCAAAGAATGATACAATTAACTACAGTTAAGTGCAATAATTCAATGCATAAATATAATGCACATAATTCAATGTATAAGTAAATACAAATACATATTTTTAATGAATTTTTCTCATCTGGGTTGACAGCTTTCCCTGCAAGAGTCAAAGACTACCTAACAAAAACCCCAAACCGGACATGAGAAGCCCCCCTTCTGAGTTATTGTCCAGGACTGTCTAAGAGACTCCCCAAACTTACAGCCTATTGCTGCTGCCCTTGGTGCCCATACTCCCCCGAGGTGCGATGTAACTCTCTATTACTGAAGGCATGAGGCACTTCAGAAACAGGACCCAGAGGCACCTGATCTGGAACTGACGTGAATGACCAAATCCATGGCACGCACGCTCCCAAAAGAGGGAGGCAACAAGTGGCCCTAGCCAGCTTATGATGCCTATGAACCAAATCGACAACCAGCATGGCACTGTAACCCTATGTGTGCAGCAGTGGTACACCTAACTTGGTGGTAACCAACTGCTTTCTAATTAGACTTAAGACTCAGGTAACAAGTGAGATACCACACCTGGTACTGGAAACCTAGGTAACTACTCAATGCTAGTGAAGTCATGGTTATTGGAGGAGAATCTGCAACCACTAATTTATTAAACCAACACAGCCCTAACAACATTCTATAAGCATTTGTCCTTATACCCGCAGATAAGTGTAATGTTCACCTCTCATCAAGGAAACTTCTCCTTGCAACAGACAAACTACTACAGAAAACTACAACCAATCAACATGCAGAGCTGTGAAGTTTAGTCCGAGTGGATACACCTGCAATAGACTCTGGTACCTGAGGCTTGGGGGACATTGAGGGATCAAAGGTGGAAGAAACAGTGTTAGAATCAGATGATCAGGGACTTGGCTGTGAGACTGTGTCTCCAGTAATGATAGAAGCTATAGCCATAAAAATCTCACCAACATGACTGCCCAAATGTGAATTGAACAAGAAGGATATCAACAAACATGCTAGAATGGATAGGAAAAAGCCCATGAGGCCTTAGTCTTACACAAAGAACTATGGGAAACTGGGAAAAGCTGGGCGCAGAAGAGGTGTCTTCCCCAAGGAAGAACATACTCATTGGCTGTCCAGTGCCAAAAGGTCATAACATTTTATGAATTCAACAGTTTATATTTGGGAATACACACACACATACACACACACACATATATGTATATATATATACATATATATTATTTCATGAAAAAAGAAGCCATGAATTTGATGGTCAACAGGGGAGGGGTACATGGGAGAATTTGGAGAGAGGAAATGGAGAAGAGAAATGTAATTGGAATAAAGTCTCAAAAATAAACATTGAAAAAGGAAAAGGTGGTTTATACATATAAGCAAGGTTTTTTTCAGTTAAAAGAAAAAGGAGGTTATGTCATTTAAGGAAAATGGGTACAACCACAGGTAATCGTATTGCCAATCAAGTCAACTCAACACCTTGTATTCTCATCTGTGGGTCCTAGGTTTGTGTAGATAGAGAAAACCATACGTGTACAGATAGAAGTAGAACTCTCTAGGGAAACAAAGGAGAGAGATGGGAAGGGGAGAAAGGGCAGGTAGTGGTCTATAGCATGGAACAAGCCTGATGGGTGACATCCTTCTATATATGTTTCTCTGATTGGTTGATGAATACAACACTGATTGACCAGTAGCCAGGCATAAAGCATAGTCAGGGCTACCAGACAAGGAGAAGGCTGGGGAGAGGAAGGCAGAGAAGAGACACCACGAAGAGACACGGAAGACAGGACACACCAGGTGTTCTCTGGTAAGATAAGGCCATGTAGAAATACACACATTAGTAGTTATGGGTTAATAAAGAGAGAGCAGGCCAGTAAGAAGCCCTAGCTATCAGCCAATAGTTTTATGAATTAACATGTCTCTGTGTGCTTATTTGGGGTTGAAGGGTGGCGGGACCTGGCGGGACAGAAACCTCCATCTTCACAAGCCCAAATCACTTTCCATAGTTGCATGAAAATAACCTCATGTAATTCTACAAAATAGAATTTAAAACACTTGTTTCCATACTTTCACTGATTCTTCCTACAGCTGAGTAAGACCAAAACGGGTGCACATCAGTTTTCCAAATGGAAGATCCTAGCTTGTTCGTGGCACTTCAACCCTCTTGCAGTTTAATATTTGATAAAGCAATTCCTACTTGTTTTGGTTGCATTATGCTTTTAGTGCTATGCTCTAAAGCTAAAGACATTGAGATGCTGATATTCCCAATAAGAGACAAGGGTGGGGGTTTCCCAAATGTTAATGGACGTTTGTTTTATAGTGACTTGAATTTGGGGATGAATTTTGCTATAAAGATTCAATGCTTATATAATAAAAGCATTCAGCTTATAGCTACTTTTTATTTATATGTTTTATATGAGCTCTATTTGCATGTTTGCCTACAGGCCAAGAGAGGGCACCAGACCCCATTACTGATGGTTGTGAGCCACCATGTGGTTGCTGGGAATTGAACTCAGGACCTCTGGAAGAGCAGCCAGCATTCTTAACCACTGAGCCATCTCTCCAGCCCCAATATAGCCGTTTAAAAAAAAGAGGGGGGGATCAGGACACTCAACATAACAGACAATTCGACTTGGCTAATAGCTTAATACAGACATCACAGGGGAAATAACAACTACAGGAAACTGTCTGGTCACCTATGGCAGCACAGACTCCTTTATCACTTGACTGTTAATGTTTTCATTCCACATGGATGTGTGTGTCTGGGGGAACAGGGTGCTCTCATAGAAAGGGTAGCAACTCGTCACCACAGATTCCCAGTCCCCAGAGCATGTGCATCCAGTGCCTTCTCTATGACAATGACTACAATAGACACACTTTAGTAGAGGCTCTGACCTTATTTTAGATTTCTGAATTCACTTGGTGAGAAAGCCAGTGGTCCAACAGCTTAGGCAGGTTTTTCTGAGTGAACTCTGGAGGCGGGACCAGCAGGAAACCTGGGGTGTTTGACAGATCAAATGGGGATCTTGCTGTAAAGTAACTGCAGAATGCAGTAAAATCCTACAAACCACTACCTGTCCTCAGTAACTCTAAGTTTGTGATGTCATGTTTAAAACATGGACCCACTCTTCAAACCCATGGGCACTTTGCAGTCAACCAGAGGTACCCTATGTTTTGAGAGTCATGTGTGCTTTTTGAAAAAAGAAAGACTGTAAAATCCCCTTAAGGATTCTTTTACATAAGCAATAAATCCCACTATGATCCAAGTGTCAAGATAGGCAGAGGTCATATCCCTGCTCCATCTCTCTTCTCTTCATTCTCTGGCCCACCCACCGCCTTTTGCTGCTTGGGGTCATGATGTTCTCCATGGGGACAGCTTCCTGAGGTTGACTGCATCACTGTGCCATCCTTTCTCATCTGACCCAGACCCACAGCTTCTCTACACTGGGAGTGGAGCTAAGTCCTTCAGCGGCCCTGAGTTTTGCAAGTGGCGCAAAATGTTTTCTTTCCTCCATTTTTTTTTCTTTGCAGCGGTAACACTGTGAAGACGTGATGAGCCCGCCTTGCTCCAGTTACATCCCCAACATTCTTCACGTCACTCACGGCTGCCCAGACCTGGCTTCATCAAGGGTTTCAAGACAGAGTGCTACCATCTGTTCTGCAGTTTGGAGAGTTGCTGCAGTCTCGGAGAGAAAGATGGGTTGGAAGGTTAATACTGAAGGCAGGAAAACCAAAGGAAGAACCACAGGCAGAAAAGGCAAGAAAATTGCTGGGACAAAGGTCTCGGGCATTTGAAAAATTGAGAGGTATTGCTACACTGTCCTCTGAAAAGGTCAAACTCTTTTATTTTCAGTACGTGTTCAGGCGTCCACATATCCTCGCTCTGCCTATCTGGCAGGTGGGAATTTTTCCCCTGCTCTGTAACCATTTGTAGGGGAAATACAGCCCATGCCCATCGATTATTGGTGATTCATATTCATTCTGTTGTGAACGTCTGTTCATTTTCCTGTTGTTTTGTTTGCAAGGTGTTTCTTGTAGGAATTCTCAGTATGTGGAGGCAGGCGATCAGAACGCACCATGTACATGCTTGGAATTGTCAAAGAACAAATGTAATACAAGCTTTAAAAAGCAGATACCTCATTTTATATAGAAAAAAGAATTGTTAAGATACTGGGAAATGGATGAACTTGAACTTCTAATCCTCCTGTCTATCCCTGAGATGTGAAATTATTCTATGGGCATTGTGAGTGCTTGGTCACACACACACACACACACACACACACACACACACACACACACACACGCACGCACGCACACACGGACACACACACACACACGCACACACACACGCACGCACGCACACACACACGCACACACACACACGCACACACGCACACACACACACACACACGGACATTGTTTCCTTTATTGCTGCAACAACCCATCAGTGAACGGTTCCTCCAGTCGCTGGGGTTTTGTTGCAGCCTGTGAAGAGCTGTGTAAACTGACATGCAGCCTTACCTACGCAGTTCTGCTATTGCTGCAGCCTGTGAAGAGTTTTCCTTATGTCCTTGGGCCAGCGGGTTAGCCTGGGAATGTGGCCCTCTTGGCACTGGCGGAGCACAGGAAGTGAGCTCAAGACAAAGGCTCCACAGGCAGTGCTGTCACCCGACTCGCTTGGTCAATGCCACACAGCTGAGCCAAAACCCAGGTCTGGGGAATTCACTTCCGACCAGGAAGAGATGCCACAGGGTATGGCAGCAGATGGGGAAGTGTTAAAAGACCCATTTTTCATGGCTGTTGACCAGGTATGCAAAGGAGGTCGCTTCACAGAAAAGCCCAGGTCCTTGTCTAATAAGGATATCGAGGAGCTGCTGGTTTGTACATGAAAATCTCAATTCAGAATGTGTAAGTACAAAAAAAAAAATGAAGCCAGATGGTGGTAGCACACACCCAGGAGGCAGAGGTAGGTGGATCTTTGTGAGTTCCAAGCCAGCCTGGTCTACAGAGTGAGTTCCAGGACAGCCTCCAAAGCTACACAAAGAAACTCTGTCTTGAAAAACAAAACAACAACAACAACAAAACCAAAACAAACAAAAAACAAAACAATGAACAGAGAATTTTGCATCATGTTTCCAATATTAACGAATTAATGTTTTGCACAATTGCTATTGACTTTCTCAGAAACAAAATATTTTAGAGATTACATAGTCTCCATGTCCCCCATCTCCCCTCCCCCAGTGTGTTCTGATGTGTCCCCCAGCTCTCTCCCCCCAGTCTGTGCTCCATGTTTTTGCATCATTATTAGAAGGTATTATTCATGAAAGGCAGCACTTCTGTTTAGGGAATTTAATGAAATGACATACTATACTAAACTATACTATACATAATTCTAGAAATGCTTTTTATTCAATACTACATTTAGAATCTAACTACATATATATGACTCTCTCTCTATATATATATTATATATATAGTCATCATTTAAGCTCTTATACTCTACCAAATACTGATACCATCATCCAAACATATTTTCCATACTGATGAATGCTTTTGGTATTAATTTCCACTATCATAAACATTTAAAATCACATGCTCAAAAGAAATAAACACAATTTTATCAAAATGTTAAAATTATCTAAAATCTTATATAGATGAGACCTAACTGAAGTGACCCCCCCACCTAAGAGATATGCTGATATTAGGGAGTGTCCACCATTATTACTAGTCAATTCTCTACTGAGGCAAGCATTATCCCTGGAAAGAAAGGTCTCCTTCCAACAGTAATAACTATACCACCATCCCCACGTACACGCTCCCTCTAGCCCCAACCAAAGGACACCAGACTGCATCCAATGTTGTCATTCCTGTTAATATGTAGTCACGATTCTCAACAACGCCAGCTGTTTCCCCAGATCAAAGGCTTGTACGGAGGCCTCTGAGCAACAAGCCAGGTCTCCACGGCACGTTACAGTTTAACTTGACCCATTTTGTGTCCTGTGTCTCACGCTACATCTGGGAGAAACACAGGGTTCTAAAGCTAGCTTACCCGCCAATACTAGCTCAAACTTGAATAGTGTGTGCATGGAGCAATTCTGATTAGAGGCAGAGGCAGGAAGCAAATCCAGATGTTTCCCACAACAGTCTTCATTTCAGCGGCTTTGATTTCCACTGGTAAGTTGAATGCCAGAATCCTGGTTAACTAAAAAACAAATATACCTGATTTACCCCTGATTTAGGGGTAGGCTGAAAAGTCAATGATAACAAAACTGCAACATAAAACCTGACATTACGAATAACTAAAGTTGCCGTGGGTGAGAAAATGTGCAGCGGGTAGGGCAGTGGGAGTTTCTTCACTGTCTCTTCCTGATGCTCTGAGTCTTCAGCCGGGAAATGTAAACATGTGTAGGTGTAACTTTCAGACAAGCCTTCAATCCTGGCCTGGAATTAATTCACTTGGTTTTTGAGACAGCATTCTCTGTGTAGCCTAGCTGTCCTGGAACTCTCTCTGCCTCCCCAAGGGCTGGGATTGCTGGCCTGGCCTGGAATTTAATCAATTAACACCTCACCCCCCCTTCCAAAAATACCCTAGAAGACAAAAATCTCAAGTAAGAGTTGGATGAATTGGATGTGGGAAATTCCTGATGCAAGCCTGGATTGGAATGAAGAGAAAGTCCCCTTGATGCTCACGGCAGACGAGAAAAACAAACAGATGAATAATAAGCTGTCCACTAGATGCCTCAGCTGTCCAGGATAAAGGCTGGTTCTGGGGCTGTTAGAACTTGCTCGAGGATTCATTTGAAGCTTGGATCTATGGTAGAAGGCTTTTGAGACTCACAGTTTAAGTTGCAACGAAGGATAAGCTGAATGGTCATACTCGGTAGCTTTTCCTCACAGCATATACATTAGCAAATGTAAAGTGTCTCTAAGTGACACAACCATCAAATTGGCAGGCTCCTAGTTTTGCTTCAAAGCGTGAGGCTAAAATTGCTAACGGCGCCTCTGTGAATATTAACATTGAGAATCAGGGAATTCAATTCAATTGATATTACTTACACTAATCATTATTTATATTATACTAAAGGGGTAATTTGCACTTAAAGTTTTCACAGAATACACTGAGAGAGACTGCTGTCTCTCAACATATTTACTCTCCATAACCTTCATATAATCATCTCTACTCTCTTCCCAGCCTTCTTCAGACCTCACTTTAGGCTAACTGTGTTTGAACACTTTAGATCACTTCTCAAATCCCCACTTCTATGCAGATACGAGATTTAGTTCCTGCCCCATAAAGTTGGCAAGCCCAGCCGGGCGCTGGTGGCGCACGCCTTTAATCCCAGCACTCGGGAGGCAGAGGCAGGCGGATCTCTGTGAGTTCGAGGCCAGGCTGGACCGAAACAATACAGAGAAACCCTGTCTCATAAAAACCAAAAAAAAAAAAAAAAAAAAAGTTGGCAAGCTCAGAGTATGCCTCACCTGTGAGTCAAACATTTGCTTAGATCTGATTATAAAGCAACATTTCAAAGTTATTGTGCAGTTCCTAAAGATTTTTTAAAGATATGCTGCTTACGTGTGCTTAACCATAGCGTTTCCCAGGTCTGGTAACAAGCAAAGGAAAACTGAAAAGCACAGTTTACACCATGTATTCACGAATGATTTGTTTTGGCACAGTGAGATGAGGAGTTAGTGCTTATAAATAAGTCCTTTTCATGTCACAGAACTATATAGCAAGGAGGCTAAGTTTTACATCTGAATCAGCTGAGGAAAAATTTACCTATAAGCTCCCAAAAGGAGGGGGGAATAGACCCCACTGTCCTGGGGAAATGTACAAGGGAGACATGGGCTGGAGAGGCGATGGCTCTCACATTTCTCCTCTGCAGCTCTGGCGGGACCATGGGCTAACATATGTGCCAGCAAATCTTCCAACGAGATCCGGACATGTGACAGCTATGGCTGTGGACAGTACTCTGCTCAAAGGTATGAGGAGTCACAAAAAAGCTGCCTAGTCTCCTCTCCTCCCTTCGTAATGTCTGTCCTGTGTTTCCTAGAGGCTCGCAGTGACCTGCCTCTGACAGGCCTCGGGCTAACATTAGGAGCAACCTCCAAGGCTCTGCTTCAAGGATGGGGTCTACACTGGAGACGGAGCAGGGAATAAGTGACAGGAAAGAGAATCAAAATGTTTTCCTTCTCAAGTTCTCCACACCTGACTTTCCAGTGTGGAAAAACCCAGACGATTCTATTGCCTTTTAGACATACGGGATTTGAGCTGATTAGGCAGCAGGGATGGGGACTGTGAAGGCTACACCTGTATTCAGCATTTTGGATCCCCTTTGCACCCTCCATGAGGTTACGGGCCACAATTCGGGAAGTTTAACATTAGAGGCTGACCCTAAGCAGGCAAGAACCTCTTGACCCCTCTAGACGAGGGTCATGGTCCTGGGCTTCCACTAACATGCACGCTTTGGACGAGGCGGCCATGCATCTAACTCTATCGCCGACCTCCGTCCTAACCACAGTGGAGCTCTCTACTTACGAAGACGTGTCAAATGCTCAAGACAGGACCGAGAGGGGGCGAACAGGAAGAATGGCTTCAAAAGGAGCACACACCCAAAGTTTGTGTGTTTGACTCACACGGTGACTTCTAGACTCATCCTGCGGGACCTGATGGACGTTGTCTCACACACAGTTCTAATGGTCCCATCCTTGTGAATCTGAGTGCTCGCTAGAACTCGCTAGAAGGGAGAAGGCCTGGGAGGAACAGGCAGTGAAAGCTGTGGGAAGCCACAACTGCCAGGTTGTAGAGACAAACTCAAGATGCCTCGCTGTATGCGATGGTTTTGCTTGTGCTCCACGTGGTTTGGCAAGCCTGGGAGGTTCCCTGTGTTAAAGCAGTACTCACACCCAATGAAGTTTACAAGTGCCTTTGCTGTGAGAGAAAAACAAGACCCGGGAAACACATGATGTTCATACAATAGATTCCCAAAGACAGTGACTGTTTTTAACTGGTTTTTGAGAAGAGTAGGCTGTATGGCTAAGTGGTACAGTACTTGCTTAGTACCCACAGGGCCCTGGGTTTGCTTCCCAACACTGAAAAACAAAAGGCCTTGAAGGGGCCAAGATTCAGACAGCTATGAAATATATTTGTACACCCAGTCTCATTTTTTTCAAAACATCATATAATATTTAAGCAAATATGATTTGAAGTTATTTACTCTTTACAATACGGCCATGAGTACTCACAGGCAGAGAGGTTAAAACTGGACTAAACAGAGTAAATATCTCAGGCATTGCAATGTCTTCTGGCTGTTTCAGGTTTTGATGTCCAAGGCAAGGAGCTGTGCATGAAGAACAAGTTTCCCTCAGTCTGATGGCTCTTATTTATATTCTAGAACCCAGAGGCATCACCCAGGAGTGGATGTCCTGTGCTCAGATGGATCTGTTGTATATGCACCATTCACTGGGATGATAGTGGGTCAGGAGAAACCCTACAGGAACAAAAATGCCATCAATAATGGCATTCGACTATCTGGAAGAGGTAAGAATATAGATCTGGGACACTGTGTGTTTGTGTGTGTGTGTGTGTGTGTGTGTCTATGTGTGCATGCTGTGTGTGCATGTGTGCGTTCTGTGTGTGTGTATATATATGTGTGTATGTGTACGTGAGTGCTGTGTGTGTACACATTGTGCATGAGTGTGTGTGTATGTGTACGTGTGTGCTGTGTACACAATGTGCATGAGTGTATGTGTGCACATTGTGCATGAGTGTGTGCATGCATGCTGTGTGTGTATGTGTGTGCATACAGGTTGTGTATGAGTGTGTGTGTGCAAACATGCGTGCTGTGTGTGTAGGAGTGCGTGCTGTGTGTGTAATGCTGTGCATGAGTGTGTGTGTATGTGTGTGTGTACATGTTGTGCATGACTGTGTGTGTGTGTGCTTGGCCAGTAGGCTAAGCTGGCTGACCCGGGAGCACAACATCAGGAATACACATCTGTTTCTACCTCTCCAGGGCAGAGATTACAAGAATGTGCCAAACTCTCAGCTTTTTTTCATGGGTTCTAAGTAAAACCCAATTCCCCATGCCTAGAAGGCAAGCACTTCACCAACTAACTTGTCTCCCCAGCCCTGTGTTTTAAATTTCCAACCCAAAGTTGCAGGTGTCCAAGTAATTTCTTCATTTTCTTCTAGGTTTCTGTGTTAAAATGTTCTACATTAAGCCAATAAAGTATAAAGGTTCTATCAAAAAGGGGGAGAAGCTGGGCACCCTGCTGCCCTTGCAGAAAGTTTACCCTGGCATACAGTCGCACGTGCACATCGAAAACTGTGACTCCAGTGATCCCACCGCACACCTGTAAGTGGAGACCAAGAGCACCGTGTTCCGTTCAGAATGGAACTCGTGTGCTCCCGGAGAAATGTGTGTTCCAACAGAAGCACGATCAAAAGCCAAACCCCCATTTCCAATCCCAACTCATCATCATGCTAACCTTCCTGCCACCCGGAGGACCAGGGTATTTTGTATTGTAGGCTTTTAAGTCCTGATGACTGAAATAAACAAATGAGTCCCAACATGTCCAGACTATTGAGACCTCTGAACTAGCTACTTCTCGGCACGAAAGGGACAAAGGGTTTGAAGGTCTTTCTATGACGTGAGAATCATGAGTTACTGTCAAGGTTTGGTACACGCCCTTTATAAATGTGAGCTGAGAGAACGGAGGCTTCTTAAGATGATAAGTTCTCAGCGAGGCCCTTACCTTGTCAGGCTAGCTGGAGGGGCAGCTGTTCACAGGGCTAAGATCTTTCTATCCACACTCTTTCATGCTCCACAAGAGGGACAGGTCTCCTAGGACGTGACGGTGGCATCCTCAAGAAGGCTAGGTCTCAGAGAGGCTGCTCACATGGGGAATGTGAGGATGAGACAGAGAACTACCCTTAGCTGACATGCCCTGGGAACTAGGTCAGGCGGTCTCACCCAGCGGCGCCACACATCAGTGTGCATACAGTTACCCAACACGCTACACGCCATTCCTTCTCAATGCTCTGACAGGAAGCGCTAGGAGGAAGCAAAACCAAGGAAATGTGCAAAGCAACAGGTAAGTTCTGGCTCTAACCTGGTCCATAAGGAACGACTAAACTGGAGTAACCATCTGGAAACTTCACGCATGGAATTTTGCTTAAGTCCTTTTGAAAGGGAGAATGACTCCATTCTTATTCGTAGCTATGTTAAAGGAAAAGACAATTAATTGACCTTTATTACTCGAGAAATAACTCCATTTGTATTTCTTGCATAATAATGTTCACGACAACACTACTTGTCATAGTGAAACCAGGGACAATTCAAATGCCCATTGACAGCCATAGATTTTAAAGAACAGGTCATAATCACAGTGACAAATGTCATACAGAAGTCATAATAAATGAAGCTCAGTTGAATATAACAAGATACACAAATGGCAGAGAGGAACAGTAATTTAAGAAAGGTAAAAAAAAAAATCACTCGATGTGAGAGGCTCTTTTTTAGAAGGTCAAAACAAATAAAACAACATTTCCAAGAACACATATAGGTGATACTTAAAGAAAGGAAGGAGAGGGGGAGGGAGGGAGGGAGAGAGGGAAGGAGAGAGGGAGGGGTGGATGGAGGAAGGGAGGAGAGAAATAATGGCTTAATCGGCCCAGGGTTAGGGAGAGCAGAGCCACACACATTTCAGTCACTGCAGTGGTACAGTTGTGCAGCCAAGGTTGATTCATGACAATTTATGCACCAATGGTGTGTCACAGAGGCAACTGGACATACGTGTGTGTAGGTGGCTACAAGGGTTAGTGATGCTTCTCAGACATGTAAGGACCCATGCTGTAGCCAGCACTTTTTTTATATGTAGGCTCCTATCATCATCCATCGTGTCACAATATGTTAAGATTTAAGTTATAGGGGTTGGAGAGGTGGTGCAGAGGTTAAGAGCACTGGCTGTTCTTCCAGAGGTCCTGAGTTAAATTCCCAGGAACAACATGGTGGCTCACAGCCATCTATAATGAGATCTGGTGCCCTCTTCTGGCCTGCAGGGATACATGCAGGCAGAACACTGTATACATAACAAATAAATCTTAAAAAACCAAAAAAAAACAAAACAAGTTTAAGTTTTTGTCAGGATGTTGTGGCGCACACCTTTAATCCCAGCACTCTGTGAGTTCAAGGCCAGCCTGGTCTACAGAGCAAGTTCCAGGAAGACTCCAAAGCTACACAGAAAAAAAAAAACCCAGTTCCAAATCACACCCTTCCAAAACAATATTAAACGTGATTACAAAATATGCATTAGTATCCATTCTGATGGCCTTCTGTAATGATCATTGGCGTCCAATAACTCTGTATTGTTTCAAGGGATTACATTTGCTTTTAATAGATAAGCATCGCGCTCCTGCTGAAGACATAGAAGGCTCTGAAGGCAACAGAAACAGTGAAGTTTGTGTTCAGCCTTCCAACTACAACATTCTGGAATGGTGTCTAGGAGGTGACACAGTTAGACATGGCTAGCATTTCCAAAACCAAGCTGGTTGTGTGGGACAGGGAAGGAAGATGTCCACTGGGCAGCTCAGGAGCACTGCCCTCTGCCTGCCGTGCATTTTACAGAAATGCCAGCTCCAAAGAACATCTCTCTTAGGAAGGACTAGGATCCAGCGCCCTCTAGTGCCCACTAGAGCTGCTCGTAGGTTCTGATTCAAAGTTCAAATGACAAAGAGGACACTGTAATAACTTCACAAAAGTTATTACACTATACACCTCAAAACTGTGGTGCCAGATGTTGCCAGGTTCAATAACTATAAGTTAATAGGAATAAAAGGATTTTTATTTTGAAAATGCTTTCAGTTAGTGGTAGAAAATTAATTTAATGGGACAGTGAGATCAACAGCCAATTTAAGAGGTTAGGTCCACAGAAGGGTGAACTCTTCCATCTGTTAAGAGGACGTTTGTCACACTTAGGGGGACAAGAGCAAGGCAGATGCACTACCTATCCTCCTAACTCATCCCCCGACACTGTGCACAAAGCAAACGAAGCCTGAAGGGATCACAGGAAGGAAAAGGAAGAGAAGAGTGACGATCCAGTCTTTCTGTTTCTTCAGTTCGGTGACAGAAGGGTCCATCTCTCCACTCTCCACAAGATTATCTGAAAGTTCCCAGAATCCGCCAACAAACACAAATGTTTTAAACACGAACAGGCATGCAAACAGGACGGAAATGCTTTCAAAGATCGAAGTTTGTGACCCATCTGTAAGAAACGCACTCATGTAGCCAGGTCCTCTGATCCTAAGAACAGCAGAACTCACAGACTTCCAAAGGACAAGGAGATGCTCCCACTGTGGGAGGCATTAGAGACACAGCATTTTCTTTCCTCGGCCATCTTAAAAGTGTTATGCCCCTGCTTCCACTAACCCAGGAGGCTGCTGACCAGTGGAATGGACACGGATCACCTTAGATCACCGTGACATTTTACGGTGTTTAATTCATGAGGTTCCCACGGGAGCCACTGAAAAGCTCTCCTGAGGGCAGAACATCTCATGCTCCTTAAAGCGATCTTCCTTTTCTGGTGCAACCAGGCTGCAGGGGGAGCCATCCCTTCTCTGATCTGCCGCCTTTGCCTCTAGGGCAAACATCAGTGATGCTCGCTCACCTGGCCGTGCGGGCGTGCATAGCGTTATCTCACTAAGGCGGCGGCAGCAGCAAGTGAGATAACACAGGTGTCTCTACTCAGTCTTCCCATCCCTGGCCCCAGCTCCACTGCAGTTCAGCCATTTCTCTGACGCCTGCAGCGCTGTTGCCATGACTAGGTTTCAAGTTTTAAATTACGGCACATCTTTTTTTGGGATCTTAAGGTATAAACGACATGACCTGCAATGCTAAGAGCTCTGTCCCCGAGAAAGGCTTTATTTCTGTTGCTACCCAGGACTCGGTATTGCAGCGCACAGCTCTAAGAGTGACGAACACACAAGTGAATGCAAGACGCCTGTTTTACAGGGCTCGCCATGGGAGCATATGAGTGAGGGACGGTCTGCTCTCCAAAATACTTACATGAGAGCGTAAGAGTAAGGGACGGTTTACTCTCCAAAATACTTACATGAGGGCGTTTGAGGGACAGTCTACTCTCTAAAATACTTATATGAGAGTGTATGAGTAAGGGACAGTCTACTCTCCAACACACACACATACACACACACACACACACACACACACACACACGATCTTGTATTGGTGGAGTTTACAGTATAGCGAAGGGGCTGCGAAGGTGTTATCAAAGACGACTTCCCCTAGGAGGTGCCGCAGGGAAAGGTGTGTGGGAGCACACAGGGACGGGTAGAGAGGGGGCAGGTGCCTGTGGCAGCAGAGGGCAGGGCAGCTGGAGGGACAGAGAAGGAGGGAAGGGCACAAAGGGCAGGCATGGGGGCTGCAAAAGGAGCCCAGCACCCAGGCAACCTCTAAGACCACATCTCCATCCTAAGGACGAGCTGGTGAAGGGTGTCACCAGGGTTAATAATTAAATGACAGGGCCACACGTGCAAAGCACATGGGACAGTCCCAGATCAACAGCAGCAGGTCCATAAACACTGGCTTCCAAACACATCCCGGAAAGCCTACCTCTTCACCCACACTGTGTGTTCAACTAGTAATCACAGGGTTTTCTATTTGCTGTAGCTTTACAAAATGAATTAGTATTACTGTATTTTAACACAATGCCGGTTACCTTCCAAGTTAATCTAAAAATGAATTTAAAGCACTCTAGAAATCAAAGTTGTTTACTGAAACACAAGATGCTAAAAATCTTGTGAGTACAATGATACACACTTCTATAATGGTACCTTAATTTTTTTTAACAGTATGTATTTTGTAAAACCTGTATTGGTACCAAAATGAAATTAAAATAACATGAGGTTGTAACATAAAAATACATAACTTAAAGGGTCTAATACTGTTAATTATAATTACATGTTAATTATAAATTTAATATAAATTTCTTAGTAAGCTAAAATATGCCTCCAAAGAAGGTTGAGAAATCTATCTCAATCTTAGACATCTATAGTCTACCCTATCAACCATATAATTAACACACAGTGTTTGTGTGCTATAGACAAAGATTTCTGACTATTCAAATTTTATATATATTGGTTTTTGAGACAGGGTTTCTCTGTCTTGTTTTGGAGGCTGTCCTGGAACTCACTCTGTAGACCAGGCCGGCCTCGAACTCACAGAGATCCGACTGCCTCCGCCTCACAAGTGCTGGGATTAAAGGCGTGCGCCACCAACGCCCAGCTCTGTTATATTGTTTTTAAATGATTCTGCAGCAATCAACTAAGATAGTTGGCAAAAGCAAATATTTAACCTAAGATGTTCAGCAGTTCATCTCCAAATTTACATTTGCAGAGCAGACAATCGCTAATCACTAACAGAAAGCTCAGAACCTTTGGTAGCTGGTTACCAGACAGGCATCACATCGGGGAACCACACTCTTCCCAGGTGCTTAGAGACTTCAGCATGAACTTCGTCTGGGGTGTAATTGTCATCAGGGACCAGGACCTCCTCCATGATAGACAGCTGGGTGAGCCTTCTGCCACAGAGTCTCACAAACTCAATGAACGCACTGCAGCTGACCTCACACTCGCTCAGGCCCAAGGCTGTCAGGTTTTTACAGTGTTCAGCAATGCGGATAAGCTCACTGTCCAGGGGCTGAAGGCCATTTGCACACACCACTAACTCAATCAGCCGCGGGCAGTTGAGACCTATACGGCCTAGAATGGTTCTGCTTACTGAACGCCCGAAGTAGAGGTGAGTGACCGGGGTTTCTTCTTTGAAGAATGCCTCAAACTCCTCCTCATACAGAAAGAAGTACATGACAACGTTAACTCCCGGAGAGTGCTTAATCAGCGCGTCCCAACTGTGCTTTTTAATAGAGTGAAACTTGATCTGTCCAGGATTCTCACTGACAATGTCTATTCGCAGATGTTCGAGGTTCACGTGAGTCTCGCTTGACAGCGCAAGGAGAAGCTCATCACTCAGAATGTAGTAATTTAATGCCAGTTCTCGGAGGCCCTGGCAGTGGTCTGCCACACACAGGATTCCTGTGGGAAAATTAGGGAATCCGTAAGAACAGAGAATCACACCGGTACTAAAACAGATTTCACAAATTTGAATTTTCTATCAGTTAGTTAGTTTACTACAACAGATAGCGAATGATGTTTCAGAAAATGGCTGCACACACACACATATAATAATTAAAATTCCCCCCCAAACCCTTGCACACTGCGGAGGGGAGGGACATGTGAACCGTTGCAGGTACTACGGAAGTCAGTGTGGAGGTTTCTGAAGATCTGAAACTGGAGCCACACTTAAGACTCGCTCAGCCCATCTCAGGTACACCCAGAGGGTAATTCAGCACACCAGAGATACTTGGTGTCCACCAGCAGAAGCGTGGGTACAGAAAATGTGCTTCATACAATTTCTACTGAGTCACAAGAATGAAATTGTGACATTTGTAGCAAAACGAGTCAACTGGAAATTACTATGTTAAACAAAATAAGGCAGATTCAGAAGGATGAATCTCACACTAACATACTCAGAGTTTACATTTAAACTCACACGCACACACCTGCATTTACACATGCACGCATGTTTCTCTTTTGAAGTGTTGGTGCACACAGGCTGTGGCACATGTGTAGAAATCAGGAACGGGTAGTCACCCTCCAACTTTCTGGAGACATGGTATCATGCCACTGTAGACACCAGGTCAGCTGGCCCAGGAGCTTCTGGGAATTCTTCATCCCTGCCTCCCACCTTGTTGGAGGAGCACTAAGATTGCAGAAACGCTCCCACGTGCGCTCTGGGGCTCCAAACTCAGGTCCTTCTGCCAGCACAGTGGGTTCCTTAATGACCATGGTTTATAAGTATTCGCTTGAGATTCTTGGCGTGGATGTTCATTAGGAAGACTGGTCTATAATTTCTTCTTTCTAGTTAATTTTTTAATTAACACCCCAAAGCAATGGTTCTATCGTGGAATTTTCATGTGTACTCCTGTGTTAGTATATTTAATGCCGATCTTCAAAGTGCTACGGAGGCCACTGGGGGAGTCGCACTCAGCTATGGATCCTGAGCGCTGCCAACCTCCAGTGGGCAGAAAGTGCCCCCTAGTGCAATGTTATGGGAATAACACTTTCTAAGTGAATGTGAGGCCCACTCCACAGAAGAGAGTCCATGCTTGGTTCTGTAACCCTGATCTAACGTGGCATGGAAGCTTCTTCTGTCATTCTGCTAGAGAGGCATGCTGTGCCCATCAAACTGACCTCCGAACACCTGTCTTATGCTCATGGGCTAGCGCTGCTTAGCCAGAGAAGACCCACTGTTAGTGGACAGTGGTTACTGCAGAGACGTTAACTGGTAAAAGGCCTGACAATATAAGCGGGACTTTTGAGCTGCTCGGCCCTGAAGAGAGCATCTACGTAACGCCATGGCCAAGATGCAGGGAAACACTGCAGGAGAGATGGGTAGGGAGGATGCTAGAGACAGAGGGCAGGAAAGAATTCGGTGGACTGCCGTCTCTGGGCATGGCACTGTTTGCCGCCCTCGTGAGCCCACAGCGGCTGAGGGTACCCGACAACACGGTATCACGGGTGGGGGAGGGGCCATGAGGTCCCACCCCGCTGTGAGGCGCTATTGTCTGTGGGGGGGGGGGTTTTCTTCAGTGGTGTTGCCACTGGTAAAGTGCCCATGCTCCAATAATCCCTACCCATAGTCATGAAAGCAATCCCATTAAACTCAGTGAGTCAAAAAAATGCAGAAGAAATTAGTTAGAAGAGGAGCTGGCTGGGAAGAAGGGGCTCTGACAGGGGAGGAACAAAAGAAGGTAACAGGAGTGAACATAATCATAATATATTACATACATGTATGAACTGTCGAAAATAGGCCACCAGTTTAGAAAAGATTAACAAGCGTCCAAGGAAAAAATATTCTCTGAAGAAGCAACTTACATCGAATTTGAAGATTAAGATTGCTTTTGAGCTGGGCGGTGGTGTCGCACGCCTTTAATCCCAGCACTCGGGAGGCAGAGGCAGGCGGATCTCTGTGAATTTGAGGCTGGGCTGGACTAACAGCCTCCAAAACAATACAGAGAAACCCTGTCTCATAAAACCAAAAAAAAAAAAGATTGCTTTTGAATAAAATTAATAAATTGTTAGGAGGCATGTATTCTTCAATAAGTAATCTATTGTTACTATAATAAAAAACTAACAATCAATTTATATATAAAAATACAACCTACCATCAGATGAAACATGAGGACAGCTACTCATTTTTAGGAGTCGCAGAGTGTCACTATTGTTGGCCACAAGAATCTTCAGTGAGGGATCGTCCACTGGCGTATCTTCAATTTTAATTGATGATAATGATTTTGAGTTGACAAACACAACTGTAAGTGCTGACACAAAATGAGACTTGCATGGCAATAAGAAAAAAAATTATGAAAATATTTAAAACTCACAGTTTCAATCAAGTAGCACTAAAAATAGATTGTTAAATGCTAAAACTACAGTAAAACAATGAATATATTATATTTTCATGCTATCACTAGCCAGTAGAAGACATTCCTATTTCTTTTTTGAATAAAATTACAAGTTAGTATACAAGGTATGGGTTTCATTACGGCATTTTCATGCACATGCCTCTATGCCTTCTTCTCATTCATCCCTTCTCTCTGCCATTCCCTATCCTCTTGACTCATCGGTCTCTGGTACCCTCGTTCCTTCAAATACTACTCCGGCTCTCATCACACATATTCTCTCTCTCTCTCTCTCTCTCTCTCTCTCTCTCTCTCTCTCTCTCTCTCTCTCTCTCTCTCTCTCTCTCTCTGTGTCTCTGTCTCTGTCTCTCTCTGTCTCTCTCTGTCTCTCTGTCTCTCTGTCTCTCCTTCCCTCTCTTTCTGGACACACATACAGTCTGCAAAAGAGAGAAAACATGTAGTATTTGTTTTCCTGAGTCTGATCTATTTCAGTTAACATAATGATCTCTACTTCCATACACTTTTCTGAAAATTCCAGGATTTCACATTTCTTCAAGGTGAAAAAAAATTCTATTGTGTATGTCTATGCTCTATTCATTTTGCCTGTTGATGAGCATCTAGGCTGGTCCTACTTCTCAGCTATTGTGAACAGTAAATCAATAAACATGACTATGCATGCATCTCAGTGCAGTTGACGTAGACTATGACTTCAGGCAGTTTACCAGTAGCATATCTGGTTCATATAACAATTCTTCTAATGTGCGTCCTTGTCTTTTGTAGGGGATGAGGTGGCTGTCGCTGTTTGGGCTCAGTTTTAGGTCTTACATTCTATCCCAATGATTTCTGTATGGAGTAAGAGATAAGGAACTAGTTTCATTCCTCTACATGTGGATATCCAGTTTTCCAACCAACATTTTTTTCCAATGTATGTTTTTGAGGTAACTGTACTGGCTTGATCTCATTTTTAGATTTTATATTCTATCACACTGACTTGTCTGTCTGTTTGTCTGTCTGTCTGTGTGACTGCTCCAAGCCAAGTTTCTGTTACTTTGGTTCTGCAATGCAACTTGAGAGCAGCTCTCGGACTTGCACTTTCTGATGAGAACAGCTGTGGCAATGAAAGCTTACTCGTGCTTCCCTATAAACAGCAGAACCCTCTATTTCTGTGAAGAAAAACAATGCAGTGTCGATGGAGATGGTTGAACCTGCACAAACCACTTTGGCTAATGTAGCCATTTTCTATACCCTATTAATTCCGTCAAGAGGTTTTCCCATCTTCTAGTGTCTTCTTAAATGTCTTTCTTTGATGTCTTAAGGTTTCATTGCAGAGGTCTTCTACCACCTTGCTCCACAACTAGGTTTAATTCTGAGTTTTGGGCGTCTTTGGGGGGTATTGTAAATGGGATTTCTTCTTTCTTGGCAGTTTCATTATCAATATATAGAAAGGCTACTGACTTTTCTATGGTGATTTTGTATGTTGTTACTTTACTGGAGTTTAAGGTTCTCTGATGAACTCTTTGGGATCTTGTAAGTATAGAATCATGTCTACAAGTATGAGGAACTGTCTTCTTCCTTTCCAGCTGTATCTCTTTTATTTATGTTTCTAACGTTAGTGCTTCAGCTAAGATTTCATGCATTATATTGAACAAGAGTGGTTAGAGTGGACATTCTCATCTAATTTTAGAGGAATGTTGGTGTGTTGAACTCTGTCAAAGGCCTCTTGTGTGTCTATTGAGATAATTATATGACTTCCATTTCTAAATCTATCCATGTGTTACATTACCTTGAATGATATGCATACAGAAAACTAACCAACTTTGACTCTCTGGGGGGAAAAACTAACTTGTCCATGGTGTAGACTTTGTTAATGTGCATCTCCAGTCCTGTAACAAAAAGTTCCAAAGCCCCACTGGAAATGGAATGATGAGAAAGGGAGAAGTCCCAAGTATCTTGTAAAGGATGTCTTAGCTATTTTCAGCCTCAAGAATTTGATAACTCGTATAATTTACTTATTTTCTAGAATAGAGATTAGCTAACTATGGACCATCAGCCACCCTCAATGCAAGGTCTGTTTCTCTCTATTTCATGAGTGAAGAGTACATCTTTTACATTATTAAAGGATGTGGCATGGGAGCTACATGGAACAGTCGTCCATGCTCACAGATAAAGGCTGCATGGCCCACGGCCATGTGCTTTCCTTTTGCACGGTCAGTGTTGGCTCCTCCCCTGCAACAATGGAGCCGAAGGTTTGAGGCAGAACTGCATAGCCCCCAAAGCCTAGAATTCTGTGGTTTCTTCCCACCTCTTGCTAGGAAAAATACATTTTTCCCTGTTCCATTCACCTCTTTATTTCCAGACTTAACATAGTATCTGGAACATAGTCAATACCTATTTCTTAAAAGGATGCATGAAGGGATGTTATAATAACATGCTCTTTTTCTAGCAGATTTGAACAAAGTAAATAGTTACATTTGTTGAAGAATTACAAAATAAAGCTTATTAATAATTTGTTCTCAATGTAGGTAGAATTCCACACATTTTCAGATCCATTGTTTCTGGAAAAGTCAGGAAGTGTGGAAAGCAAATCCAAGATCCTTTTTCCTTCCATAAAATCAGTCTTGGTTGTACTAAAGGTTCTACTGGTCCTGTTAGGATGAACACATTGGTTATAAATGTATAAACATGGTGTCTCATACTAACTAAAAGTGGTTTTCACATAGTAGGGAGCTAGTGTGCTACTAAATTACTATGGAACGATATCTCTTTCTCAAGACACATAAAGTTGGTTTTTCCCCTCTTTAATCAACTCTGAATTCGTTGTTTTAGTCTTAAAGGACACTTAGGTGGCACAGTACATGTTTCATCATAACCACATTTGCTATCTTCTTTGAAATCCCATAATTTTATCTAGTTTTCCACTGGTTTATAAGTGGGAAAAATAAGACAGGATCCTCGAGAGCTTCTCAAGCTGTCCAGAGGCCACAGAATTCACCTAGACAGAGCAGGCTACCTACCCAGGCAACTGCTGGGTAACCGCATCAGCAAACGAGGCTGATGCTCGCCCTGAAGGCTAAAGGGCTCCACCAGCCTTGGCTTTAGAACCTAAGACCATCAGGTCAGTCTGGGTCTGTGGTTTATAAACAAGGAAGTAACTATTTAGCACTAGTCAATTTTCATCTGATTACTTATATTATTCTTAATCCCCAAATGACCCAATTTTTTCCAGCCTATCTTTTAAAAAGATAACAGGCTAGCAGAAAGCCTGGATAAGAGAGCCATGACCCAGTTTGTAGGAGTGAAGATGCTGTTATCCCTACCCCGCTTCTGTAGGAACTCTCTGTGAGGTGGTTTTTATCCACAGCCAATAATGTAGTGCTAGTTACAAACCGAATACTACTTTAACCTGGCTCCCTGGTGGTGAACAAAATGGAGATAGACTCCCATCCTTCAAATAATTAGCTTGAGTGTGAGGAGAAGACAATGAACAGGCCAAGTTCATCATTAAGATGGCTTTGAGTGCTAACAAACATAAAGAAGATAAAATATTGTAGGCGTTATGGTTAGTGTGAGTTGTCAACTTGACAGACCTAGAATCACCTTGGAGCCTTTGGAGACAATCACAGTCATTGTTTATTTAGTCACTTACTTACGTGTGTATGCTCGTGCAAACACACATGCTACTCACTGCCCATGTGTGGAGGTCAGAGAACAAATTGCTGCCACCATATGGGTCCTGGGGGTCAAACTCGACTTCTTAGACTCGATGGGAGGCACCTTTACCACCAAGCCAACTCGCTGTCCCAGGACTACCTCTCCCTGTTTGAGCTCCTGGACTGTATGAATGGCAATGGGCACTGAAGAGCAGCAGTGGGCATCCGGCCTTCCCTGCTGCCTGACAACGGTTGCCACGGAACGGATGCCTCAAGCTCCTGCTCCTTGGCTTCCTGACCACGATGGACGGTGCCCTGGACTGCCAGGCAGGCCATTTCTCCCTTGCACTGCTTTTGACAGAGTATTTCCTAAACTAAGGAGCACGAGCAGGGAGTGACCCGCTTGAGAAGACATCTCAGAGGAGCTGAGGACACTCAGGTGAGGCTTGAAGACAGTGGTTCCTACAAAGACAAAACTCCACCTCTTTGATTATCCAGCACTGAAATTTAACTGACAGGCAGACCCCTGGGGCTACTTGGCCAGCCAGTCTAGCCTAATTGGTGAACTCTAAGCCAATGAGAAACCCAGTCTCATGGATGGATGGATGGATGGTGTTTGGGGCTGGGGACGGGGAGTTGCCCTCTGGCAGTCACATGCACGCACTCATATGAGCACCTGCACACATATGAACACAAACACTGTTTTAAAAGAAGTTTACCATATCTCACAAAAGGCACCACATTCTTACCTTTGGCACATTCATAAAACTCGGTTTGGCTGTGGAAATCAGTCCCAAGGTCTGGATAGAACAGTTTACCAGCTGAGAGAGGATATCGCAGGCAGCCTCTGCTGACTCAGCACTACTATCAACCTGTAAAGACAATTCTCATCTGAATGTCCTGGAGGCAATTGATCAGAGACACTGGAAATGCAATTATTTAGTGGGATTCAGTAAGTGAGTTTTGCTGGCCTCTTTCATCTGCATAAATGGCTGTGTTTATATGAAATGTCTGAGCTTCCAAAGGGAGAAACAGGGATATTGCAGAGTAACTCTGCAGCACTTCATGCTTTCAGGCCTCTATAATTACCTGGGTATTGATAATAATATCCAAATGAGGAAAGTGGACTTCAGGTCATTTACTTACAGCCCATGTTCTCTATTTCAGTCTGTGCAATCACTAGAGACAAACCAGAAAGCGATGTGGGGTAACAGTGTCCTGGAGTGTTTACCGAGTGCCTCCAGGTAAGGACCCACACACACAAGGGTTTGCCGGGTGAGCGGCTTCCTACCTTAAAGCTGACGTACTGCAGATGTGCAGCGTGCTTCTTGATGATCTGCTGGATGAGGTCAGGGTGCGTGGACTTGAAATAGGAGGTGGCTGACTGGTTCAGCTCAAACTCAAACTTTCTCCAAAGATCAGGGATGTGAAACACTTCATTCCACCTCCTACACACGGAAGATGCCCGGGCTCGGTCTATTAACGGGAGATACTGGAAAATGTGTAATATCACGTGGTGAGGTAACGTCCCCCAGTCCAGGAGAACAGAGAGCATGTGAGTCTGCGTGAGAGACGTGCAGAGCCCGCGCTTGGGCTGCTTCACTACTGGCGAAGTCGGGACAGCTTTATTCACAGCAGAGAAATTGTTCCTCTTCATTCTGAAAGCACCAGAAGACGCTGTTTGTTTCCTTCCCACTGTTCCAGAAACATCTACGCACTAACTGTGTAGGATAATACTAGAGATGGATAATACTCCCATGGACACACCTCTAACTGTGTAGAATAATACTAGAGACGGATAATACTCCCATGGACACACCTCTAACTGTGTAGGATAATACTAGAGACGGACAATACTCCCACGGACACACTTCTAACTGTGTAGAATAATACTAGAGACGGATATACTCCCACGGACACACCTCTAACTGTGTAGAATAATACTAGAGACGGATAATACTCCCATGGACACACCTCTAACTGTGTAGAATAATACTAGAGATGGACAATACTCCCACGGACACACCTCTAACTGTGTAGAATAATACTAGAGACGGACAATACTCCCACGGACACACCTCTAACTGTGTAGAATAATACTAGAGACGGATAATACTCCCATGGACACACCTCTAACTGTGTAGGATAATACTAGAGACGGACAATACTCCCACGGACACACTTCTAACTGTGTAGAATAATACTAGAGACGGATATACTCCCATGGACACACCTCTAACTGTGTAGAATAATACTAGAGATGGACAATACTCCCACGGACACACCTCTAACAGTAATGTCCACTTCCTTGCTTTGGTAAGTGCTGCTTTGTGCTGAGGACACAGGTCACCTGTTAACCCGCCCTGGCAGCCATGACCAATGGTTGAAAGCAGTGGTAAATGACTTGGCTGGGGGGGGGGGGACAAGCAGCATGAGAGGAAAAAGAGAACTAACTGCTCGTGACTGCTCTTGTGTGTGGAAGAAGCGCCTGGGGGGCCTCTAAGAGGAGGCATTAAAGCAGCATATACACCCCCTGTATCTTATTATATCCTACAAAGGAAACAGCACACGGAAATTCTGCTGAATCCGTGGGATCTGGGAGACAGTACAACTACACTAAGGGCATCCGTGGCGAAGAGTCTCGTGTGCTGACCACGTGACTCTAAGCCTGGTCTCTCATCCACAAGGCAGGGATCAGGGCACTCATGGAGCTGCTGTGAGGCGTGGACCACTTTATATATGAGTGTGTGCCGTGCACACGCGAGAAATGCAGCTGTGCTAACTTGTGTTTCTCTGAACTGCTTTCATTTCACAAGCCACGGTTCTAGAAGAAAACCAAATGACTCAATGGACTGAACATAAGAATTCTGGGACATGTGGACACAGCAGACAGAGTATCTGCATGAGTACAATCTGCTCCTCTGCGGTCAGTATTAAGGAGCACAGGGATGAACATTATTCTCCCCAGAAAGAATCTCCAGGCATTAACTACTTGGGACACCACAAAGCTCTAACACTCTGAAGCCCAGATATAGCGATACATGTGAGAAATTATCTGTAACCTCTGCACGTTTTATGTAAGAATCCAAATTATTAAACAGAATATTACTTGAGAGGTTTTACAATGGTAAAAATGATTTTGAACTAACCCTCCTTTCACACATCAATATCAGGAACAGATATTACAAGTTCAGTATCAGTTTTGAACATACCTGCAAATCTACTGAAATATTTATTTATAGTGTAAGTATATTTGTCTTGTGATTCGGTCTGAGTGATGCGAAACATTTCTTAACCACAACGTAAAGTAGAATCCCAGAAGCAGGACTGATCTATAAAATCACTGAAAAAAAAGAAAGTCATTTTAGGGCTTAGAAAACGCAATGGAAAACAAAACCCTTGAAACCCTTGCCAACTTGTAACAAAGAAGGAGCTGCTCTGTCCATCTCCATCTGAGCCTGCCAAGCAACACAGGGCAACCATTCAGAGCACAGCCTACAGTTGCACTCTTTACTGCTCGCTCCTTTAGAAACGCCTCCCCCTCCCCGTGTGTGTGTGTGTGTGTGTGTGTGTGTGTGTGTGTGTGTGTGTGTGTGTAGGTGTGTAGGTGTAGGGGCTAGATTCTAAACTCAGAGGCAGAAGACATCCAAAACAGCATGACTATAACTGTCTCAGTAGCCTATAAAACAGTTAAAACTTTGGCTGGTTGATGGTGGCCCAGGCCTTTAATCCCAGTATTGGGAGGCAGAGCAGATGGATCTATGTGAGTCTGAGGCCAGCATGGTCTACAGAGTGAGTTCTAGGACAGCCAAGGCTACACAGAGAAATCCTGTCTCAAAAAACAAACAAAAACAAAAACAAAAAAGGAAAGAAAGGAAGCAAAAAGAAAGGCTATCCCTAATATAAAACTTCACTAGAAGAGCAGTGACGACAAATACAGACTTTATCCAAATGCCAGGTTTTGCACAACTACCTCACAGTTCTCTGCACAGAGCGATTGTGTTTATATAGCAAGCTTGATTGTACATTACAAGAATTGTTTAATTTCATCTATTCATTATATTGCCGGTTCACTGAATCATCGTAAAGAATTAATGTTATTAAGAGCTAGAAAGATAGCTCCGTGTTTACAATCCCTTGCTACTCTTACAGAGGACCCAGGTCAGATTCCCAGCACCCACACATGCACCAGGCATACACATGGTGCACAGGCAAGTGAACTTCTCAAGACATATTATATTCACATTACAATAATTTAGTAAAATACATGTTAATTTCCTTTCCCCTCACATAAATTAATAAAGCATAAAACTCCCAATTATAAACTTTATATAGCACAACATTGCAGGCATGTGTGCCAGTATATTTTAGAATGTAAGATAAATTGATTTGTATTACTTGGAAGTACTTTTCTGATCATTTATTCATTATTTAGTTAAATAATGTGAGTTACACCAAATGATTTATGAATACAGAATGCCACTTGTATTGTATTCCCCTTGAATTTTTTCTTGGAAATGTTTTATATAAAAATTCTAACTTAGCCAAGCGTTGGTGGTGCATGCCTTTAATGCCAGCACTTAGGAGGCAGAGGCAGGCAGATCTCTGTGAGTTTGAGGCCAGCCTGGTCTACAGAGGGAGTTCCAGGACAGATAAGTCTATTACACAGAGAAGCCCTGTCTCAAAAACAATACAATACAAACAAACAAAAAAACCAACAACAACAAAACTAACTTAAATATATGGTGCCATTATTTATTTTTACGTAAAAGAAATGGGATCAATTCTTTTTCAAGACTCTCTTACCTAACGGTGGTTTCCAAGTTGCAGTGCAGGCTGAACCAATGAAATGAAGGAATTGCAGCCATGGGATACTCACCAGCATCCATCTGCCTTCTCTTTCAATCTTGGAAAACACCACAAAAGCATCATTAGAGCAGATAATAATTTATGCTTAGGTTATTCATAAGTCATTATTACATTAAGTGATTTTATTAGTAAATTATTAATGCTAAAACTATTTTCTGTCCATATGGAAAACTAACTTGTGGAAATATTGCAGTGCTTGCCAGGAATCACACTGGAACGTATACTAAAGTTCCATATCAGGCAGTAAACAACTCTGAAAAATTACATTTTACTTAATATCTATGGAGAGCTATCACGAAAATTTAAGGTGCTTCATAAGTACATGCATTTGTTTATAAGCTGTACAAATCTTTCCCCACAGTTCAGACTTCCCTGTAGTATTAAGATATATTTACTTACGAAGGAAACTTCAATTTTTAAAAATAGATACACTCATTTTTAATTGCAGTATCTGAAGACTGGAGTTTGCAAAAACGGACTTGGATTGAAAACACCCTTTTGAGACGCGAGGATGCCAGAAAAGTTGCACAGAACTTGACCTGAGTCATCTCTTAGGATCCCTTAGGGAGCTGGGCACCCAGAATCCTGCCCCATCTTCCTGCAACCTCTGCTTCCAGCCTGGACAGAGGCGACGTCAAGCCAGGGCAGAGTTTAGAGTCTAAAACTGAGTTCAAACAAGAGTGCAAACGCACCGCTCTAAACATGCACGGTGCAATTGATCTTACATTCTAACTGGCCGGAGGAACGCGGTTTGGGAACAACCCCACCCTAGCCAAAAAACCTTCCACACAAGACACAAGTAGCGGCAAAAGGCCGGAAGAGCCGGCTCGGGAGGGGGCTCGGCTCGGCTCGGCAGGCTTGGGTCCGAGCCGGTTCGGTTCCGCTCTCCCTCTGGGGCCCTGCGGCCCCGGGGGCTCGCCTTTGCGGCTCGTCTCGCCCCGCCCCGCCCTGCCCCGTCCCGTCCGTTCCGGGAGGCTGCTCCACAAATGTTACCTCAAAACACACGCCTGAGCTGCAGCCAGCCCAGGTCCTGGCCTCGGGAAGCAGCGCAGGACTCTGCTTGCCGAGCACACTCAGCCCGCTTCTCAGGTGGGAGCCCTCGAGCGCCGCCCAAAGCTGGGCTGTGATGGACAGAATGGGCCCGTGGCTCAGGCCCCGCCCCCACCCCGCCCACGTCCCGCCCTCCCGGAGGCTCAGAGTCTGTAAGCCCCGCCCCCGCGAAGCCTCGCCCCACCCCCAGCGGCTGTGCTATGCCTTGTGCCCGCCCACACCCCGCCCCTCAATAATGCCACGCCCTCCGGAAGTGCCTGCCCCTCAGCGATGCCCCGCCCCTGTCAATCCCGCCCCGCCCCCAGCCACTGCGCTTAAATTCAGAATTCGTCTAGAGGCCGACCCTGACGCCCGCCCACGCCCCGCCCCTTAGGGAATGCTCCGCCCATTGGTGGAAGCCCGGGTCAGCTCCGACCCTAGGCAGCCCCGCCCCGTCTCCGCTGCTCTGTGGGAGCCCAGGGCCTCACCTAGCACCTGCAGGTTCCCACGCCTCTAGAAGTTCTTTGGTGTCCCCATGGGCAACGTGAGAGTACTCCATAACTGGCAATCTGGATGCAGTTCCTGTTTCCGGTTTTAACTTGAGAATCACCCCAAGGCTACCATAAGGCAGATACTTGAGGGACCTTGGTAAGAAGCTGCAGTGATAGCCCCTTGGGTCCGGAAGCTGCAGGCCAGGATTGCAGAAGGTCACCTATGAGCGCCCAGCCTGCCGGCATGCAAACAGTGCACAGTGAGCTAAGGATTTTAAAGTTTATTTTTTAAAAAATTCTTTCAAAATGGGAGCTCAAGCCATGCACAGCGTTCTGGAGCTTTCCCTTTTGCTTATTACATCAAGACACAGTTCTGCACCAACATGTAGTCCCGCCCACACTCGCTTTGTAATGACCAGCCTTATTGCCCTGTAACCGGCAACCACAAACTGCACATACCCCAGGATTTGCTGCCTCTGAGACCAGCATGGCGGACGAGATTAGGAGCACACCATGGATCTGTGTCTCCCCCAGATTTCCCCAAGTCCCTCTGTAATCCCCACCATCATCCTCCCTCACTGTGTTCTAACACTTTAGATTAACTTGCGGTTCATATTCTAAACTGAAGTCTGGGGCGTCCAGCAGCTGGCTCTTTTCCCTCGGGAACTCCATTGACACAGACCTTTCCACGTTTGCCTACCAAGTGACCTGCACAGGCCCCTCCCCTGCGCCCCCCGACCTGTTTTTGCCCTTCTCTGACCTTCTTTGATCTCTTTTAGATCGTCTGGTCACCTCATGAACTAGACTCATCTGCCAGTCTAGAGCTCAAGCCCACCAAAGCCTCTGCTTCATAAATTCACTTCCAGCCATGGCGTTCAGCAAAGCCACTTCCAAGCTCTTGTACCCCAAGGCAAGGCTTTTCAACTTGGATCTATCTTGAACCTTCTTAGACTTCCAACTTGGGATCCCGACTCTGACCCCCTGTGGCTCAGCCCTAGTTACACATCTCACTATCCATAGCAAGAGCCTTGCAATTCCTGCCACGATAATAGTAATATTAGTAGTAGTAATAATATAATAAATCAAGTAAATCATGGAAAACCCCACCAGCCTGGAGGCCTCTGCTCAGCTCACAGACGGTTCAAACAGACACGCTTCTCTGCTGCTCACTGTGGTTCAGCTGGTCAGCGCCTGGATTTAAGAGCCGTGTACTGTTTCCACACAGCTTGGAGGGGCCTCTGAGAATACGCCAAGATTCTGCTCTCCACGTATGTGATCTTCCCTTTCCCTCCAAGGTCTCATGAGCCTCTTCCTCCCTCCTGGAGGGGCTGTTTCGGTTTCAAGAAAATCTCTGTACACTATCTCCTATCCAGTGTTTCCTATTTCATCTCTTTATGACATCTCAGAGACCACGCCTCTTGCATTCCCATTTTAAAAGCCTTTTATTGCCGTCCTTGAATGAATATTCCATTCCTCCATCTTGTCTTCGAGCCCTGGTATTTTGTTCTCCCCATGATCTGCTCCACTGGCTTTCCACGGGGCTTCTCATTTCACTCGCTGGGGTTTTCAGTCCCAGCACTGATTCCTTTTCCCCCAGATGCTTGTCTTTGCTGGGTTCCATTCATATCCTACATTGACTTCCTTATTGCATTCAGCTGTTTGTGGCCTTTGGGGTTTCATTCAGGAGTTTGCCTATGCCTTCTTTCATTTCTATGAATGGATTTATCATCGTGCTTTTTTTTGAATTCTTTGTCTGGAATTTCATCTAGGTCAGTCTTATGGAGGAACTTTGCTTTAGGATGGGCAGAATTTGGAGGAGACGTGTCTTATTTTGTTGTTGTTGTTTTCCTTCTGTTTTTACATTGGGACCTGCATGTCAGGAGTTAGGTAGTTGATTTAATATTATTATTATTATTTAGATAATGTTTGTTCTTTTAGCTATGTTTAGGAGGGACTAGGTTGTAGTGGGGTTGGAGTGTTGTTTCCCTCTGTTAGGCTGGTGTTTAGGGAACCAGGCTCTATTCCCAGCTCTCCCCTGCTGTCGAAGAAAAAGTTTCCACTACTTATAGCCTACCCACTTCTTGGTACTTTGTTGTAGCCTAAGACAGCAATTCACCATCCAGGATGAGACCCACTATGAAAAGAAAAAGAGTAATAGGCAACTATACAACTCACCCCTGTGCAGAGCTGAGGAAGCCCTAAGTGAAAGTAAAGATTAAATTAACGAGTCCTGAGTAAATGTGTACGGTTGACATGCTCACAGCTGTGCCAAGAACCCAATGCCTCAGACCCAATGGGAACTGACAAAACCTTTTCCCTGGGGTGAGGGTTGGAGGGACCACAAAATCTTCCTTTGGCCCCAGTGCGAATTTGGGCAGTGTGTGCAGGTATGCGTGTCTGTGAACAACTGTCCAGTATGTGAAAAAACTAGCACCCGCAGCTTCCTCCTTCCAGGTTTCTACAGCCTGAGGCTGCCTACCCTTAGAGGCCCCCTTCTGAGCTAACTCCTCCCTGATGCTGGGGTTCCAGGCTGCTGTTTGGAGTTGGTGACGCCCCAGCAGAGTGCGCCTGTGGCCAGTGTGAGCCCAGCTTTTCTGCACGTGTCTGTTCTTTCTTCATTACCTCATCACCCCAACCAGGTCTCCAGAATCGAGATATGCAGGCCACAGCACACCCTTAAGTGGTGATCAAGGGAACAGAGTGTCTGGCAGTACTATGAGAACTCGCACATTAGTTATTGTGGGTGTAAATGGACAACAAAATGAAGGAAGAAAAAACGCACGCACACTCAGATTCGTGGTTAGGGGTGGACGGAGAGCAAGCAGAAGAAGGAAATCTCATGGCGTGGGCTGTAGGAGAAAACGCACATTAGGGATGTGAAGAACAATTTAGACTAAAGATGGGGTAAAGACGCATTGTCAGAGGGGCACTCCCCTTGGAAGGAAGCTAAGGCACAGGGACCCCGAAATTCAGGCCAGTTGAGGTCTTCAGGCAAGGGAAACAAAAGAAAGACTAACGAAGAGACAGGGACAAGAACAAAGGCCAAGCTGGCCTTGGGGGTCCGGACGTGTCTTCAAAAGTAGTCATGCATGGTAATAGGACTTGTATGAGAATTTATCTACCTTTATGAGGCAGGTGCCCAAATCGCCTCATCTCCTCTGCCCCATAAATTCCAGAGACCGTGTCAAAAAGCCCAGAGGAGCTGGAGACTCACACCCTGATTCTGGTCCTTCCTGCTGTACCACAGACAAGCTGCTGCTTCTCTCTCTCTGCACACCACTTCAGAAACAGTGCAGTGTTTACACAGAGCAGTGGGTTAATTAGGACAATGGGTTCACAGCAAGGGCTTAGATAGTGACTGGCACACAGTGAATGCACATGTCTCCCTCCCCGATTCAGTTGTTGACTTCTGAACCTTAAATTGGTTTCCTGGATGTGGCGTTTTGAGGAGCCAATTAGATACTGAGGGCAGGGTTCTCATGATTGACATTGGTGTCCTTAAAAAAAAAAAAAGACTACACAGTGCTAGCAAGGGCCTACCAGTGAAGATGTAGACAGTAAAACTGATAAAGTCGCAGACAGCCCACAATGAATCTACAGGCATTTAATGTTAAACTCTACTGCTTCCGTATTGTGAGAAATACATTCCCATTGTTTGTAAGCTACCGAGTTTACAGTATTTTGTTATAGCAAGCTCAACAGACCAGCACAGCAAGTCATTTAAAACGTGCAGAATGGTAGTCACGTTCTTTCTGGTGCTTTTATCCCAGTGCCACGAATTTACCACACAGAAGAACTGACATTGCCCTTGCCTGCTTAGCAACAGCTCCTGGGTCATACACATGAAAATGCTAGGCATCTTCAAAACTTTGGTCCCATCTAACTTCCTACTTTTTTCCTTCCCAACTTCCAACAGGTTGGACATATCAAGGGCTAGAAGATCACAACCCAGGAGCTGAGGCCAAAGGCCAGACCTGTCTTGGAGTAGAGGTAATTGTTCCACTCCTAGGTTAAGTCATAATTGACTCGACAATCACTTCAAACTCTACAGTGATAGTGTTCATACGTCCTTTTGGAAAGAAAAATGCTCTTGAAATACGCCAGGAAGATTTTCTGATATAGGGTTGTTATTTGGGGCTGCATAATCCTGGGCTCATTTCTCAACTGCCTATTCCTAGGGAAAATTCAGGGTGGTGTTTACACTTTCCCTCTTACATCCGTCAGACTCTACTGGGAGGTCAGCAGGGGAGGGTGGATCCCAGAGCAGATAGAGGGAGGAGTGGAAGGTAATATGAACAAACTATATTGCATGAAATTCTCAGAGAATTAATAAAAATATTTTAAAAAGGTTCTCTAAGATGTCCCAGTGGGCAAACATGAGCAAAGTACAATGATACATGCATACAACACTGTCATCGTTAAGCTCATTGTTTTCCAAAGTGCAATGATACATGCATACAACACTGTCATCGTTAAGCTCATTGTTTTCCAAAGTGCAATGATACATGCATACAACACTGTCATCGTTAAGCTCATTGTTTTCCACACTAACTTAAAGATTAATAAATATAAAACTTTATCTTTATTATTATCCCATTTGGACCTCTAATTAATTAATTAATTATTCTTTGGATATCTATTTTTCAATATTTTTTTCATTTAAAAAGATGTGTAATCTGTTTTCTCAATAAATTTCCAAAGAAATAAATAGCTCCCTAAATAAATTACTTCTAAATATTACTTGCCTGTGTAAAAAATACATACAACTTTCACTTCATAATCTGTTAGATTAACTCTTCCTTGAAGGAAATGAGAAAAGGAAGTATTTAATTTTACTCAAAAGTTTGGGCTATTCATTTTAATAACCATGACTCTCACACTCTGTCTCTGAATGCAGAAGAAATCTTCAGTGCTTGTCCGTCCTCACAGCACGAAGCTCCCACAAGCAGGGAATTATGAAATAAGTGTTTCTAAATGGGTCAGGCTGAGTCACCACTGCCAACACTGATTCAAAGCCATCACTCTGCTCTGGAGGGTGAATAAAGCCAGAGCATTGCATGGAGCCCACGATTTCATTAACGCCAACTTCTGACACATTGTAGCTTTGTCTTACCCAGTGAGTCAGAGAAGACAAGCAGCCACATGCTCCCTGGGTAGCACAGCCAGGTGCTCACAACAGAGATGGGCTGGACGGTCTGAGTCATCTCTGGTCCTTCACTCAATTCTCCAAGTCTCCCAGCTAGTGCTGTTAATGAAAATTATTACAAAAGTAAAGTCCAAACAGAGCACAGACTATCTATGTATTTTTTTTAATGTATGGGTTCTCTGTCTGCATGTACACCTGCAGGTCAGAGGAGGGCATCAGATCTCATTATAGATGGTTGTGGGACACTGTGCAGGTGCTGGGAATTGAACTCAGGACCTCTGAAAGAGCAAGCAGTGCTCTTAACCAGCAAGCCATCTCTCTGACCCCCAAGCACAGAGTGTCTAGTGTTCATGGATCCTTACATGGAGTGCCTGGATGGAGAGAGCAACACCTATAGACAGTGATGGTTTCCACCAGAACCTTGCAGAACGGAGTGAGGCATTTATGTACCGATTTTTTCTTTTGTTTTGTCAAATAATTTTTATTGATTCTTTGAGAAATTCATACAGTGCATTTGAGCATACCTAACCCTGTCCCTTAGTCCTCCCAGATCTACCCCCAACCCCTAGCCCACCCAACTTCCTGTTCTCTCATCTCTTTTCCCCTCCCTTTAAATGCAGCAAGTCCAGTTTGTGTTGGCCAATGACTTTTGCGCTTGGGGACCGCTGTGTGTTCAGTATACCAGAAGGAGATCATATCATGAAAGAGAACTGACTCGTCTCCCAGCAGCCGTGGAGTGTTAATAGTTCTTCAGCTGGGGTGGGACTTTGTATCCACTCTCTCCTCCATTTAAGTGAAACTGCTTGCTGGACCACACGCGGATCTGGAGTGGCGTGGCTCTGAGGCCAGCTCAGGATACAGCCAAGCCTTTAGGATGGCAAAAAAATCCTGTGCTTGGAGAAGAGGTTTTCCCCCTAAAGGAGAGAATTGAAACAAGCTCCCCTCACTCCCACAATGAACATCTCATCTCATAAATGCACTTGGGCTTGAACCATAGCAAATGTGTATTAATACGGCTACGTCACTTCCTGCCTGTCTGTACAGACCTCTATGGTTAGCTAGTGGCACGCTCCATTCTCTGACCCCCACACAGACTTTATTTATGCAAGAAAGATATCACCACACTCAAATCCTTGCTGGGTCTTTACCTTTCTGTCTAACATCAGAGGAGCTTCTCCTCAGGGAATATTTCCTCATTCATTTTTCTATAGCAACATCTAGCACATCTTCTTGCTTTTAGGGACCTTTTCAAAAATTTAAAAGGAAGTTTTATAACACCATCCATTGCTGAATGAAGTGTGTTCCATGAAAAGCGAATTGCTATTGAGTCATATCCTGAAGTCTATTGTCAGTTTTAGTAGGTAATATCCAGGTGCTTCAGAAGAGGACCCAGCCAAGACTATGACCTTCCTGATGTTTCTCTTTTGGGCAGAGCTTTTAAGTTGGCAGACACACGTGAGCACACGTAAGCACGTGCTGTGAACATAGGTGCATGCTCCCTTTTAATAATTAGTGACTATGGTAGGCGAATACCTCACTGATGCCCAGACACAACACTACAGTCGTGTGTCTTTGAATGACATAGCTAGAAACTTAATAAATTAAACATAGCATTGCTTATCCAAGTACCTAGAACCTTTTGTAATTCTCTCCAGGTTAAAGTTAGAGCATCATCCAATCAGATAATTTGGGGGTGTTATTCCATAGAAATATGCTAAGGCCTTCCCACAGAGTCTGCTACTGTTATTCTGCTAACGGCCACAGTGTTACATCAAATCCTTAAGATCTATTGCTACACTCATAGTTTAGTCTCCACCCACATCACAGAAGCATCTTTCTTCAGCAGATGGTGGCTAACACGGTGGGGACTTGGTCTCTGTGGCTCCCAGCATCTGCTGCTCTCCTCTGCATGGGGTACACTGGAAAATAAAGAGGAGTCTGCTCCTGCTTGATGACTAAGTGCTGTGAATACATGTGTTGTCAGTGCCTTGGACACTAAATGGAGAATAACTATGCGAATGCCCTGGACAAAAAAACTCACTTGTCATCTTGGTTTAATTTTGGTAGGTCATGAGCATTTAGAAATTTATCCATTTTAGATTTCCCATTTTAGTGAAGTACAGGTTTTTAAGGTACATCCTCATGATTTTCTGGATTTTATTGGAATCTCTTGTAATGTTTCCATTTTTTGTCTAATTTTATTACCTTGGGAGCTCACACTTTGTTTGGGATAATTTGGCTAATCATTTGCCAGTCTGTTTATCTCTTCAAAGAACCAATATTCAAATCCATTGATTCTATATATTATTTTTCATTTCTATTTCATTAATTTCTACCTTGTTCTTACTTATTTCTTGCCATCTACTACTTTTAGGTTCGGTTGCCTCTGTTTTCTAGAGACTTAAAGTACATTATTAGGTTATTTACTTGGGACCACTTGAACTTTTTGATGTAGGAATTAACTGCTATAAACATTCCTCTTATAACTATCTTTGTGTGTTTTGCAGTTTTTGCTATGCTGTTGTTTCATTTCACTCATTTCAAAGATTTTAAAGTTTCCATCTTGATTATTTCAGTGAGCCAATTATCATTCAATAATGTGTTGTTTAATTTCCATGTGTACTTTCTAGTTCCCCTTTCTGTTCACATCTAGCTTTAGTCCATTTGATCAAATAGAATATATGGTATCATTTCAATATTGTGATATTTGTTGAGGCTTGCTTTGTATTATAAAACATGATTTATTTGGGAAAACATTTCCTGTGTTGTTGAGAAGAATGTGTATCCATTAGTGTTTGGTTGGAATTTTATGTAAACATCCATTAGTTCTAACTGATTTATGATGCCATTTAACTACAGTGTTTCTGTGTTTAATTTTTGCTGGATGACCGGTCTAATGGTAAAAGGGGGATTGAAGACCCACAATTACTGTGTTGGGGTTAATTTATGACTGTAGATCTGGTAGAGTTTGTTTCATGAAATTAGGTGCAATGGGCTTGGCACATACTTGTTCATAACCATAAAATCCTCTTGGTGAATTGTTCCCTTAGAGCCCTTCATCTCTTCTCATTAGTTTTGCTTTGACTCTGTTTCATCAGATATTAATATGGCTACACCTGCTCATTTCTTAGTTCTATTTGCTTGAAATACATTTCTCCATTCTTTTTTCCCCCGAGGTAGTGTCTATCCTTGATGATAAGGTCTGTTTCTTGAAAGCAACAAAAGATGGGTCCTGTTTTATTAATCCAGTCTGATGTTCTATGTCTTTTCATTGAGGGATTTGAGAGCATTAATATTCAGAGTTAATATAAAGATGTATTAATTCTTGGCATCTTGATGATTGTGTTTCCTAGACATCTTTTGATGAACTGCCTTGATTTTGATTTCTTTTCCTGTGGTCTCCTGGGCATGTTTATTCTTCTCTTTAGTCCTAAGTATTCCTTTAAGTACACTCTGAAGGACTGGCTTAGTGATCATGAATTCCTTTAATTGTTTTTATTTCCTCTTTACTCATAAAAGATAGCCTTGCTGGGTATGATATTCTGGACTGGCAGTCAAGATCTTTCCAAGATCATGACTTTAGAAGATTCCACTGTATAACAGGCTGTTAATCTAAGGACCCTGCCTTTCTATGTAACTTGGCCATCCTTACTCTCAGCTTTCGATAGCTTTTCTCTACTTTGTGTTTTTAGTCTTTTAACTATTATAATACAGTTTCTTTCGGGTCCCATCTGCTTGGTGTTCTGTAGACCTCTTTGATCTGCATGGATACAGATTTTAGAAATTTTCTTCTACTTTATTCAATATATTTTCTGTGCCTTTGACTTAGACTGCCTCTCCTCTGTGCCTGTAAGTGGGAAGGGAAGGAGGGCTTTATCTGGTCCCATGGATCCTGGCCATTGTGTGGTTGGTTTGGCTCAAGAGGACTCTAGATGGTTTCTTTTTTTTTTTGAACCGCAGACTCTCTACTTAATTTCAACCAGACTTGCAATAGTTTTTCTCTTTCTTCTGCCCACAGTAGATTCCAGATCTTCTCCAAAAGTTGGTCTCTCACTGCCTTCCTGTATCAGCAAATACCAGTTCCCGTTTTCAGTTTCTAGGGCCTAACTTTGAAATTTTCTGAAACTTTAAAATTTTTTTCTTTATCCCCGCATGTCAGCAAATCCCCCGTCTTCCAAACACGACCATAATCTGAGTTCCATCACCCTGCCCACCACTAGACTGTCCTGAGTCACCACGTTCTCTGACAGCCTTCTGAATGGCCCATCTGCCTCCCCTCTGCTCTCCCACAGCGCCTCAGTACAGGGACCAGAGTATCACTATCACAATATCTGCTCTAGTCATCCAGTGGCTTTCTCTTACTCAGAGTAAAAGCCAAGTCCTTAGCAAGACCTATGACGTCTCCTAAGTCTGCCCTCACACCCTCTCCTTTCTCTCTGGCCTCCTTTCATCCTTCCACTTTCCTCCCTCCACCCGTCCTCTTGGCTGGGCCTCAAACCCTGCAAGCACACTCGTACCCCAGACTTTCTGCAGCTGCTTCCCCTCCCACCCACAATGAGCACTCCTAGGTATCTGTCCTCTCTCTCTGAGGACCTGCCTTTTCTTTCTTCTTAGCACTATCCATGGTATCACTTAGACAGGCGGGATAACCTCAGCCAGGCTGGATACTCAAGCAGTGCTGAACACCTAGTGGGTGCAGAGTGTACAAAGACATAGATGGATAAATTAGTGTCCCCCCCCATTTAAAGCACGCTCCACTAGTGAGAAGACAGGTGGGAAGACAGTCAGATGGATGTAAAGACAGACTGACAATACATGAATGGAAACTGTGGGTTGACGGGCGTTCTCTGTCCTTCCCAATCTCTCTTCCCTAGGAAAAGCAGCACAAGTACTCATAGCCAATCACAGAGAAAAAAAAGCATACAGTCATTATGTAGTCTGCATTTTTCATAAATTAAGTACCAATGCCTTTCATTTGATGATCTTAAAATATGCTACAAGAAAGATCACTGTAATTACATGTAGTTACACATCACTACCGTACACCAAGCAGCATTAGAAGGCTTAATGGATTCAGGACTTCACTTGCTCCTGACACATCTGTATTCATAAAAGGAAAGGCAAGCTGAGCCCAAGCGGCAGTCTGACATTTGCACTGCGTCATCTGAGGCTCTGGGAATCTATTATGGTGGGGCTGATTAGCATAAGAAAAAGTGAAATGACTTGTAGACCGTCAACAGTCTCATGGCATCTTGGGACCAGCCAGTCACCTCAGCTGCCTTCATCTGCTCTGTCTCTCTGAGCGTGTCACAGCTGAACAGATCACTGAAGGGGGGCTTTGAGGAGGAAGTGGGTCTCGCTTCTGGTGGTTAACCAAAAGTACATCTCTGAGGTCAAAGTGTGGCGCGTGTGCTCTGTGTTGACCACACTTGTGTCAAGGAAAGCTCTCTCCATGCGACCAAGTCCTGACGAACTTTCCGAGCGCATGCCCCTCAGCAGTGATCCTCTCCTAAGAGGCCAACCACCTTCCTCCTCCTTCTCCTCACAAGTGTCTCCCAGAAAAGCCTCTGGTAACTGCTTGAGTGCTCATCTCTCCTGAGAGTCCTACACAACTATTTAAATGTATTATGACCTGAAGCAAAACTACTGACAGGCCTACAGCGTGATTTCAGCTTCAACCTCTGCGTCCGGGTATGAGAATATGACTGCCAAAACCGTGGACATGAAATTGAGTGTGATGCCCTAAGAATATTTAGCACGAGAGCTTCTCTATGATAATGAACTGTCTCACTGGTGAGAAGTGTGAAAGAAAGACCTCATGTTCACAGTTGGCTGGAGGACCTTAGAAGTCACTGTGTCTCATCCTGTTACACAAAATGGAAGAAACGGAAGTCCCAGAGAGTCCCCTGCTGATCTGTGAGCCCCTGGGCACCGATTCCAGGTCTTCGAGAGAATGTTACTCTCTAAATGCTCTGAGCCTCAGTGTCACCTTTCTGTGAATCTTCCTCTCCTGACAAGTGGCTCAAGTTACCAGTCAGGACACTCCAAGGGCCTCATAAGCCAAACCACAGAGTGATGGGGGCTTTCAACCTCCAGTTAACTTGTCACTTGCTGTGGTGGTTTGAATAAAAATGTCCTCCACAGGCTCATATATCTGAGCGCTTAATCACCCCAGTGATTAACTCCACTTCAGTGGAGTTAGGGAGTGTGACCTTGTTGGAGACAGTGTGTCACTGGCGGTGGGCTTTGGAGGTTCAAAAGCCCAAGCCAGGCCCAGTGTCTCTCTCTTTTTTCTGCCTTTGGATCCAGATGTAGATGTAGCTACCATGTCTGTCTTACGCTGCCATGCTTCCTGCCGTGAGGACAATGGGCTAAACCTCTGAAATTGTAAGCATGTCCCAATTAAATGCTTTCTTTTTAGAAGAGTTGCTGTGGTCATGGTGTCTCTTCATAGCAACAGGGCACTGACTAAGACACTTGTCTTTACATTGGAATAGCCTTGCATCTACATGACCAAAGCTAAGTAATAGGGACTGATATGGGATGCCCTTCTCTACACTGTGAATATGTGTTGCTTTTATTGGTTGATGAATAAACCTGTTTTGACCTGTGGTCAGGCAGAATATAGCTAGGTGGGAAATCAAAACAGTTACGAAGAGAAAGAAAGCAGAGTCAGGGAGACACCATGTAGTTGCTGAAGGGTTGGGATGCCAGAATATTACTGGTAAGCCATGACTATGTGGTGATACACAGATTATTAAAACTGGGTTAATTTATAAGAGAGAGCTATCCAGTAATAAGCCTGAGCCACAGGCCAAAAACTATATCTAATATTAGCCTCTGAATGATTATTTCATAAGCCCCTGTGTGGACCCATGAGCAGGAGAGAAACTGATCCAGGGGGACCAGTGGGATCGACAAAAACATTCAACTACAAGGGACAATGGAGAATGATAGAGAACCCTGAATAGCAGGTGTTGAGTTTTAGCTCAGGCTTGGTCACAATCTAGCCATTTCACTTCAGACAAGTATTCCATTCCCTTTGGAGACAGAAACTATTGTGTGACTTTACCTGGGGACAAGTGAGCAAATATCTCTTGACCCCACAAATGGTAGAGTGTAGTCCTCCCAAGTCTAACTTAGCAAACCAGTGAGTTTATCAGGGTTACTTACAATAGCCTGGGTGACTCAGAGGCAGGTGCATCCCTAAGAAGCCCACCCAGCCTGGGCAACAGATTGTGAAAGCTGCATCCCTGGAGATTCTGCTCAGCCTATCAGCAGCTCAGGAGGCTGAAGTTGGTCTGAGCCTCTGCCGGGCAGCTTGGTGCTCACTGTTTCTAGGCAGTTGGGTTGATCTGAACTTCTTTTAAGCAACTCAGCTTGTCTGAGATTCATTTAGCCAGTGGGTTGGTCTCTTTCTGGTGCCTTGCCTGGTCTAAGAGTGCCCCTCAGCAGGTCTTACTGATTACATATGCTTGGGGAGGGAGGGACCTAGTGGATTTGGTCAGCTTCAGGGTCTTCCTGAAGCTACTGAGTTGTTTACTTCCTGAGTTTAGCTTAGCAAGCTTCCCGGCAGGATGGAGTATTTCACCTACTACTGTGTCTAAAGGAGATTGCCTCCAAGATGGAAGGTTTTGTCTTGAAGGAAATAACTACACAATAATATTGGAAGGGGTGGAGGAGGGAGAGGGAAATTGGGAGAAGGATTGAAAAAGAAAAATAAGCAAAGTTTCCAGTAAACAGTTTTCCTGCAGTTTAACAGACTTTATAATTTGCTAACTAGTATGTTACAGACTTCAAAGGAAGTCATGAAGCTAGCCCTCCACACTGCTGCTTTTCCTAAACTGAACAGAAGAAACCGAAAGAGAAACCTCAGACCACAGGGACTTGAAGATTAAGAGCAAATGAGGTAACAGAAGATAGTGACACTTGATAGAAGTCCTCATCATCCTAGTTCCATGAACTGCTTCTGACAGGGCGCCAGCATGACCAAAAGCTTCACTTTCTGAGGCTTCAGGCCGAGGGGAACCGTGTGAAAGTGGGTACTTCCTGGGCTTAGTAACACAATGAATACTATTTGAGAAATTTGAATATTTGACGAAGAGGTGGGAAGAGTGTTTAGTATGAGTTGTATCATTTTCTGTGATCAGATTTTTTTTCAGACCACAAACAGGATGCAGATGAATGGTGCCAGAAACAAAGTTGATAACCAAAAGAGTTTGTTTTGCATGCTTCGTCAAATCATGCAACCACTGTAAAACCTACTGTTTTCTAGTTTTAAATTCAGTCATAACAAGCAACACCTCAAACTATTATTTTTCTTTTTAAGATTTATTTATTATGTATACAGTGTTCTGCCTCCATGTATCCCTGCAGGCCAGAAGAGGGAGCTAAATCTCATTATGGAGAGTTGTGAGCCATCATGTGGCTGCTGGGAATTGAACTCAGGACCTCTGGAAGAGCAGCCAGTGCTCTTTAACCTCTGAGCCATCTCTCCAGCCCCCTCACATTATTTCTTTACTGGTATAAACACACACTGAAAGGTATCTTCCCCCATCAGTTTATATGCAGACATTATAAACAAGGAAAGGAAAACATTTCATTACTGTTTATACTATATATATTAAAATAATATTTTTTCATAAAAACATCTAGGTGTAATAAATCTCTACAAAGCAACTCAAACTGGAAAATGCTTGTTCTTATAACTATAGCAACAATCTCCAGGATATATCATTTACTGCTCAACTAATAAGCCTCAATAAACTTGTGAATATTAAATAAAAATAAGATGTTCTTTATGTAAAAAAAATCTTCAAGGGGACTTACTAAAAAGAACTCTAGAGTTTCAAAGCCATTTTCCTCTAAGACTGGTGACATGGTTCAACGGGTATGCATACTTGCCACCAAAGCTAGTGACCTGAGTTTAATTCTGGAGACCCACATGGTAGAACCCTACAGGTTGTCTTCTGACATACACATGCCTGTCATGGTGTGTGCATGTGTGCATGCGTGAATGTGCACACACATTCTCACACACACACACACACAAATAAATAAATAAATAAATTTGAATAGTTTCCTATTCCAAGCACGTAAGAGTGTAACTACCCCTTAACTTCCATAATATTGGGAAAGTGAGCCACGACAGTTGATGAGAGCCAACCCTGGTGTTAGCATCAATCTGCTATGTTGTTTAAGTTTGAGGACACGAGTACACAGTTCACTGCCCAGCAAATTGCTTTTCATTTCCTGGCATTTATCCTTCTGTTTATGTGTCTCTAACTGCACGTCATAGCATCTCCGAGAAATTCTAAAGGCTTGGCTTTGCTGGTTAGCAACCCGCAGTCTTGTTAAGAGATGTGCACAATAGCTCCATATGCAGGTGTAACCACGGATTCTTCAATCCCAGCATCCATTCAGCCGTGTGTGCCACTCAGTGCCCAATGCTCTGAAAACAAGAGTGGGCCAGGCTGTTTCCTGACTTAGGAGTTTTTGCTTCTGCGGAAGAAAAAGAGGAAGAAAACAAAATATAAACAGATGAATAAATGGGAAAGTGATTTTAGAGGCTGATAACTGTTACTAAGGAAACAAAACAGGTAATGTGATAGAGGGTACCAGATGAGAGTTACATTAGCGGTGCCATTTAGGTCTGTCCTTACTGAGGACATGCCATCTCAGCTAGACCTGAGTGACAGGCAGGAGCCAGACTGCTTATTCCTGTCCCACATAACAGAACAGCAAGAGCAAAAAGAGGGAACTGGCATCATGTTGGGGGGGGCGGTTGTGAGGAAGATGATGAGGCTGGAGGAGGAAGCAGGGGCCCCATCAGGTAGGGCATCACAGGCCATGGTGGGACTCTGCAGACTGGCCTCCGAGCTGAGGGTCTTCCCCAGAATAAGGAGACCTGGTCCACACAGGTGTCCCTGTAGGGAGTGGGCGCTGGCTGTGCTCTCGTCGGTTCAATCCCAGGCAGGGGTATCAGGCATAGCAGGTAAGAAGGGGCCAAGATCTAGGACTTGCCTGCTCCACGAGCCCTATGTCCCTCATGGGGATGGCTGTCTATAGAAAGAAGGGGTTTTGTTGTTCTCTGAGGGTCTCACGTGGCCCAAACTGGCTTCAGACTCTTGGTATGGCTGAGGATGGCCTTTGAACTCCTGATCCTCCCGCTCCCGCCTGCAGAGTGCTGGGATCACAGGCATGTGCCCCCATCCCCTGTTTCATGAGTTTGAACCTAGAACGTCATGCATCCCAGGCCAGCACTCTGCCAACCGAGTCACACCCCCAGCTCCGGAGATCTCTCTTTTCATAGCACGCGACACACCACGTGGAAGCAGCCTCCGGAGTGAAAGCGAGGGAGCGTGTTGCAGCGATGATTACAAGAACAGCAGTCATTGTAGAAGGACAGAGAAGCAGAAGAGTCTGCCTGTGTCAGGTTAGAGATTGCTAGTGGATGAAATGTTAGTGCCCAGAGGAAAGGAGGAATCCGAGTGAGCGTTATGTTTGCAGGAGCGATGACGGCGGCAGGGACACTGGGATTTTTGGGGGAAGGGTAAGCTAATTTTAGGCTGCAGTTTAAAAAGAAATGCCTCATGTTACAAGCCAAAGTAGCACTTCGTTTTGGTTGAAGGAATTTACAGCTTCTGTAACCATAATCCAAGAAGCACAAAGCTGCAGCTGCATTCTGGGTCGTCCCATGACTCCTGGGCCACTAGGGAAAGATGCAGGCAGGGGACTGGCATCAGTCTGGGATGCTTCAGTCAGGGAGGGAACAATCTCTCCAATGTCCAGCCTGATCCTCCTCCCTTCCCATGGTGGCGGGAGTCCCCAGAACCCTGGCGGAGGGAGTTAGTCATACGTGTTGGGATCCTCTCCCTGCACATTCTTGGGGTCAGCCTGCCCATATCCCTTGCTGTACCTGGGAGTCAACTTTGATCTGATGGAGACTGGTGAAATCCTTGGGACTCTCGGGCTGATGCAGCCCCATACAAGCTGCACCAGTATACCTTCTGGGTGTCTGTCATACCTCCACCCAGATCCTAGCTCTGTGGACCAAGGTACCTTGACCCTCACACATGATGTCTGCTAACTTTCTACCTAGACATGGTATAGAAACCCTTTGTGACATGGGGGTTTCTGACTCTCATCCCTGTGTAGGGAAATGAACAGAGCTTTTTCTAGCTCCAGCCCCTCTGTTTCTGTCTGCCCACTGAATGTACCCAGGTAAACTGCCACCACCTCTTTCCCAATGCCCAGGTGGATGGCATAGTGACTGGACGGGGGGATATTTGCCTCTCAGGGCCCTCAAAGCAAAACAAGTAAAAAGCTCTCTCCTCATCCTCTCAAGACCACATAGCACATCTCCCCTGACTAGACGGGGCTCAGAGAGAAGAGAGTCACCCAGTGTCCCTCTCTGCCCCATTCTGCCCTTCTTCTTACTGTCCCTTGGCACTGGAAGAGGTAGGCTTCCAGCTGGAATTCCTCCTACTCCATATTCCTTGCCTGGGACATTCAAGCTCACAGCCCAGTCATCAGTCAGGAGGGCAATCCTCCATCTATATATGGAATCTTAACATACAGTGAAGGAATTAAAGAATTCTTTCCAATCCCATTGCTACACCTTAGTGGTTGAGGAATGATCTGATCTTTTTTTTTAAATACTGAAAATAAGCTCTTTTAATATCAAAACATATCATATTTGTGTCACGAGTTTGTAGTTCATGAAGCTGTCAGGGTCTTTGCCATGTGACTGAGTAACACTGGGGACTGGACAAGGACTTCAGGTCATGACAGAGATGAGCAGAAAGGTCAGGACTGGGTCTGGAAAACCATGAAGGAGCCTTAAAGCCCACAGAAATGAGGTTGCACACGAGACTGGCAGCGAATCAACACGTGGTGACCAGGACACAGCAGGTTTCCAGGGGGAGGCACGCTCAGATGAGTCAAGGGTTGCTGGAAGATCCGACTGGTACAAGATCGCAACACATAATGATCCTAACCTGGACAGACGCTCACCCAGGGCCTCAGGTTTTCCTTGAAAGACACTGGGAATGCCTTTTCCAGATCATAAGTCAACTCTCCTAACCAAAGAAGACCCCTGGCAGGAAGAATCCACAAACTCACGCCACCGTTGTAAAGGAAGATGGTGTTTTCCTGAGCAAATGCCATGCTCTTTGAGCCAAACTGAAACCCCGGTAGCTGACTGTGTTAGTGAATCCTGGCCGGCGGAGAGTCCCCGTGGTTACTGAGAAACGTGAAAAGCACTCCAGGGGACCCGCTGTCTGCCACAGTGAGCATCACACACAACCAGGGTGACTCTCTGCTTTGCCTATCTTGTTCTGAAATCAACTTGGGAAATACTACCGTTCTCTCAGGCACACACTGAAGTGCTCGGTTATGGGTGAGGCAGGCCGTGCACTCAGTGTCTCAGGAAAGCTGGGGGTGGTGGGAATATCACCAGAGGTAGATCCCCAGTTTCAACCAGTGAAATAAAATCCTGGGATGTAAAAGATGTCCACATCCTTCTGCCTATCCCGCTCTGAGATCTTGGTACCCACCCCTCCTACCCTGACCTCAGCTCCCAACTGTGACTATGGCCACTATGGATGTCTTATCTAAGAGAACGCATGTATGTGTGTCTTTATTGCAAGGAGGGAGCAGCCTCATATACAGACTTACAGCACAGTGGAGAAACCCCAGGTGTAAGAGCTCATGTTTTCATAATTAGAAGTTGATGCCAGTGGGGCAAGGCCGGGGATGTCAGCCAGGACTAGAAAACAGGATGCACCTGTGGTTATTGGTTGACAAGCAACTCACAGAGACCCCGTGGGAGCTGGGTACCAACAATTCACATCTCCCGTCCCACCTGACCAGTTGGATCCAATTGAGATAGAACCAATGAGACGGTCGCTGGGCTGCAGTCCATCCAAGGGAGTATGGTAAGATGTAGGAATAGAAAATAAGGCCAAAGGTTTGTCTTTGGGGCCAACTCCAGAGGGAGTTGGTAGATCTGAAGAGAGACAAGGAAATGGATTCTATTCTAACCCCAACACACTGTCCTGATACAGAGTCTTTGGGATGGAGAGTGCAACTCAGTCAAGTAACTCATGGGAACATGCGGTAGCTTCTTAGGGTGTTGGATGGCCAGACACTGAAAAGCTGTTTGCCCTCCCTATCTACGCCTCTGGTATCTTATCAGGTGATGACAATACCTCCCCCTAGACCTGATGTGGGGTTTATGATGAGATAGTGTATGGACGACATTTAAGTCAGGAGCTAGCTTATAGGGAAGGTTAAAAGAATTACTAATGAACAACAGCCTGGATTTTTTAATTTTAAATTTTAGGGACTGGCGAGCTGGCTTAGCAATCCAGAGCTCTTGCTGTTCTTCCAAAGGACACCACCTCAGTTCTCAATGCCCAAGTAGCACCAGCTCTGAGACATGTCTTTAATGCCAGCACGCAGGGGGGCAGAGGCAGGTGGATCCCTGTGAATCTGAGGCCAGCCTGGTCTACACGGTGAGTTCAGGCCAGCCAGGGCTACATAGTAAGATCTTGTCTCAAAGATAAACTAACTAACTGATTAATAATTAGAGCTTAAAATTTTAAAGGAATTTGAAATTTTAAAGTTTTTGCTTACTTGTGGGGCAGCTAAGGGCACATGCCATAGCAGGTTTGTGGGAGCAGGAAGGCAGCTTGCAGAGGTTAGTTCTCCTCTCCCACCATGTGAGGCCCAGGGACCCAACTCAGGTCATCAGGTTGATGGCATGTGCCTCTCCTAACTAAGCCATCTCACCAGCCCGGAAACTTGTCACTTGAAGTTCTCTATATATCTCAAACTTATGGAAAAAAACCATGATTTCAAGTTCATCATATTCAACATCAGGTTCACAGTGCAAGACTAAGCGGCTGCACCAAGCCGCGTGTTCACACATGTTCTTTCCTAGCAGCCCAGACCATGCCAGAAGGAACGCATGATCCTGCTAGACACTGTGATGGACTCTCACTCTTCACCCTAGTGGGCAGACCCTGAGATGCCCCTGTGAGCCCATCTTGTGGTTTGCCACACACTAGTGTAGTCCTCTCCCCTGGGGTCTGGGACAGACTCGGTGGCAGGATGCCTTTTCCGTGATGGATTGTAGGCGGCGGTGACTTTTGCTGGCTCATCCTGGCACGCTGTGATAAAGCCAGTCCCACGGCAGGAACCGAGAGGAGCCTCCAGCCGGCGGCCAGGGAAGACTCAGAGTCCTCTGTCCAACAATCCACGGGGACCAGATCCACATACTCTGGGAAGCAGGTCCTGCTTTCATGGGGCCTTCAGATGGGACCACACCCCCTTTGGTGACACCTTGATGCAGCCTGGTGAGAGGCAGAAGCACAGCTACAGCTGAGCGGCGGCTGATTTCTGAGAAAGAAACAATGTGACAGTAGGCAAGTGTTGTTTTGAACTTCCAGTTTTGAAGTATTTGTTACATGGCCGCAGATAACTAACAGAGCAACCTTGTGACAATCTCACCTGCGAAGGGCGGGGTAAGAGCCAAACCTGACCCATCTTCACATCCCAGGTCCTGACAACACTATCAGGCCATGAGGAAGTGAGGAGCAGAAACAAAATCCACTGTTTTTTAATCTTGCACCTCGGGTAGCCAAAGAAGATGCTGGAGGCTGAGCGGAGTGGAACCATCAACCTTGCTTATAAGCTGAGTCCTTACGGCATCAAAGGACAGAGCCAGTCCTCGGGGAAGAGAAGGATTCCGTGAGATCAGCAACGACTGAGACGCTACCCAGTGAGGGCTGCTGCCATCAAATGGCCTCCAGCTTCTACAGGAGCAGGTGACATTTCACACACATAGCTCGCAGATCTTGCACCCCCCACCCATGTCTCTAAGCTGCTAAGGTACACCTGGGGTCCCCCGAGACTGAAGACTTGGGTTCAGTCCCAGAGCCCCCAGGGTGGAAGTAGAGAATCGACTCACAGAAGTTTCGTCTCTGAGTTTTACGTTCCAGTGCGTGCACAGCCCTCCTCAAATAAATGGGTGGAAATTTAAAGCACACATGTAAATTATTTTCTCTCCTGTTAAGGATGGAGAGAAATTATATTGGTCTACACAATCCCAGCTGGGGATTATCTCAGCCACTAATACTGATTTTATTATCTTTCTGTGCAAAAACCCATTTGCATTAGCGGAGCAGAACATTACCAGAGGAATAAAATGCTCAGCCGCTTTAACGGCTCATTCAGTGCAATGACTCTGACTGCAAAGGCTCTTCCTAAAGAGCAGTCCCTGGGCATTTCCTATGCTAATTATAATTCTTACTGTTACATTGCATCAATAAGGGGAGGGTAGGCTGTTAGAGAAAGGAAGCCATGTTCAAACAGTCACCGAAGACAAGTCTCAGTGGGGCACTAACAGCAGTGAGCATACCTGGTGCCATCTTGGTGTCTAATGCCATTTCCCTGTAAACAAAGCTAGAATTCTCTAGATACATGGAAGCTCTAGGACTGTGGCAGAAAACAGATCAAGTGAGCCTGGAGTATCATGGAAAAAGAAAGAGAGAAGGAGGAGGAGAGGAAAAGAGACAGGTCCCACAAGCTCCCAGATAATGAAATTACAAAAGCTTAGCCTTAGCTTAGGCTTGTTTCCAACTCGCTCTTAAACTAACTGGTTTATATTAATCTACGTTCTATCACATCATGCTGCTACCTCTCCTCAGTACCTCACATCCGACCTCCTCCGTGTCTAGCTGGCGAATCCCCTGCCTCAGATTCTTCCCTGAGTTCCTATCTCGGCCAGGAAGTGCCACCCATTCTCTCCTGCCTAGCTATTGGCTGTTCAGCTCTTTATTAAACAGATCAGAAGGTGCCTTAGGAGGAAAGGCTTTCTTCCAAAGAGCATCTTACGGGGAGAGGAGGGAAGAGAGATTCATCTCACATCAGAGAAGCAGCAGGACCACCTCAGCTGAGCAACCATATCGGGAGTGAAAAATGTTGACAAAACGTACCTTTGACATCAGAGAACTAAAAGGTTTCTTTAAAAGAAAATCCAAACCTTAAGATTAAATGTGCGAACCCTATCTGTTAGGAATGGCCAAGGACAGCCATAACTAAACACTTCAACAGTAGCTTCACCAAAGGAGCGATGAAACTGAAGACAGAGACTCTGAAAGTTAGACCGAGGGGCTGAGATTGCTCAGTGGTTAAGAGCACCTGCTGCTCTTCTGGAGGCCTAGAGTTTGACTCCCACCACCCATGTCTGTCAGCTCACAGCTATAACACCAGTTCCAGAGGGCCTAACACCCTCTTCCGGCCTCCAAGGAGACGTGCACACACTTGTCACACACATCTACACAGGTACATCTCAAAATAAAAGGAGTGTGACTGAACTATGGGATGAGTCTCACAAGATGCTGCTCTGTGAGCAGCTGTGCGACCTTGTGCTAAGCACTGGGCCTTTCGAGCTCTCATTTCCTCATCTTCAGACAAACACGTCAATCACTTCCATAGTGGTGAGTGTGTCCCTCACTGTTGAAGGCGCTTCACATATGCAAATTCACTGGTCCACTCTCTATGACAGGGCTCAACGGGGATACCCTGTGGTACAGATTTTACTATCTTTCCCTTACATGCATAAAGTCACACATACTGCGAGTGGCAGAGGTTCTCTGGCTCAGGTCTGTACCCATCATCACCATGATTTAAGACCTTATGATGCTTCTCAGGATGCTATGGGGACTCAGTACAGCAACATGTTTTAAATGTGTGGCTCTACTGCTAAAAGATCCACAACTGTATATATATTTGTGTGGAAAATAAAACAAGTGTGCAACCCAACAGAGCTAGAAAAGAAATGGTAAAAACAAATCTAAACCAAATAGAGAGCAAACAAAGGAAACACACACCATGTCAAATTGTAGTGGTATTTTGTTTGTGATCTAACAAATAAAGCTTGCCTGAAGATCAAATGCAGAGCTAAGCCACTAGTTAACAATATACCTAGTTAATAGCTAAGCCACTAGTTAGACACAAACACACACACACACACACACACACACACACACACACACACACCAAGCCACTAGTTAGCCATAGAGGACAGGCAGTGGTGGCCACCCCTTTAATCCCAGCACTCAGGAGACAGAGGCAGATGGATCTCTGTGAGTTCAAGGCCAGCCTGGGCTACATGAGAGTGAATCAGTCTAAAAGAGAAACAGCTCACACCTTTGATTCCAGCACTTGGGATGACACACCTTTAATCCCAGCACTAGAGAGGAATATAAGGCAGGAGCTCAGGGTGGTCTCAGGGTAGTTGAGGTTTGGTGGAGAGCATTACTGAAGTACTCTAAGGACAAAATCACCACCCCCTTTGGTCTGAGCCTTGGTAGAGCTAAGAACTCTCTAGTGGCCGACTGCTTTGCTTTTCTGATCTTCACTTGAACCCCAAAATCTGTCTGTGGGTTTTTACTACTCATGACACACCAAATTAGTGTGGTGATTTGGATGAGCGTGGGCCCCGCGGTCTCATATGCTTGCATACTAGGCCCCAGTTTGTGGAACTGTTTGGGAAGGGCTAGGGGGTGTGGCTTTGTTGGAGGAGGTGTGTCATGGGGGTTTGTGGTTTTAAGAGACTCATCACTCCCGGTGTCTCTCATGCCTGTTTCTCAAGTTGTGAGCTCTGAGCTACTCCAGCACTGTGCCTACCTGTCTGCTGCCATGCTCCCCAGCATAGTGCTCACAGATTGTAACCCTCTGAAATCGTAAGCCCTAAATAAACTGTCTTTTAGAAGTTGCCTTGCTCACGGTGTCTTCTCACAACGATGGAAAAGTAACTAAAAAAAAACTAAGACAAAAGTTGGTGCTAGGTAGGCCACTGCTAAAACAAGCTGACTTTTCTTTTTTGGGGGGGAAGGGCAGGGAGAATGTGGAAGCCTTTGGTTCTTTGGGTTAGAAAGGCAGTTAAATGCTGGGAGAAGAGCTTAGTGGGCCACCCTAGTAGGATCTGAGAACAATGTGGACTGTGGAGGTCCAGGCCAAGAGGTTTCAGAGGGAAAGACTCTACAGTGAGGCTAGATAGAGATCATATTTGGGATATTTTGGCAAAGAATGTGGCTGCTTTTTGGCCTTGTCCTAAATATTTGACTGAGGCTTGTGGTGTTATCTTGCTTGTGCAAATAAAGTTTGTCTGAAGATCAGAGGATGGAGCTCACCACTAGCTAACCATAGATATCAGGAAGTCTGTACAGACAGACGGGAAGTGAGATGGCTGGGTGGAGAGAGGATATATGTGGGAAGAAACAGGAACTGGCTCTTTTCTGCTGGGAAGCTAATGAGGTAAAGCAACTGTGGCTTGCTCCTCCTCCTCCTCTCTGAGCCTCTATATCTGACTCCAGGTTTTTATTACTTAGACCAATTAAGAGCTCCATTTACAAAGGCTAAATTGAAAAAGTATTGGATTAATTTCCTCAGCAGGGGAAAATTCAAAACAGACTAATCTTGACTCTCCCTCGCCGTTATTAGTAATTACTCTTACACAGTTTCTATAGTGAAAATTAAGAAGGTATTTTTAAAAGTTGGGAAATTAAAAAGAACTTGAATTTCTGTAAGGAACAAAATATAAATGTTAACAACATGTTATTAAAGGAAAAATTGGACATAATATATGATTTGTTAATTTTGATTTTCAACAAATCCCAGGCCAGGTCATGTTCTAGGAAAATTAATATTTAAAAATTAAGAAGGGTGGGCTGGAGAGATGGCTCAAAGGTTAAGAGCACTGCAGGTTCTTCCAGAGGTTCTGAGTTCAATTCCCAGCAACCACATGATGGCTCACAACCATCTATAATGAGATCTGATGCCTTCTCCTGGTGTGCAAGCATGTACGCAGATAAAAAACTGTATACATAATAAAATAAAACATTTAAAAAATTAAGAATGGTGCTGATGGGCAGAAGATAATATGCTAGTAAGTTTCTACTGCGGTGGGTTGCATTTGGTTCTAACTACTCACTTCTCTCCATACCCATGCTCTTGCCTGGGTCATCTTCCAGAGTTCTGAGCAGTGGGCCAAGCGGTCTCCCTTAGTCATTGATCAGTCATATGACTTGTTTTGGCTCTGCGCCACTGACAGATGTGATTAGAGCAGAAGTGTGACATGACTCTCAGCCTTGAGCTCAATATACTTCCCCTATTGCCGTGGGAAGAACATATCTGGGCTACCCAACCAATTTCCAGCATGTGAGCAGCAAGTATGGAATTCAAGTCAACATAAGCTCAAGGGTCCTGGGAAACCCAGATGAGCCCTGTTGGGGTGTGCAAAGTTCATGAATATCATCAGAAGCTGGAGAGGCATTGAGCTTGTCTGTTACACAGCAGAAGCTGACGGCTGTATCTGAGCCTCAGTAATAACCCACTGGAAGACACACACCGTAAGGAAGACCTGTGACCTCTAAAGGATCTCTTCTATTCTTGCATCTCTTGTCCCAGCTATTCTCCAAGCAACAGCCAGAAGAGTGATGGGAGGACTTCCTCCTATATACATGTTTCTCTTATTGGGCGATGAATAAAACAGATTGGTCAGTAACCAGGCAGGAAGTATAGGCGGGCTACCAGATGAGGAGAATTATGGGAAGAGAAGAGCGAGGCTGGGAGAGAGATACCATGTAGCTGCTGAAGGAGTAACATGTTGGAGGAGCCTTCTCTGGTAAGATAGGGCCATGCAGAAATGCATAGATTAATAGTTATGGGTTAATAATTACGAGAGAGCTAGCCAGTAAGGCGCCTGAGCCATCAACCAAGCAGTTTATAATTAACATAAGCCTCTGTGTATTTATTTGGGACTAAGGGCTGCGGGATAAGGCAGACGGAAACTCCATCCACAGACCAGTTCATGTCATTCCAAAGGCCTAGCTCCCACCGTCCCCAGAGTCCAGCCTGGAGTCCACCTTCACTGCCTACAGGGCTTTCTGAGGTTCGCCTTTTTGCCTCGGACCAAAGCTCTCCCCAACCCTTTGCACCAAACCTATAGAAACACGAGTGACCTCGCTGCCTGCCCCTCTTACAAGGTAGGCACACTGGAGCCACGAGGCCTTTGTGCTAACCATCTTTTTTCTCCCTGCCGGAAACGCGCTTCCACAGGCTGTCGTCTGTGTGACTCACTGGCTTGCTTTCTTTGGACCTCTGCCCCGGTCCCTGTCAGCTTCAGCAGAGAAGCTTTCACTGGCTACACAATAGGCCACAGCTCCGCGCTTCCCCACATCCCCCACCTCCTCGCCGGCCTTTGTCTTTCTGGCCACTTGACATTGTACCAGTGTTTTTATTTGTTTCTCACCGTCTTCTCCGCACTTCCTGAAGCACAGGCTGTGCGCACCAGGGGTTTGACTCTCGTTGGCTTCCTTGTCTCAAGAGTCCAGAACAATGATCAGGATGTCAGCTGTCAGTAAATACTGTTGAATTAATAGGCGAACCTAGGAGGAAGTTTAGTAAAAGATGCATAGAACTTGCATGGAATGAAAGGACAAACCTAAAACCTAATTGAGGGAGGTAGAAAAACACACCCAAACATACCTTGACAAGTAAGCTTTATGAGGAGAGATGTAATTTCTTCTCAAATTCATTTTAATTGAACACATTCCCTATAGCATTTAGTGGAGGGATTAATAGATCTCAAGGACACTTTAGATACATCTACAATTATCTAAACTGCTCTGTAAGAATGAACAGCTAATGCTGGGGAGGTGTGCCTCTCCATGTGCAGGGCCTATGCTGGGTCCTTAGAACTGAAAGCAAAAGGGCGTGCATGTGCTCCTTACCATCTGTTAGGACACTTAGAGGGTCACAGAAATAGAACCCTGGCAACACCAGTAACTCGAGCAGGCTACAGTCCAGAAACAAACCTGTGATTGTCCACACTGATTTTCAACTTGGTGGGATTCAGATTTCACCTAGACAAATCTCTAGACGCTATCTGTGAGGGAATTTCTAGATTGTATTAACTAACATGGAAATATGCCCACCCTAAATGCGGGTGGCACCATTCCCTAGGCTCAGATCCCAGGTTAAATGAAAAGGGAGCCGGGTGGGCAACTAGCAGACATTGCTCTTTAATTTCTGGCTGTGAATATAACATGTCCAGTCACCTGTTCCTGCCCCGTGCCTTCCCGCCGTGATGGACTGTAACCTCAAACTGTGAGCTGAAATCAATCTATCGTCCCTCAAGTTGCTAGGCTGTTGGGATGGCAGTTTTGGGACAGTGACACAATTAATCTCTCTAGACTCTCTCCATTTATTAGTTACTTGCTTCACTGTGACAAAACATCTGAAGAAAAGAACTTAGAGAAGAAAGGATTTGTTTTGCTTTACGGTAGCAGGGAATACATTCCATCCTGACAGGAGTGGCGTGGCAGCAGGAACAAGAAGCCAGCCGGCCACACCGAGTCCACAGTCAGGAAGTCACAAGGGATGACTCCTTGTGCTCAGCCCACTTTTTAAAAGGCATTTTTAATATTTATTCATTTTATATGTATGGGTATCTGGCCTGCATGTACCCCTGTGCACCACATTCATGACTGGTGGCCACAGAGGCCAGAAGGCGGCCTTAGGTCCCCTGGGACTGACGTTACTGGTGGTTGTGAGCCACCGTGTGGGTGCTGGGAATCAAATCCTGGTCCTCTGGGAGAGCAGCCAGTGCTCTGACCTCCGTACCATTTCTCCACCTTCTTCTCTTTTCAGTCTAGGACCCCTCAACCTTTGGAGTGAGGTGTGTCCTCTCATCTCAATTCACCCTGACGACCCCTCAGCGTCCCACCCAGGGCTTGTCTTTCAGTGACTCCAGGCTCAGTCAAGGTGTCGGAGAACGCTAGCCACCACATGTCTTGCCCTAAAGGGATACACTGACTTTCTGAGTATATTAAGCCATCTTGGGATATGGGCTGGGTGGAATGGGTCAACAGAAACAGGGGCTGAGTCCTGGCATCATCCACAGGCACAGGAGCATTGGAATTTGCTACATCCCCATTGCTGCTGAGGATTCGGTGACCAAGAGCTGCCTCTGAGCACCTCAGCATCTATTTCCATATAAATACATCTGGTTTTCCATATAAAAACAGTTTTAAAAAAAGGTTGAGAGCACCTAGTGTGATCAAATACTAAAGCGAGTAATATGTTACCTTCTACAACTGAAGGCTTGACTGAGTCTAAGATTTCCAATGTGACCACAGGAGTCACCAGTTCCAAGCCACATGGTCATCAATAAACTGGCCAGACCCAGGGGAGCCCCTGCAGTGCCTCAGACCATTTACAAAGGTAGGCTGCGCAGTTATTAGGCAGTGGTAGTGAGTGAGGAGGAGAGGAATGGACCCTGGGTCTCAGGCGGGGGAGAACCTGGTGTCAGGTAAACAGGGAACAGTGTCTCCCTGTGCCCGTGTCAAGAAAAGAAGAGTTGGCTTGGGAGAGATTCTGGAGTAGCAGTCAATGGTGTCCAGTTAAAGAGTATCTTCTTCTGGTCTTCTGGAGAAGAGGACATCCAGAGGGGCCTGGCCCCCATCATAGCTGGTGAGAAATATTGATCTAGAAATTACTATCTGATGAAGAAATTAGTGCTAGAAGATTCTTGGAACCAGTTATCTCTACTGTTTAGAGTAAAATGTGGAATGGTTTTTTTTTTTGGCTTAGAAATTTAGTTATTTAAAAAAAAATTTGGTCATTTTGTGTTGTATTTTCCTAGAACCAATAACCATCTTGTTGTATTCCTTGAGAAATAGTCCATGACATACGAGCTTTTTAATCGCAAAGTGAGTATGTTAAGCTTTATCTTCGGAACAAAGCAAATGGCTGATTACTGTCTCCTGTCGCTTATTGCTGAAGGTATTATCTGGGTTTGATCTTGGGCCGCTCTCTGCTCCCCAGCCTCCCTGGTAGTTAATGTCAGTGAGTCACTTTCCAGTTGGGCGCGTTTCCTGCCGGTCATTTGCATACTTGCGTTCTGACACTGAGAAAAATCCTAGAAGCCAAACTTCAAAAGTAGCACAGGGCTTGGAAAGTGCCTGCTGCCTCGATGGAGTTCAACTGCAGGGCTTCCATTGTGTTCATCCATCATGTTCCCCACTCTGCTCCTCTCTCTTTACGGAGCACTTAGGGGAGGGGGAGGGGCAGAAACAAAAGATGAAGAACCAAATGCCTGTTCTCTTTCCCGGTTCATTCTTTACAGAACGGGCGTCCCTGCCCCACAGCCTTCCTTGTGCAGCCTGGATGAGAGCAAGCCCGGACAGCAAGGGCTCAGAGCACCATGACAACTGCTTTCTCCTCAAGTGCTTAAGGCATTAAATGACCATCTGCCGGGAATGGTGTGTTGGCTATTTCTAATAATATGTGTGTCCAGTGAGTTTTAACGAGAGCTACGTGTTAGTCATTTATTCAGTAATTGCTGAGCAATTAACAAACTTCGACTTTGCTTTTCCTAGTCCTATAAGAATGCCATTGGTATCCGGGTGGGCACTGCGTTGAATCTATAAGCGGCTTTGGGTAGTACAGGCATTTCAAATGTATTAATTCTCCCAGTCTGCGAGCTTCCACGGTCTTTCTCTTGTGTGTACACACACCGTCTTCAGTTTCTTTCATCAGGGCTTTTGCCATTTTTTTCATTATAGGACTTGTTACTTCTTTGCTTAGGCTTATTTCTAGACTTTCTGGGTTTGTTTGTTTGTTTGCTGCTGGCCCTGAATTCCCAGGTTCTATCCATCTTTCCTCAGCATCCTGAGTAGCAGGGACCATGGGCTGGTACACTCCCACACCCGGCTTATTCCAAGGCATTTCATTTGTCTTCTTTCACTTTAATTTTGCTGCAGTGGTGAATGGATAGAATGCCACCCACATCTCTTAAGGAAGTTCATTGCTAGTGCATGCAATACGGCTGGCTTTTATGTTGGGTTATGGGGATTTTATGTCCTTCGGTTTTACTGAATTCCCTTATCCGTGTCTTTGGTGGGGTTTGCAGAGGTGTTTGTTTGTTTGTTTTATCTATATATGACATCATTTCCAAGCAGATGATTTGTTTTCTTCTTTTCCTACTTATATACCTTTGATTTCTTTTACTTGATAGCAAATTCAAAATAACCGTTATAAAAAACAGCAAATTTTGACTGGCAAGGGTGCAGGGTAGGGCTCAGGCACTGCTGGTGGAATACAGATCAATCAGTACAGACTTCTTAGTGTCGAGGTTTCAAAAAGAGGAAAATCAGATTGTGCAAAGAATCCAGCAAACCCTACTCTTGGTTCTACCCAAAGGAAATGACCAGAGGCAAGCTGCAAGCAGAGTGTGGTCTATGACAACAACTCAGATGCAGGATCAACCTACAAGAAAATATGTGGTGTGTGTGTGCGCGCGCGCGTGTGCGTGCGTGTGTGCGTGTGTGCGCGTGCGTGTGTGCACGCAGTGGAGTATGGCTCTACCATAAAGCTGAAACTCTGTCACCTGTGGCAGGATGGACTCAACTGACAGACATTATGGTGGAATAAGCCACATTCCACATCCTTTCTAGGCCAGGATCTCTCACATGTGGAAACCAAAGCTATAGTTCTCACAGTAGATGAAAGTGGTCTAACCCCTGGGGCACAGGAGAGGGAGAGGAGGAGAGAGGTTAAATGATGTTGGACAGTGGGTACCAAGACACACTGCCGCATATAGGCAAGAGGTTATAGTTCACAAAAGCACAAGAACCCAAAGGTTCCTCATCTATGGGGATAGAGACGGCTCAGAGGTTAAGGGCTCTGGTTGCTCTTGCAGAGGACCTGGGATTGATTCCAAGCACCCACAGGGCATCTCACAACCACCTGTGACTACAGTTCTAGGAGATCCGATGCCCTCTGTGGCCTCCATGGGAACTGCACATGTGGTAAACTTACACACAGGCACACAAAATAGTTATACATGTATAAAGTAAAAATAAACACATCCTTTAATAAAAAGGCTTCATGCATAGACAAGTGATAAGGAGATGGAAAGCTAGCTGCCGAGGTAAATGAGGACACACTGTACACACGCACTGAAATACCAGCACATTGTATCCCACGAATGCATACAATTGCTATGAATTAACTTTAAGGTGAGATAGGTACATACAATTGCAATAATTATCTGGTCAGGGAAAGCACGGTGAATGAGAGCAGGCCCTGTACAGGAGAGGTGGGTATGGTCATCCCAGGCAGAGCGTAGTGAGGATGATCATACAGAGGTGGAAACTCGTGGCAGCACTGTCTGGAGGATACTCTAAGAGAGGAGGTCAGCACCTGGTGAGGCTGGACCACATCAGACCAAACTTCCAAACAGAACAGTGCTTAACTGCTGAACAGTGTGTTCCAAATCGAATAGTGTCATCCTTCTGGAAGGGATGATGCCTCCACTCTGATTGCTTGGATCTGGGAAAGTTAGGTGGCCAGCCTAAGAAGTACCAGTGAATATGCCAAACTTTTTCTGGGTGGTGTCAGGAAGGTGACCCAAGGACTATGGGTCAAAGCAGCACTTACCAGATTGTGTAAGCAGCCAGGATTCAAATGAGACGCACGGTTCCCACAGCAGCAAAGTTGGGGCGGGGAGGATGAGTAGGTCTTGTCACACTGAACTCTCCTGAGTCCTGCCAGAGAGAGGTGCTGATTTAGACTTAGGAACCAAGTGTTTTCCACGGGCTAGGAGGCCATCGGCCTTGTCAAGGGTCTGTAAAAGGCAAGTGTGTAGGACTAAGCTGTTGGGGAGGATTTGGGGAGTCTAGTGAGGAGTTTACCTCTAACTTGCTTACTTCTATGATGGCCCTCATGCCCACTGTGCAGCCAAATTCTGGGAATACCTCTCTCTCCTGACAAAAGGAACTAATAAAAACTAACAGTGCTGCCCACTCTCACAACACACCGCACAAAGCGTACGAGCTTACTCCCCGACAACTGCAGTGGGCATGCTCAGCCAAAGGACCCTCGCCTGCTGATCTTGATCGCGCCGAAGGCAAATTTTCTGATCTGAACTTAACCTCTAAGTATACCTGGCCTCACAGGAACATGGTTTAAATGCACCTTTAATTTGAAACATATTTTAAATGGAATGTTTAAGTCAATTGACAAGCATTTAGTCAGTTTGGGTCTCTAGGTTTCTCAGTGTGGAGACTGCACTGGAGAGCCAGACCATGAAGACCCTGGAATACGCAGCGCAGGGAAGCCCTCAGGGTGGCTGAAGAACAATTAAGACTTACATTGATGGCTGTGTGGAAAGCATGGGACTGAGCCAGACCCCCTGAATGTGAGGAGGCCTAGGTAATCTATGGGGCCTTGGGTAGTATTTATCCCTGGAATACAAATAGACTTTCAGCACCCGTCCCACAATGAGGGATGCTCTCTCAGCCTGGACTCTTGGGGAAGGGTCTAGGTCCTGCCCTGGATGAAATGACAGTCACTGGAGATCCACCATGGAGGGCCTCACCCTCCTTGGTGATCAGAGTGGAGTTGGGTGGGAGACTGGGGAGCCTGGTGGGGAGGACTCCTGGAGGGGAGCGAGAGGGAGCTGGGATTGACATGTGAAACAAGCTTGTTTCTAACTTAAGTTAAAAAATGGAAAAAAAAGTGGCACTTGAGGGCTGTCAAGGTGGCTCAGCTTGGAAAAACACCAGTGTCGCAAGACTGCCAATCCAGGCTCGAGCCCCAGACACCAGGTGAAAAAGCCTGATGCGGGAGTGCTCATCTGTAACCACAGAATGCCCACAGCGGCATTGTCCAGAAACTTGAAAGCCAGCTCGCTTGGAGTACACAACTCAGCAAAAACAGAGACCCTGCCTCAGAGACAAGGCAGGGGGAAAGATCCTGAGTCCCCCAAACTGCCTCCTGATCTCCACACACATACCACAGCAATACTATTTAATAAACTGTGAAAGGATTTGTTTTTTAAAGATGCATTTGGGGACCAAAGAAGGTGGAGCCTGGCAATGCAGTGCACTCCCTGGGAAGTGCGTGTTGGTACAGCACACTTGTCTAGCTGAGTCCAATTTCCCCACTGTTGTAATTTAAGAAAAGCAGTTCATGAGAATTTTTTCTTTTTAATTAGGAAAAGGGATCATAAAAAAAAGGGAAAGCGGAGGCGGGGGGAGACCAGCCTCTGGGAACAGGAGCAGCAGGAGAGATGAAAGAGGGGCAGAGAGAGTGGGGGGGAGCAGAAAGAGAGAGGGAGAAAAAGAATGAGAGAGAGGAGAGGAGGTGGGCAGGGCCCTTTTAAAGGGGAACACAGTGAGTGTGCACAGGAGGTGCTCTTAGTGGCTGCAGCTGAGGGCGTGCCCTGTCAGAACCCCAAGGGCAGGCCAGTACAGATGCCTGAATGCTAACTCCCATCCCTCCTCACCCCCCCCCCCCCAAAAACCCGCATTTGGGACTTTCAGATTAGAATGTACAGACTCCTAGTTGCATGACTTTGGGCAATTACTTGCTTCTCTGGGCCTCAGTTTCCCCTGCAAAAAATACTGGGGATAAATATAACATCTTTATCCGTGAGCCACAGAGATTCTGCTCTCCAGCCACAGTGATGACATAACCGCATTAGAGGTGAACCGTCGTGACCACACCAGGAAACCTGGTAACTAAGATGTATACAGTGGCTGGAGGGGTAGAAATGAGGATGGCAAATTAATACCCATCTCACGTGACTGCTTGATTCACACAGAGGACCCAGGATGGGGGCCGATAGGCTGTGAATGCTCAGTGTTGCAGCACTGAGTTTGCTTTGTATTTTTAACCTGACCTTACCCAGTGCCACACACGGTCTGCAGAGAGTCTAAGCATCCTCAAAGCCAATGTCAGCAAGAACAGTCACAGCATCCCTGAGCTTACAGAGAACAGCCCCTCACGTACTCAGTTTTCAGAGGCCCATGTTCCCAGGGCTGAGAGACCATGGGGATCTGAGCAGCCAAGCATGGTAAACTGAGGCTGCAAAGGAAAACCCCAGTGAGTGAGAGGGGCTGCCCTGCTTTCCCCTGATATTGCCAGGGTGACCCCTCTCGTCACAACACCACGGTGACGACTGTCTTGTCAGCGTTTCCACTAATGCAAAGGGGAAAACACAGACCTGGCTTTCATGGAAAGTGCTCTGACTCTCACACCCAGAATTCCTGCCTTTAAAAGGGGGTGGGGGAGACCTCTAACTTTTCCTTCAGCGTTTCAGAACCCAACTACTTGAAAAGCATCTTTTCTGAGGAATGGTATTTCCTGGCACAAACAGTCTTTGTCAAGTGACTCAGACTGATTATTTTTTTCAATATCAGTCGGCCTCAACTTACAGAGAAAAAGTGGGCACTGGGTATCAGTTTGATGTCAGGGTTTTTCCCGGTTTGGAGAGCTTTAAATACGGCTAGCCTGGAAGGTGCCAGTAGGTTGAGCTCCAGACTCCTGCAAAGATGTTTGTGGCCTTCATGCTTGTCTCTGCCCTGCTCTTTGGTTCTGTTGGTTCTGTGCTGGACTGGAAATGCAACACCAAGTTGGTGATCAGAGACACCAGTTTCCTCATTGAGAAGCTGAAGGTAGAATTACGGGGCTGGGGAGAGCTGGTAACTGTGTGAGTCCTCCTGGAGGAGGATGTGGAAGGGCACTGTACTCATTCCGGGTTATCATCTCTTTGCTCACTGTAGAATGACCCACCCTCGAAATGCAGCTGCAGCACCAATGTGAGTGGATGACTTCTTAAACCTCCCAAACCTGTCTTAACGCTCATAGCGGGAGTGTTCACGCCAAGGTTTCTCTCTTGCAGGTGACCAGTTGCTTGTGTCTTCCCATCCCATCTGTGAGTATGGCTGCAAAAGGTCCCTGGGACGTTGCTTAAGCTTTGAGGAGAAATAACACGATTCACTTGGCGTTCTAAAGTTTAAGTTATTGTCTAGGGGCAACTGTTAATTGTATAGACCCCACCTTTAAAGCTCATATATTTACATGTACGTTACATACGTAGCTATATGTTTAAGTTGGCTTTATGGTCTTTGAGATATTTGAATACGTTCCAGAGTCTAAAAATTATTAACTATCGTCTGAGATAAATGGCTGTGTACAAAACGAAAAACAAAAAGGAATTGCTTTCTGATCCATCTGCTGATGACTCCAGGTTTGTGAAACATAGCAGCATCGACAGGACATGGACAGCAGAGACGTCACACACCTCTCCTTTCTCCAGCCTCCCCCCTGCTCCTCCTCCCTGCCCCCACCTCTTCCTCTTCCTCCATCTCCCCGCTGGTTTTTAGTGGCTGTCAAGCAGTCCCAGGTGTTCTCTGGGAGGACAGTATCAAAGTTTGGTGCTGGGTACCAAATGGATGCCAAGGGAGCAACTGACATCCTGGCAGTCAGCGGAGCAGGAAGCCTCTGGTCCTGTTCTAACTCCTGGTGAGGGCGACAGAGCAGTCGCCGAGACCGGTGGCCCCTGAGGGGCTCACCCTGCAGGCTGGGCCTGGGAACAGACACTGAACTTGGACTCTGTGAAGATGCTCATCCTTCAGGGTCTGGTTAGGGGCAGGTCCAGCTTATTCCCTCCTTTCTCAGGGCAGAATTTTAGCTTGTCTGAAGCCTGAGCCCTGTCCAGTGGCTCCGCGTCTCAGCCGGGTGAGAGAGGCTTTTCCTTTTCTGCACTTTCAAACTGGCAGCCACTGGACCTGGACAGGGCCACCAGATAGATAGATGCATTGCCTCCGCCAGGGTACTAGCCCACATTTCCTGGATAGAATCTCCTCTGGGGTTGTTGCTGGGAAAATGACTCACCTCAGATAACTTAAGGTCTTTTCCTAGAGCATCAAGAGACAGGCGCTAAAATAGCATGCGTTTGGGTGACTCTGGGTAACTTAAGTTTGCTCTTTAAAATTCTGCTGGTGGTTACTTCTCAAAGCTGTTCTTAGACAGTTCTCATGAACACTTTTCATAAGTCCCTATTATTTGCCAGGACGATTGTACCACACCATGCTTCCAGGAAGGGCTGTCACAGCTGACCAACACCACACAGAACGCAGAAATCTCAGTTGTTTTCCAACGGGTGAAAAAGACAGTTGATAGCCTAAAGATCAGCAAGTGTCCGGTGAGTCCTGTGTCCGCGTGTGACAACTGATCTCTGAGTGAATGCTGACACCGAATGCTTCAGGTCGGAGCTTAGCTGAGAAACTTGGGAGCAAGCGCCATCTGCTCATCTCTGAGCAGATGACAAAGGACGGTAGTTGGAGTCAGCAGCCCCAGGCTGGTAGGGGCCGGCAAGGAATTTAACCAAAGATCCCTGAACTGGGATCTCCTCTGGAGTGCGTGGTTTCCCTGCTTAAGTGGAAACCACTGCCACCCACGCAGCCAATGTCTTCTCTCTGCTTGTTGGATAACGGAAGAATTCGCCCTGTTGTATCAAAGGCTGTACCCTAGAGAGTCAGACAACACAAGGCCACCTAAGAACTGAGTATACTAACCAGGGATGGGGTAGCCTCTAAGTCAGGGGGTTTTGTTTGTCTGCTGGACGGGCTGAAAGGTTTGTAAAACAACAAAAACAAAGTGAGTAGGTAGTTATTTGCCACTGTCATCGTGTGCCCTGGTTCCCGGGCACCAGCAATCCTAAGTGCTGTGGTTGGCCAGGCTAGTCTCATATCGACGTCCACAGTGGCATCTGCCCTAGCTGGGTCACGTGTGCTGCCAGGCTTAGCCACCTGCCTTAGGGACCAGTTTCAGCGCTGTCACCCCTGCTAAGAGAGGACAGTGATACCCAGGAGAAGTTATTTTCTGATGCGAATGTATTTAATAAGAGACAAAGGTGGGACTTAAACTCTGGTCTATGTGAATCCAAAGTCTCACTCAGAACTACTGTGTTGTAAAGAGACCTTGAGTGGGCAGGAGGGAAAAAAAGGTAACAAGTGTACAGATGTTTAGTCCCCAGGGAATCCCAAGAATAGAGTTTCCCTAATGACATTTAGGGGAGTGTGTGTGTGTGTGTGTGTGTGTGTGTGTGTGTGTGTGTGTGTGCAGACTCCTGGAATCCTGACCCCAGATTAACCTCTACACAGTCTTACCAAACACTAGCTAACCCAGGATCACCCTCTTATTTTCCCCACGCCTCACTCCTCTCTCCCCTGCCCATCAACCTGTCCCCAAGGCTCGGGGGACGATGGTCCCGGGGCTGCTAGGTGAACACTGCTGCGGAGGCTCACTCTATCTTACCTCTCCACAGCTTTTCTCCTGTGAGAAGCCATGCAACCAGACCACAGCAGGCAACACGTTGTCCTTCCTGAAGAGCCTCCAGGAGACGTTCCAGAAGGCAGGGGTGAAAGCGCCAAAACAGCGAGCATGAAGATGAATATTATTTATTCTATTTATTAAATTTATGAATCCCTTCCTCTTTAACTGTTACAACGAAGAAATAAACTCAGTTATCCTAGGTAAAACTAGTTGTGCTCTTTGTTCCACGGGGAGGAGAAATGCAAGCCGTCTCCAGGCGCCTTCTTATCGCCTATTCATTCCTGCTGATCAAACCTAACAAAGCTTCGAGCTTTGTCATAGGTGGGATGGGTCAGAGACTTGGTAATAAGCACATTCATGTAGCCGAGCAGCCACGTGGGGACAGTCTGAAAGGTGACCACAGCAGAGGCTACGAGCAGCCCGATGGAGGCACAGGGCACTACCAAATCACCAAGGGGTTTCGTTCCTGTGAAACAAACTGTGGACCCAAAGTGGGAAGGACCACCGTCTGGTGAGTCCAAGGGCTCAGAGACTCCTTGGGGACGTGAGTGCTGGAAATACGTATCGGTGGTTAGGAGGACTTGCCGCTCATCCAGGGGAAGAGTTCAGTTCCCAGCTCAGGGGAAGAGTTCAGTTCCCAGCCCAGGTCAGGAGGCTCACAACCATCTGTAACCCTAGCTCCAGGGGATCTGGTGCCTCTGCCCTCCAAGGGCACCTCCGTTCATGCGCACATGCCCGCAGGCTTGAGTGAGTGCGTGCACATGGGTACACAGGTGCGCACAACACACCTACATAAAACTTTTAAAAATAAAAACAAACGTGGGCATGGCTTATATAAGAGTGCAAAGGGCTGGCAAGTGGGGTCTGGAGATGAGCCACGGAGTAGCGCCTTCAGGTTAGAGCTTGAAGCAAGGAAGTGTGGATCAACATGGTCTGTTTACCCAAAGCTGTTCAGGGGGCACCCACCATGTGCCAGCCAACAATGCCTAGTGGGCAATTCCCCAGAAATTCTCAAACCACACTGCGTGGCTGGCAGAGTGTGGATGTGGCCGTTCCCCTTACCCTAACACTCTATATGTCCCACTCCCGTGCCCACGCTGGCCTCTGTCCCACGATGCTCACAGCCTTCACGATGCCTGCCTCCCCGGGTCACATGCCAGCTCTCCAGGGACCCAGTGTGTCCACTCCTGTACTAGCACTGAGCTGTCATGGAGCAGGTGCCCTGTGAATATGGTCTGAATGGATGATGGGTGTCCTGATGCCAGGGCACAATTGGAACAGACTCAGGACCATGCATTCCTGGTGGACGGATTGGAGCCGGAAAATCGTGTGGCGTCTTTGCAAAGCCCCTAGGCAGGTCACTGGTCAGTTTACACTACCTGCCTACCTAGAATAGAAAAAACGTCAGGCCTTCTATTTGGCCCCTTTAGCCTTGACTGATGGACTGGCAGACACAGGGTCAAGGACAAGGTGAGAGCTTTTGGCAGAGAGAACGGCCCTCTCCTCCTCCACCTGCTGACACAGGGGTATGTGGGAAACCCTGGGTTCGGCCTTCATGTGTGGAGCTTCCAGAACTAAGTTCCTGCCTCTACACGGTTGGATTGAATAGGGAGTGTGTCTGAGTATGTGTGTCATGCCTGACTGTCTAGCCTGTGGGTCCCCCAAAACAGGGTACCCTTCCCCAGGCCTCCTAAACTTACCACTCAAAGTGTGATACACAGGAAATCCCGAGGGAGTCTGGTAAGCCACACGCTTACAACAATCATTAGTGTTGAGTACTTAGCATTAGGCATTGTTTCTGATTGGACTGGGAGGAGCAGCCTTGTTTAGTCACCCAGGATTGGTAGGATTTTTTTATTTCTAGTATCTCTTCTTTTATAAGCATGGGCATCAAAGCTTTCTAGGTTGGAGATGTTCCCGAGATCCCCCAGCTGGTGAAGATTAGAGCAGAGAGCCATGACCAGCTGACTGCTTGCCAACCGTCACCCTGCCTGCCCCGTTCTGATCTCCTGTCCATCTAAGATTTCCATGCCGTGTCCTCTGACCACATCCTGAGGGTCAAATGGGCCACCACAGCCCCAGAGAACCCGCTTATGCAGAAAGCAAGGGTCAGGCAGGGTTCAAATGTCAAGCTTTTTAGCCCTTTCAAAAGTTAATGCATAATCCATGTGCCCGTGTTACATAACACCCCATAGCAGGGCCTGGAGCAAAATTCTGTGATTAAATGCATCAATATTCTGCAGTGGAAACCAAAAACATTCACACAGAGTGGTCAAGGTTTACAGCCAAATGAGTCACAACAACCTTGAGTCGGCTGAGCTGTTTGGGTTTCGGGATGGTGATAAGGGATTGGGGACCTGTGTGAACAAAGGAGCTTTGCCCCAGATGGGGACTCGCTTACACTCTACCTGGCTCTGGGTCATCTCCAGGCGGAACGGAGGCTTCTGCAACCCCCTGGCTGACTGGCTAGCTACATGGCAACCCTGGTGTCTTCTCCTGCCTGGGTTTTCTGAGTCACACTTCCCTCTGTGGTTTGCAGTCTGCACTCAGTGGGATCACCAGCCCTGCAGTCTGCACTGGCCTCAGCGGGATCACAGGCAGGGGAGGATGCTGGTGGTTGGGAAGGTCTCAGAAAACAACCTAGCAACACAAACTACTGCTAGAGAGGAACTGAGCGATTTCAGGTGAAGCTCGTTGCCACATCAAAACCACCTCCCAGCGTGGTGCTTTCCCTTGGCTTGTCTGTACAGTTGTGTAAGAGAAGACTCACTCCTGCAGGCAGACTCCAAGAAGGGCCCCCCTGGAGTGAGAAGGGCTGAACTGGGGGAGCTGAACTCTATTGAGAAGCACCTTGGAGAAAGGGGAAGAAACCGAGTGTCTTGCTATGTGATCTGTACCACAGCGAGCTGGATCCACACGTTGATGCCATGGTAGTCACTAAAAGTTGTATATGATCACTCCCCTTGTGCAAAAGAGAGCAGCCCAGAAGCACATTGTTCAAGAGGATGCGACTGCTACCCTTCGCAGGTGGCTAAGTCGCAGGCAGATTTGTTCCAGGGACCCAGAGGATAAAACAGAGATCGTCTGGAGAATCCTTCTCCCTGCATCCCAACCCCAGAACCCCAAGTCTCCTCTGGGGAAGAAGGGGACTGAATATTTATGTCACTTGTAATTCCTACATGCTTTCCCAGCTACTGGGAAGAACGGAGGCTGGGGTTTGGGTGACAGGTTGCCCCTGCACCCTGCACACCCGGGCACGCGGTTTGACGACTGCACAACCATAATGAGCATGCAGGTGCCAGCGGGCACGACAGTGAGTGCTGTCCAGCTGCGAAGTACTGAGGCAGGGGGATAGAATGATGGCTCTTAGAACTTGGAGAACCAAACCCAGTTTGGCCCCGCTCTGTGCTCAGGGGGAAATGAGTCTAGTGGGCTCTCTCTATGCTCAGCCAGAGGCCAGAAGCCATACTTCTTTGGACGTCTGGCTCCCTGGATTACACTGCTGGATCACATGCTTCTGGAATCTTGACATCAGCTTAGCAGGGAGGATTATGGGAGTTAGAGCCTGAACCAATAGCCCGACATGTATCCTGAGCATGTAAGGACTTGCTCAGAACTTGCATCTACCCTGCTCCAAAGCACAAAGGAGCAGCTGTGGCTCTCGGGGTTTCACACAGACCAGACTCGGGGAGCATAGATGCTGCAGCCATCCTTTGTCAACTTCCAGGCAGAAGCAAAACCGCCCAGATTGGGAGAGGAAGGCAGACAGAAACAAAAACAAAACGGAAAAAGTACAGCGCCCCCACCCCAGCACCACCACTGTCTTCTAACCTCTACACAGGACACATTGCAGCTCCCAAACCCACATCTGCCCTTAGCACTTACTGAAGACTCGGACGGCAGGTGGGTATCCGCAGGTGAGGAGGAGTGAGGCCCAAACAGGCGGAATTTGTTGAGACTATTCAGATAGACACTGAGCCTGGAATCCAAGGAAAGGATGGGACGCAGAGGCTTGGAGAACTGAGAGACAGAAGTGTCAAGGACCCCAGGCTCTGTTACACCTAGGTCACCATTTAGCAGACGCCTCTGGGGGTTTAGTTGACCTCTGCTGCCACCAAGTGGCGACTCAGTGGTATATCAGCCAAAGAGGCTTTTGAGGGACAGTGTTTCTTGTTGGGGGAGGGGAACGCCTGCCCTCAAAGTGACCCCACGAGACCAAAATTGTCTTGGGATACCTTCCTTTCCACTCTCGTTTTCTCATGTGTACGTTGGGTCTTCCAAAGGCTGCTCAGCAAGTGAGGTCACTGCTAAGCAGAAGGGGCCTCCAGCTGCCCCCTAGTCATTCACTGCAGAGGAGTAAACTTAGCCTAATCGGGAGCACACGGTGGAGACCCCGCCTAGCCTCTGAACAGACCACCAACCCCAATCCGACTGCGCACCTGTTGTGACTTTAAAAGCAGCATGAGAAAGATGCCATGTGAGTGACAGAACTCACGTGGAGGGTTTTTTTTTCAATTAGGGGCAAAGGAGGGAGGTGGGATGGGGGGGGAGACCAGCCCTCTGGGGACAGGAGCAGTGGAAGAGAAATAGGAGACAGAGAGAAGAGATGGGGAGAAAGAGAGACGGGTGATGGGGGAAGTCCTGTGTATATGTCAATAAAGCACTGTTGGCCAATAGGGAAGCCAGATAGGTGGGACTAGGAGTCGAGGAGGACTCTGGGAAGGAGAAACACAGGGAGTCAAGATGTAACTGCCATAGGGATAAGAAGCCCGGAATGTTCTCTGGTAAGAAAAATACTTAGATTAACAATTATGGGATAAGTACTTAAGTCAGAGCTAGCCAGTAAGAAACAAGCAAGGCCAACAACTTCATAACTAATATAGCCTCCTGTGTGTTTATTTGGGACTGATGCGGCTCTGGAACCAGGCTGGCGGGAAGGCTTTCCCTTTACAGACAGGCAGAGCGGTAGAGGTGGGGGAGGCGGGCAGGGCCCTTTTTAAAGGGAGCATAGTGACCAGGCACAGGTGGTGCTCTCGGTGGCTGCAGCTGAGGGCGGATCCTGCCAGAACCCCAATGACAGGCCGGTACAGATGCCTGAACACTAACAACACCTACTTGACACACCCTAGGATGTGATAGAGGAGGTACCCTGGGTCTACCCCAGCATCATCTCACTAATGCCAGGAGCATCTCCTCCCCCCCAGCATCCCCAGGGCCTGCCAGTGTTGCTGAGGAAGGGAGGAGTCCAGCCTCTTTCCACCAAAGTGTCTGACAAACTAGCATGAAGGTACCCCAGGCTCTTCCATCCCCAAGCCTTGAGACAGCGCCTGCACAAGGTATGATGATTAAGTGACAGAGGCCCCATAGCCGTGGGCTCAGAGCTGCCCAGGGGGATTTTTGCAGCCCCAGGAGCTGTGGAGGATGGAGGTGGAGGAGAGCACTGTGAGGGAAGGAGTGCCTGTGAGCTACACTGGGAAGAATGACCAGTCGGCCCCTAGGGGGCAGCAGCGATTTGGTGCTGACTGTCAGATCTGAGCTTTCGGGAATTTGGCTCAATCACAAATAGGTAGGAGGGGGTGGGGCATAATAGAAGCCAGGGAAGGCTCTTAAAGGCTTGCTTTTGACATGAGTGTGAGGACAGGTTCCCTCGCGGGGGTTTAAGGTCACCTTGCATGACATTTCTGCTTGGCTGATGTTGGCTGCCCAAGGGACAGTGTGGGGCAATTCTGAAGCCACGTTCAGCAGTGCACTGGGATGTGGTGGGGTAGGGTGTGGCTGCTGCGGGTACCGCATTGGAAGCCACACCATGGACCCATGCCACATAACAGCAGTGCAATCTCCCACGTGGTTCCAACGGGAGACAAAGCAGAGGCCTAAAACCACACTGGAAGGCAGCGTGTAGGCGACACGTGCATTTTATTACGGTTTTTAAATGAGGGTTTCCACATAAAAGTCAGGTCCGGAGAGCACCCACCTCCTTGCAAGTCTGGACTGCCATCTGCCATTCGTGACACCAACACATGCTACAGCTCAGGCTTTGGATTTCTCTCTCCTACACGATCCTGTCTAGTCCCTGTGCCCTCCCTGCACACCTCAAACCCAGGAGAAAATGACACTGCCCATCCCCCTTAGTTCCGCTACAGACCTAAACTGAGCACAGGTGGGGTGGGGTGGGGGTGAGCAAGGCCCCTCAGAAGCCAGGCAGAGGCATGAGACACAGAAACAGCCCAAAGGGCATTCGGTGCCAACCCGAGCTTCTCTGCAGGTCTCAGTTGAGTTTTCAGCATCCGGGGTACACAGGGTTTTGCCCCAGTTTCTCATAGGTTCTGATCCAGAGCCCAAAGAGATGGTATGGCTGCTTGGTCCATGGTCTGCTCCTTCCTTCCAGCACCCTGGGCTGGGGAGACCAACAGAGAGCCTGCAATCACGAAGGAAGTGACTCTGAACTCAGTGTGATAGCTGTGGCCCGCCTGGCACGGAACCAGGATGGCTGGGGCTTCCTTGGTTCCAATGGCTCGTAGTTGCTGGTTCTACAGGTATCGTCAGCAGCACCAACCCGTTGTGGAGCGAGGCCCGGTCGGCCCCGGGAAGAGAAGGATGTAAAGAATCCTCTTTCGAGTTGTGGCCAGCAGGATCCAGGCTCAGCCAACCCACATGGAGACGGTTCACGTCCCACAGAGATGGGGTAGTGACCGCCAACACACTGCGCAGTCAGGACAGCTGTCTGGGATTCTTTATAAGTGTCGAAACGAGGCGCCACGGGAAGGATACATCCTTCTTTGCGTGTGAGGCTCCTCGTAAATGGAAAGTAGGCTTCCCGGGTCTGGAGCACACACATCAGGGCAGACATAGAACGGCACTATTCTAGGAGGGCTCTGGTACCAGGACCCCAGAAGGGGAGGGAAGGATGACACAGAAGGACTCGGGAACAAGCCTAAGAATTGGCTGCTTACCAGTGACTAGGACCCTCTTTCTCAATTGTCCCTATGGCAAAATAACTACCTCACAGAGTTCCCGCTGAGCTCCTCGACTCTGCAGGGAGTGGCCTGGAAGGAAACAGAACCAGGGATGGATGGGGAGCAAGGTGTTGTCCCCCAAGACTGGGTAGCTGTGTCCTCCATCCCACTCGTGTATTTGGAAACAGTTTCCACTGAGCCTTGTGCCTGGGTCTCTGGAGATGGTCACTGCCAGGACCGTCTGAGATGCACCCTCTCTTCCATGCTGGGTCTCGATGAGGAGGGAGGCACTGTTCTGCATGTCTTCAACGAGTTCATGCTTCTGCTGCACAAGATCGTGGACCGCCCCAAACCTTTGTTAAGCTAAAGCCCAGGCTTGCTAGACAATAGAGAGGACCTGGTGTTCGTGGCTCTGTTTTGAGCAGGATGTTAAACATGGGTGAGACAAAGTTGCTAGGGTCACCCGCTCTCATTGAAGGGGACCTGCTCTTCCCACTCCCCAACCCCTGCCACCCTCGGTGGCTTTTCTCCTACCGAGATGGGAGAGGACATTCAGAATTAAAAGCTTCCAGCTGGCTTGGCTGCTGCTCTCAAATGCCAAATCTAGGGCAGTCAGTCCTGACTTGGCTCTCCAGAAGCTTCCTCCAGCCTCCTTAAAGAGCCAATCTTCAGGGTGGCAAAGAGGGGCATTGTGTGGCAACTGGGGCATGTGCCCAGCCACTCAGATCTGAGGTCTTGGTACTGAAGCCATCTTGTAGTTAGATCCAGCCATGCGTGACGTGTCTGGTCACTAGGAGGAAGGGAGGGGAGGGGGCACCGTGCAAATTGGCTCTGGGTTTGAGACCTTATGGTGACTGCTGGAATTCTTACTGTGTTCTTCCTGTAGTTTCTACATTTTCCTACAATATAAAAATACAGTAATTTTGTTACAGGACTTTAAATTTTTATTTCCCTGTTAACAGGGATGGGTTTGGGGGTGGCGCTGATGTCTGAGCACAGCTTTAGGAAGGACACAACATCCGTGCCCTGCCCTGCCTCATCCTGGACATCACCCATGTCCGGGATGCTTCACCAAGAGCTCTTACTATGCAAGTGTGTTGCTGCCCTTTTCATTTTGTATAAAAAAACGGGCAGCAAGCCGGAGGAGTTGTGAATGTCAGAATTCCAGTAAAAGGCCTCAATGGTTTGTTTAAGGCCAGCTTCAGGGTTCGCTGTGGTCAGCCTGCCTGTCGGCTGCCTCCATCTAGGACCTGCTATGCTGTCTGCATTCCAGAAGCCTCTGTAGTGGAGGGTTGAAGGGCAATAGCCAGGCTCCTAGGCTTCCCTGATGGTGGCCATCCTCCTTGGGAGAATTGGCAGCCATAGAGGCAGAAGCTCACGACAGTTCCATGAGGAAGAATGGAGCCCCAGCTTCACTAACCCCTGGCTAGGAGAAACCCACACTCGCCTGACGCTCATGGGCTTGTCACGGTGTGGTCGCCGCGGAGTGCCTTCAGGGAGAGCTCGTAACCCAGGAACATGGCGGCGCTGGTGGGGAAGCCACGCACAGCGTTCACAGTGAGGCCCCTGAAAAACACCTTTGTGCAGGGAGGTAGTTATGACAGGGCCAACCCTCTGCAGTGCCAGCCCACACACGCAGCAACACTGCTTCTGAGGGTGAGAGACATGACTGTAGACGCAGCGTGGCCCAGCCCCAGCCTGTCCCAACCCCGGATAGCTGTGGTAGCACACGTTTTCATGGGCTCCACTGTGCGCTCACTGGGGGCTTCAGCAAGCTGAGAGCCAAGCAGTTCTGTGCTTGGCACAGTTGTATGTACCCGTGTTTGCCCTCTCTGTGTCTTCCCCCAACCCCCCATTCTATGCTGGTACAGAGTCGTATGTACCCGTGTTTGCCCTCTCTGTGTCTTCCCCCCACCCCCCATTCTATGCTGGTACAGAGTCGTATGTACCCGTGTTTGCCCTCTCTGTGTCTTCCCCCCCCCCCATTCTATGCTGGTACAGAGTCGTATGTACCCGTGTTTGCCCTCTCTGTGTCTTCCCCCACCCCCATTCTATGCTGGTACAGAGTCGTATGCACCCGTGTTTGCCCTCTCTGTGTCTTCCCCCACCCCCATTCTATGCTGGTACAGAGTCGTATGTACCCGTGTTTGCCCTCTCTGTGTCTTCCCCCCACCCCCCATTCTATGCTGGTACAGAGTCGTATGCACCCGTGTTTGCTCTCTGTCTCTTTCCGCCCCTCCCCCACCCCAGGGTTCTGGAATCTGTATATAAAATGCTCCGCCCCACTCAGGACTAGTGACGGGCGCTTCCTACAACATTCCCAAAGTGGCAGACAATATGGGCAGGACAATGCTTAGAATCACGGGCATGGGTAGGGTCACGGCACGGGTGGGTGACAACATCTCTAATCAGAGTGTTGATGTTGGGCTGCTAAAGGGTGTTCTAGGGAATAACCCAGCCCATGAATGCTTCTTAAAGCTTTTCACAGGGCCCATCGAACCACTGGGCACCAGTGACGACTGACTGCCACCGTCACCTGTGGAGGCTGAGGTGGTACGGTCTGAGTGGAGAAGCAGCTAGCAGACTCTGCCTCTGTTGTGACCGGTCCCCTGAGCTTTGCCTTCTGTCTCTGGGCGTGGCTCTCGTGAGCTCCTTACTCCCCTCGCCTTCCTGCTTGCTGCCGGTGGGCAGCCTGGAGCCTCTTGGATGACATAAGCACATTCTAGAGCAATGGCAATGTTACCAGGCAATGATGGGGACTGAAAAGGGTCTAGGGATGATGTAGGGAGCTGAGCTGCCCCTGAAGGCCTTCTCTGGAAACTGCACACAATCAAAAGGTAAACCTTCCGCCAAGCATGACCTGAGAGCCGTCAGGTATGCAAGCTGTCTCTCACACAGAATCACCTCAAAGTTTAAGACAGAGTGGGTCGTTTTCAGAAAGAGGCAGCCAGCCTGTGCGTGTGCCCAGTTTCAGGGGACACTGCCAGCCATAGGATGAAGCTTAGTGTAGGAGAAGCTGACAACAAATGCTGGAGCCTCTCAGGCAGACCCGCATGGGGGCAGGGTAATATTAACACTCCTCTCTAATGCCTAACCGAATTGGAGCTCCTCAGGCTCACCCAGAGTGACTGCGTAATAGCCAGGAACCGGGTCTAGATCCAAAGGGAAAATTCCATGCTGGCTTCCCAGACTCCCTGTAACCTCGGCTTGACTCTGCTCCAAGGCCTCCTGCCCCATAAAACAACATTCAGGATGTTTGGGCCAAGACCTTTCTCATGGAGCCTCCATGGCTCCCTACTACGTGGGATGCATCTGCATGGATGCCTCACTGGCCTGTGATGACCCCTCTGCCCCAGCCTTTTGTTCTTTCTGACTGACAGTCTCATCTGTCTCCCTGGGCCACCTCTGGTCCCCTCCATTTCGAATGCTCTTCATATGTGCTTGTAGCCTCTGTCCATCCAATCAGGGCCACCCCAGAGTGGCTTCCTAATCACACCGTGTCCTCACTGTTCTTCATGGTCCATGACTCATTTGTCCCTTACAGGGCAGGGAGCAGAGTCTATGAGCATAGTGCCCCCTCCCCCACTGGGTGCTTGGTCCTGAGCAGACCTTCTTTAACTGTTTCTCAAATGAGTCCTTGAAGGATGAGCAAGTGAATGACGAAAGTATAGCCTGTGCTGAGGGAGTTCTGGTTGTCGTAGCTGTCGGGGTTCGAGTAGGGTGAGGACTTCAGACCCCTAAAACGCAGGGCCATCAGACAATTGACCCCAGGCCCTCAGGAAGCCTGAGTGCCACAAACACGCCTCACCAGCCCCGAGCCAGCCTTACTGAACCAATAGGAATCCAGGGCTCAACTCTGGCTCCTCACTTCAGGGGATAAACCCCCTTTCGGAAGCCACAGAGCATGCGGCCCAAAACAACCCTCAGACAAGGATCAAAGCACTGGTACTGCTCCGGTTCTAGTTTGGTGACACAGGCAGGATGTTCCAGAAGCTATTCTTTAGCAAGCAGAACCTACATCATGGGTGCTGTAGTTACTGTTGCTCTAAGATAAAGGGACTCTTCCCACCTGGTGGTTGCGAAGTTCGAGGCAGCCCGTGGGGTATTGCTTGTGCGCACTACTGTTATAACAACATGAAATGCCCGTATGTGTGAGCACACACAGACATCCACTTGCTCGCATGTTTGCAAGTACACCGTGTATTTGGGGGAATAAATCACAAGAAACTCAAACTGGTGGCTGCTTTTGATGATAGGGTGACAGGTGGGACACTAGACATGTGTCCCTGTGTTTGGGAGCTCTCTGCTTTCACGCAGCACTGACCTTTCATCAACTAGTACAGGATTTAAAGATTAGCCTGAATCTCGGGCTGGTGAAGCGGTTCGTCAACTGGGCATTGTACAGCGTTTAATGAAGCCTGATTCTTGGCACCAGTGACAGCAAATAAAACTCATCTCTGAGTAAGAACTGCACAGGGGACAATGCTAAGACCGAGAGCAACTGCCCAGTCTTGACGGGCCTGAGGGCTTGGTTCACATGAAGCATGGTGACGGGGTGTATACGGGGGTGTGGCATGGGGGTTTTGCCTCTACAGATTTTCTTTAATTATGACACAATTAATTTCTTTTGGGGGTAGACAAACACTCTCAAATAAAATGATAGCACCCCGAATGAATCTCTTTGGGTCCTGTAACTGCTGATGGAACCACAAGCTATCTGTCTTCTGAGAAAACAAAGCGGGGCGTGGTGGTGTACATCTTTAATCCCAGCACTGTAATGCCAGAGGCAGGTAGACGTCTGTGAGTTCCCGGCCAGCCTGGTCTACAAAGCCACAGGGCAGGGAGCCTCGGTTTGTTCCGCTGTAGCCTCAGGACTAGGCAGGGATCGGGGAGGTTATGGTGAGCAAGATAGCTACGGGCTGACAGTCAGAAAGGCACGGGTAACAGGAGGCTCAGCTCAAGCAGGCAAGCGCACACGCCTCTGACAGTCAGAAGGGCACGGGTAACAGGAGGCTCAGCTCAAGCAGGCAAGCGCACACGCCTCTGACAGTCAGAAGGGCACAGGTAACAGGAGGCTCAGCTCAAGCAGGCAAGCGCACACGCCTCTGATGGCAGGAAACGGATCTTCACTGCTGACCAGGGCGCTTAGCAGTCCCAAAGCTCATGTCAGTGCAGGGCTCCACCTCCCGAGGCGGCTGCCTGCTTTAGAAGCGCCTCCTGACCCACCTCAGTGTCCTTCCAGCAGGTGATCAGTACCCAGGAGGCACTGGGACCCCAAAGACAGGGCCTCCACCTGCTAGGTCTCAGTGCTGTGTTTGCTTCCCGTGCTGCCAACACACAAAGACTGGATTTCCTAGCTAGATGATAGCCACTCCAAGGGTTACAGTCTTGGAGTTCTAGACAAGCTGCCCAGTCCATGGACTGCAGAGTTAAGTATGGCCAGCAGAGGCCCCTGGCTTACAAATAAACGAATTAATTAAAGAAAGAAAGAATAGCAAAATGAACACAGAGCTGGTGGACAAGGGACACTTGTCCAACATAGACTAAGCAACCATATAAACCACAGGCAAGACAAGAGGTCACAAGTTCACCAGTTGGTGGTGGTGGTGGTGCACACCTTTAATCCCAGCACTCAGGGGGTAGAGAAAGGCAGATCTCTGTGAGTTCAAAGCCAGCCTGGCCTACAAACTGAGTTCCAGAACAGCCAGGGCTGTCACACAGAGAAATTCTGTCTGGAAAACAAAACAAGAGGTCACAAGTTCAGCTGGCCCTCACTCCCGTGCACAGGACTGTGATTTCCAGTGTGTGAAGGTCACTGACGCAGCACCACAGACGACACATGCAGCAAGCAGTACTGCACACAGAGGAGCATGAGAGACAGTCTCCATGGTGACTACATCGGAAAGAATAAATGACATGAAAGGAATGGAAGAGGAAGGGGATCTGGAAAAGAACGCATCATGTCCAACCTCCATTGCTAAAAGGGGGGGCAGACAGTAACCCAACTAATCAGAAAAACAGCAATGAAAGCAACAGGAGTTAGTAAACGCCTCTCAATATCATCCTTAAATGTATGTGCCATCAACACGTGAATAGACAGATTCAGATCAGCTGACTAGATTAAAAGATTAGCCCAGCTGTCTGATGTCTGCAAGAAACACACCCCACTGGCACACACACCCAGGGATTAACGGTGGAAGACAACCTGTCAAGAGAATGGAAGATGAAAACAAGCAGGCATAGCTATTCTGACATCTGATAAAGCAGACTTCAAACCAGAATCGGAAGAGATAAGGAGGTCACTGCATATAAAGAAAGCTCATCAAGAAGACAGTAATTGTAAATATATATGTACCAGATGGGAGACACCCAATCTCTAAAAGAAATTCTAAGGTCATTAAAGGTCTTACAGACCCTGTGTGATTTAAGTATCCCATCTAAAGATGGACCATCAACCTAAAAGGAAGCAAACAAAAACCCCTCAGCCTTAAATTACATGAGAGATTAAATGGACTAACAGATACCAATGAAAAGTCCACCCAACAGATACAGAATATATATTCTTCTAAACAGCCCAAGGAACCTGGTCTAAAATAGGCCACATTCTAGGACACAAATTAAATCTTGGCAATTACAAAAACATAAAAAAACTTGTTTCTTATCAAATATTAGTGGAATAAAAGTAAAATTCAATAACTAAAGTGTAGAAACTGAAGATGTGTGGAGATCAAACGATACACTCATCACTCATTCCTAAATGTTCATGGAAGAGATCAGAGAGACACTGAAAAGTTCCTAGACTCTGATGAGAGTGAGAACACCTGTATGAATGCTTATATCAGCCCAGAGTGCGCATCAGGAAACAGCCCAATGGTGCATCCAAAGTCTTAGAAAAACAAGAATCAGTCAAACCCCAAGAAGTGGGTGGTAAAAAAAAAAATCATAAAGAAACGTACATAGAGTCAATCAAAGAGTTGGTTCTCTGAAAAAAAAATAAGCAAGATTGACAACCACTGGCCAAACTAACAGAGAGAGAGAGAGAGAGAGAGAGAGAGAGAGAGAGAGAGAGAGAGAGGCATTAAAAATTAGAGATGAAAAGGCTGAGATTACCGCAGACTCCAGTGACATCCAAGCATTCACTGGGGAATACTAGACTATCCATGCTCCAAAGGACTGGAAAATCTGGGGGAAATGGGTAAAGTCCTAGACACAGATGATCTACTAAATTAGTGCAAAAGGATGCAAACAATTTAAAATATACAGAAAAAATATCAGTGATAAAGCTGTACCAAAGTCTCTGTCAAAAAGCCCAGACCTGGGTGGAGTCACCACTGAGTTAAATTAAGTATTTGAAGAAGAGCTGGAACCAATTCTCCAGAAATTTCCGCAAGATAGAAAAGACAGAAACACTACTACCTCATTCCACAAAATCAGCATGAGCCCAACACCAGCAGTGGAAAAAGACAACACGAGGGAAATTATAGGCCAGCTTCCCCAGTAACACAGACACAAAAATTCTCAATTAAGCCCCACAGGCCTAATTAAAGAACACAATGGGAAGCTCATACACCATGACCAGGTTGGTTTCATTCCAAGGGTAGCAGCATGACTACACATATGCAAATTAATGTAAAGAGACAGAAGTCACATGACCATCTCAACAGACCAGGAAAGGTCTTTGACAACTCTTAACACCTTCATGATAACAACTAAGAAAAGAAGGAACCCACATCAGGATGCCAAGAGCTGCATGACAAACCTACAGCCAAAGTCATACTACTTGGGGTAAACTGGAAACTTCTCTGAGATCTAACATGAGACAAGGGTGTCCACCCTCCCCTGTTCAATGTGGGCTTGAAATGTGAGCTGGGGAAACATGATAAGAGAGGAAATAAAAGGAAGTCAAGCAGAAAAGAAAGAATTCAAGCCACCCCTCTTTGCAGACAGCACAGTCTTTTTCTTAAAAGCCTAAGGACTTCAAAACCCTCAGATTTGATCAGCAAAATAGCTGGGTACAGAATCAATATGCAAAATTTCGTAATTTTCCATTCACCAATAACCAACTTGCTGAGAAAGAAATCAAGAGGTGAAAAAAAAAGTCCCATTCACACTGCTTCAAGGCTGGCAAGCCAGGCGCATGCCTTTAGTCCCAGAACTTTAGTCCCAGGAAGGAAGAGGCAGGAGAATCTCTGTGAGTTCAAGGCCAGCCTGGTCTACAGAGCTACACCGAGAAACCCTGTCTCAAAAAATAAAAGAAAGGAAGGAAGGAAGGCTGGCAACCTCCAGTCCCCAGCCTCACCCTCACCACAACACGCCTGAGCCCTCCGACCCGGGGATGGGGGGGGGGCTGTATCGGTGTGCCGCTCACCCTCAAGCCTTCTTGCCGGTAACTCTGGGAGATGCAGTCCAGGACTCCATTGTATTTGTTTACGTAGACGCCATCAGCCTGGAGTCGACTTTTCACAACATCCATTGGAGTTGCTGTCCCCCAGGAAATTGCCCCTGCAAACTCAGAGGAAACAAGCATGTCAGAGCTGGCTGTCTTGGGTCTTCAAGGATGCTGGCCTTCAGAACCCTGGTAGGTAAGTGGCGGTGGCGGGGACATGGGCTGGGAACGGGACTACAGGACCCAGCCTCCTGCACCTGCTCTGTGGACTGGGCAGAAGCCCTGTGTCTATGAGGAGGTTGTGAGGGCGCGGTGAACTGATGCCTGTGGGAGCCTGGAGGGTGAGAGCAGGCCACAGAGAGGCTCCACACACGGCAACGTTTATCAGTGGGACAGAGACTGCTTCACAGTCCTCTGCGGTTCTTCCTAAGCACAGAGAGAGCTCAGGGTGAGACGTGTGCCCACAGGCCTGCAGCTACCCACAGGCAGGCTTTAACAAAGCATGCCACACAGATCTCTCACCCAGAAGGGCCAGCCTGGGGGCTGCCAGGCAGGACAGGCATGGTTTTTTTTTTCTGTGTAAAAACTTTTCTAAATCTGTGACATGAAACTGGGGAGCCACACGTAGGGGTTATCTTCACTCGGTGAGCTTGAAAGTTCCAGTTTAAGCATTCATGTGACTTTAACAGACTAGGAAAACAGTGGGAGGGGTTTTTTGTTCTGTTTTGTTTTACTAACACAGAAATTGGCACATTCTTGGCTGGGGAGGGACAACACTCCAATGTCAAAGTCCAGAGCAGCTGGCGTAACTGCTGCCAGAGACGTCCTGGACCCTCGCCCACGCAGGCCTCCAGTGCCCCAGCTGTCTGTCGTGGCCTGTGGAAGCCTGTCTCGATGTTCATTCTCTCCTGACCTTGCCAGGGCTCCTAGCTGCTTCCCTACGTGAGCCTGGGATACTCATCCCTCAGTCACAGTGAGGGTGTCATGAAGAAAGGTCAGCAGGCCCTCGGCACCTGCTCCCCACATGGATGAGGACAGATGGGAACTTGAGGGCTCCACATGGGAGTAGGTCCAGGGATGAGCCTCAGACACGCAGGGGCATGGGCACAGCACCATTGCCGTATGGTCAGGCATGGGCTTTGAATGTTTGCTGTGAGTTTAAAACACAGATAGCTCTGGGGAAGAGGAGGAGGAAGAGGGGAGGAGGGGGGAAGGGGAGAGGAGAGGGAGGAGAAGGGAAAGGAAGAGAAGGGGAGGGGAGACGATGGGGAAGGAGGAGAGAGGAAGGGGAGCAGAAGAGAAAGATGCCAGGGAGGTAGTACCCAGTCACACCAAAGCAGGCACGGCAACCACTCCATGCATGCTGACTTTCCCTCTGAATGAACTGTGGCTGGGGTACCGGGTAGGAGGGTAACATGTCGCCAACCATGGTACCACATGTCACCTACCCGGTACCACAGTGTATTGGTCTATGGCATATCACAGACCAATACACTGCATTGCAGCCATTGTGTGAGCTGAGGGCCTGGTGTAGGGGTGAGCCCCACAAAGCTATCCGCCCTAAGGGCAGGGATAAGGAAAGTTAGGGCAGGTGGAGATAAAAGGAAGTGAAAGAGAAAGGAATCCCTCTTCTCCTCTCTTCCCCTGGAAGCCGCCACGCTTCTGACTCCCCAGCCTTTCGTGTGTAAGTTCTTCTTCTGGTAAATAAATATATTATATTCCCTATCGCATTGACCTCCCACATCAGCCCGGCAGGCTACGAGTGAGCAAGCATGGCTACACTTGGCGACTCCCCGCTCCTATGCCGGTAAAGGGGGCTGCGATAATAGCTTTCCCCAAAGTTCAGCAAAGCCTGTCACACAGAGCATGCCCAGAATGTACCCAGGGCCTCAAAGTCCAGTGAATTCACACAGAGACTCACAGCCCAGCAAGGAAGGACAGGTCAAAGGGCCGCTCCCCTATGAGGCATGGCGCAGAGGGTTCTGCATGTGTGGCTGCACGGGTGCTGCCTCCTCAGAGCTGGGAAGACCATGGCGGGAGCCCCTGCACGCTGCCGTCACTGTGATAGGCCCAGGACCCAGGGGCAGGACTCCCACACTGTAGCTCTTACCTGCGATGCCACCTGCCAGCCACACAGCGTAGAGGCTGGGCCCTGCGCAGGCCTCAGGTGTGATCCATTCGCTCAGGAACACATAGGGAATAAAGTAGAGGCAATATCCTGGGGTGTCCCTCAGCAGCATGGCACTGGCTCCCCGGTACAGCCCTGCCAGGCCCTCGGTCCTCACAATGGTTGCAATGCAGTCTATTGGTCCGTGATATGCTGCCTGTTCCCCCAGGGCAACTGGCCTGGACTTCAATCCATGGTTGGCTGAAAAGACAGGGGACAGATGGTGGCAAGTGACCGGGCAGGTAAGAGACTGGCCAGCCCCTGGCACCACAGCCAGGCCATCCCATTGACAGCCTCCACTCACACAGGTTATTTGCTTTTGCCAAGCTATCTGTCGCCCTTGGCAGCTTACACCAGAGTTTTGAGACTCCAACCAGGAGCCCTGGCAACCTGTATACCAGATCGGAGACACTACCAGCCAAGTTGCCCTGGGATTCCCAGAGCCTTCTGGTCAACCAACACTATGCATTTTTCTAAGCAGTTGTGATTGTAGAATGCCCGGGATCATTGAAGACAGCCAAGTCAGGCTCGCCCTTGATGGGGAGGATTGGTAGTTGTTCATATTCTCTCTTTCTCTTTTTCCTTCCTTCCCTCCCTCCCCCCCTCTCTCTGCCTCTGTCTCTCCCAACACTGTGTGCACACATACACACAAGCATGCATGCGAGTGCCTGTACTTTGATTGATCAAATGAATGTGACTTGAAGTCAGGCTGTCCTGGATGCCATTGCTCCTCCACCACTTACAAATGCCAGCATTTTTTTTTTTTTACCTTTGTTTTCTAACCTTTAAAAGACTGACGGACCGCTGTCATGGATGTAAGTCAGGTAACATGCCAAGTCCTCAGTGTGATGGGTGGAACAGTGCTGGATGAGATGGCTGGGCAGAGACAGGAAGTGAGATGCTGGGTGGAAACGGGGGGGGGGGGGGATGAGATGGCTGGGCAGAGACAGGAAGTGAGATGCTGGGTGGAAACGGGGGGGGATGAGATGGCTGGGCAGAGACAGGAAGTGAGATGCTGGGTAGAAACGGGGGGGGAGGGGATGGTGAGTGTGGCAAAGGGCATGCTTTTGTTGTTATTGTTTTGTTTGTTTTTTTGAGACAGGGTTTCTCTGTGTAGCCCTGGCTGTCCTGGGACTTGCTTTGTAGGCCAGGCTGGCCTTGAACTCACAGAGATCCACCTGCCTCTGCCTCCCAAGTGCTGGGATTAAAGGCGTGTGTCACCACTGCCCAGCCATCTTACTTCCTGTCTGCCCAGCCATCTTACTTCCTGTCTGTCTGTACAGACCTGCAGACTTCTATGGTTAGTTAGTGGCAAGCTCCAGTCTCTGATCTTCAGACAAGCTTTATTTGTACACACAAGGTTGGGTCCAGTAGGTTAGCAAATGGTGGTCAGTGAGAGGACCCGCTGGCTGGCTGAAGGATGGGCATGTCTGACTCATGCCACCCCTGATCTGGCTGTACCCTACAACAGCTGTAAGGCAACATCAACGGACCCTCAAAGTCCAGGGGCCCAGTACTCCCTTTCCTTTGGCAGTGGGCCCCAGACGTAAACACAAGTGACTCTATGATAGAAGTATCAGTCAGGCCATAAAACTTAGCAGCGGGCAGACAGTGCCACCTGCTAAAACGAAGACAAAGGCCTCGTCCCTCAAAGCCCACAGCTGTGGGGAAGTCTCTAGTGTAATGACTTGCTTTTTGGCTCCTGTAGCTCCACGTCTAGCTATTGGTCCTCGTTAAACCAGATCATGGTTTCTGTGCTTAAAAGCTCATCCTGAGGATGCCGAGGGGCTGTACCGGAAACCCTGAACATCCAGTGTCATCGCCAGATGGTTAACAAGGACTTTCTGTGAGCTTAAACCCATGTTCAGGCAGTTTTCTTTGGTGGATCCCCCACAACATATTCAGGCTCTGGGGTCATGCTGTGGTTTGATCTCTCTTGTGGCTCATGGTCAGAAAGGCCTTCAAATATCAATGAAGAGACTTGATGTCCTTTCCGAAGGGTCTTACTAACACGATGGGACCAGGATGAAGCGCCATTGGTGACCCCAACACTGTTTGAGCCACCTGGGCTCCATCCCCTGACCCCAGCTCTGATTTGGTCATACACATGGTATAACCAGGAAGTACACACTGCAAACAGGAAGTGGCCTTTCATCCTGGGAACTATCTCCCAAGTCCCCAGACATTCCCATCTTTCTCTGATGGACATTCAGCCTTGTGGCTGGGAGGCAGAGGCAGGTGGATCTCTGTGAGTCTAGGCCAGCCTGGTCTACACAGCAAGTTCCAGGACGGACTCCAGAGCAATACAGAGAAACACTAAAACAAAACAACAACAACAACAACAAACCTGAAGTGGAAATTCAAGGACATAAATTTTAACTCATTCCAGATTTCCACAAGAGCAAGAGGAGGCAGCGCTTGCCTGAGAAACATACCTGAGCAAATGCCTACATATGCATTTCCACCCGTGTGGGGGAAGGAAGGTGAGAGGGATAAAGGCCACCTTGGGGTCACTCTGAGCAAGAGCAGATACTGTGGCCCTTGAAAGGCCCCAAGAGAGCACTGTAGGTTCTTGCCTAAAATTGTTGACAATACTGCCAGTGTTATCATTGGAAATTTGCCTTACATCAAATTTCTGGCTGTGTAAACGCTGGCTGGACAGCCCAGCTCTAGCTAAAGCTGGCCTGCACCGGAAGTCAAGGCTTCCTAGACCGGTGTCTATAGCATGGCTCTCAGGAGTTACTGATTGAAAGGCCGTGTCCAGATAATGATCTGCTAATTTGGCAGTGCAGACGGTAAAAGAACCCTGGCCACACTGCCAGCCAGCCCCGTCAATAAATCCCCGCTGTTCCTTTTCTCTATTACCTCTCTTGAATAAGCAATAAGAAAATTCCCTCATACTCTCCCAAGTCCGCAACGTAAGCAATCTAGCTTTTACTGGTTTATAATTACTCATTTGTGGCTATTAAACCAATATAATAGCCAGTGAGACTATGAACTAGACTAAACGACCATTAAGATAAGATGCTGACACAGCCCCACACCAACCCAAACTCAAACTCTTAAGACTTGTCAACTTGGCAGTTCTATAACAAAATACCCGAGGCAATTATCTTCTGGAGAGAAAAGGTTCCTTCTGGCTCACAGTGTGTGTGTGTGTGTGTGTGTGTGTGTGTGTGTGTGTGTGTGTGTGTGTGTGTGTGTGTTCTTTCAATGATATAGTAGCCTCACTGTCTGAGGCCGGTAGCAAGGCAGCACATCATGGTTAGCGAAGACGATTTCACGCAAGTGTGTAGCCTGCTTTGAGCATACCTGCCCAAGGCTCTGCTGCTCACTTCTCTCACCTCTCTGTTCCCATTGCTCCCCGCAATGTGTCTTTCATGACACAGGTACATGTACCATTCCATGCCTATGTAAAATATGAGAGCCAAAAATGAAAGATAACACGCAGTATTTTTTTCCTGAAACTAACTTAATTTGCTTAATGGCTTGTATCCAGCTGATTCAGTTTTCCTGGAAATAACGGAACTTCATTTCTGCATGGCTCAAAAGGTTCTCCAGTGTGTACAACCGTATCTTCTTAGTGCACTCTGTGGCTGACACCTGGCCTGGTTCTCTATCTTAGCTCCAAGGGCTGCAGTAAACCCTGAAATACAAGCGTCTCTGTGATGGGCTGATCTGGAGCAGCACAGGCAGCTGGGTTCTAGTTTTTGAGGAACCATGATTTCCACAGTGGTTAGACTAATTTGCATTCCTACCAAGAGTACCTCTCTGCCCCTTCTCTGGCATTTGTTATCTTCTTTCTTTCTTGTTTGTTTTGTTTCTCATGATTTTCAAGATAGGATTTCTCTGTGTACCAGCTGTCCTGGAACTCACTCTGTAGACCAGGCTGGCCTCAAACTTGGAGATCCACCAGCCTCTGCCTCCCCACTCAGTGCTGGGATTAGAGGCGTGCGCCACCACTGCCCAGCTGTTATTTAGATTTCCATTCTGACTGGAGTGAGATGGAATTCCAGTGTAGTTTAACGGATATTTCCTTGATGATCAGTGACCCTGAGTCCTCTCTCATGTCTGTTGGCCATGCACTTACTGACATGCGTCTACGCATCTCAGCAGGCCATTTATCGATTGGGTTGTTTGGCTTATTACTCAGTTCTCTGAGCTCTTTGTGCAATCTAGGTATTAACCCTGTTAGGCGTCCAGCCATCGAAGAGCCTTTCCCATTCTGTGAGCTGTCTCTTCACTCAGTTGTTTCCTTTGCTGTGCTGAAGCTGTTCCATTTCATGGAACCCCCCCCCCCACTCGACAATTGTTAGCATTATTTCCTGGGTGACTGGAGTCCCGGTCAGAAAGTGTTTGATGGGCCAGTGAGATGACTCAGTGGGTAAAGATGCTGGCTGCCAATCCTGATGACTTGAGTGGGATCTCCTAGGACCCACATAATGGAAGGAGAGAACCAATTCTCACAAGCTGCCCTGCGACATCCACACGTGTACATGGCATGTGTCTCCTCCAACACTAAATAAACAAGTAAGACATCATGAAGTCCTTGCCCATGCTGATCTTCCTCCAATGCATTCTGGGGTTCAGATCTTACATTAAAGATGTTAATCCCTTTGATTTTCATACAGGGCGAGAAATGAAAATCTAGTGTCTTTCTCCTAATGTCACTGTCCAGTTTTGCCAGCAACACTTGTTGAGAGGTTTGTCATTTTCTTCAATATATGTTGCCTACAGCTGTGAGCGTCTATATATCTGGGTGTTCTGTTCTGTTCTGTTCTGCTCTGTTCCGTTCCATGGTCTCCACGCTTGTTTCTGCTCCCATGACTCTACAGTACAACTTGAAAGTAAGCATGGTGATAGACCCAGCCCTTCTCTCTGTTTAGACAGTAATTTTAAGATTTTTTCCCATTTCTATGAAGGATAACACTGGAAATTTTATGGGTTACCTAAGACTTAGTGCTCCTGACTGTTTTGATTTTCAGGAGTCTGTGCTTCCACAGTAATTTTAAGATTTTTTTCTCCCATTTCTATGAAGGATGACACTGGAAATTTTATGGGTTACCTAAGACTTAGTGCTCCTGACTTTAGGTTTTCGGGACTCTGTGCTTCCACAGTAATTTTAAGATTTTTTCTCCCATTTCTATGAAGGATGACACTGGAAATCTTATGGCTTACCTAAGACTTAGTGCTTCCCTCAGCCTTCAGTATTTTCCTTGCTCTCTTGTTTAGTGTTGTAACTATAATCTGCTGTCAGCAGGTTCTTTTCTTGTCCTGTTTAGTATTCTAAGTGCCTCCTGGTTCTAGATGCTCATCTGTTTCTCTACATTCGGGGAACCTTGTGCTATTGTTTTGTTGAATACATCGTATATGCCTTTAGGTTGGAGTTCTTTTATCACCCCATGACATGTAAATTTGATCTTTTAACCGTGTCCAATAAAGCTTATGTACACAATTCATAGTTTATCACTTTATCTTTGTCAATGTCTGAATGCTCTAATCGATCTATTTTCATCCCTGATAGTCTGTCTCCTATTTGAGCCATTCATTAGTGGGGCTTTGTAAAGAGTTTATTTGACTTACTGAACTTCTATTTCTTTTTTTTTGAAATTTTTAAATCAATTTGTTTTTACATTCCAATCCCAGTTCCCTCTTCCTCCTCTCCTCCAGCTCACCCCCACCTCTCCCATCTGTTCCTCTGAGCGGATGAACTTCTATTTCTTAAATTTCAATTTTATTTGCATTCAGTATTTTTAATCTCTTTATTGAGTTTCTATGTCAAATCCTGGTTGACTCTCTTATTCCATTTATTTATTTATTTGATTCTATTTCAATTATTTGATAGTTTAATTACAATCCTCCCTTTGAATTCTTTATCTGGGACTTAATGCCGATGCTCTCTCATTGAGATCCATCATTGTTGTGATTTTCTTTCTTCTTATGTATTGTGCTCTGACTTACGCATTTGTGCATTCTGTTGTACTGACTGGATGTTATCAACTGTGTTATTCCCGCTGAATTATCTGTAATGTCCAAAGTAAGCTAGATTATGGTAGAGTAGAGTATACAGCTTAGCGGTAAAACTTTCAATTCATGTGCATAAGGCACAGTATGGTCCCCTATGATACTCCACGAACATGAACCACAGAAACAACCACAGCAGTCGGATAGGACCACGACGCCAATGTCGTACTGGACAGCTGAAAGTAACCATCCCTTTGACTTCAGTAAGTATCCAGGAGCAAAAGGACAAGGGTTACACGGCACCTACAGGAGTATTGGTTGCTACAATTAGTAGGAGACAGAAGTAGGCTGGGTAGCAGTGTTACATCAGCTGAGAAAAAAAAAAGCTGAAATGGAAAAGTAGCCAAGAAGGGGAAGCTGGGATAGTTTTGTGGCCCATGGAGCTCAAAGATTTTTAGAGCTACGGAAGGCTAGAGTTAAGAAGTAAAAACAGGAAGTGCAGGGAATTAAAGAGAAAAGATGAAACAGGAATGGAAGACCATCCTGGGCTGTTCACGAAAAGAACAATAGACGGTTGGCACTAGGACCGGTGGGAAACACAGAACAATAGTAAAACCTAATCAAGCAATTGCCCAAGATGAACATGACAAAATCATATAAGAGTGAAGACTACAAATTAACAAAGGCTCAAAGTAACAAAAAATAAATACAATATACAAAAAGCCCATTAGATCAAAAACACTACATCAGTTAGTGTTTCTCCCTTCGTGGGATGGGTTTTGAGTTCTTTCCCTACTGCGATGTTTCCTGGAGAAAGTGCAATTTACAATTACACTTCAAAGCTACAAAAGCAGATTTTGGAGTATGTGTTGCCCAGGAGAATTCACACAAACTCCCTTTCAGGATGAGCTTCTGGTGCAACTGTGCTGAGTGTGTCAGCCTCAGTCCAGAGCATTGGCAGCTCCCCCTCCCCCCCTTCCTGATCCAGCTCTCACTCTGCAGTAGCACAGGCGAGGGGTGGGAACTTCTGCCCCAGGCTCCCCTGGCCTCAGCCTAACGCAGCCCAAGCACACACTTAGAGCCCAAGACTTCAGAACTGATTAACTGATTCCCTAGGCTTTCTATCCACGGTGCACCTGGCCTTTAGTCCCACCGCCTAAACAGCAGCTCTCCCTGGCTACACAACTTTATTTTATGAACTATTCCAGGGTGGGCTGCGCGCACTGAATGTCTAACCCTAAATACTGCTGAACGTATTTCCTAAGGTTTGAGATGTCGTCTTGCTAACCTTAGTGATCAGGTTCAAACTCTACACTGATTAGACCTTTATCTAATCTGCGATCTATAACGAAGCTGTCATTTGACCTCATGACATCCTTTATAGCGTTTTTTTCTCCTCCAGGAAGAAATCTAGTCTTTCCATCTATGGCATGTCCACAGTCTTTAGCTGTTTTTTTTTTTTTTTTTTATGACACCGACACACAGGAGGAAAACAGCCAGTCTCTTCTTGCAGAACATTCTCGAGCAGGGCGTGCCTGAGGTTTCCTTGTTCTTACACTGAAGTGACCCCACTCCCGTGTTTCTTCCCTGTCTGTCTCGCCTCCTTCTCCTGAGACCCCAGAGACTGCCTCCTCCTTCTTCTTAATCAGTTTGTTTCTAAATTTACACTTACTGAAAAGCTTAGCTCTTAGGTGCATAGTTGGTGAGCCTGGCAATTGCGGACACCTCTGAAACCACGCCGACCGTGAAAACCATTTCCTATATTTGCAGCAAACCTCTGTGGCCGCCACAGCTGCACTGCTCTCCTGATGCTCAAGGCTAAAGAACACCATGATACCATCGAGGAGGCACGCACCGAGAAGCAGACCGCCTCTGGGGCACTGGTTGTTTGGGGATCACCTCACAAGTTCAGTGGCTGCACAATTCACGTTGGGACTGAGAAGCATGCTATCAGCTGCAGATGTTACAAGTCTGGGCCCACAGAAAAATACATCACAGTACTAACAACGGCTAGGCCAAGGTCACAAAGGCCTAACAGGATGAAGACTTTGCATCACACTTGTCAGCTCAGCAGCTACGGCAGGAACTAGAGAAAGCTACGCCTGTCAATACGCAGCTGCTGAGCAGGTTCTGGAGCTTTCTTCCAGAGATCAAGAGGAGTTCCCATCAGTCACCATGTAGCACCCTGAGCTCTAATACTTTGGCCTAGAGGCTAAAATCCCCCTAAGTCATGTTTTCATCCACAGGTCTAAGGTAACAGGCATCCAATACCATGGTGGCATTCCCTGGGACAGACAAACTGGTTATGCCCACCTTGGGCTGGGTTTGGGCATCAGCAGGCTGGCAGGCCCTTCAGATCACATGCTCAGGGACTTCTCAGCTGGCACACTCTTTGCTAGAGACAATCTATTTCCCCAGGCTCGGGGGGGGGCTCCAAAAGAGCCAGGGCTGCCATAGAAAGAGCCCTGCATTATAAGCAGGCCAGGATGTGGGATCCAGTTCAGTTGCTATCTGCTGTACAACCATGTGCAAGGGACTGAACCTCACTGGACTTTGTTTCCTCATCTATTAAGTGGGGGCAGAGATGAACGGCCAGCTCACTTCCTTGGCTTTGTGACTTAGACAATGTCACAAACACACATCGCCGAAATGCCTGCTGTGAGACTGCACTCCGCTCTAGGGAAATAGTAACCGTTCCTACGGGTACTGCCCTGCTCTGATGGGAGTCTGGATTCCCGAAAGGACACACCTGTCAACCTTGTTGCCTGCAGTCAAACCTGTGGGAGATCTGGGAGCAAGATTGTTCAAGACTGATATCAAGTCTAGAAGTCAGGACAACACTTAGTCTTGTCCATTGATTAAAAACAAAAAATAAACACCATGATGGACCTCCAATGCATGTAACTTTAACAAAGGCATATTACATATTACGTTTGGTGAGTGACTATGTGCATAGCCTCTCTACAAACCTCCTCCCTCCACTTCTAGGCTGCCAGAGCCCCGCCCTTCATTTCCCTTTGGCAACTCAGAACCTCCTAGAGAAGCATAGGTGGGGTACAAAGTCCGGGAACATCTCTGGGTTTTTGTGTCTCTTGTGTTCCCAGGGTTTCGTGTTCTCATAGTTCCTTTAGCTGGGAAGAGAATGGAGCTATCATTAGTAATTCCCGAACTTAGGAAATCGGGGAAGGCCTGCTGTTCTTCTCAACATGCCTGGAGAAGAGTGGAGTGTGAGGTGTGCAAGTGGTGTGTGTGTGTGTGCACGTGTGTGTTATGCAAGTGTGGTATCTGCAAAGTGTACATATGTGGTGTACGTGTGTGCGTGTGTGTGTGTGTGTGTGTGTGTGTGTGTGTGTGTGTGTGTGTGGTGTTTTGGTAGCCACACATCTAGCCATGCTGGGAAAGAGAAACGGATGCACTCAGGACCACATGAGCACTGGTCGTTCCCAACTGGGGACCTCTAAGGACCCAGTGAAGCAAGAGAACAGGTCTCTTCCTGGCTTTGTGACCTAAAAATGCCCAAATTTCCTGGAGCAGTTCTCAACCTCCCTAACGCTGTGGCCCTTTAATACAGTTCCTCATGTTCTGGTGACCCCCAACCATACAATCAGTTCATTACCACTTAACGTACATTACTATACATAACTGCAATTTTGCTATTATGAATCATAGATATCTTATAGGTGACCCCACAAGGGGGTCGATCAACCCCTCAGCTGTCCTCTTCCGCTCATCATTCCGCACAACTCATCCCCTACTGGCAAGTTCAAAAGCCGGGCCATCTCCTCCAACCCCAGCTACATTCTGCCCCACCCCCACCTCATTCCAGCTACAGTGTCTTCCCTGTGACGGCATTGAGTCCATCAAGCCACCAGCGTGCTTCCACTCACCCTCAAAATCCTCTCCGTATTTCCTCCTTTCCCTTCCCTACCCCATATCTTCCCTAAATTATTAACTCCCCTGCAAAACACCCCCGCCGCCACACTTCGGTGACCCGTGTCTCAGAGTTCTTTCTGCTCCTAGATGCCACAGAGTAGCACAGCTAATTACCTGCGTCACCTCGAACAGCGGGGGGAACAAACTGAGTCACCCAACCCAAGATCCTACACCCAGCACGTTCAGCTCCCATGCTTCCTGCTCCTTCTCCAGCCTGACACCACCAGCTGCTCTCACACGCACCTCCTACAGCCCAGCCCAGCCAAACGTACTCTGTTGGCACTCAAGCCCGACGGCCAGGCTCCGGAGCAGGAGCCTGGGCAGTAGCCGTTGACAGCTCCTGCCCGCCAGACACTGTAGTCCCTCTTTGCCCACCCAGCTTTGAATCCTGGGTCAGTTCTGACACGCTTCCCTCCTCACGCTTGGCCTGTTGGTCCTGCACCGTCAGTGCATCAGATCCGTCACTGCTTTCTGTTCCGAGAGTGTGGACCCTGGGCTAGGGCAGCAGCCGCCTCGCCTCAGTCTACCCATCCTGCCCTTCCTATCACCACGTGTTTCATCCTAAGGCCGGCTCTATCTTCCCATGATACAACTCTGGAGTGCTCGCTCTAGGGTCCACGCTGCTCCACTGTGGGCTAGACTCTCACCCCATCCTCTGCTAAGAAATCTAAGCTCCTCCCAACTCACCCTCACCTCCCCAAGTCCCTGCCCGTCCAGACTTCTCACCCTGCCACTGACCATCACGCTACCTCACTTCCTCAATGTGAAAAACACCCCCACCCCAGACTTTTGAATCCTTCTCAGCCTACAGAGAGCTCATCATGGCTGCTGCCTCTCGGGGAGCCTTCCCCGTCCGCAAAGCCAGAGTCTGGGGTTCCAGAGAGGGCCCTTGACATGTTACATGTGTGACTACCCCAAGACCAGAGTTCCTGAAGGCTGCGCACCCTACACCTCTGCTTTATCCACTCTGAGTGGCTCAGAGGAGCTCAGAAAGTGTTGTGAAGGATGGACTGAGTCCCAGAGCCAATGCCAATGGGCAGAACATAGCACGCTTGCCTCCAGCTGGGCCTGGAGATGACTGGGGTCGTGGCCAATGCTGAGTCTCCTCCAGTCTGCCAGCCTCCTTCTGCCACATACGGGCCTCGGGAGCTGCACCTTAGTGTTTCAGTGGCCGTGCAGACCCAAGAGTGTCCAGGCAGAGGAGAGCCTCACTGGCCACCTGCCTCTAGGATGCAAATGGATGTGACAACAGGGAGATTGCTGCCCTCAGCACCCGGCTCCTATTTCTAGTCAGGCCCAATAGGGCAGCCAGGTGGGCTCACTCATGCGAGTAATAAGGCTGAAGGGAAAGCATGTTTCTTCACAGTGAGGGGCACATCTGAAAGAACCCAAGCCTTTCCTACATGCTTACCAAGGGCCAGGGGCCCCAGGAGACGAGCTCTGGCGAGCTGGGAGAGTCTGGAGGTGAGTTAAACGCTGTACACCATGCAATGGCCCTGGCTGCTGGCTGGAAGGGAACTCCCTTTCAACTTCAGCAACTGCCACCGCAAAAGGGCAAGGCATCATGGTTTCACAATGCGTATCAAGAATCTTAAAAATGGCCACACCCTTGGTCGGGCCCAGTCATGAATCAAAGAGCCCACGCATTGAAGGAAGTTACCCTAATGAAGGCAGTTCTTTATCTAAAAAAGTTGGCTAATAACTTCACTGTTTGGGGACGAAGACAGACTGCGTGCAGCCAGGCTTAAGTGGCCACCAGCAGGGAGGCTTCTAAATAGCACAGTTACCAGCCATACAGGTGACAATTATTTCACAATTTCAGACACTGTGCTGAAGGCTTCAGGGACATCCATTCTGTCCTAGCTGTGAAGGGACCCATCTGAGGCTTGGTGGCACCAGGTGATTCATCCTGACTTTCTCAGCCACTGGCAACCTAACTCCAGAAGTGGGATTCTTACCACAGGATACTGGCCCTGCCCGTGTGCGTGCAAGCATGTACACATGTGTGTACTTGTGTTTGAGGGAACAGTGCACTTCCGCTTGAAGTATCACACCTATTTTAAACAAATGCCTGTGCTGTTTGAATAACACAGGAGATGTGTCTGTTTCTCTGGGAAGAACCAGAGGATGTACAATTGTGTCTAATCTGGGTGGATTCTCTTAAAATCTGTTAAGATCAGCAAAAGGAAACACCTTGATGAGTCCAGTGTGTGTCTACTGGTGACAGGGCATACTCAGTGTTCTGGTCAGCTTTCAGCCAAGGGACCACCAACACACATTCAGGAGGAAGCCATGGGCTCCCCCAAAGAGATGAGCTGAGCCACCTCGCTGTGACCTCCAAACCTGTCACATTTCCTAAAGTAGAGAACACAGTCATCTGGCAACTGGCTTCGGAATGTCAGGCCACCTCTCACATGTCACATTTGCTCTGGAAGTGGACTGGCGACTTTGGAATAAAACCACAAACCAAAGGAGATCTCACAAGTGGTGCCCACACTTCCTGCAAATGCTCAGGTCAGAAAAGCCATGGTTCATGAGGGCCTGACCTGCAGCCGAGACCTGCCGTCATCCCTGGCTTCATCATGTTCATCACATCAGGGTCACAAGTGACCCGCAGCCGAGACCACAAGCATGCAGTCATCCCTGGCCTTGCACACGTCAGGCCACAGGGTGGTCTCACTGAGTTGACTTGTAATTGGAGTACCTGATATTTTTCAACTGTGATATCTTACAGTAAAGTCCAGCTTTCTGTCTCGTCCTAAAAAAACAAAAAATCAGAGTCTCCAAACGCATCAGGCCACAGGACAGCAAGCAATGTGGGAACAGTGTCATGGCTGTCCCCTTGGAAGGACACCATGTGGGTCGCCACAGCCCTGTCTGCTCTTGCTGCTTTCAGGTACCGGTGCTGCCCCGTTGTCCTGGGCTGTGGTTTTTTCAGAAACACAGGGAGGCATGCAGTGAGGTGTGTCCTGAGTAGAAGTTTCAATCAGAAGAGGAAAACTGAAGCCAGGAAGGAAGGCTGTGTCTCAACCACATGGGAGAGGGAGCACTTCCTAGGACCTGTCTGACGTTGCCTCCTTGGCCTCAAGTGACTGAAAGTTCTCTTTCTAGCCTAGACAGTTCTTAAGAAGCAAGTTATTGAAGACCACATCCTTCCTCCTTTTCTAGAGAGAGTCCTATCTGGTGACGCTCTGCCTCCCACAACCATTCTTCAGAGTCCCTCTGACATTTGTGGTCACCCGAGGCCTCGTCGTAAGCTGCCATGATAAGAGGTGAACAGGAGGATGTTCCTGTGAATAGCCTGACTCATCTGACTCGGGCCCCTTTCAGGGTCCAGGAACTGGGAACTGGGCCCATCATGAGCAGTATTTTGGAGACACACTCCTAGCCTAGCTCTTCCCTGAAGTCTGAAGCTTTGTATGTGAAGATTATGTTCAAAGTCCTGCATGGACAGGAGTTACAAGGTCGCTATAGCCTTAGCTTCTGTAAGTCAGAAGTGCACCCATGGGCTCAGAGTGAAACCTGTGCTATTATCTCTGCTGGACCACCAGCTAGGGCGGAGACGCCAGGATCTGAGACCTGTGGGCTTCAGCTTCCCCAGACATCAGGCTGTTGTGAAGATCAGCCAAGCAGGAATCCACCACTGAGTCTAATGTATTACAGGGCTCCGCACTATGTGGCCCCAAGGTTGTGACCCATCTGAGCCCAAACTCAGTGGACTTGTGGGCATTGCTGAGGTGGTACCCACAATCCGGCCTGGACTCTCCCTCCCCTCACTCAGGTAAGCTCTCTATGTCTCTGCTATCATCTAAGACCTGGACATAGGCTCTGAGGACTAGAGCTTTGCCAGCCCTCCAGACACTTACAGAGGCCTCTTTGGGCTCCCGGGGGGCTTGCCTCCTGCACATGAACTTCATGTGGCAGTTCATCTATGGTGCTCACACAGGTGTGGGGACAGGGAAGCCCAGAAGAAGGTGCTCACCCAAGTTTGGTCAGAGATGCCCAGAGCCAGCTGCTCATACAGACATGGTCAGGGAAGCCCAGCCCTCCTGTAATGCCTCACCTGGGGTTAGGAACTCTTGGTCTCTGTGTTCCCACTGGTCGAAGTGATTACCTCGGAGGTAGCATGCTAGAAAGAGCTGAACTTCCTAGATGGGTAGAGCCAAAGGGTCCTGACTCTGGTGGACCATGCACTCCAGGTGAAGACAGCCTGGGTGGCCCTCTCCAATATTTTTAACTGGTGTATGCTCCTGTCCTTCAAGGCCTTCTTATACCCTTCTTGCCACTCTGCTCCAAGGCCTCCCAGACCTAGCCTGGCTGAGAGCCTGTATTCTCCCCATAATCCACCCAGCTTCTGCCCAGCCCTTGGATGGATGCATCTGAAAATGAGGCAGATGGAGTCCTTTCCAGGGTCCCCAGCATAGAGCCCTGAACGCTTTACGCATCAGGGGCATAGATGGTACCCATGCCCACCTAACATGCCACAGCTCATCACCCAGCCTTGAGTCCCTTTAGGGTCCATTCATTTCCCTAGCTGACTCCCACCTTCCTCCTCTCTAGACACTTCCAGCCAGGCCAGGCCTTCTGACACACAACCCCTCTCCCATGGCTCAGGCTTTATCCCTCGCCCATCCCTGCGCTCTCCACAGGGCAGATGCTGGAAGGAGAAGTTAAGACAGGATGGCATCAGATCCCATCAAGAAACCTCGCTTACTCCTGGGCTTGGTGTCTGAGACCTGTAATCCCAGCCTAGGAGGCTGAGGCAGAGAGGTTACAAGTCCCAGGCCTTGGATAACATAGCGAGATCTTCTCTCAAAGATGAGCAGATAAATAAATCAGGCTGGAGATGTGTGTCTTCCTTGACTGTCTCCCACCATCTGGACCAGTGAGGAGAGTCGAGCGCCCCCCCCGCCCCATTTTAGACTAGAGAGCTTTTCTGACGCAGACAGCAGAGCGTGAATGGCTAGCTCAGGGCAGGATGCCTGCTCGTGAGACGTCCCCCAGACCCTTGCTTTCGCGCCTGGGGGATGGACCTGCTCCATGCCTCCCTGGTGGCTCCGCCTTGGTTCTGCATCTCCTCTATCCCAATGCTGACTTTGTGTACTGGAGAGAGACATGCATCCTCGGGTACGCAGGGCAGCAGACCCTCCCTGTGCCCAGTGGTGAGCATCAGCCTCGATCTCAGAGGGCCTGGGGCCTGCACTAGACACTACCTGGACAGGGAGCTATAGACTGGGCCAGGATGCTCCTGAGTCAGCTGGTGGGACTCCCGTGGCGTCACACAGCTGAACCCCAGCTTCAGCAAGCACAGCAGTCACCCGGCAACCATTCCGAAGGCTACCAGCAAAAAAAGGGCAGGAAAGACCAGGGATCCAGCCCCGCCTTCCCACAGAAATGGAAACTGAGGCAGGGAGAGGGCAACATCTCATCTGGGAGGATGGTAAAAATCAGTGAAACGACCAGGAACAAAACTCCCAGGCCCTGGAATACGCCTCCTCCGGCACCCAGTTCCAGCAAAGCTGACACAGCGTGAGCCCCTCCTCTCCTTCCTCCTCCGTCAGAGCCACTTTCAAGAGCAGGATGGAGAACTCTCAAGAAGAGAAAAGGAGAGACAGATGGCACTTAGTGAACAGGGTGGGGGGCGTGGCCTTGCTCCCTAACAAGGCTATGGACAATGACACCCCAGCTCCAGCCAAGTGGGAAAATGTCACAGGTCCTCAGCATTAGATTTCCCTCCAGTGGTCTCTTACCTTCCCGAAACGGCTGTGTTTGCATCTGTAGTCGGATCTTGACGAGGTCCACGGGCCCTCCCAGCCCGACGGAGACCATACCAGCCACCATGCTAGCCAGGAGTAGGTCAGACAGACTTCGGCCAGGGTCAGCCTCTGGCTCCCCACAGCGGTGCTGGCTGAGGAACCGTTCTGTGTTACTGAAAACCCCAAACACCACTGAGTTGTAGACCGCAATGCTGGCCAGGGGGAAGGACATGCCCTTGAAGAAGCCGAACACCTGTGGCAAGGGGACCCAGCGGGAGGCAGTGTGAGGCCAAGCCACTCCCCTGGGGTCTCCATCTGTGTACCAGGTGTGGGACTCCCCTGATGCTCTGGGCCTCCCTCCAGGAAGCATCAGGTAATGCACGCCAGAGACATCCAGAGTCGATTGCCCAGTGTACCACAGAAGATCCCCAAGAGGGTCTAGATGACACGGAAAAGACAGAGGAGGAAGGCCACGTGCAACCCAGGCAGTCATCACAGACCTAAGGATGAGCCTTCTACACAATGCAGTCTTGGCATCATATATGATGCTAAGATGGTGTGTGTGTGTGTGTGTGTGCGCGCGCGTGCGTGCGTGCATGCGTGCGTGCGTGAGTATGTGTGTGTGTGTGTGTGTCCCAAACATCAGTGTCTGGAGCTGGAAATAAATCAGTAAGTCAGGCCATGACTGTGGAGCATCTGAGGAGCCCTGAGGAGTAGCCGTGATGCTGGAGTACCCACACACCTCCTCTCTTGCCACTCAAGCTCTCTCTCTCTCTCTCTCTCTCTCTCTCTCTCTCTCTCTCTCTCTCTCTCTCTCACACACACACACACACACACACACACACATACACACTGATTTCTGCGCGTCGAGCCCTGGGGTACACCAATAACAAAACAGTCTTCACCTTCACTGAGCTCATGGCCTGGGGTAGGGCAGGTGAGGATAGGGGTGGGGTGGGGGTACTGACAAACTGACAGGCAGCGCAGTACAACTCACTAAGTCTGTGTGTGGGAGACTCACCAAGTCTCCCAAGGGTGCCCAGGACAGCCTGCAGGTGGCAGCATCTCAGAATGGGACCCCCCCTCCACACAGAGACACATATAAATACACACATATATGAACATACATATACACATGCACACATACCACATATGCACACACACATATGCACACACACACACACACACACACACACACACGCAGAAGGAAAGAAGGGGAGAATGAGGAGGGGCAGCTGAGGAGTAATGCTTCTTGATGGGGTCAGGTTCTCCTCTACAACTGTGTTCTCAGTAAGACCACAGCTGCTCCAAGGAAACTGGAAAATTCCAGAGCCGTTGGAAAGTTTAACAGTACGCCTGTGCCAAAGATGAGGAAGTTCCAGGAGGCCAGCTCGCAAACTGAAAACGTGCAAAGCTATGCCACAAACTGGTGGTCCTGACAGGGCAGGACACCCCACACACATGTGTGCACGCACGCACGCACACACGCACGTCTTGTTTCAGGCTCTTCCTCTTTAACTTGGTTCGCTGAGTGACACTGCCTCAGAAACACCACCTGAAGTCCCCAGCAGAGCCGTGGCAGTGAGAACCCTGACTGGCAAGTACTGCAGGGGATGGAAGCCAAAACAGAGGAGTCAACGGCCATCTTTCAGGAGACTGGGGAATCACACCCATTGCCTTGGAACACCGACTATGAGGTTGGCAACACTCGTCCTGAGTTCAGAGTGGCCAATCGAGACAGGTAAAGCCATACTGGCAGTCAAGATGACCTTCTCTGCTGACACTTGCAAGAGGCTGGAGCATTAGCTACGATGGGGCCTGTGACACAAACAGTCACACTGGGTGCATCTCCAGGACGCAGAGAAACGTTGCAGAGCCGCCACAAACTGCATTTGACAGTTTCTTTAAATTAGCTCACCTCATCCTCAATCTAATTTCCTTGTTTCAGATTCCCAAACGGGTAGTCTTAGAAAGAGACCCACTAATTCTTAAAAAGGGAGATGATGTTACAAAAAACAACAACAACAACAACAAAAAAACCAAACATCCCATTTCCTATTTGAAAATCAGCTCCTCGGTCACGCGGGGGAGGTTCTGCATCCGGATGAAGGGAAATCTGTTGCAACTCATCTTTCCCGGCAGTCATTGTTTTGAGAGCTAACAGTGGGGCTTGTTTGCACCGAAACTTTCCATACCGTCGTTCTAAAGTCCTCAGAGCTGCTCCATAGAGCTCACACAAAACCAGTTTCTCCCCGGGATGCACTAGGTGACCAGGGGGTAAGCTGAGGTAAGGTTAGCATTCACCATACGGTACAAAGTGAGAAAGCAGGGATAGATAAGCAGGAACAAGCCGTCTCACGCCTGCTGTGCTGGCGCAGGGGTGTGACCTGGACCGCAGTCCGTGGGAGACCCTGGCAGGCACCCTCCACCCGCCCCAGGACACTTACGCTCTCCCTCTTGTACACCATGCGGATACAGCTGAATGTGTTCCTGTAGCCAACGCCAGCCTGCAGGCGAGTCTGTGGGGAAAGGCAAGGGCAGAGACACACTGAGACAAGTCACAGCCCCCCCAAGACGCCCAAAGGGACAGGCCCTGCAGCAAGCGACCCAGTCGGGGAGGGGGACCAGGCTCAGTCCTGACCAGCCTGCTGCCACGTGCTCTTCGGGGACACGGGCTCTGATAGTCACCCAGCCACCCCCACAGAGCAGAACCTGCTCTGAGTCAGAGAATGACCCAGGGCAGCTAGCTGTGTAACGATGATGGCTGTGGATTTAGGAGGCCTGCTTCTTAAGTACAAAACAAAAGAAAACAAAAACAAGTATTTTCTCTATCTTACCTTCTACTGTCCATCACTCCAGACTTCTAAATGTCTTTGGGGACACCTGCTCATTTTCCTATCTTTCTAGTCTTTGCCACTTTCTCACCCGGACAAGGCCTTGGTCCAGTGCGTCCCTCTACACCACAGCCGTGCTGGTTTTTCTCAAAATAACTTCAATCTTGTTCACTCTGTTTAAAACTCTCCTGGGCCCCCTATCAAATGCTACCTATTTCCAGGACACTTTGGGGGTAGGGATTGGCCTCCTTATCCTGCTCTCCACTCCGCTCCAAGCCCTCCCAGACCTAGCCTGGCTGAGAGCCTGTATTCTCCCCACAATCCATCCAGCTTCGGCCCAGCCCTTGGATGGATGCATCTGAAGATGAGGAGTCCTGTTCCAGGGTCCTCAGCATACAGCCCTCAGCAGCAGGGACATAGACGGCACCTGAGTCCACCTTGCCCTGCTGTAGCAGCCCGGGTCTCGTCACAGGAAGGGGTTTTCCAAGACGCAGAGTGGAATGGGAGGAAGAGGGTGTTAGCTTTTTTTCCCCCAGGGTGTGTTGAGGTGGGGGAAGGCTTGCCTATGTCGGGAGCAGGGGAACTTGCTTCCCTAATGGCATGAATCCAGTGTCCCGTGTCCTTAGAAAGGAGGCAACTCGTTGGCAAGAAACACAGGCCGTGTGAAGGCAGAGCTGTTGGAGTGGTGAAGCCGTGATCAGAACTGCCACAGCAGCACCAGCCTGGAGGGAGGATGGGGCCGAAACCCTGAGATCCCCCAGAAGGGTCCAACACCTTGGCTTTGCTTCATGCTTCCTGACTGCAAGAGAATCAATTTCTGTGTTTTTTTTAGGATTTGTTTGTTTTTAGTTATGCGTATGAGTGTTTTGCCTGCGTGTTTATCTGTGAACCATGTGTGAGCAGCTACCGTGGAGGCCAGAAGAGGACATCAGATCCCCCTGGAACGTTACAGATGGTTACGAACCTCCTCATTTGGGTGCTTATGGGATTGAACCCACGTCCTTTAGAAGAGCAACCAGTGCTCCTAACCACCAGGCCATCTCTCCAGCACCAATTTCCACCAACCTGGGGTAATTTACTACAGCACACCAAGAAACTAAACCCCAACCACCTTTTTATGGTCCGTTTCTCACACCCTATTCAGGAATAACTCGTTATAAGTTTACTTTTATCCCGTCAACTAGAGAAGCAATGGCACATTTCTTGCTGTGACACAGAGGAACATGCTCGGTGAGTACATGGTCAGTATTACTGAGGGGTCTCCATATTGCCCCCGAAGAGAAATGAATGTATACTGCTTACATTTGGGGTTTTTTAAAAAAACACTGAATTTGGTTAAAATGTCGTGGAACCTGGGGAGAAGATTAATTTACACCAATATTAAAGTCACAGCTCCCAGTTGAGAGTGCCCACCGCGTGTCAGGAACAACATTCCCACAGTTACCCCGAAAGGCGGAGTAAACTAAGCCCTGCTCTAACAGGCTACGCAAGCAGGGATTTCCTGAATCAGGGTTTAGAGACCTGTGGCCCGTGAAGTGCCACAGCCCATGATTTCCGGCTTGAATTGTGCCGCCTGCCAATTGACGCCATGGTGTTGACTGACAGAGGAGCCTGCTGGGGAGTAGACTGGGAAGGACACGGAGATTGTGAGCCGGTGGGGTGGCAGGAGCAGACGGTGCCCTCCTGACCAGAGAGAGGACAGCGGCTGAGCCCCACCCTGGAGAGGTGTACAGCAGGAGTAAGCCTCGTCCTGACCGAGGAGGGGCCATTGTCGAATGCAGAGGAAGACAGAGAGAAAAGAAAATTGCAGACACCTGAGTCAAGCTCCAGACTTTCCTGTGTGCGCAGTTCAGGCAGTTTTAGGAATGGCCGGAGCACTATTGGTGTCTGTTTCTGGGGCATGGCTCGATCCTGCTCACCATGGATAGGTCTCGTGTGGGACAGCTGGGACTCAGACTGTCCTCTTGTGGCATCTCCTTCCTTCCTTCCTTCCTTCCTTCCTTCCTTCCTTCCTTCCTTCCTTCTTTCCTGTTTCTCATGATACAACCTGAGACAAGCTCCCCTACTCCTTTGGGGGTACCTGCGACTATCAGGATGGCTGTGCTGACTCTAGAGTCCTCGTACCCTGTGTGCCTTTTCAAATTCTTCCAACCTGACAGTCAAGGCCCTAAGGACTGGGTGCTGACTGGCCTGGATTTGAGTCCACAGTTGTAACATAGATCCACGTGCATCAGCAAAACCGGTCTTACTGGTCTTTGCCAAGCATGGTCCCTACCTAGGGCCCCTACCTCAGCACCCCCTCCCCATGCTGTTCCCTCTGTCTGGCAGATGTTTTCCAATGGCCGGAAACCCAGTCTCACATGCTAAGCTTGGACCCCATTTCATATCTGAAATCCTTCCTGATTGTTCAGCTTTCAGGTACTTAAAGGAGGACAGTCACCATCCCCAGGTACTTGGAGGAGGACAGTCACCATCCCCAGGTACTTGGGGGAGGACAGTCACCATCCCCAGGTACTTGGAGGTGGACAGTCACCATCCCCAGGTACTTGGAGGAGGACAGTTGCCATCCCTAGGTACTTGGAGGAGGACAGTCACCATCCCCAGGTACTTGGAGGAGGACAGTTGCCATCCCTAGGTACTTGGAGGAGGACAGTCATCATGCCCAGCACCTTCCTCACCAAGTCACAAGATCCTGCAGGCAGACAGGGGACAATGAAGGAAATAAAGCAAGTCTCCTGACATCACATCTCCAGGTCAGCAGAGGGCCTGCCTTGGGCTGGAGAGTCCCTGGAGATCAGGGAGAGGCAGGTAAATTCCCAAGAGGTCATGAAAACGCAGCTACCGTACCTTGACTGTATCCAGAGGGTAGCCCACAATGACACTGGCCGCACCTGTAGGTCCAAGAACAACATCCGGTCACCCAAACCCTGAACTCCTGGGTTGTCCTGCCATCCCCTAGAGGAGGTTGAGAGTGGAAGCCATGCTAGCCGTGCATTGCTAGAGAGGTCGTCCAGTGCATGGGCCTGGTCCAGCTACTGAGGAAGGCAGAGAGAGCAGACTCAACCCTGGGCCTCAGAGACAACTAGATACCCATGTGCCGAGGAGTGGAGTTAGACCCTGCCTCTCACACTACACACAAACATTTATCCAAAATAGACCAAAGGGCTAAAACCATAAAAGACACAAATGTGTGGGAAATATACCTGGGTACGTATATATGGAAAACAACCTGGGTTTTGTAACATTTGCAGTTACAATACAGAAAGCACAAACAACAAAAGAAAAAATAACAGGTGAACTAGACATCATGACAGATCCTCTCATGAAAGTGAAGGCAGATGGCTTAAAAAATTGCAGATATTGCTTATAAATCACCTGTCTGTTAAGGGTCTCAGATCCAGAACACACAGAGAACTCTTACACCTGAAACATTGTTTAAGTGACCATGATTGACATCTCTGAAGAAGATATGTCAATGGCCAACAGTACGTGAACATATATACACAACATCATTGGTCACCGGGGAAATGCAAATCAAAATAATAATGAAATTTCACATCCACTAGGACGGCTGCAATGTCTAAAACAGGAAAATAAATAAAAAGTGTTGACAAAGATACAAAGAAACTGGATTTTTGTTCGTTTTTTCAAGACAGGGTTTCTCTGTGTAGCTCTGGCTTTCCTAGAACTTGCTCTATAGACCAGGCTGGCCTCGAACTCACAGAGATCCACCTGCCTCTGCCTCCCGAGCGCTGGGATTAAAGGCCTGCGCCACCATCGCCTGGCTAAGAAATTGGAACTCATGTTTGTATGTGCAGCACATGCATGCAGTGCCATGGAGGCTAGAGGAGGCTGTGTGGGTCCCTGGAATTGCACAGATGGGCGGGTGACTGTGAGCACACGGACGGACACTTGAAACTGCGCCGGGTGGGAGAGAGGAGCAGATGCTTCACTTCTGAGCTGTCTCCCCAGCCCTGAGGACCCTGCACGTTTGTTGGCGGCAACGTGAAGCAGCGTTCCTGCTGCGGAAAACCGATCATTCCTCAAAAAGGTTAGACACAGAACTGCTGCCTGACTCAGCATTTCCGATCCTACGTATATCCCTAAGACTCAAGGACTCAAACAGGCACACCCTGGTCACCACAGCATTCATCACCGGGGACCAAGGGTGGGAACACACAATGTTCCCCAAGTGACATTCGGTGAATAAATGTGGCTCATGACGATGGGTTGCTAGTTAGCCTTAAGTAGTCTTTGTAGCCATTCCCGCCTAACGGAAACATCCCAACCTGAAAGAAGGGTCCTTAAGACTCAGGAAGTAAAACTTACAAGTCCCAGAACTTCCTGAAACTTGTTAAGACTTACAAGGTCTTCTTCCTGAAGTTATGTAACAGCAGGGCTGCTGGAGAGAGGAGACCGTCCAGCTACACTGAGATCAGCAGGAGACCATCCGGCTACGCTGAGACCAGGTGTGCGGCAGCTTTTCGGAGCTGTCCGTCACGCTGGGGTGGGCTTTTCAGTGCTGCAGCTGTCCTTGAGTCAACCATGCCCCTGTAACCAACCCTTGCCTACACTCCTGAAAGTAACTCTAGTAAACTCACCAGCCTGTTGAGCTAGACTTGGATGGAATCATTTCTTCGGTCTGTCATCAATGCTCTATCTGGGGGTGAGCAGCTACATTTGTTCATATCTCCCCAGGTAAAGTCACAAAACAGGTAGGAATGGAGTGCTGGCCCCTGCTGCGGCGTGAGTCAGCCTTAAAAAAATACTGTGCTAAGTGAGAGGGGCCAGACACAAAAGGCAAACATGTTATACAACTTTATTTAAATGAATCATGGAGAATAGGCTAAGTCATAAAGACAGAAAATAAGCTAATGGGTTCCAGGACTGTGGGGAGAGGAATTCGGAGTGACAATTGAATGTGTAAGGAGGAGGAGGGTGAGGGGAAAGGGACGAGAGAGAGAGAGAGAGAGAGAGAGAGAGAGAGAGAGAGAGAGAGAGAGAGAGAGAGAGAGAGAGAGAGAGAGAGAGAGAACACGGGGCTACATACATACTTGTGTAAGGCTGTCTCAAAGTCATCTAGACGAAGAAGCCTTTGTGATCCCTAGCAACTGACATTCACACAGGGTTTTTGTTTTCCCAGGACAAATTCCTCCACCATACTGATGAAAAAAAGACAGCACCTCTGTCAGAGGTGGCTCAACAAGCCAGGCACCTGTCTAGGACCTGTTGCCTGGTCTAGAACCTCCTGTCTTCTTCATCCTCCACTCTCCCCTGAACTAAGTGAGCCACACGGAGTTGATTAGTAGCCAAAGCCTCGCTCTGCTGGTCCAGCCCAGAGGTGGGACCTTAGCTCCCCGGGTGTCGCTGTCTCCCCTCAAAGTGGGGGGAAGACAAGCTCAGGTCCGGAGCAGCAGCCCAGAGCCATGGACAAGCATCTCCAGGGGTGCAAAATAAAGAGTGGGGTGCCAGGGCAGCAGTCTGCAGAGCTTGGAAAATCTGCGGGGCTCCAGACAAACGTGGAGGGCATTGTGGTGAGATTCTGTTGCACAGTGTCATCCAGGAAGACAAGGCATGTGACAGGGACCTCACACACAGCAAGCAGAGGGTGGGCTTGGGCTTTATTCAGAGACTGTCATTTTGCTAACCATTCCACTTTTGCATTGCTATGGTAAAATGATGGTGAGCGTAGTGACTCCTCAGCAAAGGGAGCAAAGGGTCCAGAAGAGGCAGAGATGAGGGCACTGAAGACAGCAAGGACTGACAGGTGACAGCGCCCAACCACAGGGATCCCTCTCTCTGTCTTGGGCAAATGCACCATAGTACTCCACTCCCTGCCCCACGGCTCCACTCCCTCTGGGGGCGAGGCCCTTGAGACCAACCTGATCTAAAGTCCAGGTTCTTGGCCACCCTGAGACCCGGATTCAGGAGCCAAGCCGAATGCCAACCTAAGCACAAATTTCTTGGAGACACGTCTCCAAACGCAGGTGTGCCCGGGTCACTGAAGGGTGTGCACACACTGAGTGGCTCCAATGGTTGTATGCCCTGACCAGCAGTTTAATCATTACGAAATCTAAGTTCCTTGGGGCCTGACATTGAGGCAAATCAGAAGCTCCAGGAAATGGCTGTGAATCTTAAAAGCTTTGCTTCAGAGGCTAGTTGGGACATCAGGACCAGCCAAGCGGACTGGGCTAGGGATTGCGGGTGCTGCAGGCATAGCCCACTTGGGACTTCGTGACGAAACCCAGCACACTGAGAACACCATGTACAAACAGGGCCGCCCTGGAAAGGGTGTGGGCTGTGGGGTGCTGTTCTTTCCCAAGCATGCTCACCGCTCACCTCCAAAAGCACACTCACCTCCAATCCAGCCCGCTGCGAAATCTTCCAGCTGGAAGTTGCCCATGGCCTAGGTGACATGTGCCTTGCCCTCCTGCAGCCGGGGAAACCTCTGTCCTTTCTGTTCAGTGCATGCCGGGCATGGCCCGGGTCCACACACACTCAGGCGACTCTATAACCCTGCAGGTTCTTCTCCAAATTCAGTGTTCCAGCCACCCGCGCTTGAGCAGTCCGCGAATGGGGGCGGGCAGCTGACAACCCGCCCCCCAGAGGATCTTAAAGGCACAGCATTCACTCGGAGCCAGGAGGCTGGCTGCCCCAGTCATCAGGGGAATTCCCCGGCCACCACCCTCACTGGCTCTTCCCAACAACACAGCCTCAGGGGCCTTCCAGGTGAAAGTGGCAGCCAGAGGTGCCAGCATCTGTTTAGGACATGTTTGCAAAGCTGTTCTGAAGAGGGAAGGCGGAGGCTTTACAAACACCACAGGCTGCCTGTCAGAGGACTCACCTGGCAAGACTCCCAGCTGTGTTGAAGGGCAAACAGCCCTGCAACAACTAACTGGAGGTTTGGGGTGAAGGGTTAGCGGGAAAGAGCACTTGCCATGAAAGCACGAGGACCTGAGTTTGGGTTCCCAGGACCCACAAAAACGCTTGGCACGGTTAGGTGGTTGTAGCGTCAGAGTTGGGGGATGGAGAGTCCCAGAGACAGGAGGATTGCTGAGTGGAAAGCAGAGGAGGACACCTGAGGCCCTCTTCTCATCAACACACACACACACATGCATGCACGCACACAAACTGTAACTGAACAGCATCTACAAATCAGAAATTCTTAATGCTTTGTCAGGCTGGTTGAAAGTCATGGACCATTTCGCTATGTGATGGAGTACACACAATTTTCCAAACCAGTTCTCCAGTGAAGAGACTGCCCCTCCTCCTTTGTGTCACACACCGTCCACATGCCCTGGGTTGAAAGCCTCACCTCCTCCTCCTGGCCACACACTGTCTGCATGGCCTGGGTCGAGAGTCCCATATATCAGTGAGTAAATCGAATAAGGTATGGGAGGCACCTTGCCCAGAAATCAGCCTCAAGCCAGCTCCCAGTAAGACCAAGGTTATCCTGCACTTAACTGAAGCCCCCTCCTGAGACCTTAGCAAGTCTGTGGACCCCACTTCACAGGCCAGGAGAGCCATTTATGCTTACAGTATAAAGTGTGCATATACTTCTATGTATATTTCACACAGAAATGGTAGTCCTTCAGCAAAGTGGCCAACGCAGAGCATGAACATGGCTGGATCCCAGTCTGAGAACAGATTCCAAATTAATCCCCTGGGGTTGTCTTCCACAGGGGAAAGCCCAGGAAAACCCTACCCAGAAGGGAAAGCCCTACAGCCTCCTGTGATGTGGACACACAGTACCCTCCTACAGACAGGCCTGGCCTGATTGGGCACCCCTGAATTGCCATAAGAGCCTCCTCACTGTGCAGGGAACAAATGTTTCCAGCAGGCAGGCTGCAGTAAAGCACGGGAAACTGCTCCAGGCCACGGACGCTCTCTGATGCTCTCTTGGCTTATGTGTTGGTAGAAGTCAGTGGTCTCAACACAGTGCAGAAGTTTACCAGATAGCCCAAGGGTTGTTAGTCAGATACAGATATGGATGGTAAAAAGATGGTTTGAGGAACAGCAGATAATTTTGGATTTCAATCTGCAACATCCCATCTCTCCAGTCACAACACTCTGGGGGATCAGTAAGTAGCTCTGCAGAACCTTCTATGTAAGTGAGGCTTCAGAGACCATCACAGCAGAGCAGGAGAGCGCAGCTCACCCTGGCCAGCCTTCAGAACAGCGAGGACAAGGCTGGAAATGCCCTCCAGAACCTGCCTGGAGCTAAGGAGATATGGCAGGGAGCATTCTTCCTTAGTAGCAGCTACCAGAACCTAAATCACAGATACCCTCACTCTACTCAGCCAGAGCTCTGGAAAGACATGGCTCTACTTCAGGAAGCCCACAGGCCCCAGTCCTGCTCTGTCAGCCACCTACCTCAAGGCACACACCTCTCCACTGTCCTTACGAAACTCTGATCACACACACTGCTGGCACTGCCTCAGCTAGAGGATGCTGTGGGCTTTTCACACACTTCTCCATCCGACTGGGGGCAGAAGACTGTATGGACACACATGGCAGTGAGACTCAAGCAAACACTAATCCAGGGGGTGCCACGAGGAGTATGTGTATGGATTTGGTTGTTTGGTGGTGGATATTAATAAGGATGCAAACCCAGGGTTTAAACATGCTAGCTGTGATTGTTATCTAGGTAGGACAAGCATTACAGTCAACTGAACTTTGATAATAGAGATGAGCCTCATTCAATAAATTTAAACACCCTAATAGCAAAAAATGTGACATCCTGAAAGAAAAAGTTGGCTCCTAACGATGGTTTCAGACTTCTGCTCCATCCAACAAATGACATTGTATCAGGTCAACCGTGACATTACATGCAGGGGCTTTGGTTTCTAGGGCAGAGCTGCGATGGGTACCCGTCACTGTGTGCATCTTCCCCATCATCACTGTGCATCTTCTCCATCATCACTGTGCATCTTCTCCATCATAATCACTGTGCATCTTCTCCATCATCACTGAGCATCTTCTATATCATCACAGTGTGCATCTTCTGCATTATCACTGTTTGCATCTTCTCCATCATCACTGTGTGCATCTTCTCCATCATCACTGTGCATCTTCTCCAACATCACTGTGTACATCTTCTCCATTATCATCACTCTGCATCTACTCCATCATCACTATCTGCATCTTCTCCATTATCATCACTCTGCATCTACTCCATCATCACTATCTGCATCTTCTCCATCATCACTGTGGATCTTCTCCATCATCATCACTGCGCATCTCCTCCCTGATCACTGCGCATATTCCCCACCATAACTGTGTGCATCTTCTTAATTGTGTGCATCTTCTCCATCATCACTGTGATCTTCTGCATCATCACTGTGTGCATCTTCTCCATCATCACAGTGAATCTTCTCCATCATCACTGCCCATCTTCTCCATGATCACTACCCATCTTCCCCATCATCACTGTGTGCATCTTCTTCATTGTGTGCATCTTCTTCATTGTGTGCATCTTGCCCATCATCACTGTCTGCATCGTCTCCATCATCACTGTCTGCATCTTCTCCATCATCACAATGCATCTTCTACATCAGCACCGTGTGCATGTTTTCCATCAACAATGTGTGCATCTTCTCCATCATCACTGTGCTTCTTCTCCATCATCACTGTGTGCATCCTCTCAATCATCACTATGTGCATCTTTTACAATATCAATGTGTGCATCTTTTCCATCATCACTGTGCATCTTCTGCATCATCACTGTGCAACTTCTTCATCATCACTGTGCATCTTCTCCATTATCACTGTCTGCATCCTCTCCATCATCACTGTGCAACTTCTCCATCATCACCGTGTGCATGTTCTCCATCAACACTGTGTGCATCTTCTCCATCATCAATCTCCATCTTCTCCATCACCACGGTGTGCATGTTCTCCATCATCATCACTCTGCGCCTACTCCATCATTACTGTCTGCATCTTCTCCATTATCACTGTGGATCTTCTCCATCATCATCACTGGTCATCTCCTCCATGGTCACTGCACATCTTCCCCATCATCACTGTGTGCATCTTCTTCATTGTGTGCATATTCTCCATCATCACTGTGCATCTTCTCAATCATCACTGTTTACACCTTTTCTGTCCTCACTGTGTGCATCGTCTCAATCATCACTGTGTGCATCTTTTCCATCATCAATGTGTGCATCTATTCCATCATCACTGTGCATCGTCACAATCAGCACTGTGAATCTTCGCCATCATCACTCTGTTCATCTTCTCCATAATCACTGTGTGCATCTTCAACATCATCACTGTGCTTCTTCTCCATCATCATTGTGTGCATCTTCTCCATCACCACTGTCTGCAACCTCTCCATCATCACTGTGCATCTTCTCCAACATCACTGTGTGCATCTTCTCCATTATCACAGTGTGCACCTTCTCCATCATCTTTGTGCATCTTCTCCATTATCACTGTGTGCATCTTCTCCAACATCACTGTGTGCATCTTCTCCATTATCACAGTGTGCATCTTCTGCATCATATCTGTGCATCTTCTCCATCATCACTGTGTGCATCTTCTCCATCATCACTGTGTGCTTCTTCTCCATCATCACTGTGTGCATCTTCTCCATCATCACTCTCTGCATCTTCTCCAACGTAACTGTGCACCTTTCCATCATCAACACTTTGTGCATCTTCCCCATCATCACTGTGATCATCTTATTCTTCATCACTGTGTGCATCTCCTACATCTTCATCTCTGTACATCTCCTACATCATCACTGTGTGCATCTTCTCCATCATCACTGTGTGCATCTTCTCCATCATCACTGTGTGCATCTTCTCCATCATCCCTGCACATCTTCTCCATGATCACTGTATGCATCTTCTATATCATCACTATGCATCTTCTCCATCATCACTGTGAATCATCTCCATCATCACTGTGTGCATCTTCGCCATCATCAATGAGCATCTTCTCCATCATCCCTGCACATCTTCTCCAGGATCACTGTATGCATCTTCTCCATCATCACTGTGCATCTTCTCAATCATCCTTGTGCATCTTCTCCATCATCACTGTGTGCTTCTTCTCCATCATCAATGTGCATCTTATCCATCATCACTGTGTGAATCTTCTCCATCATCACTGTGCATCTTCTCCATCTTCCATTTCTGCATCTTCTCCATCATCACTGTGTGCATCTTCTCCATCATCACTATGTCCATCTTCTCCATCATCACTGTGTGCATCTTCTCCATCATCACTGTGTGCATCTTCTCCATCATCACTGTGTGCATCATCTGCATCATCACTGTGTGCATCTTTTCTGTCATCACTGTGTGCATCTTCTCTATCGTCACTGTGTGCATCTTCTCCATCATCATGGTATGCATCTTCTCTATCATCATCTTTGTGCATCTTCTCCATCATTACTGTGCATCTCTCCATCATCCCTGTGCATCTTCCCCATCATCATCATTGTTCATATTCTCCATGTTCACTGACTGCATCTTCTCCATCCTCACTTTCTGCATCATCTCCTTCATCACTGTGTGCATCTTTTCCATCATCACAGTGTGCATCTTCTACATCCTCACTGTGTGCATCTTCTCCAACATCACAGTGTGCATCTTATCGACAATCACTCTGCATCTTCTCCATCATCACTGTGTGCTTCTTCCGTAAGATCAATGTGCATCTTCTCCAACATCACAGTGTGCATCTTCTCAATCATCACTGTGTGCAACTTTTCTGTCATCACTGTGTGCAAATTCTCTATCATCACTGTGTGCATCTTCTCCATCATCACTGTGCTTCTTCTCCAATATCACTGTGTGCATCTTCCCCATCACCAATGATCATCTTCACCATCATCATCACTGTGCATATTCCCCATCATCACTGTTCATCTTCTCCATTATCATCACTGTGCTTCTTCACCGTCATCACTGTGTGCATCTTCTCCATCATCACTGTCTGCATCTTCACCATCATCACTGTGTGTATCTTTTCCATCATCACTGTGTGCTTCGTCTCCATCATCAATGTGCATCTTCTCAATCATCCTTGTGCATCTTCTCCATCATCTCTGTGTGCATCTTCTCCATCATCGCTTTCTGCATCTTCTTCATCATCAGTGTGTGCATCTTCTCCATCCTCACTGTGTGCATCTTCTTCATCCTCACTGTGTGCATCTTCTCCATCATCACTCTCAGCGTCTTCTCCAACATAACTGTGCATCCTCTCCATCATCACTGTGTGAATCTTCTCCATCATCACTGTGTGCATCTTCTCCATCATCACTTTCTGCATCTTCTCCATCATCACTGTGTGCATGTTCTCCATTATCATCACTGTGCTTCTTCACCGTCTTCACTGTGTGCATCATCTCCATCATCACTGTGTGTATCTTCTCCATCATCACTGTGCATCTTCTCCATCACCACTGTGCTTCTTCTCCAATATCACTGTGTGCATCTTCCCCATCACCAATGATCATCTTCACCATCATCATCACTGTTCATCTTCTCCATTATCATCACTGTGCTTCTTCACCGTCATCATTGTGTGCATCTTCTCAATCATCACTGTGCGTCTTCTCCATCATCACTTGTGCATCTTCTCCGTCATCAATGTGCATCTTCTCCATCCTCACTTTGCATCTTCTTCATCATCACTGTGTGCATCTTTTCCATCATCACTGTGTGCTTCTTCTCCATCATCACTGTGTGCATCTTCCCCAGCATCACTCTCTGCATCTTCTCCAACATAACTGTTCACCTTTCCATCATCAACACTTTGTGCATCTTCCCCATCATCACTGTGATCATCTTCTTCTTCATCACTGTGTGCATCTCCTCCATCTTCATTGCTGTGCATCTCCTGCATCTTCACTGTCTGCATCTTCTCCATCTCCACTGTGCATATTCTGCATCATCACTGTGCATCTTCTCCATCATCACTGTGTGCATCTTCTCCATCATCACTATGTGCATCTTCTCCATAATCACTATGTGCATCTTCTCCATAATCACTCTGCATCTTCTCAGTCATCACTGTGCATCTTCTTCATCTTCACTCTGCATCTTCTCCTTCATCACTGTGTTCATCTTCTCCATCATCATCACTGTGCATCTTCTACATCATCACTGTCTGCATCTTCTCCATCCTCACTGTCTGCATCTTCTCCTTCATCACTGTGTGCATCTTCTCCATCATCACTGTGCATCTTTTCCATCATCACTGTGCCCCTTGTCCATCATCACTGTGCATCTTCTCCATCATCACTTTGAGCATCTTATCCATCATTACTGTGTGCATCTTCAAGCAAGGATGCAGGGACTAGAGTGTAGCTCAGTATTCATGGTCCTATGGAGCTGGGCATATTATCCTGCAGCTACTGGGATATGGCACCACTGTAGGTTCAATCTATAGATGACATTGTTCTTTTCTAACATCTCCCTTCAACATTCTCTTGGGCCTCTGCCCTCACATCTAGCCCCTCCTTCCTAGCCAGAGTTGGCACTTGGCATGTCCTAGCATCATCCTGTTCTGGCTTCACTGTGTGATTCCACTCCACCGTGGCTCTTCCTCTAGACACATCCTCTCAGAGCTCTGTGCTCAGAGTGCCTAGTGGTACAAAGTACCTTTGTAAATGGGTTTTCTCCCAGTTTCCAGTTCCTGAATAAGCACTCTGAGGCTTAATATTAATTATAATTGTTTGGCCAGTGACTCAGGCATATTACTAACTAGCTCTCGCAATAAAATTACTGGTGATGTTCTGGCATCTTACACCTTCAGCAACTACAAGGCAGCTCCCCAACTCAGCCTTCCTTCTCTGTTTATCTCGGATTTTCTGCCTAGCTACATTCTGCCCTGCAACAGGCCACAACAGCTTTATTTACCAACTGATAAAAGCAACACATACTTGCAGCATACAGAAGGACATCCCACATCACACCTTTGTTTCTTCCAGAATTTCCTGCCCTTCCCCTGTTTCTAAGGAAGGTGACCCTGTGCTCACCAGTGCCCAGCTAGCTTCCAGCATGGGTGCAGCTCTGGGTCCCAGACACAGTACTCAGGGCTGATAGGAGGCATCAATGTGGCCTAGAGGAAGTCCCTCTGCTTGGCCTGCTCTTGTCCCACTGGCACTTTGGGGTCAATGTGTAGTAGCAACTGGTCAGGGTTCCTTTTCCCAAGGCAAGCATCTGACCACTGGCACCTGCTATACCGCCGAGCCTGAGGAGGGAGGCTCAGTGGTGGGGAGCTCCTCCTGCAGCCTTGTCCTCTTTCCCCATGAGGTGTGCACAGGGTTTGCTTTTTTAATTGCAGAGCCAACGCCACCCCTCTGAAGGAGGAGGATGGGATGAGACGAGCACAAGCTGCTGGTGCTGGGGTGGGGTCTCGCAAAGCCATATGGAGGGGTGAGAAGTCACAGATTGTGACTGGACTCACTTCAAATGCACATGGTGATCCACTTGGCCTTGAGCCTATAGCACCAGTCCCTGTGTTATGCCCCACTATGCCTGTGATCTGGGCATGCGACCGTCTGGGAAATGAAAGGTCCCTGAAAAGTAGTCATTTGATGAGTCTACCATTGGGGTGCATCCAGTGTGAAGGCAGCCAGTTCCCAAGGCCACTCTTGTAGGACCACCCAAGTACTTCCAGGCAGACCAACAGCTCCTCACTCCCGTGTCAGCACTGTTAGGGTGGTCTTGAGTTGGCAGGCAGCACCGCTGGCAGGCAGGGTGTCCTCCCTGGCCCCAGGTACTGCTGCTTGATGGCGATGAGCCTCAGATGTGTGGTAGCCCTCACATTCCCGATGGCATGCTGCAACTCTGACCCTGAAGCACATCCCAAGAAGGGCATGGAGAACCCTATGTAGTGACAGCAGCTTGGAACAGGCCCTCAGAGTCCTGAGCCCTGGGGTGTGGGACCCAGCGGAACACTGGTTCCAGAAAAGCAACCTAAGTTTTCACACTTCCCTGGATTTCCCTCTTAGGACAGCATTGCTGCTGCTGCTGTTGCTGCTGCTATCTGAATCTATGCTCTCCTCTGGGCTGGGATGCAACTAGCCAGGGCTCAGAGTTAGCCTCTCAGAGAGAGTGGCTCCCTGGGTTGTTGTGGCCAGAGGGAAACTCCATTGTTTGTCCCTCAGTCCTTCCACCCAGGGAGCCCTTGCAGCATCAGCTATGCGGTGGAGGCAGGTGGGTAGGATTGGAGTGGGTGCTGGTATCCTTGGATAATGAGGTCCATTTCCTGCTTCTCACTGGCTCCTTCAAGGGCAACGGAAGCTCTGGGTACTGAGTCTATGCCAGTCTTTGCTTCTTAGAAAGCTGCTAAAGCAGAGACCGCTTGCCTGGGCTGTGACTTGGGCGCCACTGGGAAAGCACTGGGCAAGCTGTGTTTCCACAAGTCAGGGAAGGCTCCACAGCCTGGGGTCTCCTGATGGGACCGTGAATCTACACAGCCGTGGACCCGGTTCTCCAACTCTCTTCTCAGCGAAGGACTCAGTCCCTACCTGAGCCCACCACCTACACCTGAGCCAGCTGCTGGCCTACTCCGATGACGGGCCTGTGGCTTCCTCTTGCCTGGCTTTCTTCTCCCCCCTTTGTCTCCTGTTCGTGTCTGGACATGGGTTCCTTGGAGAGCTTCCCAGACCTCCCTCCGTTCACACCATCGTCTGTCTCCCCGATTCCCTTGACCCCAGGTTTCACTTCTGGACTCTGCCCCCACTTAACACCTCTACCTGGGAGGCTCACACCTCACCTCGGCAGCATGTCCGTGAGGCTAAACCCCCCCAGCGCCTGTCCTCCCACACCCCTCCACTTAGGAAACTGCACCTCCGCTGAGCCGCCACACTCACGTGGGTGTGAGCCTCTCTCTCTCTCTCTCTCTCCCAGGTCTCACCCCTCCAGCTAGGCGCTCCCGGTACTCTCCCTTCTCAATGGCTCCAGTGTCCTCTGTCCTCTGTCAGCCCAGCCCAGGCCTGTGCTGTCGCTGCCTCGGTATGGTGGACGCAGGCCCTTTGTCCCCTCCGACCTGGTCCTGGGCCCCCTCTCCAGTTATTACCATACCAGACTTCTGAAGCCTGGCCTATACTCTGGCCACCTCTCTGCAGGGTGCTCCGGGACTCTCTGTGGCCTGGCCTGCAAGCTCTAGTTGCCCATTTGGGTGCGAGCAGGACTGTGAAGCCAAGTCCAGTGACCTTTCCCTCCTGCCTCCTACCGCCTCAGTCTTGTCCAGCGGGAGTCCAGCCAGGCAGCGTGGCCTTCACACCCCACATTCCTTCCCTGTGTGGGGCCGCACATGCTGGCCCCTTGTGTGCACGCCCTCCCCTAGCTCTCTGGCTAAGCCCAGTGCCCTGCCACCTTGTGATTCTGCCCCGCTGCCAAGCTCCCCTTTGCCCAGGTGCACACCACCTCGACTGCCTGTCTGTCCACTCCGGCTTACTGTCTGTCTGTCCATCAGATGGGACACCTCTGAGAACAGGCACCACCTTGTTCCCTGGGCCTGCGTAGGCCTGTTGTTCAGTCAGCACTCAGAGGCGCCTTAACCAGGGAAGCCATGGGACAACCACCTGATGTCAGCAGAAGGGAGCGTCTGGGTCATGGCAGAGCCGAGGATGCAGCCACCTCACCCCCGGTAGCAGTGGCGACACTTCCCATGAGCCTTCTGGCAGACCCACAGAATCCGGGCTTCTTCGGGGGCCTCCAAATTGTTGGCTGCGTTTCTACCCCCAGGTCTCTGCACTGACCACTAGGGGCCCCCCACACACCCCAAGAACAGAGAGACCCTAATGACCGAGGGCTGTGACCGGATGCCACACACGCCTTCTTTGGGGCTGCATTGTTCCTGTCCTGGCTGCAGCAGGTCACCGGATAGGCAAAAAGGCCACACTGGTTTTGGGGGTGCCATGTGAGCCTGTCATCGAGTGAACAAGGGCTCCTTCCTTGTCGGGAGCTCTCTGGGGTCTGCCCAGAGAATGCTCAGTCCATGGAGGGTTTGGGAAACTGCTTGTGGGTGGCCATGGAGGGAAGGCGGGTGGGCCATTTGAGGGCGAGGCTTCCTGGGCTCTGCACCAGGGTTGAGGGCGCTGCTGCTGCTGCTGGCTCAGTCTTTATAAGGCAGGGGTGGGGTCTAAAGAATTAAATTGTCTAGACCCCGGAGACGCCAACTGTGTCTTGACAAGATGCGCCAGGAGAGGGCGCTGCTGCACAACACTGGGAGCTTCCGGGTGGAAAAGGCCAGCGCAGTTGCGGGGAGGGGGGCGGGAGAGAGGCCGGACTCTGCATAAAAAGAAAGGTAAGAAGAAAGGTCTAGAGAGACGTCTGGGGGTGCCAGAATGGCCTCTGAGAGAGACACCTGAGGGTGCCCGTGAGGCCGCTGAGAGAGATGAGCGCTGAGAGAGAGCGATGTCAGAGGGTGCCTGCCAGGGGGCCGCGCGGGCGAGCCATCTCAGCGGCTGTGGACCGCGAGGAAAACTGCTTCAGCGGCGCCTGCAGCTTGCAGCCTGGCTGTCGGCCCGCTCCTGGCTTCCAGGGAGGTGGTCAAACAAATTCGCTAAAGCCACACAGTGGTGCTCATCGCTGAGTCCCGGATGCTTCGTTCCAAGCCCCAAATGCTCCTTCTGGCCCGGACTCAATAAGGGAGGCGACTTTCCTGAAGGTCCATAGCACCACCCCTCAGCATAAACGTCCCGACTCCACCGCCTCAGCTTCTAAATCATCAGTGAGACGTGATTATCACAACACATCCCGAGGGCTCCTAGATAGATGGCTGTGTTTTCAGAGGGGGAACACTCTCCCAAAAAACCAGTCCAGACAGGACCCTGGAGCTCCCGCACTGTCTTCCATTCCGGGTCCTGAGGGCCGAGGGCTGCCTGAATCCCCTCCAACTGTCTCCTCAGCCGATGGACACAAGCGGGCTCATACCAGTGATGATGAGTGATGAGCAGCGGTGTTGTGGGATATTTGTACACTGTGTGAACAAATCTGTGACTGATTTAATAAAGAGCCGAACGGGCAAGAGTTAGGCAGGGCTTCCGAGCAGAGACAGGACATAGGAGGAGATAACTGAGGGGCAGAAGAGACACAAGGGGACACAGAGGAAGCAGGGTGTGCGATAGATAGGTGACAGCACGCAGCCTAATAAAAACGGGCTACTTTAAGCTGTAAGAGCTGGTTAGAAACAAGCCTACGCTAAGGCCAGCCTTTCATCATTAATCAGTCTCCGTGTCATTACTTGTGAGCTGCTGGCCCAAAGGGGGAAAAAAATCTGACTACACAGAGGTTCCATGATGGTCAGGGCCGCCTGTGTAGCCCAGGAGAGAGCTGAAAGTGAAGGGTACCTGTGAAGGAGAGGGTGTAAGGCAGCTGCCACTGAAACCTCACTGGGGAGCCACGCGAGGTAGTGGCGCCATGAATGGGAGGCAGCTAGATCGCACGGCTGCCCTCTGTGTGCTCAAGGCTTAGGTGCAGGCTCACCCATGCCTGCCTGAAGAGCAGAGGCTGGCAGCGTGCAGAGCAGAGGCTGGCAGCGTGCAGAGGGCAAGTCTGAGCGTAGCCTGGGAAGCTGTGGGGAGAGGGTGCTTGAGCTTGTAGGTGGTTGGGGAAAACGGCGCCGGGCAAGGCTACCCCTGAGCTGTGGAGAGAGAGCTGAGGTTAGCAGGCCTGTGCTTGGCAGCCTTGAAGGTCAGGATGCTGAAGAGCAGGGCCTGGCTCCAGAGGACCCTGGATGACAGGGCCAGGAGCTGAGGTGGGATCCTGCGGACCTACAGGGGCGGTCCTCCGTGAGACAGCTGCTGTCGTGAGTGGACAACCACAGCATCCACGTGACAGGAGTTACGGGCTCCTCTCAAGCCAGTGTTTGCTCTCGGGAGATCTGGTGGATTTGCCACCTCTGTCAACTCTCACCCCAGGGCACACATGTGCATCAGCCAATACCGTCCTAATGCCCTCTGAGGGCAGAGGTCAAGGCTGGGGGCACACGGCAGGAGGCCAAGAACCAACACGATCAGCACCTTGTTTGCAGCGAGTGCCCAGGTCTGCCCACTTGCTGCCAGTTTTGGAAGTGCCTGGTACCTCTATGCCCATTTACCCACCTACAGAAAAAGGCCCGGAAATAGGACAGCACTATTTTTTGTTGGGTACTAATCCTAGCGCCTTACCTACACCCCAGACATTCATTTATTTTTTAACTGTGAGCGAATTTCACTAGTTGTTAAGACTAGCAGTGAACTGTGATCCTCTCCTCAGCCTCTTGAGTGGCTCAGATTAAAGACCTGCACCACGTACACGACCCAGTGGTTTTGTTGTTGTTTTCTTTGTTTTTGTTTTGGTTTTTTGGTTTTTCGAGACAGGGCTTCTCTGTATTGTTTTGGAGGCTGTCCTAGGACTTGCTCTGTAGACCAGGCTGGCCTCGAACTCACAGAGATCCGCCTGCCTCTGCCTCCGGAGTGCTGGGGTTAAAGGCGTGCAGAGCCAATGTCTTTTAAGAATCAAGTCTGGGGCTGGGGCGATGGCTCAGCGGTTAAGAGCGCTGGCTGCTCTTGCAGAGAGCTCCAGACTCGGATGAGGCCCGGGTGCCCACGGGGAGGGAAAGGGAAGAAAGTGGGTCCTGCAAGCGCCTTGCTGGATCTCCTGGCTGTGCCATCAGGCTCCAGCTCGGCTCCCTCGGGGCGGGTCAATCCCTCCATCCCCGCAGCCCCAGCCACGGCCTCTGCTACAGTCCGCACTCGGAACCGGAAGCCTGTCTGCCCGCCCACTGAGCCCGCTTCTTCGCCTGTAGGATGAGGTTTCCTCTGAGGATCTGGCAAGGTGCCGTGCAGCTCATGGGGGCTCCGTGGAAGGAAGCGGGGGCCTGGTCCTGAAGCAGCACATTGAGGCAGCTAAGACGCCCGTGCCGACAGGCTTTATTGACAAAACCAGCTGTAGGCATGCGTACCTCCGAGTTGTCCAGGAGGCCCCTGCTCCCTGTGTCCAGGCCTTTGACAAGCTACAGAAGGAATGGTGAGGTTCAAATGGGGCGGGGCACAGTACGTTCACTCCCAGAAGTCCCTGCTGCTGTCACCGCTGCACCTTCACAGGCCGGCAAGGCGCCAGGTTGGGGTCAGTCCCTCGAGCTCCCCGGCACAGAGGAGGAAGGCACCGGGCTGGTGTGCAGCGTCTCTTCGGGACTTCTGTAGTAGGGTACAAACCCTGACTTACCGAGAACAATGTCCCTGGAGAGGCGAAGGCTCTGCTGGCCATCACACGTGAGCCCTCCCAGGAAGCGGCAGCCTGCTGGCGAGGGTGAAAACCCAGAGAGGAGGTCTGGCCCTGCCAAGGCGGACTGGGTGAGGAGGAGAAAGGTGTCAGCCAGGTTCGGGACCAGATGCCAAGGTGGACCCTGGCTTGTCACTCTCTACAGGGGCAATCGGGGAGGGTGCCAGGACCCAGGCCAGGTCTGCAGTGTCGAGCCCTTCCTGATGTTGTTTACATATCCAGGGGCCCCCATGGGAAAGTTCCATCCTGGCTTTGAAGTCAATATCTACCCTACTTCCTCCGCAGTCCCTGGACCCCACACCCGGCAGTGTGGTTACCGGTGGGTTTGCTCGTGAGCCTAGAGGGTATGGGTCTGGGCCAGAACCCGGGCTTGGCGCCTGCTATGTGAGTGACCAAGGTCACATTCCTTCTATTTTAAAAGAGATGTCGTCTCCCTCACAAACAGCCGTTAGTATTAAGAGAGATGGCACACATCCCGTCTCCGGGTGTCTAACAAATTTCAAGAAGTAACTGGGCGTTTCTATGGGCTCAGCTCTGGTTTCAGGCCTCTCTTTGAATTACTGTGTGTAATTCGATGTCTCCACAGCCACTTCCATGCAAGCGAGGAGCTGAAGGATGGTTGGACCGTCCCTCCCTGCCTCTGTGCCCACAGCCAGTGTGCCACCGGGGACCTGGGGATAGGTGTCTGGAGCATTGCTGAGGTTTGGTGCTGCCTGCCCTCCTGTGGTCTCTTCGGACTCACGGGGTACCCACCCGGGGCTGTCACCTTGCAGCAGCCATCCTGTGCCCCACTTCCGGGAAAGCCGTCTCTGGTGCCCAGACACCAGCAGTCTTGATGGGTGCTGCAGGAGAGATGCACTTCCTGAGAGCGGTAGTATGGGAAGAAGCCACTGGGTGGCGCCAGCTCCCCGAGGAACAGCCCCTGTCTGGGGCTCCAGGCAGCAGTGTGTCCCGGGCCGACTTCACCCTGCTGGGCCAGTCCCTCCGTAGCCAGGGGCTGCTCAGGAGTGTGGAAGGAAGTCAGGTACTCTGAGCCCACCTCGGACGGGCTGGGAGAGCCAAGTGGCTCCTGGTCCTGCGAACGGCTGACCTGCAGTTGCTGGGACGGGTGTCCTGGGTTCTCCCCCCAACAGGAGGCTCGGAGAGATCAAGGACTCAGTCTCGTGGCTTTTCTGGGCTGACTGAGAAAGAGAGGGCATCCATTCACCCCTGCTGCCTGCTTCCTCCCTGGTCCTGTCTACATTGGGGGGGCGGGGCTTGTAGGGCCCACAGCTCATCAGGGTTCCTCCTGGGAAAGTCCATGCTCCTCATCAGTCCTGCAACCTCACCCTACTGGCTCCTCTCACTATCCCCTGCCCGCGCCCCCCCCGCGCCCCCCCCGCGCCCCCCAGGCCCGCAGTCACACCCCCTTGACCCTGCCTGAGTGTCTGGGGCCCTCACCTCAGAGGAGTCTTCCTGGCTCCCAGCCTCCCCGACAGCGACCATTACCCATCCCTTCTTTCTAACAGAGGTGCTGTTTCTCGTGTTCTGCACCCGAGGGGGTCATGCCCCTGCCACTCAACCAACACTTTTCCAAGAAAAAACAAAAACAAAAACAGAGTTCCTCACCCCGACCTCCAGGTCTCGGACCCCCTTAGCCGTGTTGGGTCCACACAGACCTTCGCTTGACCTTCCCTGGGCAGGCCCCGCGTACACACCAATGGGCTCGCCTAAGCAATGCCCGTTCCGGGTGACGCATGGTGCCTGGTCAGGGCTGCCCCGTTTCCCTCCCTGGTTTAGTCATGACACCCTACCGACCGACACCCCTTCCAAGTGAGGACATTTCCCCCTTTGATGACCTGAAGCACTTGGCCTACACTGTCTTGTTTACCATCTGGGATCCCAATACATCTCACCAGGGCAAGGCCGTCTGCCTAGTGGACATCTGCCTCCAAGGGATCTAGAAGAGCCCCGGTGTGTGGTGACAACAAAAGGGGGGGGGAGGAAGGATGGGCGGGGCCGGAGAGACGCCTCGGAGGCTAAGAACGTAGCTGTTCTTCCCGAGATCTAGGTTCAAATCCTAGCACCCACTTATTTGGTGGGCTCACAACCATTTGCAACCCCATCTCTGAGAGGATCCAATGCCCTCTTCTGGCCTCCACAGACAACACACCCCTTCACGTGAGGGGGGAGAGAAAGAGAGAGAGTAGAAAGTGTCAAACAGGGCTTGGTTAGGATCTAAGCTCTTGCTGACTTGGGGTTGGTGGGGGAGGAGTCATGTCTTACGGGAAGGCGGGGAAAGGGTGGGGGCTCCCCTCCTTCTTGGCAGGGGGAAACAGAGACCCAGGTTCTCCTGTTTCCGTCATTTCCCATTGGGACCATTTCCAGAGGCCTCAAGCTGCTCCAATTTATAGACTCCGGGCTTTGTGGGAAGTCTATTATGGTCTGGGCCCTGGCTCTCCTGACTCCTCTAGGGGTCACACCTCTTGCCTCTCCTGCCTTTGTAATCGGCAAAAACCAGAGCAGGTCCCTAAGTCCCTGAACATCCCTAACTCCTGGGAAAGTGTTGGCCATGGACCTGTGATAGCTCCTGGAGACGGGGACCAGAGCACACATTTGACTTTCCTGATCCTACCCTAGAACAGACACGCCTCTCCTTACGCTGTGCTGAAGGAACAGGCTGAGCGGCTGTATCAGGGGCTGAGGCCCATCTGCTCTTCCACTGTATATGCGCGTTGTACATGCTTACACGTGTGTTGCGCATGCTTACATGTGTGTTGCACATGCTTACACATGTGTTGCACATGCTTACATGCGTGTTGTACATGCTTGCATGCATGCTGTACATGCTTACATGTGTGTTGTACATGCTTTCATTGTGTGGTACATGCTTTCATTGTGTTGTAAGATGCTTACATGTGTGTTGCGCATGCTTACATGTGTTGCACATGCTTACATGTGTGTTGCACATGATTACAAGTGTGTTGCACATGCTTACATGCGTGTTGTACATGTCCCCAGGAAGGTAACCCCAGTCCTAAGCCCCGGCACTGTGACTACGCCCTCCCTTATCTGTATGATTTTAGCAGATGCAATCAAGTCAAGATGAGTTCTACCAGCTAGGGCACGCCTGAAATCTATGACTGGGCAACTTAGGCACAGATAGCAGGGGACATGACATACGATGACCTCATGTGGCAGAAACTAGACTGACGGTGTCACAGCCAAGGGACACCAGGTCACCAGCCATCACCAGAAGCTAGAAGACGGGGCTTGGGGCAGCTTTTCCCTTGGAGCCCCAGGAAGGAGCGAACTCTGTTGACACCCTGACACCAGGTTTCAGGCCACCAACGCCGTGTGGGAATGAGCGCCACCATCTTACCAGGTCTGCAGCAGTCTGCTGTAGCAACCCTAATGTGTCAGTGGGCTAGACGGCCTCTCGCTGGGCTGGAGCGCCCGACTGTGCTTCCTATGGAGGCCCCTATGGCGACTCTCCCTGTGTCTTACCCTTCCTGCCATTGAGAGCGTGCTGCCAGGGCTGACTGTTCTGGGTGGCAATGACCCACACTTTTGTCTTTCCTCCTGGGGCCCTGGCCGCTCTTCACGGGCTAGGCCAGGACTGAAGGAGGCCAGGTGTGACTCCTCCAGCTCGCCAGAGGGCTTCAGCGGAGAATGGGCCCGCGTGCTGGGCTGATCACTTGCCACTAGAGTCTAGTGGAGTTGGCTGGGGTCCTGAAGGCTGACACTAAGAAGCCTAATCCCCAGACTAGAGCTGGGAGGTCAGAGCCCCCTCCCCCATCCTCTTCACCAGGCAACCATGAGAGAAGATTCCACCGTGAAGTCACAAGGTCCAAACGCCAGGCAAGAAAGCCAGGTGGCTCTGTTGCCATGGAGACTTCTGCCCTATACCCGGCACCTGGGCTCCCCACCTGCCTCTGTATTCAGCTTAGCTCCAAAGGCCCCAAGAGACGAAGGAGACAAAAGGAAGGAAAACATGTGCAGGCAGACCAGCCCTTTCCTCTGGGGCCAGTGACTCACCAGAGACCTGTGCCCAGAGACTACAGGGTGACAGCCCCGGGGGACGGGAGAAGAGAAAGGCTCCCATGGGCCTGTCCACACCGGGTGAGCTGGCCAGTGTGAGTTTCCACTCGCCTGATGCTGCAACCTCTCAGGCCCCTTGGCTTTGCCGAGGCCCCCTCCACGGCTCTTCCCAAGACACCTGTAAAGGGAGCAGGTCCCGGGAGTGGCTGTACAGTGCTGCTTCCTGCCACGGAGCCACCGTCCTGGTCCCTGTAGCACACCCAGTGCTGCTGATGTGGGTGCTGGGAACTGAGCCCAGATCCTCTGCAAGAGCAGCCGGTGCTCCCAGCCACCGAGCCATCTCTCCATCCGCCACTGCCGCCCCTTTAAAACTGGGTCTTGTGTAGCTCAGGCTGGCCTCAGATTTGCAGCGCAGTCAAGGACGGCCTTGAACTTGTGACCCTCCCACCTCCACCTCCCACACTTAGGCGTCCCAGGTGTGCCCCGCCACGACCAGACACTCTTCTTAGTACTGTAAGATCCCCGCTTCTTCTCCTAGGAGCGGGGTCACAAAGGGCGGACTTCGTGTGCGGACGTATCTTTTGCTGGCACTGTGTGGCCACACCCCCCTCATGTCCTGCTCTTTGCTCCCCTCTCCATGCCAGGCCACAATTTCCTTACCCACACACCTGAGCATCGAGCACCTGGTTCTGTCACAAACCTTATCGGCGACAAATCGCTGTACGCGAGGCGTTGCGTCAGTAACTTCACATTTCTCTAGCCGGGACTTGTCTAACTAGATCATAGAGTTAACGTGTGTTTAAATAAGACATGGCGTCATTGATTCCTCGGAAAATTCTGTTTTCATGCATATTCTTGCATGTTCTTGCCGGCGCTTTGAAACTTTTGCCACCCGTGCGGGCTTGTAGCGCCATCCCGTTTCATGTTTAGTTCTGTCTTTCTGATCATGGTAGCTTGAGAACTGTTCCCTCTTTCTTCCCATAGTCTGTGGCATTTAAACACTCGGTCCCCAGTCGGTGGTGCAGTTTCGGGTGTTCTGGAGGAGGAAGTAGTCCCTGGAGGCAGACTTGGAAGTTAAAGTCCTCCTGTTTCCAGTTCCCCCCTCTGCTTCATGCTTGCCATTCAGGGAACTCTTAGCTTCCTGCTCCCGCTACCAAGCCTGGCCGTCGCTGTCGCGCCTCACCACCGTAACAAACCCTTCTCGGCCACAGCGTTCCATGACAGTAGCGAGAAGTGCCTGAGGCACGGATGGCTGAAGCAGCTGAGGAGCTTTCCATGTGCACAATGCCAATTTGCGTATTTCCCTTTGTTGAGTCTTCAGATCATTTGTTTATTCCAATAATTCGCTCTGTAGCTAAAGTGCATCGAATCAGGTTTGTTCAGAGAGCAAATATGGTCAGTTCATACACAGGTCCAAACCTAAGAGGATACCACCACAGTCGAGATACATCCTTATAACCCTCAGAACTTTGTCCTGTTCTTTGATAATGCTGCCAACTTCATCTCACCCCCCCTTCCCTTCTGTTGTGTGGTGGTGTCCTCTGAGGTTAAAGCCTTCCCTCTCAAGGGAAGCTGTTAGGACTCAGGAAGGGAAATGAAACAACGGGGCGTTCAAAGGGGAGGTGGAACATCCCATCCTGCAGGGAGGCCCATTTAAAACCAGGACTAAACAACTCACTAGCCCCAGAAAGTCCCTGAAACTGACCAGATTCACTAGGCCCCTCCTCCCCAAGCTCATATAAGCAGGAAGGACACTGTCAGGCAGGCTGTGCTGTCTAGAAGAGGTTCAGGCCAACTGGTTCACCTGGAAAGGACACCCTGCAACCTGTCCAGCTGCCTGCAGGCTGTGCGGTGGGCTCCAGGCTCCCAGCCTCTGTCAGCTGTCACCTGTGCTGGGGCGGGCTTTGCTGATGTAACTGAGTGATTTCTGCTCCTGGAACTACCCCTTACCCACACTCCTCTAATTAGCCCAGTAAAACTCACTGGTTCACGAAACTGCACTTAGATGGTTGGTATCCATACTTTGCTCTGTTACTGCTTTCTTACCTGGGGTGAATAAGCATTTGTTCACACCTCCCCAGGGATAGTCACCCAACAACACCGTCCTTCTCTCTCCCCCCACCATGCCCAGGACCCCAGCCACCTGCTGTCCCTCCAGGACCCCTGCCACCTGCTGTCCCTCCAGGACCCCTGCCACCTGCTGTCCCTCCAGGACCCCAGCCACCTGCTGTCCCTCCAGGACCCCTGCCACCTGCTGTCCCTCCAGGACCCCAGCTACCTGCTGTCCCTCCAGGACCCCCGCCACCTGCTGTCCCTGTACTTGGCTTTGCACTGTCCAGAGCTTCGTGAAATCATTATAAGAAGGTCAAGGGAGTACGGTTTCTCTTCCCCACACCCAGCTCCTGACTGCGTTCCCGCCGATGTGAGTCACCAGATCCCGCTTCTCTGACCCGTAGTACCGCCCTGGATTGGATGCTACCCATCCCTGCCCCGCTGTGAACTGTGTCATCTCTTTGTTCCGGAAGGAACTTTTGTCTTTGCTTTCAGCAGTCCCTGCTGCCTCGGGCACAGTGTTTGCAGGGCACGGCCTCTTAGGGTGCCCAGAGCCTCCTGCGTACGCCAGGTTCTGCCCTTTGTCAACTGTGGGCCTTTAATTTCTTCAAGCACTACTCCTGCCCCCCCACTCTATTTCTCCTCTTCTCCCAGAAATGAAACAACCAGCACATCATTAAACCCTAAGCACGTGTCCCCAATTGTCCCCAGGCTCCTTCTTCAGACCTACCTTAAGTGAAGCCCCTTCCCCTTGCCGCTGCATTCTCCCGCTGGGTCTGCAGGAGACATTTTAACTTCGCCTTTATATTTTCAATCGTAACATTTCTGTCTGCTCTTCTTGAAAGTGTTTTTAAAGTTCCCCGTGGACAAATGTCTTCTTATCCCCCTTGCGTGTGTTCCTCTGGATCGACTTGGGCATGCTCTCACCACAGCCTCTTTTGAAGTCTCTGTCTGGTAACCCAGCAGGCATGACTCGCCTTGGCATGTGAATGTATTCATGCTCTTCCCCTTGAGAACTGGCCATGCTTTCCCGGCTCCTTGCAGGCTGGATAGATTTGGATTTTCCTAGAGATGGAGAACGCCACTGCGTGTAGACTTTGGGTTCTGTTCACAACCCTCTGTCTGGGAACACTGGTGTTCTAGTTCTATTCCCAATCCTCTGGGGAACACTGGTGTTCTCGTTCTATTCACAAGCCTCTGTCTGGGGAACACTGGTGTTCTCGTTCTGTTCACAAGCCTCTGTCTGGGAACACTGGTGTTCTCGTTCTGTTCACAAGCCTCTGTCTGGGAACACTGGTGTTCTGGTTCTATTCACAAGCCTCTGTCTGGGGAACACTGGTGTTCTCGTTCTGTTCACAAGCCTCTGTCTGGGAACACTGGTGTTCTCCTTCTATTCACGATCCTCTGGGGACACTGGTGTTCTCGTTCTATTCACAGGCCTCTGTCTGGGAACACTGGTGTTCTCGTTCTGTTCACAGACCTCTGTCTGGGGAACACTGGTGTTCTCGTTCTATTCACAGGCCTCTGGGGAACACTGGTGTTCTCATTCTATTCACAGGCCTCTGGGGAACACTGGTGTTCTCGTTCTATTCACAAGCCTCTGTCTGGGGAACACTGGTGTTCTTGTTCTATTCACAAGCCTCTGGGGAACACTGGTGTTCTCGTTCTGTTCACAGGCCTCTGTCTGGGGAACACTGGTGTTCTCGTTCTGTTCACAGGCCTCTGGGGAACACTGGTGTTCTCGTTCTGTTCACAGGCCTCTGGGGAACACTGGTGTTCTCGTTCTGTTCACAGGCCTCTGTCTGGGAACACTGGTGTTCTCGTTCTAGTGGGTCGCCTGTTTGCTCAGGTTCAGCTTCGTCTGGTGTGGACAGCGGTGCCAGTGCCGGTCGCTGTGTAGATTTGTGTCTGTCCCGAGCATGCTCTGTATTTAGCAAGCGTGGTAAAAAGATAGTTTACATTTGAGTCTCCAAGTTTTACTCTGCTGGTTTGAGTCTGTGTGGTTTGTGCACAGCGCAGGGCCCGGCTGAGCCTATTGCGCGATTTCACAGAATTAGGGAACTGCTTTTTAGTCATCTATACCCTGGACATCCCTTACACCTTCCTTACAGGAGGGACCCTCCTCACATTCCTCTGACTGAAAAGAGGGGTGTCCTTGTGGGGTGCCCTTGTGGCTCTGCCGCTTCTATGAGAAGTGGGGGAAGGAAGAAAAACAGAAGGGGGAGGAGGCGTGAGGGAGAGGAAGAGGAGGAGAGAAGGAGGGAGGAACCATGCCCAGCACATATCTGCTAAGTTTCTCCTCTTTCTTTCCAATCTGCAACCGCTCACCTTTTAGAGTTCTCACCCAGCAGCTTGTATTCTCTGTTAGTCAGAGCAGGAATGGGCTGCAGTGAGCTCCTATTGCCCTCCCAGCCGTGGTCGCCCGTTCGTTCTTGCTGTTGCGTTGTAAACACTTTATTTGGATACAAGTCCTTCACCAAAAAGTGGCATTGTGGATATTTTCTTCTTAGCTGTGCCCTTTTCATTCTGGGAAACAAAAGTTTAATGTTTTATGAAATTCTGCTGGTCAGTTTTTTTTAATTGGTGCCAGTTTATCCCTGTGAAGAGCCCAAGGGGTAAGGGAAGGCTCGTGCAGGGTTTCAGAATGGTGGAGCTAGGGCCCGCCACAGGGCTCATGCCAAAGGTCCGCTTAAAATGTGTCTTCATTTGAACGCCTGTTCTCTGCCAAAGAGCCTCTGCCATCTGGATGGGAGGGACACGGCAGAGACAGGTGTTTGAAACTCCCATCACCCCGACTTCCAGCGGCACGTGGCCCCACAGTGATGAATGCAGGCAGGGTCTGAGAAGACAGCGACTCTGAAGGCTGGGTCTGTGGCCAGGCTGGCCCTGTAGCCACAGAGAATCTGTGAGGGACACACACACAAGCACTGGTCCCCAGGGTGGCGCATGGAGGAGGCCCACACACCACAGTTCCCTCAGAACTCACACTTAATGCAAAAACTCGGTGATTCCCCAGCTGTCCACTAGGGGGAGACTGATTCCCATTTATTCTGGAAAGTCCCCACTGGGTCATCATTAATGATTATTTAAAATGATATTTCTATTTCTTTGTCTGTGATTGTTTCAAAGGAATCAAATCTTGTGCAAGGTTGGCGCCATTTTTTTTCCATCTGACAACTTACAGATGGTCCTTTGTTTGGAGAAATATTTCCGAATCATTTACACACACCCTCCCCTGCAGTTAGTCATGGGGATGTCTAACAAATACCACATCTAGACCACGAGGGGCGCGTCTTGCGGTCTTTCCACCAGAAATCAGGCAAATTATTTAAATTCACAGGAAAGGGGGAAAAAACCATCTTTTGTTGACATCAAAGGGAAAGTATGCTCTCTTTGAACATGTAAATCCCTTAAACATATTCAAGAATTTTAACAAGCATTCCAGAAAGCTATCCTGTTACTCTTTGAAGCCCTGGAAAGATTTTCCTAAAGTGGTCGCAGGCCCCTCAGGGCAGGGCGGGGCCTTTGCCGTGACAGTGGAGACGGAACTACACAGGGCCTGTGATCCAGGGAGGAAAAGCCGCCCCCAGAGGACAGGGATGTCGAGGAGGGACATCTTCCAGAGAGAGGAGGCCCTGGACCCGTTTCCCATCTGCTCTGCATGAAGGGTTAGAAGAAGGTCAGGAGCTGTGACCGGCAGGACAGTGCGGAGGCCGGCCTGATCAAGGTCACCACACTCTCAGGGAGGAGTGCCTCGGCTCAGGATCCGCAACCCCAGCATCTCCACCCGGGGTCAAGAAACTGAAAAACCAAGACAGTTCACCAGTGCTGCTCCTTAGGAAACGGTGGAAGGTTTTCAGAGGCCTGGATTTCAGAGACTGACACTGGCAATGGGGCGGGGGGAGTAAGTGGAAATTATTTGAAACCCCTAAGTATCCAACAGTGGAACATGGGTTGGACAGATGAAGCTGTATCCACGTAATATTACAAAACAGTGAAGTGACAACACCAGACCCGTGTTTACTGTTATGGAAAATGCCAGGAAAACCCGCTTACAAAGGGAGAGCTGGCTAAGAGGGAGGTTCTCCAGCGTTCTCACGGGAGGCAAAGGAACCACAGTTTTCTGGGTCATGAGTAGAGTGAGACGCTCTGGCTCTGGAGACTTGCTGCAGCCACAGGGATCAGGACACCACGTGGGACTGGCCGAGAGAACCCGGAAGCAGATTCGCACAGCCACGCTCTGACAGGCGTGTGAAGGCATTCTACAGGGCTGGGGGGCAGTCTTTTAACAAATAATGGTGGGACTTTGGGTGTGTATGAGAGAGAGAGAAAAACTCACAATATATATGAAATTCAATTGAGAGACAACCCCTCAAAAGCTTTAGTGGGTTAAAGAAGACAAAGGAAAAAACTCACGAGTAACGAGGGCAGGGTAAGAGTCCTCGGGCATCAAAGCACCTGCAGAGGGGGAGCTAGGAAAGTGAACCCCAGAAAAGAAGAGATGCTCCGAGAAATGCCCCGCTGACAGGATTGAAAACACCACCAAAAAAAGTGAGAGAATGGAAGACAAATTCTTGCAGAGCATGTATGTGACGAGAGTCACTGCGGACTGTAGAGCTGACTGGACAGCTGGACAGCAAAGCACCCCATGCCCCGATTAGAGAGTGGACAAATGACCAGAGGACCTACGGGTGACCCGAGGGCACTTGAGACAGGGTTCGGCATGACCAGCCTTTAGGAAAAATGCAAATTAAAACCTGCGAGAAGCAACACAGTGGCTATTTTAAAAAATGACAGCAGCAAATGATAGAAGGATCCATAGGACCACTCCAACCCAATTGATGAAAATACAAAATAGGACAGCCAGTCTTGGAGGGAGGCTTTTAATCAAAACACACAACTCCCACAGAACCCAGAGACTGTACTCCTGAGCACATGTGTATGTGTGTGTGTGTGTGTGTGTCTTTGAGCAATGAAAACACTGACACCAAAATCTACAGAAATGTTTATGTCAGATTCATCCACAGTAACATGAGACTAGACATAATCTAGACATGGATTTGCCCATGGGTGAAAGGTTAAATAGACTGTGACATATCTATACTATGGAGGACTATTCAGTCATAGAAAGGAAAAAGTTATTCACAAATGCACACCCTCAGTGCACAGCCAGAACGTATGCTAAGGAACACAAGCTAATCCAAAATGTCTCCATGTGATTCCATTTCTATAACACTCTGGAAATACAGACTTTCAGAAAAGGAGAACAGTTCAGTTCCTAGCGGTGCGAGCTGCTGTACAGACACAAAGAAGAGGATAGAGCTATAGAAAAACAACGCGGCAGAGACCAATCTGGTTCCTTATGGCGATGGAAATGACTCTATTGACTATATTAACGTCAATATCCTGGTTAGCAGGCTCATAGGGTAAGCGCTTGCTGCCAAGTCTGATGAGTGCTGTTGACTGCTAGGACTCATGGAGGGAGGAGAGAACTAACTCTCCCAAGTTGTTTTCTGGCCTCTAGGTTGATCCTGAAGTCCTAAGTAGCTTAGGGTGACCTTGAACTTCTGATCCTCCTGCCTCTGCCTCCCAAGTCCCAGTTTTACAAATGCACCTCCATGCCTGGTTTTAGGCAGTTTGGGGGTTAGGTTGAACCCAGAGATTCACTCAAGCTAGTCAAACAGTCTGCCGGTGGAGCCCAGTGTGGGAACACCAGACCTTGAGCAGAGACCCACTTCCCCTTCTGCCTGGGAGTTGGCAGCTGTAAGACAATCTAAAGACATGTTTGCTAAAAACAATACAATGCCTGGGGGCATTAAGTTCCTGGAAAAGGCCTGCCTACAGAAACCACCCTGACCTCGACCTTGTCCAAAGACTAACCGCCCCTTCTGCCACGCCCAGATCAGTTTCTGGGGTCAGATCAGAACCAGCCAGGGGAGAGGAGAGAGCAGAAGCTTCTCTGGTGGGAGCCTTTCTTAGGAAGTTTTCTTGAACCTTTTTGGAGCCTGTTTAAAGTTTTCTTTACATCGTTGAACAAGTCTCTGTGTTGTCAATCCCCGACACCCTCCGCACGTTCTCGGACACAGGCCGCGCAGCAGACACGACAATTGGAGGTTCCACCGAGATCATGACAGCGAGGTAAGTGGACGGGGTTGTCCCTTTTGCCAGCTAGGGACAGATGGAGGAAAATAGGAAAAGAAACAATGGGAAATAGTCCCTGGAAGTTTAAATTACAGTATCACGTAAAAAAGTTGCTTGAAGAACAGGGGACTACAACCATGGCAGGCTTTTTAAAATGGATTGAACGAGGGAGCCCATGGTTCATTACTGGGGAAGGCTTAAATGTCCCAGATTGGGAGGATGTTTGCTATGATATTCAGAGAGCCGGGTGTTGGTGGCATACGCCTTTAATCCCAACACTCGGGAGGCAGAGATAGGAAGGAATGAGGCCATCCTGGTCTATAGAGCAAGTTCCAGGACAGCCTCCAAAAGGATAGAGAGAAACCCAGTCTCAAAAAAAAAAAAAAAAAAAAAAAAGAAAAAGAAAAAAAAAAAAAAAGAAATGAAAAAAAAAGGGTAAAATAAGAAATAAAATAAAAAATCTCCAGTCTTTCGCCTGATCCACTGAGGTCAGGAAAGTAAAGGGGAACTGAGAGATCTAAAAGGCTAGCCAGTAAGGCTATGTGGATGTGTTAAAAAGGGGTACCAAGCTAGGGGTACCGGATTAAATCTCCAGGCCTTCGCCTGACAAAGGTCAGGAAAGTAAGGGGACCCTGAGAGATGGCCCTCAATTGGAGGGTGGATTGTGTAAATCTTAAGGCTTTTTGCATGAGGGAATATCCTGGGTTGAAAGTTGGATTGAAAATGGGTGAATAGCCGGGCGTTGGCAGCACACGCCTTTAATCCCAGTACTCGGGAGACACAGGCAGGCAGATCTCTTGAGTTCAAGGCCAGCCTGGTTTACAGAGCAAGTTCCAAGACAGCCTCCAAATAATACAGAAAAAAAAATTGGTAACAAGCTGGGCGGTGGTGGCACACGCCTTTAATCCCAGCACTTGGGAGGCAGAGGCAGGCGTATCTCTGTGAGTTCGAGGCCAGGCTGGACTGACAGCCTCAAACAATACAGAGAAACCCTGATTTAAAAAAAAATGGGTGAAACAAAAAATTTGTAACAGTAAAAAGGTACTGGTATTAAGTAAAGAAAAAGAAAAAGACAAAGGTATATAGAATGGAAAATTTTGTTTACATTTAAGTTCTATTTTGTGAGTCATCTCTAAAAACTTTTGGCCAAAAGCTTGGCCTCTCTACCTTGCATCTACAGTTACAAGGAGTAGGTACAGCTGTACCCCATGACTGTAGCTCAAATGGAGGAATGATAAAGAACATACAGGACTTTTTAACCTTTTAGTTCAAGGATTGGCTGGAGTTGTTCTTTTACATAGATTTCAATTAAGGAAGCTTCATTGCAACAGACTAATCATGACCTAGGGAAAAAGGATGACTGAAAGATGCATGTATGTTCTGAATGTATGGTGTGGCCACACCGGTATGTATGAAATGTGATTGTGAATGCGTGAGTGTGAACTGCTTATATGATTAAAAGGATACTTAAATCCCTTCAAAAATAGTTCAGAAGCTACCTAGATTGCTTTAAATATAGCTAAAAGGAACATCCAGCCAGTCTGTTAATGTTTTTACAGAAAAATTTAAGATGCAAATGAGGCCTTGTCAGCTAGTGAGAGCTCTACAGGTTAGATTGGGAAAGACTGCTCACAGACTTCAAATAATTTTCAAAAGTTATTTGGACACAGTATAGTTTACAATCTTTGAGTGATTTTCAGAAGTTTTTGGGAAATATTTAATGGATATGTCCTTTTTAATGGGCATCTACAAATAATCTAAGTAGTAATCCCAATTTACCTAGATAGTTAACCAAGGAGGGTAGACAAATCCTTCTACTGTTATGGTTCAGCTTCAACAGTTCAAAAAAGAAAATTTTTTAGAAAATAAAAAAGGGGGAATAATGTCCCCAGTCCCCATATGACTCATCAAATAATGCACTCCTCATTTAAAAATTTTATAATGTGAATGCCAGTGAGCTTCAGACAGATTCTGGCATGATGGAACTTGAGCAACCATTGCTCAGGTCAAATGGAGACATCCATGCACTAAACAGTGGAGAAGACCCTAATTTGGGGTCGAGGGCATGTTTGTGTTTTCTTGTAGGAAAAGAATAAAAGCTTCGACATGGAGCAGAGAAAAACTGGACCTGAGTCCATGGGAGCCTACCTAAGCCAGTTTGAGTGAGATCTCCTAAATCAGTGTTCCTGAACCTTGCTGTCATCGAATCTAGAGCCCAAGAAAGAAAGAAAACAGTCGGTTCGAGATTTCCAGTTTCTCAACAGACCTGCTGCATCAACCTTCCGGACCCATGAGTTTTCATCATGAAGCCAATAGAGAAAAAAGGACCCATTTAAAACATTTGGACATGGTATGGACTGTGATGAGGGGCAAAAGCCTCTTTTAAGTAATTGAACAGGACATGGTCACTTGAAATATCAGACTTGATGGTTCCTGTTTCTGGAATCACGACTAGGCCAGTGTATTTTTCTAGAGAGGTGCAACTTGTCCTAATGCGACAAAAAGGAGACTTTGACTCAAGTCGCATAATCAGCTGACGTTAAATCAACAAACTGCATCACCACAGGAACAAATTGGTGCTCTGTGGATAGTGCAACAAGCCTATTGTTCATATTTTTCATAATGCTACATGTGTAACATCAATGATTGTACCTAATGTATCTGTGCAAGTGCACTTTCTAAATGCTTTCCTGAGCAGATCTTGGAACAATTGTAAACTTCATCAAATTGTAAATGTAAATCACATGCGGGTTACCCTTGTAACAGAATGTAAATCACGTGTGGCTTACCCTTGTAACAGACGAAGGCTGGTAGAATGTTATGGCCCAGATCTGGTGATGGGTACGGTGATGGAGAGGCGCTATGTCAATGGGGGTCCTGGAAATGGTGGCAGTGGCGGTAGGCATTCTGGCTTTATGCCGGGCTCAAACGTGCCTTGTCCCAGAGGCAAGAGATCCGTAACCAAGTATTGCTTAGCCTAGCCCATGGCAATCCCGATAGCCATGAAGGTTGGTTACAGATGATTTAAAGTTGGGGTGCTCTGATGACGGGCCACCTGTGGGGAAGACCCCTCCCGCCTAAGACAGGGGTTCAAGGTCCCCCAATGACGGGAAAGGGAGGGTGACCCTACTTGACCTAAGCCAGGAGTGCCTCATTTAAAAATAAAAAGGGGTGAATTGTGGGAACACCAGACCTTGAGCAGAGACCCACTTCCCCTTCTGCCTGGGAGTTGGCAGCTGTAAGACAATCTAAAGACATGTTTGCTAAAAACAATACAATGCCTGGGGGCATTAAGTTCCTGGAAAAGGCCTGCCTACAGAAACCACCCTGACCTCGACCTTGTCCAAAGACTAACCGCCCCTTCTGCCACGCCCAGATCAGTTTCTGGGGTCAGATCAGAACCAGCCAGGGGAGAGGAGAGAGCAGAAGCTTCTCTGGTGGGAGCCTTTCTTAGGAAGTTTTCTTGAACCTTTTTGGAGCCTGTTTAAAGTTTTCTTTACATCGTTGAACAAGTCTCTGTGTTGTCAATCCCCGACACCCTCCGCACGTTCTCGGACACAGGCCGCGCAGCAGACGCGACAGCCCAGCTCTCATTATTTCTTAGATGTGTGAATCGCCTGTGTTCTCAGGATTCCAGGTTTAATTAAAAGGGACAGAGCATGAGACTGCCCTGGAGACCGGAAGATGTGGATGTGTGTCCGTATGCCTGGGGCTTCACCAGGAGCCTCACATTGGCTGGGCATTTAGATGAGGTGCTCACATCAAAAGTATGAGTGCATTTGGGTGATAAGCCACAGCGTGAAGAAGTGCTTGAGTCCCTAATTGGCAGCTCAGTCCCCGCTAAGTCCTGAGGTCCTGAGGATACCCCTCCCCCCCTCCCCCGGCCACAGGGGTGACAGAGGAGGGTGGGGAGGACAGCGCCGTCCTCCCTTCAGTTCGGAGCTGCTGAGCAGAGTGTTAAGTGCTGCTAGCCGGCAGGACCAGGCTTGAGGGTCGGTGTGAGGACCAGCGCGCACTCCCAGCAGCCCTGGGAGGCAGGATGCAACACTTACACCGCCCCACACGAGTGAGATCTTGCGGTCAGTTAACGTCCATCAGCAAGCAGCAAATGAGCAGGCAGCTGTAATTAAAGCGGCCCGCGCGCGCTCTCCGCTCAGCCTGGAGCCCTTGACAGGGGCAGCTCCTCCAATTAAGCAACCGCAGGTAGCTTCTTTTGCAAATCTTAGCCATCTGTCTGGTAACCAGAAAGTAAACACGACACGATTTAGTGCTCTGTAAGGTCCAAGAAATGCTATTTTGATCTGTCAGCTGCTCCTAATGAGGACACAGCCATCAGAGATGTAAACAGGCCATCAGCCTGAGGGACTGACGAGTGAGGCAGTCGGAAAAGCTCACCAGGCAGGTAGCAAGCAAAGGTAGGCGCCAGAGGGGAAAGCCTGGACCACGGGGCCAAGGCAAGGCCTGAGCGGGAGCCTGGGAACCTGGGCAGGGCAGGTCTGTGTGCCCAACAGCACCAGTGCTGAACAGAAAACACAATCCATTCCAGCGGCCTCCCTTGGGGTCCGGGAACTCTCGGCACCGCGCCTACCTCGGGGCTCAGCCCTCGCTCCGTCCCCTGCCTCAGTGCCCACCTCCACGCCTGTACTTGGTGGGGTCTTCCATTCCTGCTCTTCCTCAGAAGGCCCCCCTCCCTCCAGACTGGCCGCTGGGCCCACCAGTCCCTTCCACATCCCCCTCAGGAAGCATGTTGCTGAGGGGAGAACAGATGGTCATCTGGCTCTAAAGCCTCCCCTTCGATTGCAGCCGTGTGTCTTAGAACCAGTTTCCCGGGAGGGTCCAAGCCTAGGCACACAGGGCACTCAGATCCCAGCTCTACCAAAGACTCACCTGTGCTCGGAGGCATGGGCCTTCTGGCCCCTGATGTCTACACCCAGCAGGTGTGCTTGGCCTGTGCAAAGCTCCTGCTGGATGGGGCGGGGAACTTGCTTCCCAGATAGACAGATCCCTTAGTGCTAACGCTGTGGGAAGTCTTGCAGCATGAGACCAGCCCATGCCCACAGGTCAAGCGCTCACTGGAGGAGCAGGCTGGTGCTAAGTCTTGCTCATCCCCGGGTGGGCTTCAAGGAGATCAGATGGAGCAGGGCAGGCTCTGAAAAGTGGAGATTTGGCTGTGGGAAGAGTTTCATCAAAAATACCGTAGCGCCAGGGATGGAGCAATGGCTCAGCGGTTAAGAGCACTGGCTGCTCTTCCAGAGGACATGGGTTCAGTTTCTAACATCCACCTGACACCTCACAACCATTGCAACTCCAGCCCTAAGGAAGGGTACCTCACCCAGTTCTGGCCTCCGTGGGTACCAGACACAAATGTGACACACACGCACACGGACAAAATATCCATATACATAAAGTTTTTAAAGCACACGTGATGGGCAAGTCCTGTGTCTGTGTCAATAAAGCACTGTTGGCCAATGGGGAAGCAAGATAGGTGGGACTAGGAGTCGAGGAGGATTCTGAGAAAGAGAGACACAGGCAGTCATAGGAATGAAAGGTCCGGACCTTTTTCTCCGGTAAGAGAAATACTTAGATTAACAATTATGGATTAAATACTTAAGTCAGAGCTAGCCAGTAAGAAACCAAGCAAACGGCCAACAGCTTCATAATTAATACAGCGTCCTGTGTGTGACTGATGCGGCTCTGGAACCAGGCTGGCGGGAAGGCTGCACTCTACTTAACATGGAGCACCCGGCACAGAGACGAGTGGCTTGGAAAGACGACGGAGGCTATGTCGGTGGCGGATGAAAGTGAAGATGAAACACGTATTGAAAGAATGACATGTTAAGATGCATAGAGCAACAGGGAGTTGCTGTGTGAGACTTGTGAGAAACGTGGTGAGTAGGTTAAAGCTCCACAATGCCCAGCTGGACAAGGTAAGCCGGGGTGCAGTGGAGGTATGCCTGCCATGGCAGTAAGCAACAGCTCCCCAGCTGGACTTAGGACCCACTCAACGAGAGCTAACCTTGCCTGGTATGGAAAACCTAGCCAGCTGCACAGGGTTGGTAAAGTCGTGGATCTTGGAGAAGAACCTGTAGGGAAAAGGTTCCAGCCAAAGAAACACACCCTGCGCAGAGCCAAAGAAACACACGTTAGCTGTGCAACCAGAACCAAAGAAATGTACCCTGACCCTGAAACCAGTGCCAAAGAAACACACTTTGTCCCTGGAATCAGAGCCAGTGAAAGAAATGCATCCTGGCCCTAAAACCAGAGCCAAAAGACTAAAAAGGACCAGAGAAAGAAACACACTTTGACCCAGAAATCAGAGCCAAATCTGACACTAACCCTGTGCGGAAAACTACCCAATCCCTGAGCAGGAGATTAAAATCTGACCAATCCCCACCCTGGAAGCCCCATATAAACCCTGTGTCTGTTCAGTTTGTGGGTGTTATGCTACCTGGCTGTCCTCTGCCACTCTCCTGGATTCTTCCCTCCCAATAAGACCCTTTAGATGAGCTTTGGGTGAAGACCTTCTTTTGCGGCAGAGCAGAGACGACCCTGGGCAGAGCACAGCAAGCAGGGCTGTTACACTTTTGCCAGGAAACCTTCCCTTGGCAGAGCAGAGTTGTTACACTCAGCTCTCCACTCTCCCTGGAGCAGAGCTGAATTGTAGCCACTTCGTCTAGGAAACCCTCTCCTGCTGGAGGAGCAAAACTGCTACACTGGGCGAACATCCCCAGCTGGAAGACCCTGTCCTGCCAGAGCAGAGGGGATACACTGGGAAGCCTTTCCCTGAGGCTGGGCTGTAAGCACCTAAGCTTACTACAACCTGTGGTGGTCCTGGGATCCCGAGCTCCAGGATACCTTTCCATCTTAGCTGTGTAACACTCAGTATTCTTTGAATTCTGAGTACCAGGATACCCATCCCACCCGATCGGTCAAGATGCCTACAGAACCTACAACCACCACTTGACTAAACCAACGTAATCCCTAACTACATTCTAAATATCTGTCCTTATACCTAAAGGTAAATGTAGTCCTCATCCCTTGTCAAAAAAGCCTCTCTTTGCAACAGATGGAGACCATTACAGAAAAACGCAACTAATCCAAATGCAGTTGTACATCTCAGTCCCAACACATCTACAGCACAGCTCCTGCACCGAAGGCTCAGGGATCATTGAAGAGCCAGAGGACCAGGAGTTTGCTGTGAGACTGTGCCTTCTAGCAATGTCAGAAGCTACACCATCAAGTCTCACAAACATGGTCACCGAAATGTGAGCTGAATAAAGACAACAGTAGACATGCCAAAGCCGACGGGGATAGGGTCTGTGGGAGCCCACGGGGCATCAATCCTACACAACTCTAGGCAACTAAGGAATGCTGAGAGCGAGGGAAATAATCTTCCCCAGGGAAGAGCCCACTGATTTGCTATCCCATACCCAATAGTCAGCTCTGAAAGCACACATAGGAGTAACACACAGACTAAGCAGGCGGTATTTATGTATTTTAGAATATGCATGTGTATACATAGAAATATATGCACGTAAGAACAATGAATGAAAAAGGAGGCCATGAATTTGAAAGAGCGAGGAGATGGGTATATGAGAGGGTTTGGACAGAGGGAAGAGAAGGGGGAAATGTTGCAATTATAACCTCAAAAAAGAAGTAATTAAAAGTAAAAAATAACTCCAGTCTTCAAACAGTGATGTACGTACCTGTCCCAAGGAAATATTTTAATTTTTAATGCCAGATAAACACTGAGACATTCTTGGAATCTAGATGTCCATCCCTGGCTAACTTTAACCTCTTCTGAGTGATGACATATTGAACATTTGGGGGACTGGTAAGCATTTGCAGGAGCTTCATGGGGTGGGGGTGGGAGTGACCCATTGGACAGGATCCCCAAGAATGGCTGTAGCAACAAGGAGCAGGGGCTGAGCACCAAGGGGACCACGATGTAGTGATTGTAGCTATTTACAGAACCATCTACTCCGGCAAGCTCTGGGAGGATTAGGGAAGATTAAACACAGTTGATTTGGTTGAGTGATGGGATTTGGGGTGATTAAAGCAGTGTTTTGTTACGGTTGTTACCATGTGGTTTGTGCAAGTTTTTAAGTGGAAGGAGTAAGAACTGAAATGGAGTCCACATACCTCAGGGGTCCCGAAACTGCTCCCCAGTCCTACAACTTATCATTAAAATGAGTCTAGCTCCAGCGGGGCTTAAAAGGTCTGTTACTGCATAAAAGTTCTGGTCTGCCCTCTACAGGCATAAAGACAACTGCCAGAGAGCCAGGTGATGGCCAAGACATTTGTTGTATCAGGCTAGCGGATGGGGAGATGGAAACCGCCTCAGCTAGACAACTTCCTAGCTGGCTGGTGAGGGGTACAGAAGGTAGACATCATGACCCATGAGCACCTTCTCACAGCAGGGTAATCAAAAGACACTGGAAAGCAAAGGCCACCATTTCCTCAGGCCATGCTCATCCCCGAAGCACTGCCATGCAGCTCCTGACATTTCTCATGGGGGACAAACTGGGAAGGGCAGCACTTGATTTCTGTAGAAGACAAGGATCAGTGAGGTTGAATGGGGATCGACCGGGGAGAAGCCACTGCTGGGCTTTGTTATGGGCAAATACAGCCCTATGTCCTCAGGGAGAGCTGGCCACTGCTCAGACAGGACACATCTGCCACACAGGCTCCTTAGAACACTGGGTACCATACAGCAAGCAGAGTAGTTCTTGACAGGGTCTGGTCGAATCTGGGGGCGACTCCTTGTGTGCAGCCAGGGTAGTTGCTGGGCTCTGCCTGCAAGAGAGTAGGGAGGCCCATCTGAGGCCAGCCTGGCTGGCGAGTATGGATGAGGGTCAAGGACAGCACTCTCGAGGACATTCTAGGGTCCCTGGGTTGTCAGGTAAAGTGCTGGCGGCCGCAGTTATTTTAAACTCGAGTCCTTACGGCAGAATTGTTCTCCCGGGTCTCTCCATGCTCTCTCCACAATGTCGTATACTTCTGATGAGATTCCACCATGGGTGAGAGCCAAGCACTCAGAAAACGGAGCTCGCCTGACACCCAAAGCCACATGCCCTTGTAAATGGCTGATTCCAAGCCCCCGTGTCCTTCCTGTTCTCTGTCACAAGGAAAATGAACCATAGCTGTGAGCTCGAGGAGGTACATACACTGAGGCGGGACCTGCTGTGTCACACACATGGCTACGGCCCTCAGCCGGCCTCTCACACGGTCTGCCCACCCAGAGGGAGCCAGCTACCACCACTACTGGGGGAACCTTGAGGCAGGCTCCCTATTACTTCAGATGGACTGACCAACAAACAGCCTGTCAGAATGCCTTCTTCACATCTTCACACAGGCCAAGAAATGCAAGAGATTTAAAAAGAAACAGAAGAAGGGGGCTTCTCCCTCCATGGCAGCCCTAAGCTAGTTAGCTAGTATACACAATTAGTTACTATGTGGCAGCCCAGCTAGTTAGCTAGTATACACAATTAGTTACTATGTGGCAGCCCAGCTAGTTAGCTAGTATACACAGTTAGTTACTATGTGGCAGCCCAGCTAGTTAGCTAGTATACACAGTTACTATATGGAACCCATCTAGTTAGCCAGTATACACAGTTACTATATGGCAGATTGACAAATTCAATTTAAGTCGCTTTCTGCTCTGGGCTTTCTAAAACTGTTGACAGCAAAATCTAAAGCAGTGCACACAGACACGTCCACATGAGGTCCAGGGCCCTGGAGGATGAAGTGTTCAGGGGTGCCATGGAGCAGTCTGGGAAGAGGGAGGCCCTGGCCCCACCCACCTGGGCTCCATGCCCACCTTGCTGGCCATCGCTGACTTTCAACAACACATTATCACCCAAGCACATCTTACAATAATCAAAGAGGAATTCGGAGCATGGCGACCTCGTCTTTCTTGGGCTATGTCCAGGTCGATCTCCATCTTCCCAGAACCTTGGCATCTTCCCTGTCGGTGAGCAGAACTGTCAGCAGCATGCCTGGGGGACTTGGAGCTTCTTTGCAGTCCTCTTCCCTCCCTTCCTCCCACCTCCTCCTCCCTCAGGAACCCCACCTGTCACCCCTTCCCTCCCTCCCTCCCTCTGAAGCTAAGATCTACCTGATTACATTCTCATCTCTAGCTTATGTCTCTTAAGCAACTGTTGAGTCTTTTCACGTGTCTTTTTAAGGTGGGCTCCCATGGGGCTCCAGACCCACAGGGCACCAGGCAGAAGGCACCATCTGCTTTCCTTTGCCATCTATTCCTAAAAGCACTCCTTTCTTCAACTCCATTTACACCCCTGCCATGCCCAAGAACACTGAGAAAATGGCTAAGCCAGCAAGCCAGGTAGGAGCTGAGCCCTGGCTTCTACGTGGCCTTTCTTCCCTGCTCCACTTTGCCCCGCTCCCCATCTTTGTTAAGTGAGTGAAGGCGCCCTCACACCTGGCTTCTGCCCCTCCTTGGAGCAATGGAGTATGGAGAGTCATGTAAGGAGGGCCCTCTGTGACTCTGTTGGCACTTGGCTGTGCACAGGACAGGTAGATGGGTGCCAGGTGCCACGGTATCAAATCCTTGTGAGGGACCCACTGCTTTTCAGTATCAGAGGCAATCAATACTGCGTTTTCTGGGGTTACTCAGTCCCCTGAGCAGTCATTTCAGTCTCCTGCAGCCGTGTTGAGTTGGTCAGGCAGGCTGGCAAGGCCACGGGAGTGGAGTATCAATGGAGACACGGTGGAGTGGGTGTCAGGATAGCCAACATGCTGCCAACTCATGTCTCCAGGAGCTCTGTCTACAGACAGCCCAGCCTGGCCTGACCTGAAAATTTTAGCACACAGCTGGGACACAGGGGACCTGGGTTCTCCTGTGAATGCAGCGAGTGCTAGCTATGGGGACCCTGGACGAGTTCCTTCGTCATCATCCAGCCCATAGCAAGAGGTCAACCTGTTATCATGGGCAGAGGCTGGAGGAACCATGAGCAACTCTTGGGTGAAGGATAGTGAAATGGGCATGCTCAACTCTTGAATTGGGTCTACATTTGCTCACCCACAAACCACTTCAGAGTTTGCTCCCAGGGGAGATTTCTGGATGCCAGGGTCTGTCTCTGGTTGTACATGGCCTTCACCGATTGAGGTTCACCCCAATCCGTAGAGAATATGGTGTCTGCCATCCCCAGACACAGCAGCCTTGGGCATTCGGAAGAGTGCTAGCTCAATCCACAGAAACACCAGAGGTTTTTTCCAGCCCTCCTCGGGGAGAAAGGTCAAGGACTCAGGTCTGCCTGTGGCCAGGGTCAGCCATGGACACTGATTCTCTCTCCCTCTGTCCTCCCCACACTCATGCTCCCAGCTGCATCTGGAGTAGGTTTAGGCACATCCCTGTCTGAGGATTCTTCAGGCTCAGCACTGACCCAACTTTCTGCATGCAGCAGCTTGAGGAGCTCCCCAAATGCTTCTACTGCTCTCTTGAAGGTGCGTCCCTGGGTGAAGTCTCCTCCCCAGGTGAAGACGGAGGCACATCCAGAACAGCATCTTCCCCTTGTCATGGGACTCCAGGGGTTTCCTCAATGTGGACGACATATTTCTACTGTGTTGCTTTTATTTTCATTGATGCTTCTCCAGCCTGTTTGCTCAGTATCCTAGCCTGCTCCTAGAACCTACACACACACACACACACACACACACACACACACACACACACACACACCACCCCATACCACATACAGGCTGTTCCTGGTACACAGTGGACTCATGTATATATCTTTCAAGTCAATTTGACATGCACTGAGAAAATGGGTCTAAGAAAATCCAAAGGGGAAAATAAATCCTAGATTTATCAATGCAGAGCCCAATAGATTTATCAGTGCAGAGTCTAATAGACTTATCAATGCAAAGTCCAATAGATTTATCGATGCAAAGTCCAAGGAGCTCGGATTAATTTTGTTTGCATTCTATTTCCAAAACCAGCGTTTCTCATTTTAATGTTTTGTTCTGGCGTGATTATAGATCTTTATGTCAGTGTTAATGTTTTGTTGTGGCGTGGCTGTAGATCTTTATGTCACTGCGCTCCTTATCTGGTGTCCCCAGTGAAGGAGACTTGGGAAGGCAAGCCGGCCCATCCCAGCCAGGGCAATCTCACACCCTGGGCTTGCCCACATTGTCCACATTTGTACCTGCATTGTTCTGCTGTGTCCAGGGGTGGAGAGAGGGACGAGAGGAGGGGAAAGAAAGGAGATGTGGGGGGAGAGAGAGAAGTGTTCAGTTCAGTTTTATCTTGTCTGGATACAGGACAGTTCCAAAGGGATGAGGGTCCCATTCTGTCCTTCTAGAAGCACACCACCTCTCTACTGTTCCCCTCAACAGTGTAGCAAGGTGCCTGCGGGGACTGACTGCCAGGCAGCTAAATGCATTGGGAATCTGTTCAGCACCTCGAGGGATTGGGGGAAGAGGAGTGGAAACACTTTAAGAGCCAAAGGACCAGGATGTCTGCTGACACACTGGGACTTGAACTCAGGGCCTCTGCAAGAGCAGTCAAGCGCTCTTAACCACCGAGCCATCTCTCCAGCCCCCGATTCCTCTCTCCTCTGCGGAAGAGGAGCTGGAAACACTGTAAGAGCCAAAGGACCAGGACGTCTGCTGAGACAGTCTTCTTCCCTATAGGACAAGAGAGCCGCACCTCAAGCTCTCAGCAATATGGCTGCCTGAAAAAGAGTTAAACAACAGTACCAGCTGAAGTGCGATTGTGGATGAGAAGCCTCACAAGGATCCACTCCTAGGTGAAAAGCTACAAGCAATTAATTAATGGCTGCTAAGAGAGGGAAAGCCAGCCTTCCCCAGAAATAAGCCCCTTCAGTGGTCCTCCCGTCCCAAGCAACCGTCCCTAAAAGCTTGCATACAGAAACACTGAAAGGACACAGCAGCAGGTTTTATTTATAATGCTTATGTTATTTATATAAGTAACAAGAAAAAATTCAAGAAAAAAAGAGAGCAGGTGGTGAGAGGAGTTAAGAGGAGTCAGACGGGTGTGAATGTGATCAAAATACATCAAAATTGCCGAAAGATAGTAAAAATTCTACATTAAAGATAATGCTGTCCCGTCTATTGCTCTGTAATATTGCAAAGCCTGTCTTCATAAGCAGAGTCTTCGTTGATAGAACCATGGCCATAACCGCATGCTCACAATCATTAGCACTGTGTGGAAGGTGCTGTCTGATCTCCTCCGGGGGCCTCGCCTCTGCTCGAGATGGGTGCCACGGAACCCCCAGTTCAGACACACAGAGGGCAGCCGAGTGAGCCCCAAAGACAGGGCTCCTCTTGGCTTATTGTAACCTGCTTGTTTGGAGGAGTTGGGCCTCTCTGGACTCGTAACTTCGCTGTCAATCATAGGCTCGATGGGAAGGATAAGGCTTTGTAGCTTGAGCACAGTGCCTGGTTATTAGTTCTCATCAAGGCTGGAGGCAGCAAATGTTCCAGAACATTCCATGAGACAAAGCCTGTTTGGGAGCCATGAGGCATCAGTCTGCCTCCACCCCTCTCCAAACCTGAGCTCATTCCTGGTCAGGCTATGATTCATTCCAGAAAGTTGGCTAGTTGGCTTTGTGTGTGTGTCTATGTGTGGTGTGTGTGTGGTAACATGAGTCCACCACTGAGCTATACCCCAGCCCTTTTTGACTTTTTATCTTGTCACAGAGTCCTGCTAAGTCACTCTGAGTGGTGCTGAACTCTCTGTAGCACAGAATAGCCTTGCATTTGTGGTCCTCCTGCCTCAGTCTCTGGAGCAGTTGGGATCACAGACCTGCAAATCTAGGTCAGGCCAGAAAATTGACCTCTTGGATGTCCTCTCTGTGGCTATATGCTACCTGGGTCTGCTGTAGCATGACACAACAGGACACCATAGAAATTTCTTCTCTTGTCCTCTCGTGCTGAAGCCCGAATATGAGGTAAGGGGACATTGTGCCTTCCTTCCGTGCCCCCTCCAGACTCTAATGGCTCTCTGGAGCCTCAATCTCCATTATCACAACACCACACTTCGTGTGTGTGTGTGTGTGTGTGTGTGTGTGTGTGTGTAATCAGACTCTGTCACACTTATTTTAAAAGGACTCGGAGTATTGGGCCCACCCTGATTCAACATGACCCCACCCTAACTAACTACCCCTGTGAAGACCCTATTTCTTTAAATAAGGTTACACCCACAGGCACAGGGGTTGATATTCCAACATATGGAAGCATCACTCACCTGCTGTGCATATGGTCATCCTCAGGTCAGCCAGCAGAAGGGTCATCCTCTCCTTGAAACCCGCTAAGGCCCAGTGTCACCGTCGCCAGCCATGCATGCAGCAGGTGGAACCGTGGAGTGGATTTCTCCTCATTCCCCCATGACCACACTTAGCTCTGCTCTCTGCCCTGTGAGGGTCCCGCTGGGCGTCTAGGGGCCACACCAGGTAACACTGTGGTCATTTTCCCCCTCAGCGATACAGTCTAGGGCTCGTGACAAGATTCATTTTCTCTGCCAGTTTAAGAATGAAAAGGCAGGAAACATCTGGAGCACAACAGACAGCAGCAGAGACAAACACGACAACACTCCACAGCTGAAGAAAGGCGTTTATTTGGGGTGAGGAATCACACACACACACACACACACACACACACACACGCACGCACGCACGCGCACACACACACACACACACACACACACGCACGCACGCCAGACACACAGAGAAAAAGACCCTCTGCAAAGCCCGTGGGAGACTCAGAAAGCCAAAAAATGCAGTCTCGTCTTGGGGGCTGGGGGTTTAAAAGTCTCTGAAGAGTTTTCCTCCCCTGATCTTGGTTGGTCAGCTTGAAGAAAGACAGGAGGGCTGATTGCAGGACAGACCCCTGGTGCATAACACGTCCTGACCCAGCCTTGAGCTTGCTGAGCCGGATTGTCGGCAGGTGGCCTGCTAGTGGGAGGAAAAACAAACCTACAAGACCTTTGTTTTTAGCTGCCAAGCTTTTGTCTCAAGTCAGCAGAGAGAGAGAGAGGAAGAAGTCAGCCACCTTGGAAATGGTTACCTGGCTACAGTCCCTCTCTCTTTCCGTCTGCCTACCAGTGAGTTTGTCTAATTCCTAGTCTCTATAGCCAGCTGAAAATCTTTATTACAGCTTCCTGGGACAACACTCAGGTATTCGGAACACAAGTGTAGTGCCAGTGTTTAGAGTAAGGATTTTTTAAAGGCAAAATCACATCTCGCTTGGAAGCTTGGGGGGGAGCGGTCTGTGCAAGCAAGCAGTTTAGCAGAAGTGAAGATAAGCAGCTGGAGAGATTAAGTTCTGTACAAGCAGACTATATAACAGCATGTGTTTATTAATCAGGGCTCTCTAGAGTAACAGAACCTATAGAATGAATCTCTCTCTCTCTCCATATATACATATATATGGTTTATTGGAATGACTTACAGGAAGTCCAGCAAATCCAACAATGGCTGGCTGTGAATAGAAAGTCCTAGAATTCAGTAGTTGTTCAGCCCGCAAAATTGAATGTCTCAGCTGGTCTTTAGTACACACTGGAGTCCCTGAGAAGTAGACTCTAATGCCAGCGAAGGAATAGGCTTGCTAATCAGGGCAAATAGGCAAGGAGCAAAAGCTTCCCCCTTCCATGTCCTTATACAGGTTTCCAGCGGAAGGTGTGGCCCAGATCTCCTCGGATCTGCCTTTTCCCAGCGCAAAAGACCTGAAGAAATGTGTCTTCCTAACTCAAAGACCCAGATTAGAAGTGGACCTTTCTATTTCAAATTAAGAAAAGGAAATCCCTCGTGGTGTGCCCTTCATTTTTGGTCTTAGTTTCAGATGTAGTCAAGCTGACAACCTTGAATTACCATCCATCACAGAAGCCGAGATAACATAGCTGGGGCATCTTGACTCCGGGTTCCTAGAACAGTGTTGGGTAATTTTCCGCAGTGCTTCTCATTAAGGAGATCAGATTCTAGTTAAACCTGAAATGGCCTCAGCAGGAACACAAGACGGAGGAACCTCCATACTGTCTTGCCCTGTCACCGCGGGAAGCAGCTTCCACCTTGAGCAAAAGAGGTCTTGATACACAAAAGCTTCCTCACTAGTGAACATTCTTCTACGAGGTAGTAACGTATTGTTAGGTAGCAAGGACAGCGGGCTGTGGCTATCACGGAGCCTTGGAGAACAGACTCACAGAACTGTCTGGGTAATGACTGCTAGGAATAAAGTGTAAACCACACAATACCCAGCTTGTTTCCCAGTAAAAACTGGGAAATATACTGAGACACCCAGCCTAGGTAGCAAGACTGTATCCCAGCAAGGGCTGGTGAACCCCTGTTAGCCTCAGAGAGCCATGTCCTGAGCAAACAGGGCTTTGCAATGTAGACAAAATCTTTGATAACAGGTCCAAGCAGTCCTAGGAGAAAACTGCCTGGGTGATCCAAGTTGGATGTTTTCTTTCAAGAGGCATTCACACAGCACTGATGGATTTGTATTTTTAGAAATTTGTTTTCGCTTTCAAATGCCTTGCGCATGACAATACGCTGGTGCCCATCCATCCATCCCTCCCCTGGGGCTCTGGAGAGTCCTGAGAGGTGAAGTCACCCCCGATAGTCAGCTCCCAGCACCACCTGAGCAGCAGGCCACCCAGCAGCAGCAGCAGCAGGCATCTGCCGGGCCTGTGATGAGATGATGGGTCATGCTGGAGACAGGAAAGGCCATCAGGGTCAACAGGAGTCCCCAAAGCACACTAGCCACCTTGGCAGGCATTGTAGGAAGAGCCATGGGACCTAGAAAAGGGTAGAGGCTGCTGGCCACTCTCCAGCGCCTGAACATTGCTTTAACCCACTGGGTCCCTGCCACACCCTGTGGCTCCTATGGAGAAGTGCCCATCTGGAAGCCCTGCCTGGACATGTGAGCATCCGCTCAGCCGTCATGCTGCCCCAGCTGCATATCCGCTGTTTCTCCCCACCTGCCCATCCTAGTTCGGCCCTCACTCCCGCCTCTGCCCTGTAAAACAGCTTCCTGGCCTTCTGTGTCTGCCGACTCTCCTATGCAAGCAAGCCTCCTCTCCCTCCGTCTGGCCCACTGCATGCTTGCCTGCACTGTGGCTGGTGGTCCCCTTTCACAGACTCGGGCATCTCCTTGTGTCATCTCTCTCTGTCACTTCCCAGCAGACTCCAGGCCTGAGGCCAGAGCACCAAGGAGAGCGTGCGGTCTTGGCCCAGGTCCTCTTGCACCCCATACAGACCACACTGCCTTGAACCCCGGCAGGTGACTGGACAGGCCTTTCCACTCACCAGCAACGTGGCCCCTGGCGATCGCCCACAATTGTGCTCCTTAGCATCATCTGTGAGGCATAGCCGCGTGATGCATGGCGGGACTTTACTGCCTCCTAGGGCTAGAAGAGGGAATGACTTCATACTTGGAAAACATTTAGAACAAAGCCCAGCCGAGGAGGTACTCGAAGCGTCTAAGGCTATCACCTTTGCCTGCCTATGTTTCCAGCCAGAGTGTCCTAACTCGAGACGTGGGTAAAGATGTACCCTAAGTTTAACTGCACCCAACTGCCCTGTCCCTGGCCGGCCTCCCTGCTGCAGGCTAACCCTCGGAAGATGGGGGGGGAGTGGGGGGCAGGCCAAGGTTGCTGTCTCTGAGCTGGCTCCATTGCAGAGCAGTGTTGGTGAGCGGCCAGGAGTGTGGGAGATGGCAGAGGGTTTGCATGGAGAGGCCTCCGCCCTTCCGGCCCCCAAGTCCCCAAAGAAGCAGATCTTTCCCAAGGCCAGGCAAGGAGCTGAGGAATTTTTGGAGAGGGAGATGGCTCATCTGCCCGTCTTCTGTGATCTCAGGGGAGACTCGGAGCATTCCTGTGGTCCAGGTTCCCCTACACAGACACCCTGTCCTTCCTGGTCATCATGCCCAGCTGGTGGCCTCTGTGGAGGCCGGCGCTCATCTGCTAATGCATCTCTCTGTATTCGGAACGTATCTAACCAGCTCCAGGTGGATGGCCAGGACCCAACGCCTGCGGGATGGGGAGCCAGGGGAAATGGCTCCAGCTTCACAGGCCCACAACCCGGAAACCATTATGGATAAGCCCTGCCTCGCAGCATTCGTGCGGGCCCTTTGTGGCTGCTTCTTCAAACTGGGTCCCGGGGAGGTAGGGCTGGGGGGATGAGCAGCAGGTGTTCAGCCTGTCTCACTGGTGGTCTTCATGGCCATGGGCCCTCCCCAGAGGCATGTGGGGGCAGGTGGGCCTGTGGCCGCAGGGCGGAGCTAGGACTGGGCTGTGCAGAATGCCCCATTCTACACAGGACCCCACTGTAGACTTGACATCAGAGTCCAAAGAGGATTATGGAGGGGGAGACCCACAAATCTCCCTGCCATAGACTTGTCAGCAGGTACCTTACCCCAAGGGTGATTAGTCACTAAGAGACATGCAAAGTCAGAGCCTGGGCCTAGACGTAAGTAAGGTCTCACCACTATGAACCAAACCCTTCTGGGTCTCCTGGAGCCTTAACTTTTTCATGTTTGGAAGCTGATGGTCTCCCTCCGGGGCTCTGCACTTCCGCAGTAGTGCAGTTACTAATTAAACAGCCACTAGAAGCCAGGCCTGAGCCAGGTTGCCCTGGAGGGATCTGCTGGGCCCCCGGGGTTCCCTGAAACTCAGCACAGTGGACCAAATGGACCATACCAGTTCCTAGTATTGAGAAAGCTTTGTAATGGGAAATGCCAGACTACTAGCACGATTAGATGCCTAGCATCAAAAGTAGTTATGCTAGTGAGAGGGGTAAATTACAGTCTAGGTTAACGCTCTCCACATTGAGCATGCATCCAAACCATTGGGATCTTACGGACGCTGGTCAGGAGGTTTGGGCTAAGCCTGTGTTTCCAGCCAGCTCTCCAGGGACTGCCGCTGTCAGGTATCTGTAATGTCACATTTTGGTTAGTAAGTTTTAGGGCTAACGCGGAGCAACTACTGTTCATTAAGCCTAAACTATAACTCAGTTGATCCAATTAGCTACCTAATTACAGGATTTTATGGGAAAGGAACATAAATCCCTGAGACTAGGCAACTAGGCTCTCGAGGGTGGGCTGTATATTTCTACCTGTCTGTCTAGATATGGATCTTGCAATCAGCTACGTAGAGTTTGCTAGAGAGAAAGAGGGAGACAGACAGAGAGGGAGAGAGATGTGGGGGGGGGGGGGAGAATGGACAGCTAGATAGAGTGACATGTGGGTCTATACACAGACATTTTGTTTTTCAGATGAGAATTATGGGGTAGATAAAACACATCACATTCTCCTTCATGGAATCTGGAATGTTTCCTGGGGAGGCAGGTTGTCTAGGAGCTAGGGGCAGGTACAGTTTGAGCACAAATCTTGAACATCTTTTGGTACCCTCATCTTTTGGAGGGTCTCATCTGACTGAACAAGGGAATGATGCTGTCAAGACAATGCCTGAAGGCATGAGCCCAAGGCAGGGACTGAAGAGGGGTCAGGGACAGCTGGAGTCCAGCCTCTTCCTCAAGCTTTCTTTTTTTTTATGTCAAGAGCAGAAGGCCACTCAGAAACATGCTCATGCTATCTGCTACAAATGGCGGGGCACCTGAAAAATCCTGTCCTTTCCTTGATGAACCCTGTTCCCAAAATAAAGCCACAAACTCTGCCAGCAGCTGGCATCTTCCCTCGGCAGAGAGCACCTCTCCTGGCGTTGACTTAAGCAGTTATTTGCAAGCTATAATTTTCACAAAAACAGTAGGGTGTGCCTGGCGGGAGATTGTTTTGTACAATTGGAAAGAAAACAATGAGAAAACTTTGGAACAAAGAGCACTCAAAGATTCTCACGCCAATTCAGGGTCAAGGCCAACAGAGACAGGCAAACTTTTCAAGCGACTTGCGAGGAGTTAGGGACTCCGCTTCAGAAGGTCAGGGAAACACACCGCCTGAGCACAGCTGGGTGAGCAAGAGAGGTCGGTGCTAGAGGGGACAGGGGAGCCCATGAGGACCTAGAGTGGTCCAGGGGAGGAAGCCCAGAGGTCCCGGAAGCGACAGCCATGGGGATGGGGAAGAAGGATGTGGGCACTTGAAAACCACCAGGGAGCCACCGTCCTGGGGTACCCATCCCCAGGGACCACAAAGCACAGCCCAGGCAATGGGAGAAGCGCATGAAGGCACAAACTGTTCTGACAGGAGGCGAAGGCTGTGGGGGCCAGAAGCAATATGAAGGCAGGCTCCCGTTTTCATAATTAAGTCCCGTGTGCCCCTGGGCTGTAGGAGGAGAGAGGTGAGACAGATGGAAGGCGGACCCGTGGGGACCTCACCCCTCAAGGCCTCTTTCTAGAGGCCCTTTACTCCCCCAAACACGAACACGACAAGTCACAAGGCACCCGAAGACCCCTTTGGTCAGTTCATGTCAATGCACGAGGCCCAAAGCCACCTGTGAGTCCTCGGAAGGTTTGACGTTCTTTTCCCACAACCACGAGACACTGAGAGCCCACAAAGACAGGAAACAATGCCGGCTTTCCGCAAGGCTTCCCCTCTGCCCCGTGAACCCCTTCCAACTCAAAGAGCAGGTGAGTCAAAGGGCAACAGAAAGGACTTTGATCTTTATTCTGAACTAGCAGATGTCCCGTGTGGCTTGGAAGAGACATGTGTGTATGCGGTTTCTAACATTTCTGGGTGCTGGCCCATACACAGCCTTGGCTCTGAAGTTAGGGCTCGTATCACAAGCGTCCAGCACCTCGGCTTAGCAGCACTGGGATGTTACTGACTCTAGAGTACTCCCTTGAACAGTTCCCAGGCCCTCGGAAGGCACTGCAATTATATAGTGCTTTAGATTTCTAATGCCAGCTGCTATAACAAAAAAAAATATAGGTGGTCTACATAAAAACCATTCACGTTTGACCTTTGAACCATGCAGAGTGTGGGTGCCCTTCTCGCCCTCAAACACAACCAGCTGGGAATTTGCATAAAGTGTTCCATTGGTCAAACCACCCCCCTGCCACTATTCCCTAGAAGCCTTCTTGATGACACATTTGACTTAGCATGTCACATACATTACATACAGTGACAGATACCCAGAACCTGTGACGGACCACCATTTTGGGTAATGAGTTAATCGCGGCTCTCTCGGGGTGATCAGGATGAAGGCAAGCATTTTAAGCCGAGACTTGCAGCACGTGAGCTGGTGGTGGCAGCGGTCACAGAGGTTTGCAGAATGGGTGTCCTCTATGGTGAACTGTATGGTCTGCGGCCACCATATAACCCTGCACCTCCAGGTCTACCTCAACCACAAATGGCCTCTTGGGCGTGCATACATTTTGGTAAGCTATGCAGCTCATCTCTGGGCTTTTTTGTTTGTCTTTCCAAATAGTCACAAACTGCAAAACGGTAAGATCCTCACACAAGGGGATGTTCACCCAAGCCTATGGTACTCAGAGTCAGCTGTGTCTATCACTCTGGGGACATCCACAGGGCCTCTGTCCTACAGGGCACCCTCACTGGGAACTTCGGTGCTTGGGTCTCCACCATCTTTGAAGTTTTCATACATTTCGGATAGGCCTGGAGTTGGTTTGAGAGCAGTCCATACACACAGTGTTATACGTGTCTAAGGGACACACACTCATTTGCCTCCCAGGCCTGGGGAGTTTGAGAGTGAAGGGGGTCTGGAGGAAAGGGCCTGGCTTTGTCCTAACACGGTGAGAAGGTGGCCATGGGAGGAAGGCGAGGAGGAGCTGCTTACATCATTAAACGAGAAACTCCTCCAGACCGGGAAAAGAATCCACACGAGGGGCTTTATAGGAAGGAATCTGACAACAGTGTGTGTGTGTGTGTGCGCGCGCGTGTGTATGTGTGTGTGTGTGTGTGTGTGTGTGAAATTCTCCAGTGTGAAAGCTGCTGCACCCCACTTGTGGGAATCAGTCTACTTTCCCAGGCAGCTCCCAGCTCCTGGAATAAAGATGGCTTCCCAGGAGCAGGAGAGTTTGCTTCTCATTCATTTTGCTGCTTTTCTCTTCCACACTTGTCCCAGGCACAGGTGCTTAGTTCACAATCTTGCTGAGAAGCTGGGTGGCTGGGCAACTGGCCCAAGGTCACACAGATCCCCATGAATGGCATCACAGGGATCTGATCCCCAACAGTGCGGCTCTAAGACCCACACTTGTTTCCTGACACAAAACGCTTTTGCCAGTGATCAAAACTTTAAGAAGAACAAACCCAGGAGAAGCCGGCGACAGCAGTGTCTTCACACCGCGCCCTTCCATGCGCAAATAGGAGACATCAGTGTACTAGGCCTCGTCTGTCCTTTGACAATTATCTCTGGCTTGGGTTTTCAGAGACGGTAACTGGAGGTCACAACTATTTCCTGCATAGCTATGGCACACGTGGCCTCCCAGGTACATTCAGTCTGGACCCATGGGTTGCTTGTACCCCAGGATACCAACGAGTGTCCCTAACACAAACATGAGACCTTTAGTGTGAAGTGTGTGTGTGAAGTGTGTGTGTGAAGTGTGTGTGTGTTATCTGTGTGTGTGTGTGCATGCATATGCAGGAATATGGAGGCCAGAAGCCGGATATGTTCCTCACTCATTGTCACACTTTCTGCGACAAGGTCGGTCACCGAATCTGGAAACTGGACTAGATGATCAGCAAGCCCTGAGGTCCTCATGTCCATGTCACTACCTCCCGACTTGTTCTACAGGGACACATTACTGTGTTCGGCATTTTCACATGGATGAACTTGGGCCCTCATGTTTCCCTGGCAAGTATTCTACTGACCGAGCTGTCTGTGTGTCCTCGAGTGTGAACTTTTTGATGACAAAGTCCTGTCCCAATGTCAAATACCCCAGCCTCGCCTTGCGGCAGGAGAGGGTAAGCCACTGCTGCTCACGGTGAGGCGTCTGCCAGCACCTGCCGAGGCAACGTCCAAGCTAGAGCTCAGAACAGAGCAGACCTGTGCTGGTATGCAGAAGCTAGCCTGTATCAGCTTTGCGGCCGACAACACATTTATCCCCCAACGTGTCCAATGTCGTCACATGTCGAGCTTTAAACTGGCCACGCTCCCAGTGTTCATGCCACAGAAACGAACGAGCTCTTCAGGTCCGCACCCTGGCTGTTTTGACGTGAGGCCCAAGAGTCTAGATTTGTTTTATTTTTATATGTGGATGTGTGTGCACGGGGCTTCATATGCACCATGTGCAGTGCCTGCAGAGGCCACAAGAGGGCGTCAGAGTCCCCCCTAAAGGTAGAGTTGTTGGTGGTTCTGAGTGCCAAAGGTGAGTGCTGGGAACCGAACCTGGGTCCTTTGCAAGAGTAGTAAGCACTCTTAACTGCTGAGCCATCAACCCAGCCCCAAGAACTCGGATTTGTATTGAGAAAACCTTGCCAATGCAATGGCGTTCCGTCCGCTCCAGACAGAGTGAAGTCACTTTTATAGCAGAGGTAAGGCCTGCGGTGTGAGTCCGCCTGGTCATTGTGCCCACGGACACCCAGTTTCACGGAGATGGTCCACCCTCACGCTGGGATTCGGGAGGGCTGAGCCTGGTGTTTTTCCACCGGAAGCCACGAGGGGTGATTTGAGGGGTGATTCTCATGAGTCACTGGCTCTCCCTAAAGCACCCCAAGTCCTGGCCTCCACCCAAGCCCCACTCTCCTGGAGCAGCAGCGGGGGCAGCACAGGGCCCAGCCCAGCTGTGACCAGGCCGCCTTGGGACAGCTTGGTCATCTCTGCCTGTGTGATAGTCAGGACCCACCCACCATTCAAATCCAGAATGAACTCCTGTCTCTCGGTGACTACAAAGGCAGCCATCTGGACCTCCCTCTGCGGAGTACTGAGCAGATCCTCTATGAGGGCTAATCCTAAGGAGAGCAGACAGGGCCCAGAAGACTCAGGGTGCAGGGGGAAGGATAGAAAGCGGGACACTCTGGGAAGAACTTTCCAGGGGATATTTCTAAGCTAACCCCCCCCCACATACACAGTCCCTCCTTCCACAGCAACCCAGGGGTCACAAGTTCAACCACAGGGGCATTCCCAACAGGACATGAGCAAAGGACCCTCCCATCACCACCACCACACAAGTGCTTCAACTGCTAGGCCCCCTGCCACCCTTCAGCCCCAGCTTCCCTAGGCACACACACACACACACACACACACACACACACACACACACACACAGACTCACACACAGACACACTCACACATATTCACTCACACATATTCACTCACACAGACACACACTCACATGGACACACACTCACACTCACACACACAGACTCACACACAGACACACTCACACATATTCACTCACACATATTCACTCACACAGACACACACTCACATGGACACACACTCACACACACACAGACTCAGACACAGACACACACACTCACACAGACACACTCACACACATTCACTCACATGGACACACACTCATATGGACACACACACTCACATGGACACACACACTCACACACACGCACACAGTCCTCCCCCTCCACACTTTGTATGTGCGTCTCTCTGGTCCCAAGAGTCAAATGGCAGCAGTTCCTAGCCGCTTGCACACACTTTAGCGCCCACGAGGCCTCCATCCACGGCAGCCACAAGAAGCTCCTGTCCTCACGCCCCGCCGTCCCGCCGCCTCCTTAGCTGTCCTGGCTTGCCCATCACACAGGCGTGGCTGGGGAGACGAGGCAGGTCCACATGAGGGGCCTGAGGAAAGCGTGTGCGCCCTTCTCCTCTCCTCCTCCTGGGATCCTGGGAGCTCTTCCTCTTTCAGAATGCCCAGGCAGCTCTAGGCTCCTGGGCCCCACTGTGTCCACAGTTTGCCCTAGTGTTGTCTCTGCTTGTCACTTTGCCACAAACAGGGGCTTCTTGGCAGAACAGTGATGCAGACTGCTGCCGGGAACACTGAAAGCTTGATGTTACACCCGAGTCTGGTGCCGAGAGCATCTCATGCCCTTAGGTCTTTGTGGTGGAGATATTGCTCACCCAGCTTACGGGTGGTACAGCTAAGGGTTAGGGGACTTACGCATGTTACCTAAACTCACAGGCAAGCTCAGCAGGAGGATCTGAGCGGAGCCTGGGTTTGTTTCGCCCTGTCATGGAGCCCACATGTAGCTCCAGGGCAGAGGCCTGGACCTTTAGAAGCCCTGGGACAGAGAGGGCCTGACAATGCCTGTCACAGCCTCCAGAGCGGTGGAGGCTCACAACTCCCCCCTTCGTGGCTGCCCAGTCCTTAGCCAGTCACTGCCCTGCCGAAGCTGCCTGCGTAACAGCTATATTTACTCAGGTGACAGGTGTGACGGGCAGGACTCTAGCCTCAGAGGCTGGGCAGCTCCTCCCAGAGAGGCTTGGAAAAGAAAGGGCAGCGGTCAGTTCAAAGAAAGCGATTCCTAAGAACGAAGGTGGGGAAGCTAGCTCAACACACCTGTGCTCAGCCAGGCCTGCTCACGCTCAAAAGAAACTTCCACCAGCCACTGGTGTGGCCAGCCGAGAGACTTTGCCACAGAGACCTGCACCCATCAGAAATTGCTGACATCCCCCCTGTCCCGTGATAGCCTCACTCTACCTTCCAGAGAGGAGGCTCAGGTTTCCCTCTGTAGGCAAATTGTCTCAGATGAATGGGCTCAGGGATGGCTGAGACCCTAGGGCACCTGGGCAGATTCACTTCCTACACAGGCCGTTTCATGTTGACCTGTTAGGCAGGTACCGAGTGGTTCTAGTCTAAGCACATTGTCTGGGATGGACCGGGACCTGACGCACACACATCATCAATACCACCACCTTCCTTCCTGTCACTGTCGTCAAACCTCGGATGGCGGGCGTATTTACCAGTACTAATTAATCACTTTTCCCATGTCATCCTATCATCCGGGGACTCCGCACAGTGCCTCATGAGATAAATGTTGATGTCTCCACTCGATTGAGCCAGACTCACGGCCAAAGCTGGCAGAGTGGACCTCTCACTGCTCCATGGTGGTGACAGGGACAGGGACCATCCGGAAACAGCAGCCCATGCTCTACAACACTGAGCAGGCCACAGGACAGTGCCCTGTGGATGTCATCTGTGCGCCACCGAGAGTGCCTGGCAGCCCGCAAGTCCGCTCTAGCCACGCTGGCCACACCTGCCACCCTCAGCTCTCTCTGGCTGCTGAGTGTGCAGTCAACCCAAGCCCAAAAGCACTCCAGCACGCCTGATATCAGGGAGTCAGCTAAGATGCTTGACAAAGTGGGTTCAAATAGACCGGCCATCAGCCACCAGCGCTGGGTTTGAATCCTGGCTCAGGTAAGCTACCCAGCTCCTGTGTCTCCATTTCCTAATCCTGAAAATGGGGATAATATCACCTTTGAAGAGTTAGGAGAGGGACTAGATAAGAGCATTGGGATGGTTCACCAAAGCACAATAAATACAGACGAAACAAAAAGATAGGAAGGAAGGAAGGAAGGAAGGAAGGAAGGAAGGAAGGAAGGAAGAAAGGAAGGAAGGAGAAAAATTTGATCAACCCTGAATTTTTCTTACATTATCAAAATTATGAACCAGACTAGTCTTGCAGCCCTAAATCCCAAACCTGTAATTTTAGCCAAAGAAAGACACTTTCAGGTCTCGTAACTCTCTTCCCTAAAGTAGGATATTGCCGCCATCCTATTCACTATCCCCAGAGGCTGTATGCTGCTGATGTGTTAGGAAAATATGCAGAAGGCTTCAAATTGGGGCTGGGTGGAATTAGAGTTGTCATGTCCTCTACCCATCTAACCCAGAACCTATTGTTCTGGCTAAGGAGCGCCTGACCTTGAGGAAACTCACAAAACTGAGAAGCCAAGCTGGTCAGGGAAGCAGCCTTTACCAGTGACATGCATCTTCGGAGAGTGTCTCCCAGCGAAGCTGCCTGTATCTGCTGCTCCTCCCTGCACGTCACAGCCTAGCCTGGAATGACACGTGTGCCATCACTGAGGCCTGGCCTTCTGTATAACCTCACGCCAAGGCTGGTGTGACAGCCAGATCACTAGCTGAATGGCACAAACTGACGCAGAGACCACTGCACGTCTCGGTGCAAGAGCCCAAAGCCGCTGCAGATTCCAAACACAGCAGGAGGCACTGTACTAGGCTGCCTGGGTGGTGCTCAGGTTTCCACCGACACTGTCCTGGACCTTCGGGGTCTGGCACACAGCAAAGTGTCCCTCGTGGGGCACTCAGAAGGGAAGGCAGACGTGAACATGACCACAAGGTCCTCGTGTCACTGCGAGGTGCCGGTGCCTCAAAGGAGGACATCCAGGAGACAGAGGGGAGTGGCAGGGACCCGCGATGGGGTGGAAGGGAAGACATCTGTACTGAGAGAGGAGCCAGGTCAAAGTAGGCAGAGGGACAGACGACGGACAGCCGGATACGCCAGAGGAGAGTGACGGACACTCTAGGTCGATCACTATGGGACAGGATGAGGAAAACAGGCCCTGGCTAAGCAAACACGTGACTCCCTGCCCTCAGGCCCAGGTACCTGCACGCAGGGTAAGAAAATGTTACACGTGGGTCCAGGGAGACCTGGCAGGGTTTTCTGTGGACCTATCACAGAGACCTTCTGGATGGGGAAGGGGGACACAAACGAACATCCCTAAGCAGCGACTGAGGGCTTCAGAGATGCCATTAGCGGAAGCCAGCGTAGAGCTCCCAGCGAGCTGGTCCAGATCCCAGGCTTCTCTTTACACCAGATGAAACACAGTTCTGGCCCGCACATCTGCCTCTGCTATTTTTTGCCCGTGGGCTCTGCCTGATACTAAATATTACCATCTTGCTCACAGCTCACTGTGAATGGCATTTTCATAGCTGTTTCTATAATAGTTAACCATCTTGAAGTCTTTTATGTCTTAGAGTTGATGAGAGTGACAGGGCTGTCAGAAGTGATGAATAAGCCAAGCAGGTTCGGTCAAGAAGTGACAGGACCAGAGCCAGCAGCGATGCCTGACGGTGATGGACGGGTTTCTCCAAGTGCGCTCCACTTTGGCTGACTGGTGTTCTGTGAAAAATGGGCTCCTAGGTCAAGTGAGTTTAGGAAACCTTGCTGAGAAAGCGTTGAAGGGCCTTCCTGGCTTTGGACCTTCTCAGCCCCTCCCCTGTGTGGACAGCACTGAACCCCAGCCCCAATCCATGCATGGTTCATACCCTTACATTATAAGAATAAAAGAGATTGCGAGTCGCAGAGCCTGGTAATAAGTCTATAACCCCAACCACTCTAGAGGCCAAAACTGGAAGATTTCTGTTCAAGGCCAGCCTGAGTAACTTAGTAGGACTGTCTCAGAACAAAACAAACACCCCAGGGAGCCTTGAGGTATAGGTCAGTGGAACCATTGTTCCAGCATATACAAGGTCCTGGGCTCAATCCTGAATACCACAGAAGAAAACTAGAGAATAATGCACCCTATCGCAACGCATAGGGAATCATAACAAACTCTCATGATAAACCGCTGTCAAGTGGCAGAAATGTGATCTCACAGTATAGAGGCTAGAAATTCCCAACTAAGGGGCTTGGCAGGGTCCTGCTTCCTCGGGAGGCTCCGGGAAGGGGTTCTTTCCTGTCCCTTCATGGCCGCCAGTGGTGTCCAGCAGCATGTGGCACTCCTTGGCACATCACCTTCCCCTTCCCCGAGTGTAGGTCTTCTTCACCCAGCCTGTTGACAGCCCATCCTAGTCCAGCGTCACCTCACCTTAACTTGGTGACACCTGCCCGCATCCCATTCCAAACATGACCACATCTGTGAGTCCCAGGGATCGGACTTGGACATCTGTTTGCAGGAGCAGGGGTGTTTTTAAGGCCCCCCATGAATTAAAGAGGAGCAGAGATGTGGGAAGAGCCAGTGAGTTCGGCACACAGGACTCTGAAGCCCCGTCTCTGCAACCGCTGTGTGCAGAAACCCGAACACCAAACATGGAGGGCGTAGGACCTGAGTTTATAAAGTCTACATAAAGCCAGAGCCCAGGGTCCCAGTAGGGGCGATGGGGCATGGTCAGATTAATTCTTCAGATAAAAACAATTACCCTGTTTCTGCTTGATGCTAAAATCCCTTCCCAAGATAGGGCATATAAATAAAGTCTGCCCCTTCTTCTCAGGTCCCAATAGCAACCGATATACAAGTCTACCAAAGTTCACCCCCGGGAATCTATGAGTATATCGGGGTTGTGAGCAGAGCGGTCACAGGCTGCCTCACTGAAGGTCTGCACCCAGAATAGATGATAACTCCCCAGGCCACACTGAAGGAGCCCTTCCCTAGTCCTTCCGGAGTCCTATGTACTCCAAGTCCATCTCCAAAACCCTGCGGCTGAATGCAGTTAGGGCAGAATTGCATGGAGATGGCTGGATACGCAGGCAAAGGGGCCATGGTGCCCCTTCTTTCTCAGCTCTGATGATCTTTTGGGGGGCCAGGCCCAGCTGAGCTTCTGAAGATGGTTGTCGTTTGTCTCCGAGGATAGTCCTCAACGGTGTGCAGGACAGGCGGTCAGGAGCAAAGCCGCCCGTTTCCATCTTTCTGGGTCCCATCTTGAGTGCATCTGAGGGACTCCCCCAACAGCCCATCTGGCCAGATGTGAGAAGCAGCAGCTGTCCACAGGTGAAGATCTCCGGGGGGAGCATCAAGCATGGGTTGTCTGTCCATCTGTGTCAGCTCGGACATCATCATCAGACATCAAGTGACCAAGAGTTTGGGGGACCTGTTTCCTTCTCAAAGTGGGAGCGGTAGCTCCTCACTCACTGAGATCCCTGGCAGTTAATATGAGGAACGAGGTAAAAATGCAGAGAGGAAGCTTGGTGGTGCGCAAATCCCTGTCCGAAGTACGTGTGCAGAACGGGTGACTCTGCCCCTTAGTGTGCTGCTCCCAGTGGGTGGGTCACCAAGTCCCTACTTCACACTTTGGTGACGAGGCATGTGAGAACAAGATAGAGATTATCCTCCATCCCTGTAAAGACACTGAGCCTCAGCCGGTGACCCCATGTGGCGCCATCTCAGCCCACGTAGCCTTGACTTGCGGTCTCAGAGATGGGCCAAGGTGTGGAGTAGCACACGGGGCTGAGCGACCGGGGCTGGGCATCCAGGAGCAGTCACTGGGAGGCCTTGATTGGAGCCAGACAGCCAAGTGCTATGACAGGCGACCCTGCCCATCTCTGCTGGAGCGGGGAGAGCGAGGCGTGGGTCCCCAGGGGTGGGTGCAGGGGTGGGTGCAGGTGCAGTGGAGGCTATCCTATCACAAGCCTGCATGCAGGACAGGGCCTGGCAGAACTACCTCCCTTTCCAAGGCAGGAATGTGAGTTCCCTGGGGCCTGGTTCCTGTGATTTATGGGGCCTGTGATGTTTCAGCCTGCACCAAACCTGCCTTAAAAGTTAGAAGCGGACAGGTCTGGCCTCCAGGCCACGAAGCATATGCACAAACGTAGTCACTATGTGCAGGTGTGTCCCCAGAGCCCCAGAACCCCAGAGAGGGGGAGCTGGCACAGGCCCATGTGCACCGAGCCTGAGGGGATTTCATAACTCCCTCCCAAACCGCCTGTGCTTCTGCCTGCCTCCGCACCAGCATAGGGGGCAGGCACCTATGCCAGAAAAAGTGTTTCCAACCAGGGAGCCCCCTCTGGCCCCAGGTGAGGCCTTAGAAGGCCCTAGAAGATTGTGCTGGCCTTAGAGACAATAGGCACAAGTGTCATCTGGCTGCCACAGGGGCTACGGCATGAGGCAAGCTGGCTCTATCTGCTAACGTAGTGTTTAATGTTCAATGCATTTCAGTCTATGCCATCTCCCAAGTACCTGCAGGACACGTGACAAACACTGGTCACAAAGTGAGAGCCAAAGAGACAACTATTGTTCATAGGTCCTTGGCAATCCCACGCAGAGTCTCTAAATCTCATGAGACAAAACGAGGTCTCTGTGGGTCTCACCCCATCAGGTGGTTGCGAGTGTTGTAGAAACCTCTGCTCATACAGTTGGCCGCCATGCACGCACACAGTTTCCAGTGTTGGCTACTGACACTGTTCTTTAAAAGCTGTTGCTTTCGTAAACTAAAAGCTCAGACTGCCTTTAATCCCAGCACTTGGGAGGCAGAGACAGGAGGATCTCTGTGAGTTCGAGGCCAGCCTGGTCTACAGAGCGAGTTCCAGAACAGCCTCCAAAACAATACAGAGGAACCCTGTCTCGAAAAGCAAAAACAAACAAAAGAAGCTCAGATCTTAGGTGTTGCTGAGAACTAACAACTATGTGCCCTGCACATTCACCTCCAGAGCCAGATAGCAAGGTCAAACACTGCCAGTAACCCTACCTCCAGGTCCTGGTGTGCTTCTCTGCTAGACACTGACCAAAAGCAACTTGGGGAAGAAAGGGTACATTTGCCTTGCAGGTGACAGCCGGGTCAGGGAGGGGAGTCGCGGCAGGAACTCCAGCAGGAACCAAGAGGCAGGAAGTGAAACGGAGACTATGGAGGAAGGCTGCTTACTGGCTCGCTGCCCTGACTTGCTCAGCCTGCCTGCTTCTTAAACAGCCCAGGTCCACCCGCCTGGAGATAGCACCACTCATGTGAGCTGAACTCTTCCTACACCAATTAGCAATCAGGAAAATCTATCACAGGCCAGTGTGCTGGAGGTAATTCCTTTAATGGGGGTTCCCTCTGCCCAGGTGTCAGTTGGCAGCAGAGATGGAGCCCTCAGACTGCCGGCTTGCTCCCAGAGCCAGCCTCGTCTGAGACCAGCATTATGGACAGCTACACACGTAGCATCCTCCACGCCCACCAGACTCTACTCTTCCGTCTGGAGTTTTTGCTCCGTACACTGTTTTGTAAGGTTCATTTGTGGTGTTGCAGGTATTTTTAGTTTGTTCTTCTTCTTTGGTGCCTAGGATCTTATTAAATATTTGTTTATTCTGTTTCTGTTGATAGCCATTTGATTTATCTCCAGTTCGGGGCTGTTATAAATAAGTTCACTATAAACACCTGTGTAAATATTTCTTTATAGGCACACATTCTCACATCTGGAATCACTGGGACTTACAGACAGTATGTCATATGAAAATCTATTTTCAATAAAAATTAAAATTATATATGAAACAAGGAATGTCTGCGTATTTACTTTTCTACCGCTGTGATAAAAAATACCTTTATTTGAGCTTTTGGTTCCAGAAGAACAAGAGTCCATCCTGGCAACAGATTCGGCAGCAAACGGCAGACATGATTCCAGAGTGACAAGTGTGGTGCTATGTTATTTGTGATTTATTAGCGCTTGACAGAGGATTCAGAAAAGCAAAGTCAGCCTCAAGCTATAGAGATCAGGCAGTGGTGATACACACCTTTAATCCCAGCAGCCAGAAGCTAGGAGGTGGTGCACACCTTTAATCCTAGGACTCAGGATTAAGAGGTAGATGGTTCTCTGTGAGTTCAAGGCCGCCCAGATCTACAGAAGATTGGATCAGCCTAAAAGAGAATCAGAGCTCACGCCTTTAATCCCAGCACTAGAGGGGTATAAAAGACAGGAACAGGTAGTCAGCAGCGTTCATTCTCCAGCCACGCTGAGGAGAAGTCACAGTCCGAGGCTTGGTGAGAGCTCGTGAGACAGGGTCAGCCCATTCAGCTTGGGGTGGAGGTAAGAAACTAGTGGCCTGCTGCTTTGGCTTCCTTGACGTCACTTTGAACCCCAATATCAGTCCCTGGGTCTTTTATCTTTCGTGTCACAGACAAGAGTCCATCATGACAGCAGGCACGGCAGCCAACGGCAGACACGACAGCCAGAGCTCCAGGTCCCAGCCACCAGCCTGACACAGAGAGCGCAAACTGGAAAGTGTGGTAGACCTTACTCGCTAAGCCCGCACTCACTGGCATGCTTCCTGCAGCAAGGCCACGCCTCCTAGACCTCCCTACACAGTGCCACCTACCAGGTGTCCAGATGTCCAGACTATGGAGGACATTCTCACTTAAACTACCGCACTGCCAAACTGTCTTTGAAAACAATTCTACCATTTTACAGTCTCGCCAGCAAAGAACATGATCTCTAGTCCCTGCACGCCCGGCACTGAGTATCTGCACACACCGGCCACTGAAGGCGCCAAACAGCTTTCCCGTGACTATGCTCACTTACAGGTCTGTTTTTGTGAGGCCTGTGCTTTCATTTGCAAACTTGGCTTGTTTGCCTTCAGTTTTAGTCTCTCTATGGAAGCCTTCATTTTGCCTTGGACTAGGCCAGTCTGCCTCTAGGCACGAGGAGCTGCCTAGGCCATGCCTTTTCCCGAGTCAGAGCATAGCGGCCCTAAGGAGCAAGCCAGGCCTCAGGCTCCCGCTCATGGCGCATGCACCCCAGAGATTTTTCTAGCTGTGTAGCTGGCACTGTGCTCACTTTCTTAATGGAGTCTTGCCCAAGAAAGCTTTGCTCGCCCCAGGGCTATGGAACTAGTGTAGGATTTTCTTTGCTTGTTTTCTGGAAGCTGTTTTGTTTCTAGGTTTTATATTCAGACTTATGATCCACGTGCACTGCTATTTTTTTAAATAGTGGTGGTTGTGTCTGGTGCCATAAACACCAAGGAAACACTCTGGTTCTTTGCAGGATTAGACCTGACTTGAGCCTCAGGCTAAAGACATCATTTCAGTCTTAAGAAAGGCCTTTTGTTATCCTTATGGCTTTGAGCCCATCCACAGAGAAACCACTGACCCACTGCAGGCCACACGTGGCTGGTTTCACAACCACCAGTCAAACAAAATGCATCCTCCCCTGCCCTGGGTCCCCCAGGGGAACACCAAGACTCCAGGTACAGTCGCAAACTAATGAGCACGGAGTAGCGCAACAGTAGCCCAGGAAACCACAGCATCTCAGTCCCAGGCTTAGGATGGCCATCAGGAAGAGGCACTGAGGATTCTGGGAGCCCCAATCTCCAAAGCTGGTTGCTTCCCAGGCGTCTGTCTCTAAGCTGACAGTTGGGAAGACAGCGTGATTGATGCCACCAGATACAGACAGCTCCAAGGACACCAAGGCCTGATGCAGAAGGGCTCAGAACACCCCCCCACACACACACCCCTGGCTGAGACAGGAGGTGCAGGGACACATGGTGTGAGATGGGCTTCTCATGATCCCAGAAGCTGTGGTCCTAAGAGCAAACGCTGTCGGCCCAGTCCTGGAAGCCAGAGGCCTGCGAGCCATGCTCCCGCCACTCTCGGAACACTTGGAGATGGACCTCTTGGTCCAGGGCTGATCCATGTCCCAGGGAGGGGAGGCCTTCCTGTACCTCGGCATCCTGAGAGCCATGCTGGCTCTGCCTGCACATAGACACACCCCTTGTCGCCCACTCTTAAGAGAGGGACCAAACACGGGAATCCTGGCGCCGCTGCTTGGGACTCCCAGAGAAGCAGGGCTTGGCTCTCCCACAGGTCCAGCTCAAGAGAGAACAGAGCATCACACTCAGGGAGCTGAGTGACTCCAGAAACACGAGACATCCCGAGGCCAGTGGTCCAGAGGGGCCTGGCTACACCCCCGGCGTCCAGAACACAAAGTGCTCAGGTCTCAGGTGGCCTTCAGCCTGGAACACGGTAACCACGTTGTGTGGAGCAGGAAAGCTGGCTAAGTCAAGCTGGGCCATACTGCAGAGGGGGGCGGCCTTGTGTCACCTCTTTTCCTCAGAAGGGAAGTATCACCTTAGGTGACCTGTGACATTCTGGGTTCATCTGTGACTTGAGAGTTTTTAAAAAGCCAAGTTTCTTCCCGCTGAGTCCCCTTCAAGAGAGTCATCTGAACATCACTTATAACTCACATAATTCTGGATGTCAATTGTGTGTCTTTAATGAGCCCAGAAATTTTCATAATTATCTTTTTTCCAAAGACATAATTATAGGTTAGAATATATGCTACAGACAAGACATTTAAATAGGGCTTTTTACACACTTAGGCATTCTACTTCTCCTTTCAAAACAACATTCTGAAGAGGGTTTCCAATTATCCTCTGCTTTTCTTTCTTCCTCTGAGGTAAACACTGGGAGGTAAGATGATAATTGCCCCCAGGCAGTGAGTGCCCTGTGCCTAGGGGGGTGAACCTCTCTCTGTGCCTAGGGAATGCACCCCTGTGCCTAGGGAATGTACCCCTGTGCCTGGGGAATGCACCCTCGTGCCTAGGGAATGTACCCCTGTGCCTAGGGAATGCACCCCTGTGCCTGGGGAATGTACCCCCGTGCCTGGGGGTGTACCCCCATGCTTGAGGGGATGAATCCTGTGCCTGGGAGGGGTATACCTAGCCTAAGGCCAGCTCCCTGCTCCTCCAACTGAGATCCATCTCCCCTGTGTCCGCACTGAGCGCAGAGACTGGCGGGAGGTGTCAGAGGTTACGTAGGATGTTGCCCTGTATGGAAGCCCAGGTTAGCCCCCCAAGCACTGTGGGTGTCTCTGATGGGCAGGAGGGAATGAATGACCTGACCCTGATTGGGTCAGAGTCTGTACCCAGTGACAACCCAGGACCTCATAAGCTCCGTGGCATGAGTAGGAAGTGACAAGTGGAGGGTCCTAGCGGAGACAGGACAGGGAGACCGCAGACAGGACTCTCTGACTGGGACAAAGTGTTCTGGCTGTAAAGGGGCATCGAGCCTACAGACCTTACAGAGACCTCTTCAGCTCTCTCCTGTCGGATGACTAAATGGTGGTCTCCCCCTATCTCTAGAGCTGCCGGACACGTGAACCCAGCGACCCGTGTTCTGGGGAGACGCTGGAGAAAGGAGAAAACACATGTGGCCGGCTTCAGAAAGCAGGCTCCCAGGGGTCCCGGCCCTCCGGCTGGGATCCAAAAGGAAACACTGTGGCCTCCAGCACAGGGGGTGGGAAGAAGATGCCAGCACAGCTGCCCAAGGTAGTGGGGCCAGCCAGAGAGAGGCCCCGTGGGCGGGGGATGTCCAGTCACGTCCAGCAGAGGCTGGGGGTTGGGGGGGCCACAAGTCAGTTCAGGCAAGACTGTGACATACCAGCTGCAGGAAGCCGGTGCCCATTACAGCCCAGCACCTCACAAAGCATGCTGGGAAAGCACAGGGGGAGAAAAAAAAAAAAACCAGGATCCTCTGGCCCAGGATTTCTACCAAAGGCCTTCCTTAGTTGCGCTCCCACTGACAGCACACTTTCTGCCTCCTTGCGGGCTGAAAGGCTTACCCTGGTGTACATCTTGTGTTCCCAGGAAAAGGGGGGTTAATGGCAAGCAAAGAAAGAGCATCAGACAATTTCAGCTAAGCCAGAAGAGAGAGTGATTCTCTGGGACCTCTGAGCTGACCCACATGACATCGGCGTCTCTCCCACGAGACTCTCAGCAGATACAGCCGCCCAAGGCTGGAGTAAGGCAGGGCCCTGCAGAACAGGAAAACGCCAACTGTGAAAATGGCGACAGCAGTCGCTTCTAGCCGTGGATCCCATCTTCTGAGGGCTGGGAACTGCACAGTGTGGGGCCCAGGAAACCTCTGGAGATGCGGTTCTGAGTCATTCTGCTGGTCAAGCAAAGATCTGGCCAAGCAAAGGTAGTGGGGGGGGGTGCGGGCGGGCTCCTGCTCTTAATATTGTCCATAGCTGTCTCCGGCGGCCTTTTCACATCTCCAAATACATAGTTAGTGTCCTGGCAGATGAGTGAGTCCTATCCTCACATAAGACAAAGGCCATTCGGATGGTTTCTACCTCTGCAGACTCCCCGGCCCAGCCTGTGTGGGTGGACACATCTGTGTCCTCAGTGGTTCAATAAAAAAAAGCCTTCACACGGCACACTAGGCCGCCCTGGAGACACGGCGCGTTTCATCCAACTGCCAAGGTCTTCTTGAAGGTCTCCCCTGCCTTGGTGAGGGGCCAGCCCGTTTGCTCCTGCCCACTGTTATGGCTGTCTGGCTTCCTGAGACACACTGTCCGGGAACAGACACCCCTGGCAAGCTGCGGAGGTGAGCTGGTGGCCTGGAGTTCACCAGCCACTCTCGAAACAGCCTTTCAAGTGTATCTATCGCCTCAACCATTTGGTGAGGAAATGTTCTTCTGGAATGTTCTGTCCGAATGACCCAGGAAACGATCGGGACAGATGGTCCAAGAGGCTTGTTGCTTTTCTGGGAAAGCTGGGGAGGTCCGTCTTCCCCCGTGCCCTCCGCCTTCTGTGAGGAGCAGGGACACCAGAGGTCCCATTCAGGATGTTCCTAGGCAGCTCTTGTTTCCTAAATTCAGCACCTTAGACCACTCGGCCACCCTACCTGCATCAGCTCCAATTTCCTTAGCTCTCGGGATGACACACCTGTGTTCGGCTTCGGTTCCAGGTCCTTTACTCGAAAGCAGCTACTGTGGAAACAGGGCTACAGGACTTTAGATTTGACCCTGGCTCAAGAGGCAAGAGAGTGATTGATTGGTGATGTCTGACTTTAACACGGCATAGGATGGGGAGGCGTGCGTATGTCAGTCTTTAGCCCATTCTCTCCAACGCTGGTACGTTTGGGGACATCGGGAAGAGGCCTTCCTCTTCTCTGTAACTGGACCTCTCAGAGTCACCTGAGAGGTGACCAAAACCCAGTCCCTACGTGCCTGCCTTCATATCACCTCATGCAAGCCTCCAGGATAAGTGCTGCCCAGTACTTCCAAGGCTTAATTCCTTGAGTTGATCCAAAATTTTCTATTTACATGGCCGCTAAACCAGGTTTCAAACCCAGAATCCTCTGGGGCCGGCATTCTCCACGGTGAACAAGACAGTTTTAGATCCCTATCAATAAACCAAGTTAAGGGGTAGGTATTTTAATTAAAAATAAGTTTAAAATATTAAAAAAAACATGAACGGTTCAAGTTATAAATGTTCCCCTCAAAAATCAAACAAGGAAAAAGCAGGCTAATCTAAGAGATCAGATAAAACGTACCCAAATACACACACACACACACACACACACACACACACACACACACACACACTTACTTTTGAAGCTCAAGATGATTTAGTTTGAGCATTTTGTTTTGAGATAGGGCCTCACTCTGTAGCTCAGGCTAGCCTTGAACTTACGGCAATTCTCCTACCTTAGCCTCCCCGGAGCTGGGGTTACAGGTGTGAGCTATCATCTCTGGGATGATTGAGCATTTACTCTGACTCTAACTGGTGCAAAGGGCCGCTTTTAAAGGAGGTAGGAGGGCCAGGAGCTCGAGGTCAGTCTTGGCTACACAGTGAGGGTAGCCTGGGCTACATGAGACCCTGTCTCCAGAAGGACACTTTAGCGGCATCTGGAGGGCTGTTACTCCAGGGGCTCACACTCTCGGGCAGCTGCAGCTGCAGCCAGGCAGAGGCAGCCCCAGCCCCCATTGGAGAACAGCACGCACCTCTCTGTTGACTGGCAGGCTTGATTAGCAGCCACAGCCACGTTCTATTTTAATTGCTAGATTATCAGCAAAGACAGTGGATGGATGCAGAGCATGCAAATGTGGCACGAGACGGACGCTCTGCCCTGCAGCGTTTTCTGGAGACTCGGACCTGGAAGAGGGCTGAAGGACCCTGGGTAGTCCCCGCTGCACTTCCTGTCTCCCCAGACCTCAGCCCGTGCCTTCTGTGCTTCTGAATGAGCGGCAGCCCTTTGAAAAGACAACGTGGGAAGGAATGAAGGAGGCCCGTCAACAGCCCATCTGAATTACGGATGCCTGTTTCTCCGTTTGAATGATACAGTTATTCTGAATGCCATTTACAGAAACCGGAGGCAAGCACAGTCCATGTTTATAATCCCAGCACTCAAGCAGAGGCAGGAGGAGGCTGTGAGCTTAAGGCTAGCCTGGACTATATAATGAGTTCCAGCCCAGGCTAGACTGTAAAAGAAAGAAAAAGAGAGGGAGGAAAGGAGGGAAGAATGGAGGGAGGGAGGGAAAGACAGAGGGAGGGAAACATGGAGGGAGGGAGGGAGGGAGGGAAACATGGAGGGAGGGAGGGAGGGAGGGAGGGAGGGAGGGAGGGAGGGAGGGAGGGAGGGAGGGAGGGAGAAGATACTGTGGTTTGTGTGGCTCCTGGGAGGGCATCATACCATGCCCAGCTCCAATATTTATACTGAGCAGCCCCTCCTGGCTGCTGAGGATGGAAGGGAATTGAGCAATGGGCCAACCTTGGGCTCTGCAGTGAGTCTGTGTCCTTGGGCTCTGCAGTGAGTCTGTGTCCTTGGGCCCTGCAGTGAGTCTGTGTCCTTGTCCTAGGCTCAGGGTACTGGTGCCATCACACCCAAGCCACGTCTAACCCTGAGGGGTGCGAGTCTGGAGCCCCCCCCCCACTGCTCAGCTGTGAACATGATGTCTGAAGCCAACACTCTCAGCTCTGCCTGTATTTGCAAAGCAGTTGGACAGAAAATACTCCCACAAAATAACAAGGGTTACATAAAACAGGGCTGCTTGCCGGGCGTTGGTAGCGCATGCTTTTAATCCCAGCACTCGGGAGGCAGAGGCAGGCGGATCTCTGTGAGTTCTAGGCCAGGCTGGTCTACAGAGTGAGTTCCAGGACAGGCTCCAAAACAATACTGAGAAACCCTGTTTCGAAAAACCAAAAACCCAACAACAACAACAAAAAACATGGCTACTTAAACTGTTATGCTTGCAGCCCCCTACACCCAGGAAAATCTTAGGAGGCCTAGTTATATAGGCATATGAAATTGACATGAAGACAAAACATTTGCTGACAATAAACCACAAAGAAAAAAATTTAAGCAATTGCTTAATATGTGAATACTTAATTATTGGCAAGAGCATATCTGCATATTTCTACATAATTTTACGTATTGGCAAGACGAGTACAGTTTTTTTCCCTAAGGAATTAAATCTTGGCCAAATATTTAATACTGTCAGACCAATCATTTCTATACCTCTCTGAGTTGGTCAGATGTCTGTTTCATCATCATCAATGCCAAGGACACTGCTTATACATAAATGCACACTACAAAATGACCAAGCATGTGACGACGGTCAGGATTTTTCAGAAATTCCATCCTAATCTCAAGCCAAATGTTATTTAATGAAACGCAAGTCAGAAACTCGAAGAGTAACTTTTAAAGTAAAAGATACTAACAAGGCCTGGAGAGATGGCTCAGTGGTTAAGAGCACTGGCTGTTCTTCCAGAGGACTTGGGTTCAATTCCTAGCACCCACTTGGAATCTCATAGCCATCTATATTGATGCCCTCTTCTGGCCTGTAGGCATACATGCAGACAGAACCTTCACATACACGAAATAAATAAATGAATATTTGAAAAAATTCTAACAACGCAATCCAAAGATAACTAATTTGATATTTGTGAAATAAATGAATCGTTACAGTCCATTTTCAGTGTTGGATACACGTAGGGTATGAATGTGACAGGTTGTCTATGTTGCTGAGAGCAGGGTCAGAAAAGGGGGCAGTCTGGGTGCCCAAATTATTCATTAGATAAGGCTTTGTGTCCCAAACCAAAAAGACCAGGAATTAAGGGTAAGTCCCGCCCTATGGGAGGAGAGGTCAAGAATGTCTCACAAGGGGTCGGGGGACTTTCAAAGCCATGGTCTTGGACCAAATCAGCAAGCCAACCATTTTTGCTTTTTCTGTATGCTGGCTGCCTTTTCTGCAGAATGACACATTAAAACTGCTTTGTGCTGCGCATAGTGGCACAGGTCTTTAATCCCAGCAGGAGGGATTTAACTCCTGGGCAGGGGCAGGAGGATCTCTGTGAGCTGGAGGCCAGCCTGGTCCACATGGTGAGTTCCAGGCCAGCCAAGACTACAGAGTGAGACCCTATGTCAAAAACCTCAGCATCCCCCGCCCCTCCCACACAAATAAGTCTTCATTTTCACTTATTGTTATCTTATTTCTCACACTTACAAGCTGAGGAATGAAGATAGGAAAACACTCCTTTTTTTCCCCTATAAATGTTTAAAAACATGGAGGTATATTAAAATTCCAATTCATAACCCACAGTAGTACTGACTCTGTTTCAGTCAGCATCTCCTGGCTTGTGCGCGTGCAGGAGGCTGTGGTGACGTCTCCCGAGGCAACACGGGTGAACCCAGAAACATCTAGCATTCATTATGCACTGGGAGTTTTAGCTGCTGTGTGTTTAAAACCCTGTCACGAACATCAATTTTGTCACCACCCCCACACTCAGTTTATATGACTCCATAAGAGGTTCGGTCCCTCAGCTTAGGAAGCTAAGAAGTCAGGTCAGCCTGCCTGGGCCTTTCTTCGTTCCTGTCATAGGAATCACACACCTTAGGACACCCTCTAGGCCAGGGCAAACTGGGACAGCTGTCGAGCCTATGTCTAAACGGCCAAGAAGGCAGAGGCAACAGGACCCTCCCCAGCGTGGCATCTCTCAGGATGGAACTGGAACAACTCAAGGCTCCCCAAGCCCACTGCCTGCCCTACAGGAGCCCGAATCTCATGCCGGGCACCAAGCAAGACTCTCAGGCAAGCAAACCTGGCAGGATGCAGCTGCGGGTGAGGAGCCCTCTGTCTCACACAGCCCCTCTTCAGAGCCGCAGGCTCTGAGCAACAGGGATATCTGTGAGTAACATTTACGAGTCCTGTCTCCACGGGACTCGACCTCTTAGGCCCAGGAGCGCTTAATTGCCTTTTCCAGCCTTCCTTTAATAACCAGATCTGCTCTTGCCAATTTTGGCCGGATTGAGAAGCATTGGCTGTGTGACTGCAAACGGGAAGTTCATTACTTAATACTTGATACAGCCTGTGCCAAATCCTTCACTCATTCGTTTCATTCATTCCCCGCAGCAGCTTTTCCTGCAGAAACTCGTGCCGTGGCACATGCTGCAAGCTGGACCTTATTTCTCGAGCCTGTGTTTTGAGAACCCCTGCCCCTAGCCCGGGAGCATAAGTCACACAATGACTGGTAATTCTTAGGTTCCTCCCAAGTAGTCCAGTCCCTCTTTTGGGGGCTCCCAGCCCTCACCCCTCCCTCTAAAGAAAGCCTAGCATAAGGTGTAGACATCTGGTTCCTGTTTCTGGATTCAGAATTGATCTGCTGGGTGATTCTTGGCAAGTCACTTAACCTCTCTGAGCTTAAGCTTCCCTAATCCTGGCTCACTAGACGCCTCTCATGAGGAGGGGCTGGTGGCCGGTTAATGAGCAGGTGTTTGGGGGAGGGATGCTGAATCCTAGGGAAAGAGTGGACCAACACTGGGCCTAAGCTGGGGGAGGGCTGAAGGCACAGCCCATCAGTAGCTAAGCCCCACAGAACTCAAGCTAAATCGGAGACAGCCATTTCTTCAGCTGCTCGCGCCTGTGTACCTACGCGGTCTTGAGTGTTCAGGGCCTCTGCAGTACACTGGCTTCCACGCAGCCTTCCTCAAGTCACCTTGCCTCACGACGGCTTTGGCCTGTGATGTGCTCCCTGGCCCTGTATGTCCTCTTCCCTCTGTGGATCCAACCCAGACGATCCCTCTCCTATGTGTGTGTGGTCCTCTCCCGAGTTAGCCTTGCTACTGCCTTCTCATTTTGCAGCTAAGAGATTCTGAAACATCCATGGCAACCCATATGATCAGTGTTTTGCCAGAAACTTCCTGGTGCTACCGCGCAAAGCCTGGCTCCTGAGACGCCTCTCCCTCCTCCCTCCGCGAGCCCAGACAGGCGGCCAGGGAGTCTGAGTGGCAGGTCCTTCCCCAGCACCGGGTTCCTCCAGTCACTCCTCTGCTGCCATGGTCCAGGCAGCCCTGGAACTCCCAGGAACAGCAGCTAGATTTTAAAGCTTGTCGTCTGGCAGAGGCCAGGCCAGAGGGGACCGGGTGGGAGTGGGGTGGAGGAGGAGATAACGCCAATTCGACTAAAACACATCTTCACCTTTGATGACCTAACTGGCAGCTTTTGCCCTTTTTAGCCCTTTTACAGGGCAGAAACCCGCACAGACACAGCAGCCTTCAGAGAGCATCTCTTCCCACGGATCAACAGAAGTGAGCCTTCATGGCAGAGGACATGGAGTTTCAGCGTGCATGGCTGACTCAGGCCCTTCCCTGGTTTACCTTTGTTTGGTATGTGAGCATGTATGCTGCCACCAGGGCTGGTACTACTGAGAGCAAACCTCAGCCGCCCAGTTCACTAGCTTTCTCCCACAACCATGAACGGGCAAGGGGGTGGACTCAAAAGCTGCTCAGGGTTGCAGCTAAGAGGCTGCCTTACCAGGATTCTATCTCAAAGGGGCCTTTGAGGTAGAGAGGACAGGGCTCCGAGGTCCTCGGTTTCTCAAGGACAGTGGGAGAGAGCCCGCTTTGTCTCAGAAGCCAGAGCGTCAGTGCTGCCCAGGCAGGTTCACAGCGGAGCTGGGCAAACCCACCAGCTGTGGCACAGACCCAGTCGCTCCAGGCGGCCTTGATACCAGGGAAAACTCAGCCAGGTGCGGGTGGCTAGCAGAGAGAGTGTCTGCCCACCCTATTGCGCCAGTGACAGCTGGGATGGCTCCCCAAGGACTCAGGTCAGCCACAGGGACAGGTTCACCGTCACTGCTTCCGTCCTGTGGGCTGAGCGTCAGCTTCTCCCACTAGGAGGCAAGCGGAGCACTGGAATTACGGTCGCTGGGTAGTAATCCCTTGGTCCCTCCCGGCATCAGCTCCAGAGTGGTCCTTTCAGTTGTGTGTGAATATGGCCCAGACGCAGCAGGGTAGCAGATCTATCCATGACAGGGTTCTACATGTGTCTGTGTGCATGTGTCTGTCCGCATGTGTCTGTGTGCGTGTCTGTCTGCATGTGTCTGTCTTCATGTGTCTGTCTGCATGTGTGTGTGTGCATGTGTCTGTCTGCATGTGTCTGTCTGCGTGTGTCTGTCTGCATGTGTCTGTCTGCATGTGTCTGTCTGCATGTGTCTGTCTGCATGTGTCTGTCTGCATGTGTGTGTGTGCATGTGTCTGTCTGCGTGTATCTGTCTGCATGAGTCTGTCTGCGTGTGTCTGTCTGCATGTGTCTGTCTGCATGTATCTGTCTGCATGTGTGTGTGTGCATGTGTCTGTCTGCATGTGTCTGTCTGCGTGTGTCTGTCTGCGTGAGTCTGTCTGCATGTGTCTGTCTGCATGTGTCTGTCTGCATGTGTCTGTCTGCATGTGTCTGTCTGCATGTGTGTGTGTGCATGTGTCTGTCTGCGTGTATCTGTCTGCATGAGTCTGTCTGCGTGTGTCTGTCTGCATGTGTCTGTCTGCGTGAGTCTGTCTGCGTGTGTGTGTGTGCATGTGTCTGTCTGCATGTATCTGTCTGCATGTGTGTGTGTGCATGTGTCTGTCTGCATGTGTCTGTCTGCGTGTGTCTGTCTGCGTGAGTCTGTCTGCGTGTGTCTGTCTGCATGTGTGTGTGTGCATGTGTCTGTCTGCATGTGTCTGTCTGCATGTGTCTGTCTGCATGTGTGTGTGTGCATGTGTCTGTCTGCATGTGTCTGTCTGCGTGTGTCTGTCTGCATGTGTCTGTCTGCATGTGTGTGTGTGCATGTGTCTGTCTGCATGTGTCTGTCTGCGTGTATCTGTCTGCATGTGTCTGTCTGCATGTGTGTGTGTGCATGTGTCTGTCTGCGTGTGTCTGTCTGCGTGAGTCTGTCTGCGTGTGTCTGTCTGCACGTGTCTGTCTGCATGTGTCTGTCTGCATGTGTGTGTGTGCGTGTGTCTGTCTGCGTGTATTTGTCTGCATGAGTCTGTCTGCGTGTGTCTGTCTGCATGTGTCTGTCTGCGTGTGTCTGTCTGCGTGAGTCTGTCTGCGTGTGTCTGTCTGCATGTGTGTGTGTGCATGTGTCTGTCTGCATGTGTCTGTCTGCATGTGTCTGTCTGCATGTGTGTGTGTGCATGTGTCTGTCTGCATGTGTCTGTCTGCGTGTGTCTGTCTGCATGTGTCTGTCTGCATGTGTGTGTGTGCATGTGTCTGTCTGCATGTGTCTGTCTGCGTGTATCTGTCTGCATGTGTCTGTCTGCATGTGTGTGTGCATGTGTCTGTCTGCGTGTGTCTGTCTGCGTGAGTCTGTCTGCGTGTGTCTGTCTGCACGTGTCTGTCTGCATGTGTCTGTCTGCATGTGTGTGTGTGCGTGTGTCTGTCTGCGTGTATTTGTCTGCATGAGTCTGTCTGCGTGTGTCTGTCTGCATGTGTCTGTCTGCATGTGTCTGTCTGCATGTGTCTGTCTGCATGTGTCTGTCTGCGTGTGTCTGTCTGCGTGTGTCTGTCTGCGTGTGTCTGTCTGCATGTGTCTGTCTGCGTGTGTCTGTCTGCATGTGTCTGTCTGCGTGTGTCTGTCTGCACGTGTCTGTCTGCATGTGTCTGTCTGCATGTGTCTGCACCTCCTCACACACGCTCACACAGTCCCACGCATAGCCAGGAGCACTGGTTCCAAAATCATGTCTCCTGCGGGAATGTCTGGGTTATGCAGAGCCAGACCCCAACAAGGCCAACCTTTCAACCAGACACGGAGGCTGTAAAAAGCCACAGAGAAACACAGAAGTGACACAGCATCCCTGGAGATGGACAGGCAAGGAGAAGGAGCTCCCACTAAGCGATGCTGTAGGGTTGTCATCAGCACAGCCGAAGTGGGAAGCATGGCGGCAGGTGTTCAGAACCCGAGGAGCACGCTGCCATTTGACCCTCTCAGGCCACCATTGAGTGCGTGTCCAAAGGAAATGAACTCCGTATGTCGAGGAGACGTCCAAGGGGGCTGAGGGTATGACACGGTGGTAGAGCACTTGCCTAAAAGGAAGATCTTGACTTGACCAAAACCATGGACTCAACCAAGGCGTCTGCTGATAAACAGATGGCAAATAAAATGTTGTACATGTAAACAGTAGAATATCAGTCTGCCACAAAGTAAATAGAATTCTGTCATTGCAAGGATAAAATTGGAGGATATTATACTAAGTAAAATAGATAAGTCACGGAAATAAAAATACTGTGGGACCAGCAAGATGACTCAGCAGGCAGAAGCACTTGTCCCTAAGCCTGAGGACCCCAGTTTGATAACTGGCACCTGTATGGTGGGGAGAATCAGCCCCCATGAGTTGTCTTCTGACCTCTACATGCCGTGGCAAATGCAAGCACACATACAAACACACACATACACAAACACACACACAAACACACATACAAACACACACAAATACACACATACAAACACACACATACACAAACACACACACAAACACACATACAAACACACACAAATACACACATACAAACACACACACATACACAAACACTCATACACACACACAAACACTAACACATGCAAACACACACAAATGCACACACAAGCATACACACACACACACACCTTTTAAAGTAAAAAGTGAAGGTGAAGGATGATCACAAATACCTAACCAGTCCTTCCCACAGGCCGGCAGCATAAACCTCTGCAAGGTCACATCCCTGGTCACGGCTCTGAGGCCAGAGGTCATGGTCACCCATTACCTGGCTGGTGACAATGCAAGAAAGATGCTGTTTCCTTTTCTTTCTTGTCCATTTCCAAGCCTAGAGGGGCGTTCTGGGTCAGGCTATGACTAAGAGAGGGTTCCTGTGGGATTTCTCTATCTGGCAATCCACAGGGATGTTTCCCAAATCCAAGATGATGGCGGAACATTGGGCCTTGAGTGGAAACCCACATTCCCACTGCAGAGGAATGGGAAGTACGGGGTAGAAGGACTTCTGGCCATGAGCACCGAGAGATGACAGGACTGACCCTCCCATCAGGCCAGTTTCTGGGAAGACACTGGAAGCCTAACCTGGCCCCGCCTTGCTGACCACCCAGCCCGTCTGCACATACTTGGCAGGTATGTGCTCTTCCGGAGTTTCTTCCAAACCAGAATTGCTGCCTTCACAACCTACCAAGCCTTTGCTTCTAGAAATTTCTTCCTTACCCCTTTTGTGGCTATAGAATTGAAGTGTTCCAAGAGCAGAATTCTCAAAACTGCTCAGTCATGGAGAGCGCTAGTTGGCCAAGGGCGAGGTTGGGAGTGGGCGTTTGGGAGACAGTAAATGCCAATCCTGGTCCTGACCACATGTCAAAGGTCTTTGGGAAGCCTGACTCTCCAGTTGCTAGAGTTTGCCTTGTTCCCAGACCTTTGGACCCAGTCCTCTTGGCCAGCGCTGATCCCACACACAGTACTGTCTTCATTCCTGCTCAGCTGATAGCCATGTGTGTTATCGGGAGGCCTGGCTGGGCCTGTGGAGATCTGACACCACTCCTGCGAGGGTGAGCAATGTTAGCACTGTGGGGTTTCCTTGGTCCATTCTTCAGGGGCTTCTTCAAAAGGAGGTCTGCTCTTAGGAGCAGACACAACCAACCAGTGATCAGACTAACTCTCTCTGTCTCTCTGTCTCTGTCTCTGTCTCTCTGTTTCTCTCTCTGTCTCTGTCTCTCTTTCTTCTCTCTCTCTTCTTCAACGAGTGGGTAAACTAGTGATCACAATAATCACACTAGCAATGCAGGTATGTTGTATCTCACTATGAGGTCATGAGTAGACTTACATGTTTCATATGAAAAACTGTTCCATGACAAGCTTTGTTTAGACCCCCTATCCCCATGCTCCAGACTACATCACTTCTGTCTGTCTTAGAGGGGACATTCACTGGGCCATTTTGAGGACCACAAAATATTTTTAATTGTAGCAAATTTTCATTGGGACCCACATTTTATCTCTCCGTAATTGATACGTGGAAACTGTAGATTAGCAGAGTTTCTTTGTTCACACGCAGATATGCACACAAATGTGGCCGCTATACATGTACACACATATAGAAACACACACGCAATTCCTATGCCTCAGGCTTGACCAAGAAGTTGCCTCAACAGTGAGTGAGACCAGAGGTGATAGAGTAACAGAATCAGACTTCAGCTGAGAGCTGATCACTGTGCCTGGAAACTATGGCCAGCCAGGAACGATCATCGGTGATCACCCAGAGCTAGGAGGATCTCACGTCCCCACACGCCAGGGTCCAAGAGCCTTTTGTAGAGTGCCAGGCAACGTACTGAAGGCAGCAATTAGCCTTCAGCTAAAGGCCATTCTGATCTCAAGTAGCAAGCCTCCAAAGGAAGTCACAAAAGGTCTGAAGTGGTCCTAAGGACATTAAGTGGTTTCTAGAGCAAAGGAAGGATAAATGAGTCCCGTACCCTCACCCGGTGCCTGGCCTCCTATAACAGTCTGCACACCATCAAGGGAGGAAACTCAGGCAACGCCAACAGATCCAGAGGTGATGTGGATGACAGAATTGGTAGACAGAGAGACATAAGGCCTCGTTAGAACCTTTGCACCTGCACTCCGAGAGGCACAGGGAGGCGCAGGGTTAAGAGGATACATGCAAGACGCCAAAATGACCCACACTGAACTTCTCTATGTAAAAACAAACCTTTTAATGAGTAAATATGCTGGATAAGGCTGGATAAGAGACAGAGCAGGGCAAGGCATACAACTTGCCTATCTGTGCGAGGCCTGAGTTTGTTTTCTAGTACTAGGAGAAACGTGCAAGAGGAAAGATGAGTGAATTTGAAGACACACTAATTGAAAGTATGGAAAGACAAACGGGGAAGGGGGGAAGGGACTGGGGTAAGGGGCAGGAAGCAGAAAACCGTGAGACGGCTTCAGTGCCTGAGGATGTGCACCTGTAGTCCCAGAAAGACAACAGAACAAAACAAAAAACAGAACCCAAAAACACTTGAATCATATGATGAATTCATTTATAAATTAACCTCAATCCTTATCAAATTCTCAAAAAAAATGTCCAGGGTAGGAACTGTCAAGTTAAATATGTATGGAATACTTCAAAAAAGCACAATGTTGGGAGATTCATGCCACCTAGTTTCAAGATGTGATATTTACGTAAGAGAGATAAGGATACACCAAGAAGTAAAACATACAAATCCAAACACAGACCTCCATAAATAGCACTGATGCACTTTGGACAAAGATGAGCGATTCAGCGGGGTAAGGAAACCCTGCCACACGAGAACAAGCGAACAGCTACAGGCAGAGCCATAGCAAAACCACCATGCAAACCTCACACCAGGCACAACAGCTAATTCAAAACAGATAGCAGACCCAAATGCAAGAGCTAGCACCACGAAATCTATGGAGGACAATCTCAGAGAAATCTGAACGACTCTGGACTTGGAGAGCACTTCATAACACAGAGACCACAAGCCATTTTTTTTCAATAAATTGGACTTCATCAAAATCTAAAATATTTGCTCACCAATAGATCTCATTACGGAAATAAAAGAGGCAATCCACAGAGTCAAAAAAATGCAAAACATCTGACTTCTGCATAGAAAATATAAGGAACTCTTGGAATTTAGTCATTAAAAAAAAGAGACTCCAGCTTCAAATAAGGATGGGTTTCAGCCAACATTTCACTAAAGAAATGCCAAACACATGGCAAGACATCAACAATGTCAGTCACTAGAGAAACAGAAGTCAAAACCACAGCAGGCTGCCACTCTGCCAGAATGACTACAAATAAAGTGTCCACACCAGGTTTTAAGGGCTATGTGAGTAACTGACACCCCACGCACCTCAGGTGGGGGGGGCATAAGATGCAGGATGCTCTGAACCACAGCTGAGAGACTCCCGGGGACCTCAGAACTAATAGTCTCATCCAAAGAGAAACGAAAACCCACTTCCACAAAGAGTCTTTCCCCGTGGATGTTTGTGGTGCCCTGAGTAAAAAAGCCCCTCCCCACCCCCACTCCCCCCCCCCCCCCCCCCCCCCCCCCCCCCCCCCCCCCCCCCCCCCGCAAGCTCACAGGGCGTGGTACTATTTAGGAGGTGTGGTCTTGTGGAAGCAAGTGTGTCAGCTCACAGCTACCTGCCCATCTGGACGTAGAACTATTGGCTCCTTTTCCAGCACCAAGCTTACCTGTATGCTGCCATGTTTCCCATCATGCTGAAAATGAATTAAAGGCCTGAAACTGTAAGCCAGCCCCAATTAAATGCTTCCCTTTATAAGACTTGCCACAGTCGGGCTGGAGAGATGACTCTGTGGTTAAGAGCACTGGCTGCTCTTCCAGAGGACCCAGGTTCAATTCCCAGTACCCACATGGCAGCTCACAATCGTCTGTTAACTGCAGTTCCAGAGAATCTGACATCTTCACACCAATGCAAATAAAATAAAGTTAAATAAAATTTTTAAAGAGTTGCTGTGATCATGGCATCTCTTCACAGCAATGGAACAATAACTAAGACAACGCTCATTACAGTTTTATCTGTAATAGTCCCATGTTGGAAATAACCCAAACACCCATCAACAGACAAATGAACAAACATTGTAGAATAGTCACATAATGGAATATGACTCAAAAGGAACAACTCTGGGTACGTGCAACAGCATGGGTGAGTGTTAACGTAATCATGCTGCAAGAAGCCAGGTCAACAAAGGTATGTCCTGAACGATTCTATTTATTAATCATTCTAGAAAATTCACGTTCGTCTGTAGAGACAGAAACCAAATGATCATCTGCCAAATGATCATCTGCCAAGAACTTTGAGGAATAAAGAGTATAACTATTACCTTTTAAAATTATTTATTTATTTGAATATATGTGCATGAGTGTGTGTGCACTACTTTCACGCAGATGCGGGGACCCCTTGGGGGGACCGGAATGACAGGCATTGGTGAGCTGCCTGAGGTGCCTGTTGAGAACAGTACTCAGGTCCTCTGCAAAAACAGCGAGTGCTCTTAACCACTGAGCCGTCTTTCCAGCTCTGTTTGCTGCCTTTGTTGTAGCTGTGGTTTTCACTGGCATGCACATACACCACAATTCATCAAACCACACACTTCAACTATGAGTGACCAGTGCTCACCTACCCCAATGAAGTTGCAAGCAAGGATAACTTCCGCAAAGCCGTAAGAAAAAAAGGATGAGATCCGGCGCCCACTCACAGAACACCTGCCGGGATCCGACCGGCCACCCTCACTTTCCCACGTAACACTGCTGCAACCGGACCGTGGCTAGTCTCACTGGGTAGCAGCTGGATCGGTGACCCTAACACTTCAGAACTTGACACCTGAAACAAGACCACAGGCTGCAGCGGCGGTGGCCACAGTCCCACACTCTGACGGGGAGGCTCTCTTCCTGTCATTTAGCCTGCTCAGTGACAGAAAATAATGTGAGAAATAAATAAAAGAAGCAAATGAAAGAGAAGGCCAGGCAGCGTGTCCCAGGCACTGCCGACAGCTGTCCAGATGCTGCCGGGCTTATGAGACGTTCAACACGGTCAGCATCTTGCTTGCTCATTCCAGGCCCCGAGCCCACGACACCCCCTCCCGCCCCACATGCATCCACAGCCCTGAGAAACCTTCTCCCTTCACAGTCTCCGTCTCCCGCCTGGCACATCTCCAGAGGGGGCTATGACTGGGTTACGTACAAGTTTCCAAGCCTGCAACTTCCTTTTGCTCATAAATCACCACTTATACACTCAGTTTCTCCTTCTTGCTCTCCAGTATTAATAGCCCCAAGTCCTGGGAGCATTCGAGAACTGTTCCAATTTTGGTTTGAAAATCAATTTAGAAGCTAGTGGTTGGCTTTGTTCAGACTTCTGACCCCCCTGGGAAGGCTACTTCCTACAAACTGACCAGGCCAGGGCCGAGGGGCTTCTCTGAAAACACTGGATACTTCGGTCCCAGTGTTTTTCTTTCGCTCTGCCTCAAAACTTTAAATGTTAATTTGGAGGAGAGGAAAAGCTGATAAGTTATTTTAAGAGTTCATGCCAGAGTAGGCCAGATTCCATGACAAAAGCAAAGGGATAAATATGAAATTCAGTTGTTTGTCCGGACTGCTACACCTCTCAATGTTTGTTTTAGAAAACGTCTTTCTCCTAAATTAGTTCTGCTTCCTCTAAAGGCTGCTGGCCTCCTGCAGGGAAAGTGAGGCAGAGTCAGGTCTCAGCTGACAAGGGGAACAGGTGGGGGGCAGAGGATGCTGGCTAATGGGTGGAGGGCCTGCCCCCAGCATCAGCTGGGGTGTGCTTTAAAGGCAAAGGAAACGAAGGGGCCCTTGGATGGAGGACAGAGCAGATCTCACCTACACAAAACACTCAGAGTCAGGAAAGGGCAGCGCAGACGGCTTGCTACACAGCCTGCGTGTAAGGAGCAGGAGTTAGCACAGGGTCCTTTGGTACCACACAGAAAAGAATCTCCCAGCTCCGGGCCAGAGCTGACCTGGCATCCTCTGCTGGTCCCGGCTTGTCTGTACAACACTCACACAATGCAAGCTTTACATCCCATTTGCTGTCTTTAGCTCCATCCATCCTCACTATACCGTCTGACTTTGGGGCCAAGACTTCATCTTTCCCTATATAGTTGGCTGGGATCAGCCCATTTGGGCACCCATGCCATGGGTCCCCTGACTGAGCCTCAAGCCAGTTCATATTGCCTTGGCTACATGATCCCTGCCACCTCCCGCAAACGGGGGAGGGGGGTGGACTGGTATTTCCCTGCAGCTCCCTGAAGCTCCCTGTAGCTCCCATTCTGAGACGAGACCTGAGTCTGGGAAGGGAGGTTGTTAATCTATTCATTATGGGGAAACAATGTGTCTTTTGAACCTGATATGTCTAATTGTGGAAGGGAACAAAGCCTGACTGACAATTACAGAGACAGGCAAAGAACCATCTGCTTCTGTGACGCAGAGGATCTGGGTGGCTGGGGGCACCCAGCATCCCCTCCTAGCTCCCTGCCGGGGATCCACACTGAGACAAGTGATGACAACAGGAAGCTGGCATTAGCTGAGTCCTCATCATCACAAAGGCCACCCTTGCTCAGTTGGACTAAGCAGCACTAACAATTGAGGGATTTTTAGCTCCGTCCTAAAAGTGAGGGAACTGGAAAATGATGGGTGGTCTGCTTGGAGTGACCCGGTCAGTTAGCTGCAGAGACAAACTCTATTCCACAGACCACAAGAACTATGCATGTTCTTACCCATCACTAGGTCCAGCCTGGCTTTCCCACCAACACTCATCCAGGGCCAGGGCACTGACTTGGGCAGCCTCAAGCTGACAGCCCTATGCAAGAACGGAAGAGAGAGCTTGAACAGCAGCCTGTTCCTCAAGAGCTATGCAGATGAATCTTGGTGCTGCTAGATAAGAGGTCAGCAGGGGCCTGGGCTAGCTCTGATGATGGTCCCTTTAAAAACCAACTGAGAAAGCAGCACTCGAGGAGGTAAAATGATTCCGAAGGTACAGAACTACAGCATAGCCATAGCAAAGTTGACTCAAATCCAGCCACAAGTACTGCCCCGAGGCCAACATGGCTTAAGGACTCATGGGCAAGACCGTTTATACCGGTTTATCTCCTACCGTATAGCTACTCGAGTACCCAGAACTCTCGTCAGTGAAGGAGGGTTTGCAAAGAGCCCGTGGTCCTTTATGGATAAGAGGCTCCCCGTGCCTAGGCTTAGGCTTACCACCATGGAGTCCAAAGACTCGCCATTACTAAGAGGACTTAGCAGCACGCAACCCCCAGACATAGTGGGGGGGGGGGCAAAGGCTGGTGTATCTTTCTCCCCCAACTTGGAACTCTACCATCCAGGGACACAGACTCTGGGAGACATGTGGATGAACCCATGGATCTCCTGTGTGGTACTGTCAATGAGAATTCTGAGACTTCCTGCTGGCCAGGATCGTAAGGGCTGGGGCAGGCTTGGCCAGTGCACAGGAAAGCCAATATTCCTGAGACGTGGAGCCCCTGGAAGCAGCCCCCAGCTCGTAACCGGCGACAGTGTGGTATTAAATATCCCCAGCTCCTTCACGCTAAGATACAATAATTCTGAGCTATGGCCGATATTGTCCTCCTGAAGTCCCCAGTGGAATTCGCAACTTGTTACCCATAGGGTAGCTGCCTGACTGCACCCTAATTCCTGAGATAAGCTCCCACAATACTACCCAAACTTGATTCCATGCCCCTATATAGACGTTCTCTCCAGTTCCAACACCCCCAAACATCTCTTTTACGCCTCCAGTCTAGGTTCCAGGGCAAACATTGAGGTCTCAGGCTGGGCAAAGGGCAGGCCTTGATCTGGACCTCAAACGGGATCCTTGTGAGTCGTCATTCTTGAACCATGAGCTGGCCCTCCCGCAGGCTCAGGAGCGGCGCCGAGAAGGAAACACAGGTTGATGTGTGGGATCGTATGACGAGGACTTAGCAAGCACCCAGCTCGTAATGAATGTCCACTCAAAGGTGGCTGCTGCTCTTGTTGACGTTTGTTTTCTCTCCCTCCCAGAGTGAGGACATCTTTGAAGTCACGTGCCACAAAGTACTTCCTCTCTGCCTCCCACGAAGAGCTTCTCTCAGGACTGTTGTACCACGTGGACCCATTGCAGGGATTCACAGTGTTTGACCTTTGGGCTACCTATTCATTCCTGCATGAAAGCAAGGGGGTCGCACTAACTTCCCTGTGTGTCCAGCCAGGGGCGGAGACCCTAATGCACTCCCTACCTCTTCAACTTCTTCAGCAACTGCTGGCTGCCCTGGGCAGACTTTCACTAACCAGAGCAACTGCGTGTTGTGTCCTGGGTTCTGAGCTCACCTTCCCAGTGCCTCTAGGATGGCACCGTGTCCCGCTACATCAGGCCAGTGACGTGTAGTAAGCGGGTGTCAACTGGCTGAAATAGTCTGATGAGGGTGTGTCAGCAATTGGCAGTTGGCATCTGAACTCATGTCACTCACAAACAAAGATAGCCAGGGCTAGACTAAGGCTGATTTTGAAGAGAAGACATTTCAGACTTCGGAAGATGGCGGACTGTCCCACTTTAACTTTGCTTAACTAGATATACTTAATGGCTTCGGCTCACACTTCCCTTGGCTGTGTATATAAAATAGCTCATGTTCCATTTTCAGTGTGTAGGCTCATGAGTTCTGTTCATCTAGCCATTATGATGAAATCCCTGACTCTTTGGAAGCACCAATATTTATTAGCTGAGACTTTACACACATGATTAGGCATGAACTTATCCGTCGCTCGTGACTGCTGCGCAGGGTTAAGACACCATAGAGTGTGTCTGGAGTCATCTTGGCCTCGGGCAGCTCCACCACGGACTCTAGCACTCAGAGTCAATGTACTACAGCCTGCAGAGGGGGACTGTCTTCACACCCCAGAGAGTTTCAATGGAAGATCTGAATTTAGGGATTGCCCATAGGTCAGTTCTAAACTGGCTGCATGGTAACTTCAGCTTGTCTTCTAAGATCCATCAGTACTTCTAGACATGAGGGGACTCGAGGGATGTCCCGTGTGCTACAAGTCAGGCAGGGCTGAAACTCAGCCCTGTATAAAAGGATTCTCGTCCGTTAAGGTTGGCCATCAAGCACCCTCAGACTCTGAAGATCAGAAGCATCAGATCAGGAGGAGGTAGAGATGGCCGCAAAAGATCCGTCAAGAAGAATGATCGGGAGCCAGCCCCTTCTCTGATGGCACATAGGGAAACGGCAGCAGAGAACTTAGCACACTGATGGCGTCCACGGCATTCTCAATTTAGATCAGAACGTTAAGGGACTCTCCGAACTTCCCTCTGGAAGTTCACAAGCCAGGCCTCTGCTACCTCTCCATGCCCTCATAATCCAGGCTCCCATGGAACAGCACCGAGCTTGAGAACCCGATGACTATTCAAGCCCAGAGTTCAAATGCTACCACAATCCTCCACTAAACATGGCGCTGTCTGCCATAGCAACAGTTTACTCTCGGGTACCAATTTCTTAGCTAGGTTTCCATTGCTGTGATGAAACACCATGACCAAAAGCAACTTGGGGAGAAAAGGGTTTGTTTGGCTTATATGTCCCAAGGGAAGTCAGGGCAGGAACTGATGTAGAGGCCATGGAGGGGTGCTGCTTACTGGCTTGCTCCCCATGGCTTGCTCAGCCTGCTTTCTTATAGAACCCAGGACCAGCAGGCCTGGGGTGGCCCCGCCCACAGTGAGCTGGGCAATCCCCATCAATAATTAATTAAGAAAATGAAATGCAGACTTGCCTACAGACAAATCTGATGGAGTCCTTCTTCCCAAATGGCGCTAGCCTGTGTCTCTGATCTCTGACTTTCCAGTCTTAGCAGTTCCTCAAGACTGAAGAAAACATCCACAGAGCTGACAGCTGCTAGAGTGACTGGACTAGGTTTCAAGCCTCACTCATGCCTGCTGAGTTCTTCCTAAACATGCATTCTTTATGGGGAAGATGTCTGAAGACACGATCACCATGTATTTTACTGTTAAAAAAAAAGGAAAACCAAGCAAAAACAAAAACAAGCAAGCAAAAAACCACACCACTATTTCCTGGTCTAATGCACACAGATTACTCAAACTAGCCTCTAGCAGATGGGGATACTCTCCTCCCTGAGGCTCAGCGCACATAAGCATGGAGTCTTTCCAGATGCCTGGGTGGGGACCCTTCCCCTACATCGCGGATAGGGACTACTGATGGAGAAAGAGAGGAGGCTAGGGTCCCAGAGAAGGAGCTGCTATCCTGGGTACTTGTAGAAGGGTCTCATGTCACATGGACTCATCTCTGTCACCAAATTACAGGGCATGAAGAACACCATGTTTTCAAAGAGTTGGTCCCACAGCTGGAGTTTTGGGGTTACTCTGTGTCCTACGAAGTACATACATGGGCAGGGGAAGTTCCCCCAAACTATTCTATTCTGGGTCCATTAAAGGGCCAAAGAGGGAATAAAGTATAAGACCTTACAGGAGGGTAAGTTCACATGATCTTCCATCTTCAGAATGGGCAGGCCAGCAGAAGTGAGGCGGGATGTCAGGGTGGCTCACAGTGTTTAAGAAAATTCTGTATCCAAAGGTCATTTGCAATCCCACTTCCCACTGTAATGGAGGTTCCATCCCATACAGACTCACGCTTATCACTGGGATTCAGATGGAGACACAGGCTGGCTCAGCAAAAAAGCTGAGGCAGGAGAATGACGGACTTATCACTACTCTGTTCCTGGGTTGGGGTTCCTGCTATGGTTATCTGTGTAAGTGACAAAGACCAGCTGCATTCAAATTGTTTTCCACTGTTCTGCAGGGACCCCACATAGACCAGCCTTCCATGTTTGCAAGGCCGCAGGATTAGCGTGTCCAATGGACATCATATGTATCTGGTTCATACCTGCACATCAACCAGGCTGACAGAACGACCTGCCGGTCATGGCATTCTGTGTGGCCACTGGAGGTCAAGGGCTCCCAGACATTTCTGGTCTGTGAGAGCTAGCCAAAGGCAGTGTCTAACCTAGTATGTCCCAGGGAGAGAGCACACATCATTATGCTCACTTCTGCCTATTCTTCCAATCCTCATCTCTTGCACACCCAGCAATCCTAGTGTATGCTTTTATTTCTTTTTTAATTTGAAATAGTTTTTACTAGTGCATGTTAATTGTTCAGAGTAATTGGTTTCATTACTGACATTTTCATAGATGGATATAATGTACTTTGACCATATTGACACTCGTACTGGCTGGTTTTATGTCAACTAGACACAAACCAGACTCCTCAGAGAGGAAGGGGCCTCCATTGAGGGGATGCCTCCATAAGATCAGGCTGTAAGGCATTTTCTTAATTAGTGACTGATGTGGGAGGGCCCAGCCCATTGTGGGTGATACTACTCTGGGCTGGGGGTCCTGGGTTCTCTAAGGAAGCAGGTTGGGCAAGTCATGAGGAGCAAGCCAGTAAGCAGCACCCTTCCATGGCCTCTGCATCAGCTCCTGCCTCCAGGGTCCTGCCCTGCCTGAGTTCCTGTCCTGACTTCCTCCATGATGAACCCTGATGTGGAAGTGTGAGCCCAGGTTCCACCCCAGTTTCTTTGTGGCTGTGGTGACTCGACACAGCAACAGTCACCCTAACTAAGACGACACCCTTTTACTCCCCACACTCTCTCCCTCCACACCCCTCGCATGTCCCTAACTGTTCCCGTTTTACTTCCAGGCCCCCCTCACCCCTCTGGATTCCATACGCCAGACAGTGACACGCAATACTTGGCCTTTGTTGAGCCTGGCTTACTTCTCCTAACAGGATGATCCCCAGTTCTGTCTATTTTTTCTCTAAACAACGCAATTTCTTCAGTGCTGAACAAAAACCCCACAATATATGTACACTGCACTTTCCTTATCCGTTCATATGTTGATGGGCAGCTAGACAAACACATTTCGTGGGTTGTGGCTGCCACTCTGGTAACCGTGGACATGCTTCTGTAGTGTGCTGACTTTGATTCCTTGGAGCCTGTACCCAGAGGTCATCCAGCTGAATCATACTAGAGCTCTACTTTTAGCTTTTTGGAAGACATTCCATAATGATTTCCATAGCCTCCGCACTAATGTATACCCCCACCAGCAATGGCATACTGTATACTTTCTACAATTTGCATTCTCGAGTCAGGAGTGGAGAGATCTAGGCAAGAGCTTCTCACAGGGAATCGGCATGACTCTGGAGCTCTGGTTCTCACCAGGGTGAGGTTCTGTGGCCTGGCAATGTCTGGGGGACATTAGGAGTAGGGGCTAGGAAGGCTGCTGAATACCTCACAGATCACACAGCAGCCACAAAGAAGAATCCAGCTCAGACGTTGGTAACGCTGAGCCTAAGAGGCCTTGCTACGGATGCAGAGGCTAGCGAAAAAGCCCAGTCCAGCCTGAACAAAGGATCCAAGCAAGGAACTAAGAGTCAAGAAAGCAGGAGGTGAAATGAGGACAGAATCTTCTATCTAAATTTTATTCAGTGGGAAATGAGCAGTTGGAAGAAAGTTCCTAATGGCAGTGAGAGGTCCCAGGGGCTGACTCTTGAGGTCTCTGGCCCAAGCGAGTAGTCAACTTGACTAAGACGCTATGCATAGGAAGAGAGACACATGGTGAAACATGCTCCATTGGGCACATGTGCATTCCTATGTCACTGGGAGCCGGACAGCAAACTGCCCTGCTCTCAAAGCAGTGGAGAATGTGGGCTGATCGCTAGCAGTGAGCATCTCACTGGAAGCCAGTGAAATGGGACAACACAGCCATCCTGGGGGTTTCTAGGGACAAGGGGCTGGACTATCTATTGGAATTTGGAAGACACCCAGATGGGAGACTTTCCAAAGCAGGGAAGGAAGGGGTACTCCAGGACTGAGGAGGAGCTAGCAGCATTAAAACAGGGCCACAGAGAACACACGGGCGATGGATCCAGGAGAGAAAGGCCTTGAAAAGCTGCAAGATGGCGGTGAGGATGGGCTGGAAGAAGGCTGGGGCAGCTCCCCATGTCCTTCCGGAGAGAGCTGGGATTGAAACTGGGTCTGCTGGCCACGGGCCTGGGGTTTTTCCTGCTTCCCATCACAGGACCATGCAGACCTGTGGACAGGCTCCTTGCTTGGACACAGCAGGCTGGATGCACTTGTTCCCGTATAGACAGGGATGATGGTGCACAGTCACCAGAACAGGGAGTCTGGTGTCACACAGAAGCTTTCTGCTTTTTTCCCAGCATGAGCCACAGGCCCCTGGGGCTGCTGTACCTGCCTCTGCAGCAGCTTTGCATTAAGCAAATAAATACTGCTTAACCTGTGAAGCTGGAAGCCTGAGGCTTGACGCTCACTGGAGTGACAAGCCAGAGGTGAGCAGAAATGGACAGGTGCAGGTTTGGGCTCCCACAAACCTCATTTCCGGAGATGCAGGTGGACAGACAAAAATCAGAAAAGATGTTGAACCATGCCGGTGGACAGAGGAACACAGTTTATAATGAGTACAAGACACCATCTTCCCCAGTAGATTGGCTAGAATGAAGAGTGGCAGTGGGAGGGGGTAGGTCGTATAGACCATGCTTATCAGTAGATGAAGCAAGGCATGGAAGCCATGGTCTTTTTGGGGACCATCACTTGTAGAAGATGCACTCATAGTTCTCTCTCTGTCTCTGTCTCTCTGTCTCTGTCTCTCTGTCTCTGTCTCTCTGTCTCTCTGTCTCTCTGTCTCTCTCTCTGTCTCTCTGACCGCCAATTGGATTGGAAGAACAGAGACTATATCTTCTGCTGTGGTGGTTCTTTATTATTATCTGTGTAAGTTGTTCCCCAATGAAACATCCAATTATCATTTATCATTCGTCTTGGATCGAGTGAACTCATTAATACTCCGCTTTCCATATAGTATGACTTGCTTTGGTTAGACACTATTATTTCCAGTGAGATGACAGAGGCTGTCTCCTCTTAGAAGGAAGGGAAGGAAAGCCGGGGTCTCCATCCACACATCAATATGCTGTCTCAATTTTACAAGACATCCGTTCCTTGTAGCATTTCATGCCAGAGGATGGCCTTCCAACTGTCACGGACCAAAACAGCTGCAAGCTCAGGACTGGTAACCATGGTAATATGGGGCAAGCCGACTCTGGGAAGACACACTAAGAGACTGTTACCACAGCATGGCTGCCCTTCCCATGGAGAACGCATTGTGGTATTGAGGGCAGACCTCTCATAGACAGCTGGCCACAGGAGGCTTGCTACCCTCACCTCACTTTCTGAGGCTGTCGCCACGCTCTAGACCAAACCTGCCTGCCTAGGTGAAGGCAGGATGACAGTAGATGCAGATCTGGGGGGGAGAGAGAGAGAGAGAGAGAGAGAGAGAGAGAGAGAGGAACTGAACACCCGCTTCTGGGGAAATATGCACTCTCCCTGCGAGCAGTAGGAAACCAACATCTGCACTCTCACCCATTTCCTTGTAGGCTGAACATTCTCATGACCGCGGCTGTGGTCAAGGGTTTGAACCCTAAAGCTCAGTTCAGAACTCTGGGTTCTAGCCAACGTAATTGCAGGCGTGTGGTAGGAAGACAAAGGAAACAGTTATCTCGTGCTTGTGAAACCCAGCATTCCAGAGTCCTTGCTTATTCAAAATGTGAACAAGACCCACGTGACTGACAGGCCATTTCAACCCGAGAAGCACTGCTCCTGGAACCTTAGGCCTAGTACTGTGGTTAGCCCAGGACACCCTTCTCAGCCAGCCTCCGTTACTGTCACCCCAGTCTTACATACGAAGACTCTACCGAGCAGACAGACATCTTAGGTCATACAGCCAATAACTTTGATTGGGAAGATTCACAGCCCAGGCAATGTGCATCTACACCCTGCGCATTGATCACCACAGAACAACAATGATTGGGTAAAAAAAAAAAAAGAAGTTCAAATGGCAGAAGGCCCAGGCTGCCAATGAAAACTAAAGCCACCAAGGTTGGAATGACGGAATCACATCTTTCAAGACTATGAAAATGGCTATCACAGCAGTGGTTGCTGCTTCAGATGAAGGAGCGGGCATGCATATCACAGTAGAAACGTTGTGTCCTGAGGACATCATCGTCCTCATCTTGGTGGGGAGGCTTTGCTATGGTTTTCAGGACGTTAGAAGGGGAAACCGAGCAGAATGCACAGGGGATACCTCCAGGGTAGGTCTCACAACTGCACAGCAATCTCAAAAAAGCTTTAATTTTTAAAAAGGCATTCTCCATAGTTAAGTCTCTAAATGCAGGACCCTGCTGGGTGAGCCAAAGTTAAATTTCATACATATGGACCACAAGTGTGTTCTGATTAAAATATGCACAATTAAAGCCAGAGGAATGAGTGGCGGCTCCAGTACCAATTGCAACCATGGACCAAAGCCACTTGTATTTCTACACTTAGCTGTCCTTAGTTCCAGAACCTCACTTTCAAAACACACACATGCATACGCACATGCGTGCATGCACACACACCCCGCTTACCTCCCATGAGCACAACATGTCTATGAGTCATTTAGAAAGAAAGGATCTCATCGGGCAATAGATCTCCAAGGGCAGACACATTCTCGTGTGGGGCTAGGGCACAGAGAGCATCCTTCTGGCTGGTGGTGACTTTTCGGAGCAAAGGGTCAAATCTGGACTCCATTCTCTGCAGAATGCCTTGGGAAGGTTAATTACCCCGTTGAAGGATCAGCACGCGGGACCAGCATTCACAGACAGCTTCAAACGCAGGACAAAACTTCACCTGGCTGTTTAGAGGTGTGAAAGCTGTTCTTCTGTACCCCTGGTTGAAGCCAAAAACTAGTCAGTACGTGTGCAGGATCTACCACGTAGTCTCAACAGGAGACCTCAACCCTCCAGCTTCTTCTCAGTGGCTGACACCAGCAAGGCACAAGAACCTCTGTCAGCGCCAGGCTCTTACACATGGCCTGCCCCAAATCACCTGCCCAGGGCCGGTGCATTCTACTCCCAATTTGTTTCTGCTCCTTTCCAGCCTACGACCACCTCACTGGCTTTACTTTCCCTCTTATCAACGTGAAAGAAGACACAGCAGAGCAGGTGTGTGTGACCTGGCATTTCCGTTAGCTTCCCTAGCGTGTGTACCTAACATGTGTCTGTAGGTAGAATTCTCTGTCCCACCAACCAGCTCCAAGACAACCACACAGAGACCCATTATTAACTATAAATGCTCACTCAATAGGTTAGGCTTGCTACTAACAAACTCTCACAATTGAAGTCAACCCATGTTTTTTTTTAAATCTATGTTCTACCAAGTGGCTCGGTACTCTCCTCGGCATGACACGCTCATCTTGCCTCTCCCCAGGTGTCCTGGCAACTCCTCCTCCTTCATCCCAGAGCTCTCTCCCTCTCTGCAAGTCCTGCCTAGCCTCTTTCTGCCTAGCTATTGGCTGTTTGGCTCTTTATTTGAACCAACGAGGGCAACACATCTTCACAGAGTACTAAAAGAGTATTCCCCAACACGTTCTTGGGAGAGCAAAGGTCTAAGGTTAGCCTCTCAGAGTGCGACCCTCCCGCTGGTATTTTTGCTCAATGACCAAAGCTTGCACGGGGCTGCCTGGCCATTGTGCGGAAATTCTCCTTTCTCCCTTCAGAGCCCTGGCAAGTCCATCTCTCCTCAGCCTGTGCTTTTCCTGTGGACACTGTAATTCATGGGGCAGGGAAGGACACGTTCTCAGGGTTAAGTCCAGACATGCTCAACCTGGTCTTAAAGAAGGTTCACCTCAAGGCCTGTGTGAGAACTAAGGTTTTTGATAAAGTCTGTGCTAAAGTAGAACAGGCAGCCAGATGTGAAGCCTTTATGCCAAAAATGGTAGAGAGATCATGAAGGAACAGGCCAAGGTTGGAACTTTCTGGAAAGACTCAAGACCACATAGCCATTAGCAGGGAAGCCAGACTCTGCCTCAAAAAAACAAAACAAAAAAAAAACAAAAACAAAAACAAAAAAGAAACGCTCAATTACAAAAAGCAAGAGCTTACATTTCATAAGTTCTCGACTCCCACAAGTCTTATACTTACTAGCATTCTGAAAACACCTCTCATCAAATCGGGGCCTCAGATTGGTCCCTGCAGGGGAAGAATATACTACAGGAAATGCATGCCTTTGGATATCAACTCTAAAACCTAGCTGGCCGGAGTCATCTGCCAGACAGTAGAGCTTTGCTTAGGACGAGGCAGCGGCCACTGCAGCTGCTCTTAGCTTTGTCTGACCAATACGCTGCCTCTGAAAAGGGTACCCAGTGCTGGGCATGCCCAGTGGGTGTGCATTGAGGAGAATGATGCTGCCCCCCCAGAGACGGGGTGGCTGTGACAAGGGACAGGAGAGCCGCTCTCCTGACAAGAGGGTGGACTCATCGACGCATCCCAAACCGCATGGTTAAAGACAACAGGAACTTACTGCCTCGCTTTGTTAAAGGCTAGAAGTCTGAGATCAAGTACCCGCGGGGCCTGGAACTCTCTGAGGCCTGGGAGGAAACCCTTTGCCTCCTCTCAGTGTCTGATGGTTTGCCGCCAACAGCGATCTCTGTCCTCCTTGGTCAGCTCCGACCTCTGTCCTCCTCATCACACAGTCTTCTCCCCGCATGTGTCTGTGACTGACTCTCTAATAGGGCATCAGGAAAAGAGGCCTGCCCCATGGAGTACGACCTCTTAATGTAACAAACCATTCCAGATTAAGATGCATGCTAAGGGCCTCGGAGCTAGAATTTTAAAATATCTGCTCGGGAGGGGATGCAATGCACCATCACAGTGAGTGGTCCCAGGATCGAGGAGTTGGGTACAAAGCACCATCACAGTGGGAAGTGGTCTAGGAGTTGGTCATGGCCTGGGGGATTCACAGTTGTTAGGTGCTATGCTCATAACAGGGAAGACAGCAGACATCCTAGAAAAGCTGCAGAGAGGCTGAGACCAGGACCAAGGGCAACCGTGTCCCAGCCAGGCACTAAAATTGTAAACTGTTCACCACAGACCTTGAGTGCTTAGACAAGGAATAGAGACAGGGTAGCCAGTGTGAACAGAGACAAGCATATCTTCCCTAGTGGGCTAGCCTGGGCAGTTTTGGAAGCTTCCACAGTCCCGCATGGGAGGTCGTCAGAGCGGGAGGCCAGTGTCAATTCTTGCAACACTAAGATTGGCCATAAAGTCAAGCTTACGTGGGTTTACAGAAAATGAGTGTACACAGAAAGCACAAACCCTGACGCGATGCTGAGGGTTTATGGTGGTAATAAACATCCCCTTGCCTAAGGTCACACTTTTATTTCTATGAACTGCACAGGACCAGCCCTCAGGATACTGAAGGCATGAGTCAACATGGCGAATGGGATTAAATGTGAGAGAAAGGGGCCAAGTCTGCATGCCTGCTGGGAACGCCGACAAACCCGGGGAAAACAGAGTTTATCCGGATCTCCCCTCCCCCCAAGAAAAAAATCTCCCCGTGGAGAAAGAATATTAATAAAATAAAACTCCAAAATTTGATCCCGGAGCAATAATAGAACCCCCGTGCCAAACTTCACAGGCGCACGGAGGATGTGCAGAGCTGAGCAATCTGTGGACAGCCGTTCTCGGGGGAGCTCTGGAGAGCTCACAGTGTTCAGGCCAAAAAGCCCTGGAAACTGGGTCCTGTGGAAAATGCGGCCCAGCTTTATGGATTGCACATGTGGCCACGGAGGCAGCTCTGCAGCGCCGAGAGAAAGGATAGGCACAGAAATCTGTCCCCACGCTGGAGACCACCAGGGCTGATACGAAGCATCCCAGAGGTCCTGAGAAGTCACCCAGCCTCAAGCGGCTTTCTTGGCAGTCAGGAAAATAGGATCCAGCTGAGACCTGCTGGGATTAGATGTGACAGACAAAAAAGGCCACTTGCCTTTGCTGGAGGGGACCTGCCTGGAGAAGGTGTCCCCAGGGAGCACAATGGACCCTTTGCTCACCACTTCATTTATTTGTTCTTTCCCTTCTCCCATCTCGGGTAAGGTCAGCAAGCTTATCTCTCGTGCAGATAAAAGGCATTAATGTAGGGAAATGCATAGGCAGTGCCTGGCTTGTCAGGAGGAGGGGCCATGTGTCCTCACCTGCTGCAAGTATTCCAACCCAGCTGAAGCCCAGGACCCACCCCTCAGGTCACGAGACCGTTGTACCCTGCCCGCAAATTCAGTTTTACTTTCATGCCCCAGGTCCCCTTCCCATTTTGTCTCCCAACAAGCTATTCACAATCTGGAGCACTTCCCACTGGCTGTCACAAGATCTAAGAGCAGGAAAGGCCCTCCAAGGTCCCGTAGCTTCCGCCTCTGCCCCAAGGCAGAGCTCTGTTCACACCGACTCCGACAGATGGATGTCGTTTCAGTACAGGAAATATTTATTGTGCATCCAGGCTGGGCCAAGCCTTGTGCTCAGGACGTCTAGGAGTACACAGAGCAGTGGGGACAGTCGAGCTCCTGCTGTCCACTAGGGGATGGAGCTATGTGTACACACACACACACACACACACACACACACACACACACACACACACACACACACACACGTGACTTCAGGCTCATCATGAAACACAGGGGTCCTCTTCCACTGGTGTCCGTCTCCAGCGGTGTCAGGCCCAATCCTCATGGCAAAGCTTCCGCCCTCCATCCCATCGCAGTCACAAGAGCTCTGAGCAGAGCCTGTGTCCCAGAATGCTCAGCCTTACAGAATAGCGTCATGCGGGGAGGGAAGCCTTAGCAACAGTTGTGAGCCTACACCTTTCAAGGTGGGAAACTGCTCTGTGGGATGTGGTTTAAGCTGTAAGCCAGCAATGGCCGCATGATACTGGCTCCCCGTAGCCGCCGTGTGCTGCCCAAAAGCCAAGCTCGTTACCACCCTCACAGCCCCAACCCTTCTGTCCCTGGAGAGTCAGGAGACATCCATGCCTATCCTACCCCCTCCCCACACTGTCTTTCACCACTGCTGCAGGGGACAGCAGCTCTTGGGTAGTTGTTGCCTCTAAGACATGGAGGCTCTGCGCACGCGCGGCAGGCTCCAGGCCAGCACTCCCCTCCTGTCATGTCCTCCTGTCCTGTCGTCACCCCTTACGACCAGTAGCACCAACGCTTCCCAGACCCCAAGAGAACAAAGTTCCCTCTGAGGAGTCTTGCCCAGTCCGGTCTGGCTGCAGAATTCCCAAACGACACCAGTCCATGGGGTGGGGCCTCCTTAAGTGCCACACCCTTCTTCAGGCAGCACCGCCTCATCTGCTGGCTTAGACCCTCGCTGCCTCCAGTTCCTATGCCTCCCAGGGAAGTTCATGGGGGGTGGGATGGAGGCTGGCCAGCCTTCTAGTCACCTCTGTGTCCTTCCCGAGGCTCCTCACCCAGCATCTTGTAACAAAATTATATTGGTAAACTGCTGTTTAAGCTTGTTTGTAAGCAGATTCTGAGAATAAGACGGGCCAGACCTTGTGTCCTAGACTCCAGTGTATTTACTTCAAATGTTCCCCATAGCCGCTTCTCCTGGGACAGACTAGCCCCCTACTAACTCTGTGCCAAGGGAAAAGAGAACAGCAAACAGCTAAGGGTATTAAAAACATTTGTGCTTGAGGACAGCTAGAAAGGAAGCCATTTCCAATAGATGCTACTTAGTTAAGTTACTATTGTTTATCCTGTGCTATAAAAACGCCTGCTGTGGGGATGGGAGGATGGAAGTCAGGCCAAGGGAAGCGCCTCCACGGAGTCAACGCTGTGCCCTGCCCAGATCTCTCCACCGAGAGTGCCGGCACGGCAGCTCCCGTTCGGCGGGCCCCCCCCAGTCATTTCTGCTGTGCAGTTGTGAGCACCCGACCTTTCTCTAGCTGCTATATGGCACTTCTTCTGTTGTCCGGAAGCCATAGCCCTGGGCACACTCCTCTGCCCAGGACTCAGGCTGGCCGCCTCAAAGCTTCCCCAGCCAACCTCCGCCAGATGCTGTGACTCTAGTCAGCGAGTAGGTCTGTCCTCCCCGTCATTCAACAGCATAAGTGGCCAGATCTTATCTTTCAGCTTAATAGAACCACAGCTCCTGTCCCTACGTTGACTTTTTCTAGAGCAAGATGAACAAATTGACCCCAGAGAGAGATTGAGTCAAGGACAGTCAAGGACAGGTCTGGCTTGCTGGACCAATGGGTTTATTGGGATTTCTCACAAGACCATGAGTGAGACGTTAATTAGGGGAGTGCAAGTGAGCCCCCAAATAACACATCCCCGAAAACCTACCCTGGCATGGGTGACAGCCTTCTGAATGCTTCATCCGTGGAAAGAGTCTCTTCCTCACTTACCCATCACCTCCCATTATTCACTTACCCATCACCTCCCATTATTCACTTACCCATCACCTCCCATCATTCACTTACCCATCACCTCCCATTATTCACTTACCCATCACCTCCCATTATTCTAGCACCTTCCTAGATCACATGCAAATGAGGTAGGATCATGTGCAACTCTGGGGACATGGGGGTGACTGGACTCTCATCTGAGTATCTAATGACCCTTCCACCTCCTCTTCCTATGGGGGAGTCCTAACAGTCCCCTTCTTGTGAGGGTCTCTCTTGGGTAATTACAGTCACTGTTTTCAAGATGTCAAATAACTGTGTCATACCTCGGGGACAGAATGCCACAACAGCCCTGTTTCAAGCCACAAATCATGAAGCAAAACAGTGCGAGACGAGGCTTCCAGCTATATTCCTGACCCCTCCTAGACTGTGTGTCCTGGCCCTGGGGAGACCGCACCATGCTACGGCCTCTGACTCTAAGAAGCCATCGTGTCCTGTAAAACAGAACCCAGTCCTTTCGGGATCCCATCACCGAGTCTTTGGTAACACATTGCACCCCTCACTGACACAGCCACTTCCAGCTAATGGGAGAGGCAGTGAAGCGCTCTCTCTCCCCCTCCGGAAGTGGCGCATTGCTTGCCTCCCATGCTGGAATCAGAAGTGTTCCAGAGGGTGTCCTGACAGTGGCTGAGGTGTCGGGGTCACCCCGTACCCATCCTTTGGCAGTGCTGGCAGAGGCAATATGTTCTGAGAGGCAAATCTATTATTTTTAGAAATTCAGAGACAACGAATATCTGCCATGCCTGAAGTGGAAGCCAGCGTAACCATTCTGCCACTGTGTGGCTGGCCAGCTACTCCCGCGCTGGCCTCCCCTATAGGCAGATCAGGCAGCCAGGCAGGTGGCTAGCCAAGTTAGCACTCATAATGGAGAGATCATGCCCCTGCCAGCTTGGACCCCTCTTCATGGGCCCCAGTATGATGAGCCTTGGGTGACTGCTAACGGACAGCTACCAAGCTGTCCACCTGATCACTGTCCCCTAGAGTGACTGGTGTCCTTAGGACATTCACACAGCACACAGTCACAGCTGAGGTGCTCATTCTAACTTTCTTGTCACTAATATGACCCTGGTCACCCAAGCCCCTGAGCACCCAGAGAGACCATTAGCAATGTCCACAGAAATATGTGGCCCTATACTTCCAGTCAGCTCCTATTTCACATTAGTGGGCAATCAGATGTTCTGCTCAGGGTTCTGTTTACAAAGTCCAATCTAGACACAGAAACTGCATAGTAATTCAAATAGAATTGCTACTGTCGGGTTGGTGTGATAGCCAGTAAGAGTTGATGAGAATCCTAAAAATCCAGGTAAAACAAACACAAGTAGAAGCCACTACACCTCAGGTTGTTAGATCATATAAGAAAACCCTTCCTGCCTGCTGGGCTGCGATAAAGACCGCAGAGAAGTCACAGCCCTGCTCTTATGGGGGATGTTCTTCTGTATGCTGCGAATATGTGTTTCTCTTATTGGTTGATGAATAAAGCTGTTTTGGCCAATGGACAGGCAAGATGTAGCCAGGCAGGAAGTATAGGCAGGGCTACCAGACCAGAATAATTCTGGGAAGAGGAACGCAAAGAGTGAGTCACAAGAGAAACACCATGTAGCTGCCAAGAAAGCAGGAAGCCTGGGCATCATCAGTAAGCCAAGATCATGTGGAGATACACAGATCAACAGAAATGGATTAATAATTAAGAGAGAGTGACCCAACAAGAAGCCTGAGCCATCGACCAAACAGCTTATAACTAATATAAGCCTCTATGTGTTTGTTTGGGACTAAATGGCTACACGGCCAGGGGGACAGAAACTTCCATCTATGCAGCTCCACAGATCATAGAGAGGTTACAGCTTCTAATGAGGCTTACTAGGCTCGCACCACCACGTGTGGTATCAGAAGGTGCCTAGGGAGGCTCCGGAACACAGAAGACGCTCGTGCAGCCCCTGGAGGGAAGACTGAGGGAAGGTGGTTCCCAAGAAGGAGAATTTCACCGGGAAGCTCCCAGGAAAGGTGCCTGGAACAGGGCGAGATGATAGCCACTGGGAGCTACAGGAGCTCAAGCAATTCCTCTCTGCTGGATCAGGCACTGGGGAAAAGTGTCCCCCGTGGAGGCCCAGCATGGATGAAACCATGAGCTCGGGGGCCTGAACCTTGGAGGAAGTGTGTCCTGTCCAGATCACAGGAAATAAAAACAAACAAATCCCCTTTATTTCCAGTCCCCAGCTAACAAGACTTACATGTGCCAGCTAGCAAGGGAAGCCGGTGGCAAAGCCCACCTCTACCGTCATGGAGTGGCCAACACAGGCGGACGTAAGTGCTACATTGCAGTAAATGATGCCTGGCACAGGGAAGGAAGGGCGCTAGCACGGCATCACTGGGCAAGCAGGGAGCGCGCCAAGGCGTGGGGAGTCGGCATCACAGGGCAAGCAGGGAGTGTGCCAAGGCGTGGGGAGTCAGCATCACAGGGCAAGCAGGGAGCACACCAACGCGTGGGGAACACAACGCCGTCCAACCAAAGTTCAGCAAGTCAAAATGTTGATCAAAAGGCAGGACCAGCACACTCAGGAAAAGGTGCCCGTGGGAGACAGAAAAATACTTTCTTCCTGCCACCAATAAGACAAGCTTAAGCCAAGAGCAGGGCCTGGATGCTCTCCTATGTGACTTTAAGCAAACTATCAAGACCTTACCTTGAACGGATGTTAAGGTGAGTACTTCATTTGCCCAGACCCTGACCAAGACCAGGCTAATCACAATGGCTCCCTAACAACTAGGGCTATGTGGGAGGCTTATGCTTCACTAGGTCGCCCCTTGTCCTAAAGACATGCAACTCCAAGGCCATCCCTCCTGGTGACCCCGGATAGTAGCTGAGAACTCATGTCTGGGGGTCCCCTAGTACCCACATGCAGCAAACACTGACCCTGATCACAGCGCCGGCCTCTTGGAGACTGGCCAGGTCCTCCAGCCTTATAAGTAAGGATGCTTCTACCCAGGTACTGATGATGGAAAACGGAGGGAGGAGAACTGATCCTCCCCCAGACTTGGTGCTGTCGTAGCCAGGGTCTCTCTGACCTTTGCTTTCGGTAGGCTAGACTTCTAGAAACGGAGAGGCAAGCAGCTGCTCTGATCTGCAACATTTGAGGTTGAGGGAAAGATTGGTCACATCCGGTCCCTGAGGTCTCAGACTTACACTGTCTCCAAGCTGTGGCCATGATTTCATAACATCTCAGTTCAGGGTCACAAAGCGAACACTGTCTTGGTCAAGATCATTCTGAGAGCTGCAGAGCCTTCTCCAGGAACCTTGAGACCCTGCATAACCTGCTCATAAATGCTCTCTTCCTGCCCTCTCACCGCCTTCTCCTAAATCCATTCCCATTCCCTGATTACATGGTCATGATCCTTCTCGGACCATGGACCACACACTGGGTAGCAAGGGTCTGCGGTATGTAGGGAACTGACACAGGAACTCACAAATCGAGGGCGCACATCTCACCAATCCAACAGGGCTGGAAAGAGCTGTCTGTTAGCCCCAGACTGGGTCTCAAGCAGGGAGGTTCAGAGGATGGGTGGGGCTTATGCAGGCACCTCTGCAGTTCTCATGAGAAGAGCAGCATTTCTGCCTCCCTCCCCTCAGCGCCACACCCTCCCCTCACCATCAAAGACCCCGCCTTGAGGCCTCCATACCCTCCGGCCACCCCACTTCTTCCCTTGGCTCCTTTCCTGACCTCTGTGGACAAACGTCATTTTTTCACTGGGTAAGGGCGCACATGGAGAAATTCCTGCCCACTCCCTTCTCAAACAGTTATGGGCTAGTGAGACAATGAAGACCGCAGGAAGTCCAGGTAGGCACATTTGGGAGGTATGAATAATTGCAGAGACAAAAGCTGAGAACGCCCCCGCCAGGACGAGCACAGGAAGAGTGGGTGGAAGCCGGAAGGACTCTATTAATTCCCTACAGCCTTTGGTGAGTCATGATTTTCAGCTTCCTACCCAAGTGTCTGGCATTTAGCTGCCTGGATGCCACGCTTTGGTCGTGGCTTAGACTCTCTGGTGGGCACCTATTGCCTCCAGTATATCCGCAGAGCCATCGTAAGTCCAAAGGCCGCACGGACAGAGCTACCCATCACACAGCCTATTATAACCACTTTCTGGTCCAGCCCTGGAGCAATAGACCTCTGCCCATGCATGGGATAGGATCACTCTCCCCATACTCAGGACACTGGGTCCGAAGCCCGCCAGGCTCAGAACAAAGCCATCTCCTGCGGGTGGCTATCCCAGGCATCAGGCCAGCACCACCTCCGTGAACCCTGACACAGGCGAGGGATGAAGGAAACTCCAGACCTATGTGCGGCTCCTAAGGGGCCCCTGCCTGACGACGCCACACTGATCGTGACACCCATCATTGCATTGTCAACCCAACAGCGGGTCCCACACCCCGTGGCTACTATGGAACACAGGCTGCCATAAACTCAGAGAAAGCAGCAATTGCAGGCTGGAATTTGCCTCTGGATGGAGCCTATGGTCCATTTTCCCAGGGGCTATCCAGCTGTGGACACCAACACTCAGGGTTTTGGAGCTTCAACGAGGTCTCCAAGTTGGCAGGAGAGAATCTGCAGGGCCCTCTCAAGAGAAATTGGAAGTCTGGACTGCAAACTTTTATGCCTTTGTTGCGGCAGAGGAGTGAAGAACTATGGTCATACCCGTGTCGGCCACTGGCCCCTCCCTGGGCAGCCAGGGATGAAGCCCCCAGTTCCAGCTTGTACCTATACCAGGTTCCTTGGTACCACTATCCTCATCCGGACTCCAGCAAGCTCCAGCAGAAAGGGCTTTACCGAGCACTGTTTACATTCTTGTCGTTTTTGCCTGTGTTTAGACTTGTGAAAAAAAAAACACATTTCAAACGTTTACAAGCAATCATAGGCCCTTGTGGATTTCACATAAACTCTTCTATAAACCAGTGAACTTCAGAGTCTCTAACCCCACAGGAATCGTAAACCTCAAAGCTGTAGGCCCAAGAAGATTCTCCGCTCCAACATTCTTGTTTCATGGCCAGGAAAACCCAGGCTCAGGAAGGCAGGGCCCTGCCTAGGCACAATGGAGTTGGGTACGGAGCAGATCTGTACCGCGCAACCCGGGAATCCCAACCCAGGTGCAAAACATCGGAGCCCAAGAGCTTTGCCAGCATGTGGTTCTGGGTTCTTAAAGAACTTGATTTGAGGTTTCAAAATATTAATGTGCCTAGGATTTTGGCAGAGGAATGTGTGTTAAGTGGACATGCTTGGCTGGCAGCCATGCCCCAGCGCCAGGCAGGCTGCCTGCCTGATGAGAATGCCCTGGGACTTGGTGTGTGGGGTCCGTTTGCCCCAGGATCACTGGCTTGCAGCGTGGCTCCATGTGAATTCATATTGTCTACAGCAACCGCTCTAATGGGGGATTTCGGACAACCTTGCTTCAGGAGAGTCTGGGCGAACCCAAGAATGAAGATTCCCTGCAGAGCCCCCCCCCCCCCATCTCGGCCCCAGAAGTGCTACAGGAAAAGCTCTACTAAGAGCCAGGAAGGCACCAAACAGACCCTAAGCCCTCTGGGCCAACACCTTCCCCTCTATCACAACAGGCCCAGGCAGGAAATTAAGCAAAGTTCTTTCTGAACTTCTGCGGAGGAATTTCCTGGCTGGTCCTGGAGGCCCATGCTCCATGGAATCGTGTTACAACCCAAGCTCCAGGCCCAGGGGTTCCTGACACAGCACCTGCCCTGCAGAGCACAGAGCACCTTGGAATCCTGCACTGGCTGGCCGGGATGGCAGGCCTCAGGAGCCAGCACAGGGACTTCCCCCCACTCTGCACACGCCCTAGGCTGCTTCCTCTCCAAAGGTGGGAAGCTGCTGGTTGGTAAGCAAGATGATGATCACCCTGGCCCTAACAGCCTTCCCAAACCAAAGGACCGAGGCATCACACCTTCAAGCAGTCAGACAACTTCCCTGCGCCCTGGCTCCTGGTCTGTGTCAAGACTTCAGGATCTCACAGATGAACAGAAGTCTAAGAGAAGTCAGTCCATAATAACAGCTACATGGTGGGATACTAGCAGAAAGACCAGTAAAATCCACATAAAATCTAGTCAATACAACGTACCAACACTGATTTCTCAATCGCTCTGTCTCTCCCTAGCCTCCCTCTCTGTCCCTCTCCCTGTCTCTCTCTATGTAGCCCAGGCTGCCCTGTTATTGAGACAGTGCCTTCTCAGTAAGAAATTAATAAAGGGAAAATTCTTTACTGGGGTAGGGGGATGTGCATGGCTGACTGGGGCTAATGTCCAAGGAAAAGCCAGCCTTGAGTAGATGTTACTAACATTTGCACACCCGAGGCTTCTGATTTTACACACACACATTTTACATACTTCCTTTCAGGTTGCTGCCCCAGGATCCACTTCAAACAATTTACACAAAGGCAAGGGGCTGTAAGTCTGGGCCATGTGGGCAGATGGGAAACTTACACAGCAAAGGTACCACCTGAATTATTTTAAGTACACCAGTGCTTGTCTTTTTGAGTAGTTTTTACCCAGGTTTATTTTGCCCACCTGGCAGAATTATGCTTTTCCTAACAAAAGCACAAGGGACTAATGGCAGACCAGGACTTAAGGGCTGTAACCCTGCACCACCCTCTTGAGCTGCGCAGGGAGGCAGGTTTTGGGGAATGGGTCTAACGACTAGTAAGCTCTGGTGAACAAAAACTTACATTCCAGCACTGTAAATACTCCCTAACAGGCCTGGCTAGCACTCATCTCTGGGTATTTAGGAGGCAGCACTCCCTTAGCCAACTTCCAGTTTATGTGTTTAATGTCCTCTAAGCAAATTTCTTAGTAAATCCCTTGTCATATATTCTAGTACTTTCTTTTACATCAGCCCGTATTCCCAATCCTTCAGCCTCAGTTTCCCAAGTATCGGGATTACAAGTCTGTACCAGATGTGCATGTGGGTGTGGGCACACAGGAACCACAGATGTGTGTGGAGGCCAGAAGGCAACTTCCAGGGACCGGTTCTCTCCTACTGTGGGATCCTGAAATCAAACTCAGGTTCTCAGAGTTGTGCAGCAAGCATTTAGACCTGCTGAGCCATTTTGCTGGCCCCATGCCTGGCTTTCTTAAGTCTTTTTAAGTTGTAGAATGTCCTTCCCAAAGTCATTTATTCCCAGAGTTTTGTGAGGCATTGCTGACGAATAAAAATTGTATTTAAGATGTCCAAAGTGATATTATTGATATAGTCTATGAAATTATTGTCACATCAACCAAGTCATCACCTCACAGTTACCACAGGTACGTGTATGTGCATATGTGTTCGTGTGTGTATGTATATATGTGTATGTGTATGATGTATTGTATATGTGTCTGTGTATGAGTGTATATGTGTATGTGATATAGGCATGTGTTACATGTGTATGTGTATATTGTACATATGTATGCTGTATGACATGTTGTGTGAGCATAGTGTATAATTGTGTGTATATGTGTTGTGTGCATCTGTGTATACGCATATATATTATGTATATGTATTTATGTGTATCTGTGTATGCATTGTGAGCATATGTACACATATTTGTGCATATGTGTTTCATGCATATGTATATATGTGTGTATATACATGTGCTGTGTATGTGTATATATGTTTGTACATATGTACATATTTGCATGTGTGTATAAGCATAAATGTTGTATGCATGTGTTTGACAGAGATAAGACTATTTAAGATCTACTTACCCATCACGTTCCAAGCATGTACTATAGAGCTGCAAGTTTTCCAGAGTCGATTCACCCCGTGCAACTGGAACTCACTCACCAACACTTCCCATTCCTCCCATCCCCCAGCTGCAGGCAACAACCATTCTACTCTCTGCTTCCTCTTAAAGATCCTGCACAGAGGTGAGGTCCCATGGAATTTGTCTTCTGTGCCTGGCTTGTGTCACTGAGCTCACCCGTGCCGCGGCACTTCAGGGTTTCCCCCCTCCTGAAGACTGAGGGACCGTCCCTGTGTATTCACCACGCTTCTGAGTCTATGTGTGAGTACACATTAGAGCTGTTCCTATATCCTGACTGCTGTCAACAGAGGAGTGCACATCTCTCCCCCGGATTGAGGTGTCATTTCAGGACATGTAGCTGTGGAGTGTGTTACCGCTAGGAGGAACTGGGTACAGGACAGATGGGGACTCTGTGCCGTTCCCTTGCAGCTCCAGGCCCATCTACGGTGATTCCACCATAGAACACCGGTGGGAAAAGCAGCTTCCAGTTGTGCAGGCTTCCCTGCCAACCGCTGGACTGAGTACTTACACACCAGGATGTAAAGGAACTCTCCTCCAAACAGGACAGGGACTACAATTAGCAGCTCCATTTTACAGCCAAGAAAACTGAAGCCACCGTTACAGATATCCAAAGTTCAGGCAGGCGGCAGACACCAGATCATCAGTCATCAGAGGAGGCAGCTGCCTGGACACCCCAGTGCACGGAGGGTCTCCTAGTGCAGCTAACGGAGTGGGGATCCAGTCAATTTGTCCCGAGGCCCCGAAACACAAACCTGGCTGGGCACTTCCTCCACGTGCACTGTGCTGGAGAACACAGCCACCGCCCTTCCCTACAGCCACCGCAGATCCTTGGTGGGATTAAATTTCCTCTCATTCCCACCTCAAGGGCCACAGAAGACCATCCTCAGAGGCTCACCAAGAAGGATTCTCTCCCACCCTCTGTTCATAAGCTCGTTTTTTTTTAATCAAGACTCACAAAGTCGGGCAGTGGTGGTGCACGCCTTTAATCCCAGAACTCGGGAGGCAGAGGCAGGCGGATCTCCGTGAGTTCAAGGCCGGGCTGGACCGACAGCCTCCAAAACAATACAGAGAAACTCTGTCTTGTAAAACAAAACAAAACAAAAGACTCACAAACCTCCCTAACACCGTGTCTTCCCCATGCATGAGGAGGCAGGGCCCCCACGCGTGCGCACAGCCTGTCACATCCACCAGGACAAATCCCTCCACTCTCCTGCAGACCCTCCTGGCCTGACCTTCCAGCCTGGAGACCTGTCTGGGATCTAGAAGAAAAGGGGGATCCCTTCTCACTCCCCCCGCAACCTCGTTCAAGCACAGGGACGGAGAATAGTTTGAGTCTTCTCTTTTTAATGTCTTTGCTCTATGAAGGTCTATGGCTGCTGCTGCCCAGGATGAACTGATGAGGAACAGACCCACCTGTGGCACAGAGGAAGAAAAGAACCCACGTGTGGCTCGGCAGTCTCTGCTCCCACCCATCACTGCCACGGAAGGCCAGGCTGCCTTCCCTTCCGTGAACTCTTGGCTGAGAGAAATTGTGAAGGACTAGGCGAAGGTCAGAGAACACGTCATGACAATGCAGGGTAAGTACGAACTCACATGTCACACAGACTACACACCTCAGGCTTTTTTCTCAATGGTTGATGTATCTATAATTAGAAAAAAAATCTTTTCCTCACTTCACAGGCCCACCCGCAGGTTTTAGCCACTTCCTAGCGTCCAGCAAACATGGCCACAGCTGAGGTGCTCCAGGGTATTTTCGTGCTCAGTGAATAATTATGTGAACAAAATAACACAATGCGGTTGCCAACAGCTATTAAACCCGTGAAAAATGACAACAGAAAGCTCAGTTGACTGGTTATCGGGGGCCTCAGAGAAAGGAGGAAGGCAGCTGTGGCTTCACCTCTGTAAACTCCAAATGCAACCAAAAGAAGCAAACAACCGAAGGAGAACTAGCCTGGGAGTCCTGACTCGGGGAGATGCGGTCACGACTCCCGCTGCCCGTTGATCACGGATGGAAGCTGGCTTCATTGCTGGTGTGTGCCTGGACAGAGAGCGAAGGCACCCTGAAGAGCTTCACTCTGCTGCTGTAGGACGGAAACGGTTGGGGGATGATCAAGCAGGCACACCTCCCCGTCTCCGATGCAGACGTTCTCCTTGAAGTCCTAGCCTGAGAGTCAGGAATGATGGCCACGCAGGCCACGGTGGAAGTTTACTCTTGACAGGTGAAATCGGGGCCGGGTAATGGCTCCGCTACCAACTCACACCAAAGTGAGTGGCCTTTGTGGGGAGGAGAGCACACTCCGGTCTTCCTCTTGGGCCCAGGCCCCGTGACATGCCCTCCGTATCACACAAACAGCATGGCTTTGCGACCTGCAGGCCTGGCCCTGACTCCCAGCTTCAGTATGCGTTCACTAGGTGGTCTTCAAGGGGGGGGTCTGGCCTCACGGAGTTTTGTTTTTAAACTGCTCTGCAGGGCTATGGTAAAGACCAGTGACTACGTGTACAAGGCTCCGGGGTGGTGACGGTCACGCGGACACACAGAACAAACAATGACTACATCACGGACGTTAGAAGGTGGCAGGGCACCCAGGAAGGCTAGGGACCCGAACACCTGGGGCTGGTCAGGAGTCTCCATCGATCACGTGGCACTCGGGTGGCAGCCATCACTGCCCCAGATCCTCACAGCTCCCACAGGGCGCCTGTGCTGGAGTCCCGGCATGTCAGATTGTCAGATGCCCCATGTCAACTCACACCCACTTCTCTCCCAGATGCCAGGTTCCCAATGCGACTCCTCAGTCAGAACCGGCCTCGGCTAAGTGCCGGCGCAGCAAGTCCTGTGCTGACGACGCTGGTCTCGATGCTGGGGACCTCTTTTCCACTCCGCCACTTGTGGAAGTTCTGTCAGGACACATTGGCCTTCCACACACAGGAATGAAATGCCAGTCCATCTGCCTCTTTCATCTCCATGGCCTTAGTTTCTGCATCTGGAAAATGGAATAATAACCCTAGTGCCAAACGGATGAGATGGAAGGATTGGGGGTACTCAATGAAATTATGCAGGTGAAATTATCTGATCCATAATCATCTAGCCCGAAAACTTGTGTGGCTTAGTGGCTTGACAGCCTACTAACTAGAAAGTTCCCAAGGCCAAAACCTGGATGGTCCCAGAGAAAGAACACAAATCCTGGCATGACCAATGGCTCCACAAATGTTGACCGAGTAGGACTGAACCTTCTCTCTTTGAGGTCGGCCTTCAAAGGTGAGCTGCTACTTGTCCTGACCTCTCTGATGATGCTGAGGTGTAGCAGAGAGCAAGTCCCCCCTCTCTGAGCATGCCCCAAAAGCAAGGCCCAGAGAGACAGGCTGTGTTGGGAAAGGACCTTCCATGCAGAAGTCTTACTGCTGCCCCAAAAGTCATGCCAACCCAGGCTTCCGCCTTCCTTCTGCTCCCTGGACCCGAAGAGCCCTCCTACCCCAGCAGCTGAGTCCTATGCTGAGGCGGTCACCATGGAAGAGCCTGGACACTCAGCTCCTGCCTCTTTCCAAGCCCTGCGCGGTTAGCCCCATGGTAGGTGGGGCCACAGATGCATGAAGACTCCCCTCCTCACTGGAGCACAGCTGTTCTCAGCTTCTCCCCCACTGCCCATCAGGAAACAACTTGAAACCTAATTGAGCAGCTGTGGCTGTAAAAAAGAACCCAGTTCAGAGTGAGACGTCGGGCCCAGCGAGTGCGTGCTGAGGTCTTGTAACGGAGGAGGGACACACATGACAGGGCTGAGCCCATTCAGCAAGCCCAGAACTCTGACCATTCCCCTGTGCACCTCCCCCCTCCCCCTGCTCGTGTGCCACAGGGTCAGGACAGGCCATCCTCCCCATGGATTCCCTTTCAGAGGCCACAGGTCTGTGTTCCTGGGGTTCACGGGTCCCCTGACCCCTTGCTCTGTTCAATGTGCTCAACGGAAGCCGTATTCGAACCAGAACCCACCAACGAGTTTTCACCCCATCCACGGCCCACCTTTTGTCTGGACCACTCGTTACGGGATTTTAGGAGGCTGCAGCCTTGTTTGACCAAATAGCTCCTGCGCACGTGTTGCTTTGAATTCTAGTGCAGAATTCAGCATAACATTTCCCTTGGATTCCTCTTCCAAGCCAACAGAGTAAGGGCCATTTCCCAAAAAACAACACATTATTAAAAAATGAATACGAGCCAAGAAAACAATGCGGCCAGCATATTTAGTCCACACAGCTTGTTTAGGATGCAAATTGCAAATATATTTAATTCACATGGCTCTCTGGGGAAACTTTCAGACCTCTTTGATCCAGCAGAAGCAAGAAAGTCACCAAAGTGAGGGCAGCTCACTGGCCAAGGGCTGCCTCACACAGGACAGTGCCAGGTCCCCAGGAGCAAGAGGACTCATTCTGGAACTCTGATAAGGCCCCTCACCCAACCCACTGGCAGCCACACTCCCTCATCCCATGGTCTGCCTTGAGAGCGGCCTTCTGGCCATGGTCAACAGCATCCAAGAAGCTTTCCAGTGATCAAGGACAGGTACCCATAAGAAGAGAAAACCAAATACCACTGTGACAGCCTCCATTAACACATGACAGACCTGGCCGCTGGGTATGTGAAGGTCCAAACCAACTTGATTTATGAAGAGCAGGCAAAGTTTCCAGCAGGTCTGGCACATCTACTGCACTGGAGAAAGGCCTTAATTATACTGCCTGTGCTCATTAAGTAGATAAGATCTTAGCAGAGGCAAGCTATGTTTTGTCTCCAGGAAAAAATGTAAATCCATCTGGCTCCATATTTTACAGTAGTCATCAATATCCTAAGGCCATGTGAGATGCCCCGAATTTTCATCTTCCTGAGGTTTGGGGGTGGAACTGAAGTGTCAACAGGAGAGCTCTCATGCTGACAGAATGTTGATGGTGTTGATAAATCCGAGCATCCCTGTCTCCCTCGAGAACCCTGGAGCAGGACAGGCCCCACTCGACTGAGCTGGGTACTGAAGCATACAAACCCAGAGGAAGAACAGCCCGGCATTTACCACAGAAGTGCCTCCTATCACTCCGTTCAAATGGAAGTGCTATGAGACTATACTGAGTACGCACCACAGTGTAGGCCCAGGAAGTCCCACCTCCCCTACTGAGGACTCAGAGAAATGGTCACCTGCATGAGACATCAAGAGTGTTGTGTGGAAATCTCCCCCAATCCGAGGACTTTCCTTCCCTCTGACCTTCTTCTGGGGATTCATTCCATGTGTTTTCTATATCTCCCCAAACCTGTTTCCCCGTGCCATTATGCCCAGATCTCCCATTTTAGATACAGTTGCCAACTTGACACCCGAAACTCAACACGCTCCAAGCAAGCTTCGGAGCGATCAGTTCTTTGTCTGGCCTCATAATGATGTGAAGTTCCTTAATTCTATAGGATATTATATGTACAGCATCATGCTGCTTGCAAATAAAGAAGGTTCTGGATTATTCCAATTTGTATGGCTTAAGTTTCTTTCTCTTGGCTTTATCTTACTAGGGCTGGGCTGAACAGGAACGTAAGAGCGGACATCGTTGCCTTGTTTCTGATCTTAAAATAAAGGAGCCTATGTAATTGCTTATTTTAGATGTTTGTACTTTCCACATGGTAAAAACAACCCAAGTGTAAATGCTAACATTCATGTCAAATCTACTTTTAAGTTCTTAAACATACTGGCTCATCTATGAGATTCATTTCCCCCCACTCCCTTGAGTAGCTGTCTTGTTTTACTGTTTCTTGCTATGTCCGACAAATTTTATTGTATTCCTGACAGGATTCCTATCTTCTAGGAGTCTAAATGGTATTGTCATCATTTAAAGGGCATCATCATCTACTCTAGATAACAGCTCCATTCACAGTGTGTGCCTGCAATTCCCGTTGAGCTTAATTTTGTTCTTGTCCAAGATGATGCACTTTTGTTGTTTCCTTAATCCCAGGAGACACAGCCCTTACTCTTCAGACATGGTCTTTCTGGTCTATTTCCTGAATGTTTCAGTTCTCCTTGAGTGATTCTGACCATCTCCCAGTTCTCTGGGACCTTCGGATACTTCTATCAGACTTCCAAACCCAGAGCATCCACTGGCTTTGAGAAAGCTCATCCTGCTCAAAAAACAACCCACCCCTCAGCCAAGGACCACAAGGACCCCGCCGAAGCTCCTGCGGTTTCCTTCTCTCCAAGAGTCCAGCTCAGAGTGTCTTCATTTCTGACTCATCCGTCCAGCCAGGATTGCTGTGATGCATTCCCGTGAAATAGCAGCTTCCTGAGCAGCACGTAAGAGCAGTAAGAGACAAAGTTCTCACGGGCTGGCATCACCCCACCTCTACTGCAGCTCTTGGTGCTCAGAAATAACTTTTCATGGGCTTAGGATCCTCACACTGAGCTGGCAGTTCACAGTGGCCTTGCCAAATGACGTTTGCCTGCAGGAGCATACTAAGGGGATTTTTGTGCCTGCTGGTGCGTGAGTCCCCCATTTTCTCAGTCTGATGGTGTGGCTATGTGGCTGACGCTACTTAAGGTGTTTGAGTCTTTGCCAATCTTGTTTAAAACTGCCAATCTGGCTGAAGTATCTGATCATTGCTGTTAAAAGGAGATGAAAGATAGTGCTGGCATAAAACAGAAATGAGGATCAAAGGAATGGAATCCCAGATATAAACCCACACACCTAGGGACATCTGATTTTCAACAAAGAAGCCAAAATTATAAAATGGAAAAAAAGAAAGCATATTCAACAAACGGTGCCGGTATAACTGGATGTCAGCACGCAGAAGACTGCAAATAGATCCATATCTATCACGCTGCACAAATTCAAGTAAAAATGGATCAAAGACAAATACAGATACACTGAACCAGATAATAGAGGGTGTGGGATATAATCTCAAACTCATTGGCACAGGAGGCAAATTCCTAACAGAACACCAACAGCACAGGCAATAAGACTGACAATTAATAAATGGGACCTCATGAAACTGAAAAGTTTCTGTAAGGCTAAGGGCACAGTCAGTAGGACAAAGTGGCAGCCTGCAGAATAGGTAAAGATCGTCCACAACCCAACATCCAATAGAAGGCTGATCTCTAAAATATAGAAAGAACTCAAGAAACTAGATATCAACAAAAAAATAATCCAATTAAAAATTGGGGTGCAGATAGATCTAAACAGAGAATTCTCAACAGAAGAATCTCAAATGGCCGAGAAACACTTGAGCAGATGCTTAACACCCTTAGCCATCAGTGAAATGCAAATAAAAATTACTCTGAGATTCCATTTTACACCTGTCAGAATGGTTAAGATCAAAAACACAAGTGACAGCTCATGCTGGTGAAGATGTGGAGTAAGGGGAACCCTCCTCTGTTGCTGGTCAGAGTGCAAGGTTGTACAGCCACTTTGGAAGTCAGTGTGGCTGTTCCTCAGAAAACTGCAAATCAACCTACCACAAGGTCCAGCTGTACATTCTTGAGTATCTACACAAAGGTTGCCCAATCATTGCATAAAGGCACTTGCTCAGCCATGCTCATAGCAGCTTTATTCATAATAGCCAGAACCTAGAAACAACACAAGTGTACCTCTACTGAGGACGTGATTAAAAAAAAAAAACCTGTGGTACATTTACACAATGGGGTATTTATTATTCAACTGTTAAAAACAAGGACACCAGGAAATTTGAAAGCAAATGGATAGAACTAGAAAAAAAAATTACCCTGGGTGAGATAACCCAGACTGATAGACAAACATGATATGTACTCACTCATAAGTGGATATCAGCTGTAAAGGATAAAATGATACAATCCACAGATCCAGAGAGACTAGGTAACAAGGAGGGCTCATGGAGTTGGGGGAGGTCTAGATCTCCCTGAGAAGGGGAAATAGAAGAGATTCTGTTACTGGACTGAGGGCAGCTAGGGACAGGAACGTGAATGATCAGGTTGGAAGACACAGGGGGAAAGCGCTGAGGTGGACCGCTGAGGGGTGGCATTTTGGCTCAGGTACAAATCTGGCACAGGGGAATCTCCCAGGAGTTTATGGGGAGGACCCCAGCCTAGACTTCTAGCAATAGTGGATAAGTGGCCATCTTCTGTGACCAGACTGGTGCCTGGCACAATTGTCATCAGAGAGGTGTCACCCAGCAACTGATGGAGGCAGATGCAGAGACCCACAGCCAAACCGTAGGAGGAGTTTGGGAATCCTGCAGAGGAGGAGAAATGAGTGCAGGAGCCAGAGGGGTCAAGGACACCATGGGAAGGCTCACACAATCAACTAACCTGGGCTCATAGGAGCTCCCAGAGACTCAACAAACAACCAGGGAGCCGGCACAAGACTGACCTAGGCACTCTGCATATATGTTATATAGCTTGGTCCTCTTATGGGACTCCTAACATCAGAAACAGGGGCTGTTTCTGACTCTTTTACTGATTTTGGGACCCTCCTCCTCATACTGAATTGCTTTGCCCAGCCTTAACACATGGGAAGGTGCTTAGTCTTACTGCAACTTGATATGCCATGTTTTATTGATACTCATAGGAGACCTGCCCTTTCCTGGATGGAGACGAAGGGGAGGGGATTAGAGGAGGGGCTGGCAATGGGGGAGAGGGACTGGGGGGGGTGGATAATGGGGGAGAATTCAACCTAGATGTAAAATAAATGGATGAATTTTAAAAAAAGAATAAATTTTCATGGAAGCTGAAGAAATAAAAGATAAAAGGTTGTGAGGAGGTAACACTCAAATCTGAAAGAGTGTGTTTCATGTTTTTGAGAGCATACTTGGCTTCCTGAACAAGATGTGGAGGAAACCCATGGGATACTTGCAGAGAACTAAGACCGGGGTCCAGAGCCTACACAAAGTGAATAATAAGTGAATAATTTGCGCAGGCTGTATTTCTTTAAATCCAAAGCCATGTAAGTATAAGACTTGTCACTGTGGGCACCTCAGTTAAATAAGGCTATGATGGTAATAGCCCCTGAAACACCTGAAACCAACCACATTACTACTACTTAAGAGCACACAGCCCTGTAGCAAAATGACGGACACAGCTTCAGCCACAAGTGACAAAACTTTCGCGTTCAGGTCTCATAAAGTTCAGTTACCCTAGCGTGCTCACAACCACCAGGCCTGGCCTCACTAAGAGCTGCTCGAAAATGAAGAGCCCTGGCCTCCCCCAAGCCACCACTAGCTACTTTTAAACAGGATTCCCATGTCTGATTCGTTTGTTCGCTAAGGTGTGAACAGCATTGTCTCTAAAATATGTGATTGTTTTGTAAGAAAGCACAGGATTCTGTTCACATATCCAACGACAACGGTTCGCTCCACTGACACTGGCCCTGCACACTTCTGGCCAGTGTTTCAATGACCAAGTATAATGCATAGCGAAGCATGAAGCACAAATATCAATTACACTAAACAGGCATGCTCAACAAGGCATAAACGTCGCAAGTGACGTGACAAAACACACAGCTAAGAACGAGTTTTCACATGCTCACATGGTGACAACACACATGGTGGCTGCCAGCAATCGGGCAATGCCAGTAGTGTCAAGCATCCTGCTCTGTCACCTCCCTTAGTGCTCTGAGACTGGGCCCCTCACTGAACCTGGAGGCCAGATGGCCAGTGACTTCCACAGACCCTCTTGTCTCTGCGCCCCACGGTGCTGGAGTCCCAGGCACGTGCGTGGGCACAGTGAGCTTCTTATGTGGTCCCTGTCCTCATGCCGACACACCGAGCACTCTCACCCACCGAGTCACCTCTTCAGCCCCACTGTACTAGAGAGGGCACAGGTAGGATTTGTTGAACTCACCCTGAACCCACTCCCATTCCAAATGACTACTAAACAAACGCCAGTCGACTCAAGTGCCATGAGTAAGTACATTTGATAGAAATTGGGTTGTTGGTTTTTGTTTTTTTGTTTCTTTTGGTTCATTTATTTTTACTCTGTGTGTATGAGTGTTATGCCTGCATACGTCGATCCACCGTGTGCATGCAACTCTCTCAATGCTCAGGTACTGGAGTTACAGGCGGTTATGAGCTGCCTTGTGGTTGCTGGGAACAAACCCTGGTCCCCTGCAAGAGGAGTTAATGCTCTTAATTGCTGAACCCTCTCTCCAGCCCTGAGAAATTTATTTTTTTTTAAGTTTTTTGATCCAACTCTACTCCTCACAGACCTCCTCCCTTCCCTCAGCACTAAGGCACAACAGAGCCTGACCTCCTTTTGTAGGCCCATGGGAAGCGTGCCCTGCTCCAGCGGGAGCTCTCCCACACAGCCTGAATTGGCAGGCCACGGCACACGTGTTTCTCTGTGTATGGACGTGGTATTGCTCAACCTCGGGGGTAGCAGGCGTTGAAAACTGGAGCAGGGCCCATCATCTTGGCTACTGTGTGCAGTTGCTTTAGAGGACTGTTCTAGGGCAAGAGCCTTGGGTCTCGCCCACTCTACATGCTGAGCTATTGATTGGATTAACAGTGGCACTGGTGACTCTCTGAGCTGTCACTGAGACGCAGGCTGATTCCGGCAGACGTGTATGACAAAGCTACCCAGAACTCCCCTGGGAACCTGGTTTCTGTTCTGAGAAGTCAGCCGTGCTAACTGGTCCATTTCTGTACTACGAGCACTGGGGACAGAAAACTATGACCATGGCAGCAATTTACAGATGATTTGCCACCACAGCGTAAAATTCCATGTCATCTCTGACCATCTAGTCAGAAGAGGCCTTTCCACAGACAAGTCAAAGCAACCTCTGCCACAGAACAAGGCACCTAGGTCGCTGGCCAGTTGTGTCTCTCCCTTCCTGAACTAAGCCCCTTAAGAGCTGAGGCGGGTTCATTCGGTTCATCCGAGTGGATGCCTCTTGGGCTTGTTGGAGGTGACCGGAAACACAAAGTGCTGACAGAGAGATCTAGAAGTGGCTGGCCCAGAGGGGAATAGAATATTACTATCCAAGACTGGTCCAAATAATTATTCTCACAGGGCTGGAGAGAGGGCTCAGCAGTTAAGAGCACTGGCTGCTGTTCCAAAGGACCAGGGTTCAATTCCCAGCACCCACAATGGCAGCTCACAACATTAAGGAACTCGAGTCCCAGGGGGCTTCTGTGTACACCAGGCATGCAGGTGGTGCACGGCAAATATGCAGGCAAAACCCTCACAGCATGTAAAATAAAAACCAAAACCAAAACAAATTGTTGTTTTCATGCTATAATTGTTCACCATGCTCTTAAAGTCCTTTCATGTCCCCTCAAACATCCACAGACACAGGGACCAGAAATGGCAGTTGGAAACTTTCTTTTCAGAAGTTCAGCTGAATATAAAAGAATGGCAGACTCCGGTTTGCTGTCATCTTCTAAAATATCTGCCTAGGGATGGACGAATTTGTGTTCTTGAATGATGAAATCTGATAAGCCCACAATAGAAAGAAAAGCAAATGCAGGAAGTCACAAAGAGGGGCAGTGGGTCTCCCGCCTCGGAGATGTCCCGTAAGAGGCAGCATTTGTCCATAATTTCTCATGAGAGCTACCTGTGATTTGGAAATCCCAACCTCATTTAGAAATACTGACAGCTTGAAATCGGCTGACGGGCAAAATATACCCAGAATTTTTACATTTCCCCCAGAGATCCAGTCATTCAGCATTTGCCCAACGCGCCACTGATTAAAAACTAAGTGGCTGGCAGAAAAGGAACCCGCACGTGACATCCTGCAACAAAACACTGCTCGGGAAGGCAGCCCTTTAAGGCCCTCCAACAGCAAGGGCTTAAAACACCTCTGCTTCCATGTGAGGAAAAAGCCCCACGCCTGGACTGGTTGCTTTCCGACGCCACCAACTTCACAGGGCTGACTACCGCACCCATTGCAACTCTCCGACAGAATTAGCTGGAGGCCACACTCTCTGACACTAAGGCTGCCACTGCCACCAGCTCCATCTATTGACCCCAGCCCAATAAACACAGAAGCTCAGAGTCGACAGCCTCCTTGGAATTAGGTTCGTGTGGTGATATATTATTTATGATGTAATAATGACTGCCAGAAGTATCAGACTGCAAAGCCAGTGACGCTAGTTCTCTATAGAAGGCAGGCAGTGCTGGCACACCTCTTTAATCCCAGAACTCAGGAGGCAGAAGTACACAGATCTGTTAGTTCAAGGCTACACTGAGCTACACACAATTGAGCCAGTCAAAAAAAGAGACATAGTTCACAAAGGAGATCTCAGCACTTGGGATCCTGACCTTTAATTCCAGGATCTGAGAGGTGTGAAAGGAAGAAGCAAGGTCAGTCTTGGAGGATTAGTCTCTAGCTGCGTTGAGGAGAGCATAGTCTGAGTAGATTTGAGGAGCAGCAAAGTCGGGAGCAGTCCAAGGATCGCCCTTTTGGTCTGAGGTAGAGATAAGAGCTGGTGGTTGGCTGCTTTGCTTTTCTGATCATCAGCTTGAAGCTTGAACCCCAATGTCAGTCTCTGGGTTTTTAGTTTTCATGTTACGGGTTCTGATACCTAGAGTGAGAGCTTCCCACAAGCTCCCCTGCGGGGATGCCTGGATGCTCTGCTCCTGCAGCAGCTACAGGGGAAAGTTCCAGAAAATGCAGGTGTTTTCCTATGCCAGCTGTAGGCATCCAGTCCCCACGAGGCCACTGGGATAGGAGGGCAGGAACTGGAGTCTGGATACTCGTGGAGGCCATTAGCAGTTGTTACCAAAGAAGGCTGCAACAGCAGTGGGCCTCACTGCCTGGCGACACTTGGCTTCTTCCCACGAATAAGGAATTCATCTGCCTTTAGTTTACTTGACTCCCACCAAAGGTGCAAGACCCAAGTCTGCCATACAAAAACACTCTCACAAGGCATCTGCTGAGTGAGCTAACAATGACAAAAGCACTGGAGAGCTCAGATTCCAATCTCCTTGGAGATTCTAAAAAGGCCCATCTTCTCCAAGAGACTTCCCTAAACTCGGGTGACACAAATCTCCAACCCAGGGTACCACCAGTACCCGAATCACCCTTACCTTTCTCAAAAGCCCCACAGTGCAAGTCAGAGCAGCCTGGCCCTCCGCTTGCATTTGTCTTGCTTCTTCAGGGAAGACAAAGACCACGACATCAAGGACCACCATCTTCTGGTGGGTCCTAGGTCCTTCCATGGGGTCTAACTCAGCGTTCATGAGCTTCACATGTCACAGGAGCCCCATAAAATCATGAGGGTTGGTCTATTGACCAAGACCTCACTCGCTGGATCTAGGTCAGGTCTAGAAGAGGCCTTACATACACACCCTAATGTTTAAATATACCATTTTATTAATTCTTTGGGAATTCCATACAATGCATTTTGATCACTCTCACCTCTAGCCCTCAGCATCTCCTAGATCCATACCATCCTTCTCTACATCCCCAAACTTCACAGCACCTTTTAAGAAACAAAGTTACTATGGGGCTGGAGACAGGGCTCAGTGATTAGGCACACTGGCTGCTCTCCCAGAGGACCCAAACTCAATTCCCAGCACCCACACGGCAGCTCACCACTGTCTGTAATCCAGTTCCAAGCCATTTGACATCCTCACACACATAAATTGCAGGCAAAACACCAATGCACATAAAATAAAAATACACTGTTTTGACACTATCAAGTCCAATTCATGCTACCTGCATACTAGTGGTTGTAGGACCACCTACTAGAGCATGGCACCATCATCCTACAAGGGGCCACGTCCCTAAAGACTGACTCTCTCTCCCTCCCCAAGAATTAATCAGCTACCAGCTACCCATACTTCCTCAGATAGGGGTGGAAGCTAATGAGTCCCGTCTGCCTCCATGCTACAATGTTGCCTGGCTTGGTCTTGTGCAGGTTTTGTGCAACAGTTACTGTGGTTGTATGAATACAGAGCAATCTTCCATGTCCAGAAGATGCTAGTTCTCTATGGTCCCGCCCAGCCTCTGGTTCTTACCACCTTTCTACCCTCTCCTCCATGATGGTCACCCAGCCCTTGAAGGGGTTATAGTCCCATTGGGGGCTAAGTACTCAAGCGACAATCTATGTACCACCTACTGTCCACTGTACAAAGAACCTTCTCTGATGGGGTCTGAGGGCTACACTAATCTGTGTCCTGCCTCTATCAAAGCGCATCGCCACGGTAACTTCAGAAGCCGCTTCTGTTTCTTCACCTTAGGCAGACACTGGGCTGCACAGACTCCATGCCGGCACTGCCGCTGCCTCCACCCCCCACCCCTGCTTCCCAGATGTTAACAGAGTAAGCAGTCAGAACCCCAATGAGGAAGAAGCATGATCCATGGGCAAGCACAAACAACACTGCCATTACTCCCATGATGCTGGAGTTGGTCCCCCCACCCCACCCCATCATCTTGTTAGTGAAGATAATGGGCTGTGGAAGGGTAGAGCCATGGGGCAAGGTGCCCCCATGGAATCATGGGAGCCACAGAAGGCACCTGGCTTCTCCCCTATTCTAACTTGGGCTCAAAACAACAGCTCAAACTCTGGAAGGAAATATTTTCCCCCTCACTGAGAGAATCACAAGTCAAGCAGGAAATATAGCAGGCACTCTGAAACCTAAGATACAAATTACATTTTTTAGCTCCTTATGTAGCTGATAGTGTTTGTGTGGATACTAAAACTGGAAAGTCAAAAGTAGCCTTCACTACTGCCCAACAAGATAATCTTTCTTCTCTCCTCTAATCTTCTTAGATTAAAACTCTAAATCCAGGAGACTTAGTGTTTGTAATTGATTCCAAGCTTGGCTCCGCGGGAGCAGATTTGTTTGTTCAAATCAAATACTCTCACTCTGTTATCCTCATTCGTGCATCTGTCTTAGTCACCACGGGGCTGCCTTAACCAAACATCCCAGACATCTATTTTCTCAAAGTAACAAGAGACGGGAGGGCCAAGATCAGAAGGCTAGCGCTACCCCAGCAAGGCTTCTTCTTCTTCTAGACGGCCATCTTTGGGTGTGCGTCCATGGCTTTTCTTAGCAAGTGCACATGGAGTGGGGGTGGAGAGACGTGGGGACAGCTGTCAATCCTACCAAATCTGGACTCCATTCATCTGGTATCTTTAACCTTAAGTATATCCCAAAAGCCCAGATACAAGTCAAGTCTTCAACTTAAGTATTTGGAGGTGAGACACAGTTTGGTCCATGAAAAGGTTCACCTGTCTCCAAGTCCACAGTTCTTCCAGCCCGGGGAATCTTTCTCTTGGGGGAGGGCGGTAAGGGTAGACTGAATAACCCACTTACAAGGAACCTGTAAAAATCTCCATCCATACCCTCCCCCCTCCAAAAGCACCGTGAACCACAGGGATAATTACCATCTGAGGCCTGCATTCCTCCCACATAACCTGAAGCCATCGCCACTTGTCACAACAGATCATCTCATGAACTCTGACAGCCAGCCCTGGGAGCAGGAAGAATGCTCATTTTCCTCACCCTGCCAGGGTTTCAGAAAGAACTCAGCTCAAAATAGATGCTATTGAAGCTGGAGACACATGAGGAGGTACACACACAGCCTATCAATACCTCCTCGCTGGCCCCTCCCCACCCTCCAATTCTACTGACTGTGAGAGCCACCCTGGAGGCTTTGTAATCCAAGACCATTAAGTATTCGTGGGGCTGGCAACAGCAAATGGAAACTGAGTTGGCTCATTCCCTTCCAAATTAGTATAATGACATTATCTGGGAAGTGATGATTTTCTTTTTTAAAAAGTTCAGAATATTGTTTTGAGTTTTCTTCCCAGCCTTCTGTTGAGACCGTTCCCTCTGTCTCTCACCGTGTTTCTCTGGTGGTTTGGAGACCCTGGTGCTCAGTGGCGTGTTCCCCAGGAGAAAGGCTCAAGTCAACTTTGACTGTGTTCCTGTTCTGCTTCCAATCCAGACACTGCATTTTTCCTTCTTTGGTCTTTCAGTCAACCCCGCTGCCCCCCACCACACACACACACACACACACACACACACACACACACACACACACACACACACACAGAGAGAGAGGCACACACACACACAGAGACAGAGATACAGACACACACACAGAGACACACACAGAGATACAGACACACACAGAGAGATACACACACAGAGATACAGACACACACAGATACAGACACACACAGATACAGACACACACAGAGATACACACATACAGAGACACACACAGAGATACAGACACACACACAGAGACAGAGACAGAGATACAGACACATACACACACACCCCAAGAAGCCCTCTGAAGTTTTACGTCTTAGGTGTCCTTGAATGTGTCTCTCCAGCATTCTGTCTTCCCCTCTCTCAGTGCAGGGACCACTACTTTACCTGGAGAACATGCCTGCTTCCCTAACAGGTCCCCTGCCTGCGGGTTCTCCATAGATCAACCCACTCTCCTGATGGGTGCCCGAGTCACCCTCTTTACATGTCACACGTCCTTCCTCGGTCCTGCAGGAAAGCTTGAGTGCTGCCATGGCCCTCTGAATAAGGTCCATGCACTGCAGGATGGCAGACAAAGCTCTCAGATCTAGACGCCTGCTAACCACAGTGTGACCATGGCCCAGGCCTCCAGTGGTTGCTGAAAAAAAAAAACCACCAAACTTCATGATATGCTATTGAGGTCTAACACATCTCTTAATGCAAACCTTGACATGACCAGGAATCCTACAGGTAGGAGACCTCATGAGGCACCGTATGCAGGCCCTGGTCTCTAGCAAATACATAACTGCCATGTCCCAAAGAGTCCACCCCCCCCAATTTGACTCAGAATATATCCCTTTGCCTATCAGTGTTTGGATAAAGAGTGAAAACAGTGCACACCATGCTCTGTCCGGTGAACGTCACATGGAGGAGTGGATTGAGAAACTCATCCTACGGCTGCCCTTCCTCCAGAGCTAACCTGAAAGCTTCCTCAGAGTCAAGTGCTTTCAATGACCCGTCCCAGAGTCGGTCACCTGTCCAGAGCGGCCCTGCTCTGTTCATCTGCGATTACAGTTGTTGTCTTACACAACACAGAAATCACTCTGACAGTTATGCTGATCTGAGGAGAGGAAAGGCGACAAGCCAAGCAGCACAGATTAGTTCTGGAAAATTAGGCATTTGCTGGGTCACAGTGGGGCCTTCAGCTTTGAATTCGGCCTCCCGGAACAGTAAGTCGGCCTGAAATCTTTCTAAAATAAGAACCATTACAGCACCAGTCACAAAGAGCCATTCTTGAGCTGCCAAACAGATAGGAGCTATGTGGAGATGGAGGTTGGGACAAGAGCGTGGCTGGAGAGTGGCCACACCCCCGCGGCTTCAGCATGGAAGTCACGGTGTGCCCTGGGCACTCCTTGCTTCCTCCCAGGAAGCCATTGGAGGAGACCCCCCACCCAAAGGTGGCCAGAGCCTTAAAAGGGAGACTTCCCTTTAAATTGTCTGCCTCCCCAACCATTCGCCATTCCCTCCTTAAATAAACATGACCCCAAGCCGTGGAGAGCCCCGTACAGCAGACCATTCTGTCACCTCGTAGACAGCAAAAGAAAAAAAAAAATGGCCAAGGCTCTGACTGGAGGCTTCCTGCAGGAAGTCCAGGGCCAACACCGGGCACTAAAGGCACACTGCCCTTGCGTGTCACAAGCCCCCCATCCGGTCCTCTGCGGAAAGAGTACACGGCAGTGCACAGGTGCCACCGCTGCCACATTCAGGCTGAGCCCAGCCAGGACCAAGCTTGCTAGACGACTGAATCGTGGCTCAGTGCTCCCATCCTGGTCCCCTCTTAACTCTGCCACCTGCGGGCCCAGCGGGGCAGAGGAACGCCTAACCTCTGAGACGCCACCAGCAGGCTCTGTGATAGTCACTTTTTCCTGTGGCTGTGATAAAACACCCCAGCCAAAAGCCATTGTGGAGGAGTTTGTTCGGGCTTATGGTTCCAGAAGGACGACAGTCCACTGTGGTAGGGAAGCATGGCAGCCAGCAGCAGGCACGGCAGGAGCAGCGGGAAGCTGAGAGCTCACACCCTCAGCCACAAGCATGAAGAAATGACAGTGAACCGAAGGAACCTGGGGGCAAGACTGAAATCGCCAAAGCCCGCCCCCAGCAAGCGATGTACTTCCTCCAGCAAGGCCACACCTCTAAACGTCCATCAAACACCACCACCAACCGGGGGGGACCAAGTGTTCAAACCCCAGGGGACCATGAGAGACATCTCTCATTTAAGCCACCATGGAGTCCACCTTCAAGTCCTGAGCTCACGGCTCCGCCCGGGCTTCCCACACTGGGTTTTGTCATCCTTGAGGATGAGCCTCACTGTGGGATTTTTTTTTCCCAGGGTTTCCTCCCGAACCAGGCAAGCCTGTATGTCTGCAGGGACTGGCTGGGCTCCATAGCACCTTCTGGTTTCAACAGACGAAACATTAAAAAGATCCACACTTGCCTCCCCCCAGCACCAGCAACCTGCAACATTCTACTGGGCCACCTGCTCCTTGGAGTGGGCATGCTCCTCCCCCCCGCCACCCTCCACCTCCCCACCCCGCCTTCTGAATGGACAAACCCCTGGTAGAAGTTAGGAGCATTACCCACTGGGCTCCCGGGAAGTTCACTCATGTGGTGAACAATCAGGTTCAGAGTCCCTTGGAAGCCATCACTGGTGGCATCTTGCCTGGTCCCCTCAGACCATTCTCATAGCACCATATAACTTCACCCTGCAAGTTCCAAAAATACTTTACAGTTTTCCTGGACTAGTGGGGCCTGCCCAGCTCATGACAGAGAAGGCCAGAAGGCTGGGCAGTTAGAAGCTGAACCTATCATGGCTGGGAGCTGAGGTTCAATGCCCCAGCTCCCTTACCCTGGGGTGACAACTCAGGACTCATTTCTCCTGTCCTCGGGAGAAGGCCTGTGGGTGACATGTCCTGCATCGGCTGGCTCCCCTCCCTGTTTTCCTTTCTTGTTCCTCCCTACCCTCAGTGTCTCCTGGGTCAGAAGCCTGGCAGGCCTTCGTGACTGCCAAGTCCCAGACCTTCACAACACTGACAATACCCCACCCACTGTGGCCCTGGTTATCCCTCAAGAGGCAGGCAGGGACGCGGGACCCCACAGAATCCTGTCTTTGAGAACCCGTGTTGCCGACAGCAACGGCTTGACCACAGGTGCTGAACTCTTGGCATCCTATGTCTGGCCTCTGCATTCAGAGTCCAAACCAGGTGTTTGGCTGACTATCCAATCCAGGCGTTTTTTTTTTTTCCTTCTTCTTCTTTTCTATCCAATCCAGGGGGTTTCTTTTTTCTTTCTTGAAGCTGGACTGCCTCAGATCTGCTCTATTGTCAGGGATTCTCACCCTGGGTTACCACGTAGGTCCTTCACATTTTACAGAGTGAGCCCATCACCCAAAACAAGACTGAAGCGCGGAACATCTCCCCTTAGAGGTCAGGGTCGAATGTTTGCTCTAATTTGGGGGTCCTTATATAGAGCATAATTAACCTAGCCCCAGCTGCAGCCTCCTGGCCCCTGTGAGGTGGACATATATCGTTGTCTTCACACATGTGCTTGTCTGGATTCGGGTGGCCTCTGGGGACTGAGGCATGTGAGATGAAATCCTACAAATCTCCATTATTAAATCCACAATACATTTGAAATCCCATCCTCCATCTTGGTCATGATACCTCTGACATCCCTTCAAAGTGAGGCAGGAGACAAGGGGAGGGAGGAGGGAAGGGGCCTCCCGGCTATTTGTCCCATACTCCCCAGCCTCCTTTCTGTTGTTTTTCTGGAGCTGCCCCAGCATGGGCTGTCATAGGGCCTGTCCCCCAGTGACAGGTGCAAATCTGCTCAACTCCACTTAGCCTGGTCCTGTATCGCCAGGATGCCCTGAGCTAGCTTAGCTCGTAAGAGCCCTCTACTGTGGTCTGGGATGCTCCCTGGCCCACAGGCTGTCTTCCTTCTCTCTGGGTTCCTCGCACCTCAGTGCCAAGCTAGACCAGGACCGGGGCAAGCTGTGTGTGTCTGTTGTAAGAGGATGACCAGCCAGGTCTGGATGATCAATCTTTATTCAAAGAGCCCTGGCAGGCCAGGATGAGACTGAGGCACAGTGGCAAAGGGAAGTACCCATGCCTGGCGGCAGACCCAGAACTACCAGAGGGCCTAGTGCCTTCATCCCACCACACACAAAGCCAACTCCCAGCCTCCTATGGTCAGTCTGGTCACTCGGGCCATCACAGGATGCAGAGACTTCATAGATCTAGGCACCACTCTAACTCACTGCAATGAAAATACCCAAACAGTGTGGCATATGAAAAGCAAGACTCAGGAAATTTGCCCTACATGAGCACACACACACACACACACACACACACACACACACACACACAGCATTTCACCAAAGTTCACAATATTGATTCATTTCCCCCCTTCGATAGGCCAAGGCTTGCTGACTTGAGAGCCCAGTGTTCCAACATGAGCATGCCACTACTCACCAGAACCTAGAAGCCAGTGGCCAGGCATGCTGGGAATACAGTGTAGATGCTTATGCAGAACTGTGGGGGCCACAGAAGTGGCTCCTTTCCATCCTAACGTAAGGTCAGAGAATTCAAGCCTGTAATTGCTCCTTCAAGGTTAGTCAACAGAATGTTTGGCCGACGGTGTTTCTATTGTGTGTCTTACCTTGACAACAGGATATTTGGCCTAAGGAGTAACTAAACGGAGTAACTAAACGGATGTCTCGCCTTAACAACAGGATGTTTGGTTTAGGGTGTGGTTACTTGATGTTTTGGGTATGTTGGTAAGGAAGTCTTTTGCCTTCCCCCTTTTGATTGGGGTATATAAAGACTGCATGTAATAAACTTAGGGCGGATCCCTCCCGACTCCAACTCTGTCTCTTGTCTAATTCTTTTCCTCAACCCGCACTCCTCCTTCCAAGCACAGACCAAACAAGTCTGCTGAAGGGACACTGAAGGGACACTGAGCTCGTGTGCTGTGGACTTTTCCAGGGTGATGGAGGAAGCCCCACACTGTAGTGAGAGCTGAGAGCACAAGAACCTTCCTCTGCATGTGAGCATCCTCCTTGGGAACCAACTAACCTGTTAAACTGCCATCCACTTTGCTCAGGCTTCCACCAGAAAACAGTAGGGGCTGGTGAGACCAGGCAGGCCCAGCAGCTCGGCCTGACGTCTCAAACACACCGCCCCAAAGCAGCTTGCCCACTTTCTTCTCAAAGTGTAGAGACTTTCTGTTTCAAAAGTCATCTTAGAGTGTGGGGCAGGTTGTTAGCTTATGGATAACCCATGGGTAGCCCAAAACCATGGGAGATGTGGCAACCTGGAACTCAAAGGGCAGCGGTGGCCGTACAGCTTGTGGAAGAAGCCGTCCTTGGCTTCTGGGCAGCCAGCTTCTCACTCAAGGATACTTTGGTGCACTTCTAGGGTTGGGCTGCCCCTGCCCCTCATCCTGTGACCCCAGGGATCCTGTCAAGCAAGTGTTACAGTTAGCACAGGCAGAATGTCCTCCCACAAGCTTGCCTCCCCATCAGTCACTTCCTTCCCTCTGTTCTACCTGGGGACATGGGAAGGAGAGTTTGAAGCATGTCGGTGTAGGTACCATGGCTCAGAGTGCCTCTCCTGGTACCTAGGGGCCCCAAGAACACAGTAGCAGCAGCAGTGATGGGAAGGATGAGAAGGACCTCGAACGTCAGAGCCTGTGAGCAAACTCACCTCTCAACAGGGAGCCAAGGCCTCCTGGGTTTGGGCCCAAGCACTCCACTAGCTCTATGTCCTGCTCCCCCACCCCCACCACATCCTCCCCCCCCCGCACCCGCCCCAACTCCCAGGGATGCCCACTGCTCACACACTGTGCAGCCCCCTGCGCTCGCCCTTGCCTTTTTTTATCCTCCCGTGTGCCTCTTCTCCCTGGAGAAACCCTGCCTTCGAGAACGCTGACCTTTAATCCCAGCACTCGGGAGGCAGACAGGCAGAAGGGATCTCTGTGAGTTCCAGGACAGCCTGGTCTACAGAGCGAGTTCCAGGACAGCCTCCAAAGCTACACAGAGAAACCCTGTCTTAAAAACAGAACAAACAAGAGAACACTGTCAGTTCTCACTTCTACGAGTCCTTTCCTGGCCTCGCTCTCCCTCAGACCCTAAAGTGGCCCTAACTGGCTAACCCTCCGCTCCTCTTCTGTCTCCATGCCTTCTGTAGCCCTGGTCTTGAACATAGCACAGTGAGAAGCTCTGAGCAGGTGGCTTGATCCCGATGCCCCCAGAGACAACACCACAGGACGCATTGTGGGCCAGGGCAGAGCTCGCTTACACCTCACACGAAGAGCCATGTATCCCTTACTCCATCGGGGCTTAGCCACCCCATCGGGATGGACAATTCTGCTCACACATCAGATCTGTTGGCCACCGGCATGAAAAGGAAGAGACCTCCCCCTATCATCAGCCATGAAAAATAAATATTCACCATCTTCTCCACCCACACAGTCAAACAAGCTTCAAAACCAAGCGCAAAACTGGAGAGTTGTGATCTGGCCCCTTCCAGATTCGGACCAACACATGGGCTCCTCTACCTGGCAAGCCAGCATTTCGGAAACCTCGTGGGAAAAAAACCAAGGAAATGTTCACTTTACAAAAAAAAAAAAAAGGCGAGCACAGACTGGCATTTCCGGAGTGGCCACTGCCACGCCACGCACAACAGCTCCGACCACATGATCACGTACTCTACATTTTTCCTCACAGCTTAGTGCCGTTCTTTCTGTAACTTCCTGTTTCTTGGTCTCCACTGGTCTGCTTCTGGAACCGTGGGCATTTCAAAAGGCCTGGCTGCATTTAATCCGCACAAAGCCACCGCGTGGTAGCTCCGGTTTGCTCTGTCAACCTCCTGACACTGGGAGTTGAAAAGTCAACATTCTACGCTTCTCCATCACGGACCACGCACAGTGGTCACAGCTCTCAGGATAACTCATGGGCCCTGCCCAGCGGCTCCTAAGGGCCCAGCCAAGGAATTGCTTCAGCAGGCTGGGCCTCGGGCTCTCTTTCTAGAAACAGGTTCCCTTTGGTTATAACTACCTTGAGGGACTATAAGAGACCTAAGTCAGAGTCCCATCCCTGTAAGATTCAGAGAAAGCATCCATAGTTAGAATTACTGTGGTCTCTTTATTTTCTCTTCAGCCTTGGCAAAGGTCATCCATGCTCAATGCTAAGATCTGGTGCTGCACAAGGTGTGCCCAGCCCTATTACAGCGGGACTTCTGGGAAGGCACCCTGTCATCGTGACTGTTAGGGATGCTTCAGGGTTGCTGTGGCTTCCACATCTCACGAGGAGCAGGAACGGTAGGCTTCCCATCCCACCTTGAGCATAGCCTGCAGCTCTTGGGCATGTGTGAAAGGACACCCCTCCCCATGTCAATCCTCTCCACTGCAGGGGTGCTCTGAGGATGGAGGCAGTGGGTGTGAGCCTGGGTGGGTGTGGTTATTCCCTGAAATGAGCACAAAGTCTGGCTTTTACTTACTGCCTTGCCTTCCAGCATTTGTAAATTTTGCTCACAGGAATTTCCTTGTCTGCTGGGCAGGGTCCATGAGTCATCCTGAGAGCTGTGACTACTGTGAGTGGTCCGTGATGGAGAGGCGTAGAATGTTGGCATTTCAACCCCCAGTGTCAGGAGGTTGACAGAGCAAACCGGAGCTACCACGCGGTGGCTTTGTGCGGATTAAATGCAGCCAGGCCTTTTGAAATGCCCACGGTTCCAGACAGCCCACAGTCACTGCTGATCCTTAAACTGCCTACTGCTTTTCCAACACTGAAACTAGCTTTCTACAGCCATGCTAGGGTCCTCAGGTAAGCACAATTTTTCTTTCAGAGTGACTGACGCCCCACCCCCAGGCAATAAGCACCACACCAACAGAGAAGCAGCAGGCTTCAGTTGACCTACCAGCTGTCCTAGGAGTAGGAACCCACGTTGAGGGGGCATCTGTCTGGTCCAGCAGATCTGTCGGGTTCATACCTGAGGTGAATGTGGATTGAGGAAAGAAATCTACAAGAGACAAGAGCTAGAGTCCAGAGAGCACCTAGTGAATACTAGGGTCAGCCCCAAGTTTATTATTCACAGATCTTATATTCCCCAGCCAAAAGGGGGTGAAGGCAAAAGACTTCCTTGCATGATACAAGAAATAAGCAAGTGTAATTACCTTCTCAATATCCAAAACATCAAGTAACCACACCATAAACCAAATATCCTGTTGTTAAGGTAAATCATCCATTAGTTACTCCTTAGGCCAAATATGCTGTTGTCAAGGTAAAATACACAATAGCCACACCTTAGGCCAAACATTCTGTTGTTTGACCTTGTAGGAGCAAGTGTGGGTTTGAACTCTCTGACCTTAAGTCAAGATGAAAGGGAGCCATTTTTTGTGGGCCCTGACACCTAGGCCAATGGACATCCAGGATGCTAGCAGGAGGTAGAGTTCTGGGAGGGAAAAGGCAAGAATCTTAGCCAGGAAACCCAAATAACAACACCAGGACTTCCCAAGAGCAAGTTCGTGATGGTGAAAGGCGTTTGCCTTTCAAAGCAATGCAACCAAGAAGGGCTGTCCATACTGTTGACATGGCAATGTGTGGATAAACAGTTAAAACGATGCTGCAGGCACCCTGGATACATGTCTTTGTGCTGGGTCCAAGGAATCTTCAGTGCAGGGAGACACAAGAGGGTCCTGGTGTCCCTGAGCTCTGGAGCCCTCTATTCCCCCACCCCCACGCTCCTCCTCACTCTCCCCTCAGCCTTCCCATCTGTCCTCCTCATGGCTTGTGGAACGTCCCACAGCCTGATTCTGTTTTTGCTTCACCGAGCTAGGTATCAAGCCCAAGGCTACTGTTTTTCCCATTAGCATCATCTTTTAGTAAAATGTCAAAAAAATCTCTTGCCCAGTCTCATCTTTTCATTATCTTCTAACATTTTCCTCATTTTATAAATATATGTCCATGGTGCGGTCAGAGAGTATGAAAAACCAAACCAGCCGCCCAACACGAAGCTCCGCTCACACGCTGCTGTCCTTCCCTCGCTTCTTTCCAGCCGTTTCTCTCTCTGATTACTTTTTGCTTTTTAAGAAAATGAACCATGCAATCCATAGCTTGCCCCGTGGAGGTTTCGGTTAGTATATACCGAGCATTCTCTCCTGTCATTTGGTGAAAGGATCCTTCAGGTTCGTGCCTGCTAATGACAAGGCCATCCATCATTTGAATGGCCATAACGCAGCTAACTCCTAACATATTGTTGGAAATTTCATCTGTTTCCAATTTTTCCTATCAAAATAATGCAATAATAAGTACCTAAATATCTGAGCCTGTATGTGGAACTGTGACTCTTCCTCGGGAGAAATTCATAGAAACTCAATTGTTTGGTCCTTACTATGGCTGTTTTTCAGATTCTTATTAAAAAGCATTTTAGAAAGCTGGTCCAGCATGCCCACTCAACACCTGAATATCAAAGTGGCCTTTTCTCTGTATCCTCTGCATGCCTGGACCTGATAATACTTAAAGCTTTTCCCTCTTGAGTTATGAAAAATGATACATCATTTTACTGTGAATTTTTTAACTGTAGTGAAGTTTGGCATTTTCCTCTCTTACATTTTGTGGTTTGGTTGTTCATGTCCTTTGACCTTTTTGTTATTATTTTTAACTATAAAAGTAATGAAGAAAAGTGTATAAACACACCCTCATACAGTCTTCGGGCTCCAGGACAGCAGTTCTGGTGTTCACCCTCTCACCCATCTGGAATACATTTGGATGTGTCTTACTTAGCAATAGTTCCTACACTCTAATGACAACTGGGCACCCTCCATCCCACACCCTAACTGGAACTTGGGGATCTTATAAGTGCCCTCCCTAGAGGTTGCAAAGCCTTTGGACACAGCTCGATGAGCACTGATATAAAGAAAACTATTCCTTTTTCAGTAGTGAATGAACTATCTGGTGTGTTTACTAAGTGCAGTCACCAGTCACCATGCAGTGGTAATAATACACTGCTTCCCTATATCCAGTTAGATCTCTCCTTAAGCTTCCTTCTTGGCCGTCAGTTTGTCAGTCCTCACATCAAAACCACCACCGTATGGTTAGCACCTGAACCCAATGCCCCTGCAGCTCTCGGTCTTGGTGTTAAAGACTTCCTTTTTGACTATGTGTGTGCCTGTGGGTCTGTGTGTGAGCATGCGCACGTGAGTGCCATTGCTAGCAGAGGCCATTGATGCTGGTTCTCTGTGGAGCTAGGGCTACAAACAGTTGTGAGCTGCTCGGTGCAGGTTTCGAGAGTCGAACTCAGGTCCTCTCCAGGAGAGATCTTAGCCACTGAGCCATCTCTCCAGCCCCGAGTCTGTCTCTTCTGTTTCAAAACTTTCCTGACTAGTCTTACCAACTTGTTATGAGAATAGATAACCTCTGCAAAGTTTCTCCCAAATCCTTTTAAGATCTTTCCGCATATTCCCATAAGTTGAAAACACTAGAGAAATTGATATAAAGATAACAGCTGATATCTACTGAGCGATTTTCCCCACAGCAGGCACTCGGTGCTCTGCAAATACAGACTTGCAGTGACTGTGTAGTGTAGATGTCATTGTCACCTCCATTTTGTAGGTAAGAAATTGAGTCCATAGTTTAGTAAGTTGACCCAGACTCCATACCCAGTAAGTAGTTAACTAGTACTTGGGTCTAGTGACTTAACTACCACCCTATAGGCTGCATGCAACACTGACTCACACACGCTAACCACACACTGCTCTCTCGTGAACAGAGCATGCATTTCTGCTGATTCAAATAATCTTCAGTGGGGCTTGGAAATGTCTGGTAGTTTTTCTCAGTATCCATCCCATGTATTAATTCATTTTCCCTGGGTATCTTATACACTAAGACAACTAAAGTGAGATCTTTTGTATTAAATGCTCTTTCAACTGGCTTATTACTATATAAGAAATTTATAGCATACAAAGAACTTACTGACCACTTTTATTTTTTAAATTTTTTATGTGCATTGGTGTTTTGCCTGGATGTATGTCTGTGTGAGAGTGTCAGATCTTGGAGATTCCATGTGGGTGCTGGAAACTGAACCCAGGTCCTCCAGAAGGGCAGCCAGTGCTCTCAATCTCTGAGCATCTCTCCAGCGCTGGCTTCTTTTACTAATAGCAATACTTCTCTTGATGCTTTCAAGTTTTGGAAGGTAATAATACCACTTTAAGTACTGGAGAGTTTCCTCCTTGGTTTTTGATTTTGTTGTTGTTGTGTTCAACAGCTTATACTTTGCGTCTGCTTCTGCGCCTTTTTGCATGGAGGGATATGAAGTAGGAAAGCCATGGGGGATGGTCATTCCACACTGATTGACAGCTTAAAAAACACAAAAGAACGTCTCTATTTACTCTTCCTGTTTTCTACAGTTTCGGCTATTAGTTTAGAAAATATTCTTTATTATGTTAAGGGAACATTAGTGGCACCATCGCAGTTAAATGTTTTTAACTATTTCTGGGCTAGGGAGATAGATGGTTCAGTCCTAAAAGTGCCTGCCACAAAAAAAGCATGAGGAGCCTGGCTTTGGTGGTGCAAGCCTTTAATCCCAGCACTCAGGATGCAGAGCAGGCGGATCTCTGTGAGTTCAAGGCCAGCCTGGTCTACAGTGCGAGTTCCAAGACAGCCTCCAAAACAATACAGAGAAACCCTGTCTGGAAAAAAAAAAAAAAAGCAGGAGGACCCGAGTAAAAATCGCCAGCACTTGCCATGGCAGCACATGCCTGTAACTCCAGCCTTGGAAAGAGGACAGAGATGGGCAGAGCCCTAAAGCTCACTGGCCAGACAGCCTCATGGGATTGACAAGCTTCGGGTTCCACAGGAGACCCTGTGTGGAGGACCTTTCTGTAAGAGACTCTGGGTGGGGGGGCGGGGTGGAGGTCCTCTGAAGACACCCGATGTCACCCTCAGGCTCCGACATTTGGGCACACACACATGCACACACAGAAAATAACTTCTAAATGACTTCTGATTTTAGAATATGAAACTGCTGCTTGCCTTCCTTCTTTAAACAGAGATTACAGGGCATAGCTGACACCGGATACTCAGAATAATCATTGGCAGACCCATTCCCATATGGTTTCAAAGCAGACGGGCCTCTTCTGCACTCTCACCGGCTCATGCCCCAGCCTCGGGCCTCTGGGAATGCTGCTCCATGCTTACTGTCATGACACTGTGATGTCATTTCTTGCTGTCAGAGGGTCTAGCTACTGACCCAGCTTTGACTTCCAATCTCTGTCCTCATAGGAATTAGAAAACTCCACCCAAGAAAATTGTGCATGAAGCGTGGATCAGCTCTCCGGAAGTGATTTTGTGTGATTAGGAGTCAGAGGCCTATTTCACAGTGCACCTTGAGCCATTTGGACCATTCAGCGAGCTCTCTTAGCTCTGATTGCCTCTACAGCGGGGAGGGAAGGGCTCCAGGTGGCTGAGGTGCTACGTGGAAACCAAACACAAGGTGCCTGGAGAGTTTCGGCATCGGGGTGAGCTGCGCAATCAATCAGGAGGAAAAGATGGATTCCAACACATTCCGCAACCATCTGTGGGCATTCCACAAGCTGACTGGAGGTTTCCATAATAAAATATAATGGAAGATATATATTCATCAAAATCCTTACTGCCCTGGAATGGGCATGCAGGGACAGGGATAAATAACCCAGAGAGGATGAACCTGTTTTGCTGTGGGCACTCTGCTCTTGCTGAAGAACCCATACTGCACACAGGAGGCACAAGGCTCGGCAGGGAGCTCTAGGGGGCATGTAATTCTGCATAAGAATCAGCCTTACACATAAACAATTAGAAGGAAATCAGCATGTGTGTAGGGACTGGGGCTGTAATTTTTCAGGCCCAAGAAACACCAACAATTTAAGTAGGAATATCAGTCATGGGGGATAGGCTCCTCCTTCATGTGCAGTGAGAAGAAAAGGCCATAAGACCAAGTCTGTCCACGAGTGGCTGGATGTGGGGGTCACTCACTCCCCTGCCTGTGTTCTCCCGGCCAGAGTAGAGCTGTCCTCAGGCCGCCTTGATCAGACGAGGCTTGTTTTACTGGCACCTGGCAGATTCTCCGAATCCCTCTCTTGTTTTCTGTTACCAAATGGCCTACAGACATCTACTTTAAATAAGTCTGCACTTATAGCTGACTTTTAAAACTGAGCTTTTCATTGTAAAGTGTCATGAGCACATGGTTAAAAAAGAGATCAAAAAGTAAAAATAGACACACATTTAAAAGTGAATTTGTTTTACCTCAGCCCCCAACACACACTTCGCAATACACCCAATCAGTCAGTTTCTAGTGTCTCCTTCCAGAGAGATCCGCATATATGAATAGACAAACAGTTCCCTTTTTACACGGATTATGGCAGCCTGCGTGCTTTGTTCTTCTCCTGCCTTTAGTAGGGTGTTGTGTGGCCCTGTTCCCGGGAGATCTGAACAAATACCTACCCACCCCAGGAAGGGAACCAACAGACCAAAGCATGGAGACCGCCAAAGCCCAAGTGGGTGAACCAGTGAGCTTTTCCGGAGTGACTTCAAGGAGTGTGGCTCAGGAGTTACACGAGCAGGGATGGCTCGATGACAGCTGCATCACCAAAGCCCTCCCTAGCATGGGTGACAGCTCATGATAGCTGGAAACCTGGAGCTCACTGCACAGCCTGCAGGCGGCTCGCCAGGTCGGAGACTGTCCTTCCCAGGTAGCTCAGTTGGGCTGAGCCTCTCTTCCAGGCAGCTCAGCTGGCTTCTTCCGGGAGCTGTGGCTGATCTGAGAACCGCTGGACCACTCAGCCCATCTCGGCTTATATGAGGGAGAGTCCAGTGAATCTAGTCAGCCTCAGGGACTTCCTGAAGTTCACCAGTTGTTTGCATCTCCAGTTTAATTATCCTCTCCAAAGACAGAATGTTCCAGCTCCCTCGGAACAATCTACTGTCTTACCTCCTCCCTTCCAGCATCCTGTATCCTCCAGATGAAAGGTCCATCTCAGAGAAACTGCTTCCCAACAACTGGCTTTCTTGAGATGAAGCCAAGTCTATGCTGGATGGGCTCAAACGATCTCCCATGGTCCTGCTGGGGAGGATTTCTATGCCTGTGTGTCCCTCCACCTCCAATGGGCTCTGCACCCTGCCTTCTTGAGCTCACAGTTCAGCCTCAAAGATGAGTCTTCTCCAGTCCAAGAAGCACTCTTCCCCACCCCACATGACTTCTTCACAATGTAAGGCAGTATCCAGCTATTTTACATGCCATTACTTATGGTTCATCAGTAGCCTCTTCTCATGAGACAGGATCAAGGCTCTGATGACCTGACCACTGTTGTATTCCTGGTACTCAACAGGTACTGCCCCAGGGTAGATGCTCTACGTACCCGCCAGTGAGTAAATAGCAAGACACTGCCTACAAAGCTTATGGATGTCTCATGGGAGAATAGATGTTAGGAAATGACTGGGATAAGTGTGAGGCCCAGTTTACAGATGGGTAAGTAGGTTTTGGCCCCATAGTGGATCACTGGTGAAGCCAAAGATACATCAACATGACCCCAAGACCCACATCCCTTCCACCTACAGGAAATGCCGAGTCACCGGAAACTCCAGACCCCGTTTTCAAATAAATGTCTGCTTGACAGAAGTCCCCAAAGCTCCATGACCCCTTCGTACTCCTTCCAGTTAAGACTAAAGATGTGCCCCAGGTCACTTCAGGGAGCAGCAGATCTCTCAACAGACACAAACCATCCTCTGTCCATTTAAACCTCTGTTGTTGCCCAGCCTGCACACTCCCATGAGTCACTGACGAGTTCAATGGAACAAGCCAATCTGTGACATTACTCCCTGGGTGTTGTCACCCTGCATGCTGCAACATATGCACTGTGAATCCATTGCCAAGGGTGGAGAGGAATGGCCCAAGGTGAATCCCGCCCCTCCACAGAGGTACCCAGCCTTCTGGAAACCACCTCATTAGCTGCCCCACTGGGAGACACGCCAGGCCAGCTACGAGTGAGCTAAAGGTCTACTCCCTAGACAGCAGTGGTTCCCCTCTGAAATGTGATACGCAAGCTACATCCATCCTCACGGGTGAGCCCAATCCCACTATGGGCATCATCTAACGAGCCTAACCCGTAACAGCCATTTGATGTGTCTTCCAAACTAAGACCGTCTGAGACTAGAAAGAGCTGTCGTAATATTTGCACAGGGATTTTCAGAGCTATTCCAGGGAAACCAAGCATATGATAAGGTAACAAATTGCTGTCTGGACGCATTTCCAAGCGTGGGTCTTTTTGCCAAGGGCTCACTAAGCTGCAAGTCTCCCACTCCCTTCGTTTATTTATTTTAAAAATTCCTAAGTTCTTTCATAGCCATATAATATTCTTGGGAGCCATGAAAACAAGTGTAACCCCTATTTTAGAAATGAGGGCACAGAGGGAAGGGAAGGCAAGGACACTTGCCCAAACTACACAGAAGTCAGTGGCTGAGATGGAAAGGGAACTCAAACCCAGTAGGTAAACTATTCTACCTCTTTCCTCACTGCCATGCTGATATAAAGAATCATCAAGATAGAAAACCAACCTGTTTCAAAGTCTCCAGGTAAATTTCCTAAGAACTAATTGGCAGTTGTTCGGTAAGAGATCCCCAGATATGGGAGTTGTCTCTGTTAGGGTCTGAATATGAAATCTCTTCCATAGACTGTTTTAAATGCTTGTTCCCCAGCCGGTGGTAACATCTGGGCAGACCGTGGAGCCTTCAGGTAGTGAGACGTAATAGACAGGAGGAGGTTACTAGAGGCTGGGCCTGCCAGTCCTTGTGTCTCCTGGTCTGCTGTGATTGGACAGCGTCTGACACATACTCCCGTCACCATGAGCTCCTCTGCTACCCTTCTCCATCATGATGGCCTGAAACCCTCTAACACTGTGAGCCCAAATTAATCTCCCCTGCTTAAGGTGTTTCACCCAGGTGTCATGGTCACAGTGACATAAAAGTAGCAGAAAGACTACTTAACCAATTCCTAGTGTTTTAACTAATTTCACTTAGAAGCAGGAAGACACATGCACTCAGAGATGCATATGTAACCCGCATCTAAGCCAATCAGGGACAGCATGTGTAACCTACACAACATCTCTGATCATTGCTGGTGTCATTCCAGAGCATGGTTTGGGCTTCATCTTCCTGGAGGCAAGAGTCTGTGTCCCACAGAAAGCCTGGTCTTCACACAGTTCCTGGTACAAACAGGTCCTCAACTTCCACAAGGAAAAAGAAATGCACACATGTCTAAGTATATACCTGCATGGAAATGAATTTGTCTCTTCTGATTGCTGCTATGCAGCTTTCCATCAATGACAAAAATACCTGAGAAAAATCAACCTAACAGGAATAATGGCTTTCTTCAGTTCACGGTCATATATATGGAAGGTATGGGAAAGAATGTGGTAAGGCAGAGTTGCTTACCTCATGGCAGTTAGGAAGCAGAGAGAGAGGAAGGGGTGGGCTCCAAGATACCCCTTAAGGCCACACCCCAATGACCCAACTTCTTCCGTCAGGTCCTCCCTCCCAAAGTCTCCAACATCTCCCAACAGTTCCATAGTCTGACAATCAAGCCTTTACCTACAGCTCTTCAGGGGACATTTAAGATCAAACCATGATGATTAAGGATCAGCTATAATTATATATCCATGTAAAACCTGAAAGTAAACCACAGTCTGGGTTAGCCTTTGATGTCAACTGCTTTCCCCATTGATAATTCAGGGGCAACAATGCAGGATATGAGGGAGAGGGGCTGGAGGCCATTCTACCCCACTCGATGACTACAATGCATGCAGGAGCCTGTACTTCTGAGCATCAGTCTTTGGAAGGCAGCCTGGGAGGTTACAAGCTGACTTGGTGACACTCTAAGGTTGTGGGGTCCAGACTATGTCCCCTGGGGAAGAGTTCCTGAGGCTGAGATGAGCCCAGGATGGGTCACAGCAGGACACAGTGTGAAGAGGGAGGGAGCTCAGGGAACAGAAAAGGAATTGTGGGCTCCACAGGCAAGGAATTCTAATTTACTGTTCACAAGCCCGTCGGGGTAATTTCATCTGTTTTATTGTGCTCTGAACTATAAAAGCAAAGCAAACACATTCAGGCCTGCTCTCCAGGCCTGGAAATTCTCTCCTTTATGGTTAGGGGGTTTTGTTCAGAGCCACAAAAACAAACGCACCTAAGGTAGAGATGCTGTTTTCCCAAGAACCCCCTCGCTGGTCTTTTGTAGAGCACAGGCCCCAGAAGATTTCTCTGGAAGGGAACATGTCCTGTACACCAGGGAAAATCATAGATCCTAGAAGTTGGGGCAATGAAAGAGCTGGGCTCTGGTTCAGGATCTGCCATTCACTAGGCAGGGACCCTGGCAAGACGCTGCACTTGTTTGGGCCTGGGTTTCTTGCGCGTTAAATAAGCTTGACGATGGCGCTGGCTCTGGGGCAGTGATGACACTGTCATGAAGCACAGAGGACTGTTTCTTGACCTCGGAGCACTGGTGTCATCTACTTAGATGATTGACAATCTGATGTTTTGTCTGAAGATAAATGCTTCTCAAATATTGGTAATAATAATTAAGACACCAGAGTCAGACTCTAGCAAACAGTGAGCACTTCTAAGGTCTCAAATTAATGTTTAGTTGAATCCTAATTAACGCACTGGCCCGCCTTGCCCAGACAGACAATAACTCTTGCTCCTGCTCCATAAAGATGGGCACTTTATGGGGAAGAAAACAAGACTGGTAGAGTACAAGTCCACACACATATCTGGGTCTCTGTCCAGAGGCAGGCCCAGACGTGGCTTGGTTGCATGTCTACACAAATCAGGCCCAAAGAGTTTTGAGTCTGTCTGCCCTGACTAAATGGCCATGTCATTCTTTCCTCCTGGGCAAAGGCTGTCTTCAGAGCATTCTGCAGAGAAAACTTAGGTCACTCTCTGCTGCCGGTCTATACTGTGTGTCTTTTCCAATGGAAGGAGAAATTGCCATGCTCATCACTGACAACGGCCCTGACATGTACAAAGCAGGCTTTGCTGGTGACAAAGCTTCCAGTGACATGTTCCCCTCCATTGCCAGATGCCCCAACACCAGGGTGTCATGGTGGGCGTGAGCCAGAAGGACTCCTATGTATGTGGTGGTGAGACCCAGAGGAAGAAGGGTATGCTAACCCTGAAGTACCCTATCAAGCACAGCACTGTCACCAACTGGAGCAATACCTTCTACAACAAACTTTGCATGGCCCCTGATGCTTCTGACTCAGCCCCTTCTCCCCCGAATCCCAAGGCTAACAGAGAGAAGATGAACCAGCCATGTATGTGACCATTCAGGTGGTGCTTCTATATGTCTCTGGGTACGCCGCTGGCACTGTCATGGACTCTGGTGACCAGAACACACATACAGTGCCGATCTACGAGGACTATGCCCTTTCTAATGGGGGATGTCCTTCTGTATATGTTTCTCTTATTGCTTGATGAATAAAACACTGTTGGCCAATAAGGCAGGAAGATAGGCAGGACGAGGACAAGGAGAATTCTGGGAAAAGTAGGCAGGAGAGCCCACCAGAATAGTCGCCATGTAGCCCACCAAGGGAGTAGCAGAACTGGACCCTTCTCTGGTAAGATAAGACCACATGGAAACACTTAGGTTAATAGAAATGGGTTAATGATTAAGACAGAGCTAGCCAATAAGAAGCCCTAGTCAGTAGCCAACAGTTTATAACTAATATAAGTCTTTGTGTGTTTATTTGGGGCTTGAGGGCAAAGGGATCCAGCTGGGTCAGAAAACTTACATCAACACCTTTCCCATGCCACCATCCATTTGGACCTGGCTAGCCAGGTCTTTTGACAGACTACTGAGCAGAGTTACAGCTTCACATCATGGCTGAGTGGGAGTTCGTGAGTGGCATTAAAAAGAGGCTATACTATGTTTTCCTGGGCTCTGAGCAAGAAACGGAGGCTTCTGCATCCTCCTCGTCTCGGAAGAAGAGTTAACCAGCTGTCTGGTGGGCAGGTGATCACCCTCAGCAAAAAGCAATTCCAGTGTCCAGAGGTGCTCTCCCGGCCTTCCTCCCTGGGCATGGAGTCCTGTGGCATCCACGAGACTGCCTTCACCTGTCCCGTGAAATGTTTTAATGCGGACACCTCTTAATGCAGACACCTGCAAGGACCTATATGCCAACACTCTGTCTGCGGCACCACCGTACCCAGGAATTGCTGGCAGAAGAGACATCGCATCCTAGCTTCCAACACAGTGGAGATCAGGATCTTGCTCCCTCTGAGGGCGAGCACCCATTCTGGATTGGTAGCTCCTTCCTGCCTCCCTGCCTACCTTCCAGCAGATGTGAATCAGCAAGGAGTATGGTGAGCTGGACCCTCCCATCATCCACTGTGAATGCTAGACGGACTAAGCAGGCTCCAGGCACCTGCTGCATGAACTTCATCATTTGGTGGACAGGGGGAGCATGCTATGCAAGAGAATTCTCCAGGGTGGTAAGCATCGTGGGGGTGATCTGTGCAGAGCAATACCTGGCTCCTGACTGTTCCCAGATTTCTCAAGGCTGCTGGGTTTCCGCCTTGCCGGCTTAATAGAGAGGGAAAGTCAGAGCCTTCGGACCCAGATTCTGCTGCAATGTTTTCCCTCCTGATCACCATGGGTTAGTACTTGCCTTGAATTAGGGACGCTCGCATTTACACCTGCAAATGTATTCATCCTTTGAGTTTATGCAGTTTTTGTGCTCCACTCTTCAAGAAATGACAAATCTTTGGTTTTCTACTCTTAAGTGAGACCATTAAGACCCAGAAACACATTGTTGTGCAACAATAAAATAAAAGTGCTATAATAAAAAGAGAGAGAGAACCTATTCGTCTTAGATACAATATACATGACTCCACTTGGACATTAAATCTGAAAATAATACAGTAGCATCTGATATGCTGGCTTTGACCAGCAAATACACTGTCAAGTAAGGACTTCATCTCTCCAAACTTGCATTTTCTGTGTCCACATAGATGTCTCTCTGCTCATCCCTGAGACTGGTAAAAACAAGCATTTTCCCAGGTACCCATGACAGTGCAGAGGTATCTTGCCTAGCTAGAGACTTCATGATGTCTCTCAACATGGGGCAATCTCCAAGTTCATTCACCAACACATCTAAAGACATCAAATACCCAATGTTTGTTAAATGCACACATTTTTGGAAAGTTGGTATTCAAGGCAAACTCAGTCTACAGTGGCCATTGTGAGTAAGGGGACCACTCAGGACAGAGGAGAGCCTGGAAGAGGCAGAGAATGCCAGCCTTACTCCCTGGGCATCCAAACAGGTCTTCAAGTGTCTCTAGACAAGAACTCCCAGGCTGTTAGAAGAGCACAGCACTGGCGGCCATTTAGAACTGAACTTGTAATAGGGATGGAACTGGAGTCTGGCACAGAAAAATACTTTGTTTCTAAATGTCACTTTTAATTTAAAGTAATCCATGCTTATTGTAGATAATAGAGAAAATGTAGAATGTTATAAAGAAATCAGAACCATCCAATTTTTACAACAGAGACAATCATCCACATGTACATAAAAGCATGTGTACACACAAAATTAGAAGCATAATGTATGTAATTTTGCAGCCCACAGTTCTCACCTAAAATTACTTAAAAGCATCTTTCGGTGACGCTCAGTGTTTGCACTCCACGAACACCCACACAACACTTATGCCGTGCCGGAGGCTGTTCTAAGTACCCCACAAGCATCCATTCCTCACTGCAAGTCCATGGGGCGTCATTATGAGCCTGTCTGCAGCCAGGGACGGGAAGAAACCACGGAGTCGATGAGGAAATAAACTCAAATTCTTTCCTGAATTCCAAGGATGCCCTTGACCACCACCCCGGACATCTCTGTGGACTCAGGCACCTTCCAGATTATGACTCGGTAGTACTCCAGGGTGGTCTTGCATGGCTGGAACAATGCCACACTTACTGAAGTCCCTCCAGCTCTGCGACTATAAGATATTAAGTGGGACCTGTCCAGACATGCAATTCATCAGGAACTGTGGGGAGACACTGCCCAGGCACTGTGGCTGCTGGCTGTTCTGACCCTGGCCTCCCTGTTCCTTGGCTCTGGGGACTGGCTAACCCCACTTATTGGTAAAGGCAACACTGAGATACTAGCCTTCATTCCTCAATGCCAACATGAGTGTCTGTCTGCCCCTGCCTATCTGGGCACAGAGATTTCTATCATGCGCCTGGCCCACACCAGGGCAAAGGAAAGTCCCGTCTGCCTTTTGGTATGGTTTGCTCATTCATTCAGGTGGACACACACGTGTTCACCATCTCCTGGGATTACAGGGACAGAGTCTGGAGACAGGCAGCCTGGGGTAGACTACTAAACGCGTCTATGGGACTCAGATTAGAGCCTTCTTGCATCAACTGGTTTCCTCTTTAACTGTCAGGCAAACCCACACCCAAGCCTCCTGAGACAGTTCAAGTCAGAGAAGTTTGTCCGCGTCTAACAAGGCCTCGGACGCCATGGCTGAGGGCTTTGTTCCCTGCCCCTTGCCCAGACTTTCTGCTCTCCCTTAGGCATCTGCTTACCTCTCCACTGTTATGAATCAGGCAGTGGGGGGGGGGGCGTCAACCACCAACTCGAGCCCTGTGATTCGGAGATCCTCAAGTTCACAGCTGAAGTGGACGTGTGCCCGCAGTCACCAAACCACATGGAACTGTGAAGACCTCATCCAGAAGTCCCTAGATACATTGGCATTGTATTTTTAGGTGTCCTAGTTTGCTCTGTGCTGCTGTAATAAAACACGGTGGCCAAAAGTAACGGGGAAAGGTTTCATTTGGCTTATACTTCCTGATCACAGTCCTTCACTGGGGGAAGCCAAGGCAGGAACCTGGAAGCAAGAACTGGGACAGAGACCACAGAAGAATGCTCTTACTGGCTTGTTCCAGGCTCAAATTCAGCTACCCCCAAGCCCACCTGTCTAGGGATGGCACCATGGACCAGACCCTCTACATCAATTAGCAATCAGGAAAATGCCCCACAGACATGGCCAACCTGAGGGAGGCAATCCCTCAACGGAGAGTCCCTTTCCCTGGGTGTGTCAAGTTGACAACCAGGATTAGCTACCACACTAAGGGAATTGCCTTCTTCCAGTGAGTAAGTTGGGGGAGCTCTGACCCTAAGCTAGAGGACCCAGCTTCTGACACGTGTGTTCCATGGGTCCCGAGGCAGGCTGGAAGCAGGCTGTCATCACCACTCAAATCAGCCAGCCTCGAGACTCTGGCTCGCCTCACTCTGAGCAGCACCCCACCCGATCGGAGGCACAGGGAGGAGCGACTGAGCACATGACCACAGGCAGAGCCAGGCCTGCAGAGGGGCCGCCCTCCTCCATCAGGGTCTCCCACGCTGCCCTGGAGCTCAAAGAGAAGAACAGGCCTCTCAGAGCCTGCCTGCTCATTGCAGGAGGCACCAAGCCTAGTGAGGCTAGCCTCTGCCTGAAGTCACAGCAGCTTCACAGAGCATCCCAGAATGGCCAGGGGCTAGACGGGGCTGAGGAGGGTGGAGAGCTTGTGTCTAGAATTCCCCAAAGGGACATGGCCTCAGGAGACTTGAAGGGCAGGGGCCAAGACAGTAAAACAGCCCAAGCCACTGAGGGCTTTTTTTTTCTTTTAGCTTATATGACTTAATCTGTAGAAACCCAAGGAAACTGCATGCAAGATCCGCAGGTCCCTCTGGGTTCCTGCCGCTCAGCTGTTTCACTCCGTTACATAGCCTCCTGCTGTCAGGCCTGACTAGACAGACAGCAGTGTTTAAGGTTGTGTGACTGACCAACAAAAGGATTAGTATTCATCTGGGAGCCTGGCTCTTTACCCAGAAAACTGCCCGTAAGGGTGTGGTGGTTGTAAAGCTCAGCTGAGAGTCAACGTACTTTGCAACAAGAATAAAGTAAACGTTCTACAAAATAACCAAATACTCCCCCGGGGACTCAAAAGCTGGGGGCGGGTGGTGAAGAAGCCATGCACACACGCTCTCTATGGGAGAAAGCGCAGAGACAAAGCCCCTTGGAAGCCGGTCTCTTCCTTGGGGCTTCAGAAGCCCATACCCCATCACTGTGGTTAAATTCATTAAAGGATGTAGAGCATCCGGCTTCCCCCTTTGCCTGCCGGTGAGCAGGCTGGCGGGAAATGGCCAGTGTCCCTGCATCCTCTCTGCTTCTGCTGTAGCATGTGTGGCGGCACGTGAGGATAGCTCACCCTGCCATGTGCAGCAGAGCTGACTCTCCACAGTAGGGGTTGGTGTTACTGACTGTGGGCTCTGGCTGGGTACCAGATCCTGGAGGAGATAGGAGGTTTAAAGACCGATGCCTGGCCTGAGCTGGAAGGAAGACCCAAGCTACCAAATGCTAAGTGGCAAGTACTTCACAAGGGAATTGATATTGATGCTGTCTCTCACAGTACTTCTATGGGATGGGCATTGTTGACTGTGCTTTGCAAAATGCGGAGACCAAAGTCAAGAAACATTAAAACTCAGGCCATAGCCGGGCGTTGGTGGCGCACGCCTTTAATCCCAGCACTCAGGAGGCAGAGGCAGATGGATCTCTGTGAGTTTGAGGCCAGCCTGGTCTACAGAGTTCCAGGACAGCCTCCAAAACAATACAGAGAAACACTGTCTCAAAAAACAAAACAAAACAAAACCTCAGGGTCATGAACAAGTAAGATATTGCATCCAAACTCAGATCTTCTAGCCTTACTTGGGGTCCCAGGAATCTGAAATGGCAATGCCTTTTGGCTGGCAGGGCAGGTGACAATAGAGGATGGAGAGGTTGCAGAAGGCAGGAGGAGCTCTGGTGATAGGTCTTACTGAGCAGCTCACTGACTCTAAAGCCAAACAGCTGGAGGTCTGGTTAACAAAGGGATGGGACCAACTAATTGGAACCAGAAACAGAAAAAAATATTCAAATGTTGTTTGACTCTGGAGTTCCTCCCTCCAGAGGAGCCCCACTGGGTTCCAATGTATACCCCTCAAGTGCTACTGGAGTTGTCAGGGCCAGAGACTGGGCCCTGGCCTGGCAGCCCTAACAAGCTGAATCGGCTACTTGTCTTCAACATCCCAGTGGAAGACATAAAGTAATAATGAAAAGGAGAGAGGGAAAATTTAGTTTAGTCTATATGGCCACACTTGGGAGAGCAAAGAGCACAGCCCACTTCTCCCCATTCCCAAGTCCATCATCTGGGTTCTGACACAAGATTTAGATTAAAGAGACAGCAGGAAACATTGGTCTATTAGAGCCCTCCACGAGAACCAGTGCACTGCCACTGACCTCTGGGTCCTCAGACTCAGCACCCCTCAGCCATGGGAGCTGTGAGCAGCCCGCAGAGAAATGTGACAGGGTTGCCCAACCTGGATCAAGAAGACGGGATTACTCATCTGCTTCCCAACAGGTCCCTGTTGGGATGTTCCATCAACCATCAGCATGGCCCTGGAGCTGGGAAGGCCTGGACGCATATTTCCTACCTTATTAGTTTAACCTACTTCCAATCAACCAAGTGCCAAGACAAGTCCCCAGAATGAGAGGCTGTAACGAGGCCAGCATAGGTAGCCTTGGCAACTCAACACAGCACCATGACATACTGAGCCCCAAGGAACACGTACAAAGACAAATGGATGTTTTTTTCCTTTCAGATATGTCACGGCAGGGACAAACAGGAACAGGCTCTTCCCAAGGTCTTTGCCATGTTCTGACTTCCCACAGAGTTTCTGAAGTTGCACAAGTTTCCCAGAGAGATCACCCCCATCTTTCCTGGGCAAGCCTTGGAGTCACAGCTCCCTGCACAGGGCCAGGTCAAGGTGACACCAAGAAATGTTGGCTGGGTGAAATGAACAGAGAGGGAGGGCACAGCGACACACTTCTATGCGTGCGCACACACACACACACACCACACACACGCACACACACACACTCACACACACTCACACACACACGCGCACACACACACACATGCGCGCGAGCGCGCGCGCGTGCACACACACACACACCCTTCCAGGCCTTGCTCTCTCACCCACAAACAAGCAGCACCAAACTTTCTGCCTAGTTCACCTCCCCTACCAAACTACCAGGCGTCCTTCCTTCTGTTAAAACCAAGCTACTTATTATTTTAACTCCTTTACTCCTCAAACAGACGGATCAAAAATGGCCTTGGGCAAATCACCTGCTTTCTGCCTTCAGTTTTACTGCTGGCAAGCTGAGGTTCATAGCCATCTGGCCCAAGGTGCTGGGCACTGTGCTGGCAGGTTCTGTATCTCCTCCTCCACAGACCTACTCTTCAAACACAGTGAGTCACAGAAATACTAAGTAATCCAACGAAGTCACAGGTAGTTAAGTAACACTGGATTTCAGCCCCCTGCCAAGTGTATCCAACCCCAGCACTCCATCAAGGGGAGCAGAGTCCTGCAAAAGCAGTCACATGGGCATCTGGAGGCTGACATCTTTCAGTGTATCCACCGGATAGAGGAGAAGGGAAGGCCAGGTCTGGGACCATCGCTGCCTGGTGACTGTGTTCTATAGTCAACCTCTAAGAGTCACTAAGGAAGAACTGATCTAGGTTAACACGTGATGCAGTGGCGCTCTGCTTGTTTAGAAACTCACACAGGATAAGCACCCCTTCACCTGTCTTAAAGAACAATGTGGGAAGGTGACAAACAGAGATCATGGTGAAGACAAAGGTGGCTGGCCACCCTCCTACCCAGGTCATGAACACCTGAGCATATGTGGTCATTTGGGGGCCTGCATCCATGAACTCTGGCCCCACACATCAGGAGACAGACCACCTGGGTGGTGGAAGTGAGGAGAGGGGGCCAGGGTGCACATGATTAGCAGCCCTTAGGCCAGACCCTGGGCCCCTCAGAGACCCTCCTTCTCTAGGAGATGGAGGGCACAGTTTTTCTGAGAAGCTTGCTAACCTTTTCTTCCCCCGCTCTCCCTTGGCTGCTTAGCCCATGAGTGAAATCATGGCCTTTGTGCTCAAGTTCAACAACTGTAATTTGCAGGGAGTTAATTACCTTCAGACTTTGATCTGGTGGCATTTCCTCTCTATGGTTACCAACTTAGTATAAACAGTTATCACTTGTCTTTCTCACAAAATATTCTCAAACAATTCCACCCAAGGCTCCGGTCATGGAAATCAAAAGTACAGAATGCTCATGGGCTCTTTCTAAAAGGTTTTATGTGAAATGCCTCTAACTGCAAAAACAGAGAAAATTGTGCAACTATTGGCTATAAATAACAAGTCAAGGATTGTGAAAGTTTGCTTTTCAGCCCAACCTTCCAGTGCATAGGCTCCTAGGTGAGGCAAGTGTGGAGGGGGTAAGGGATGGATGAGTAATGGGCGGGGTGTCCTGAAAGCACGTCCAGCCTTGGCTATGTCCATACTCAGTGGCCATGGCACAGAGGACTGGTGATCAAAAGGACCACTGGGTAGGGGATCACATAGTCATTGTGCCTGTTGATTATTGGGTAGGGGATCACTTAGTCATCGTGCTTGCTGACCACTGAGTGGGGATCACACAGTCATTGTGCTTTTTGAACACTGAGTGGGGATCACTTAGTCATTGTGCTTTTTGAACACTGAGTGGGGATCACTTAGTCGTCGTGCTTGCTGACTGAACCTGCAAGGAGCCCCACAAAGCCTGTACAACTAGAATGAGCTTGTGTTGCATGAAGAGACGAAGAGTGACAATGATAGTTAGCAGATCTAACATGTTTATTGCATGCCAGTTGCTTTGCTGTACACTTTACAAGGAATCCTTCATGCAACCTCGCAGCATTTCTAGGAGCTAAATGGGCTCAATGCAGAGTCTGCAAATGAGCAAACACAGCTTCAGAAAGGTCATGCACCTAAGAGACAGAGCCAGGGCTCACACCCAAGCCCATCTCCACTCAGAGGTCCTGTTCTCTCTGCCCCTCCTCCGCTGTCACCAAGTAGCGACCTCACACATCTAATGTCGTCAGGTCAGCTTAGCCAAATGGGGGATTTTAATGTGAGAGGTAACTGTTTTGCTAACCTACTGAGGGGGCCTCCTTGGACAGAGGACCCAGTATGTCTGGTCAGCAGTGCCCATCTGTACTGTACCCCTGGCAAATAGCATCTATTCACTGGTCACTCTGCATCCCAGGTCAGAAGTACCTGTTCACTGGTAAACTTCTAACAAAGGATCCATGTCACATATCTCCAAAGGTATGCAATGATGTTCTATTGCTTTCTCTCACTATGATACATACCACGACCAAAAGCAACCCCACTCCCAGGCTCATGTTCAGCTACCTTTCTTATCTAGCTCAGACTCACCTGCCTAGGGAATGGTACCACCCACAGTGGGCCGAGTCCTCTTCATCCATTAGCAATCAACGCAATGCCCCCACAGACATGACCACGAGCAAATCTGACGGAAGCAGTTTTTCAATTGAGGGTCCCTCAAGGTGTTTCAAGTTGACAGCCAAGATCGGCCATCACTGATGAGAATGGCAGTCCTCAGTAGACTTGAGTAACACCACAGCACTGCCCACATGACACACAGCAGCAGATGCACAGAGCCACAGCTGGGTGAGGGGGTGGGCGCGTCAACCATGATGCTGCTCAAGATGTAGATGCCACCTCCTCCATCAGGGGCTGTTTGGAAATGGAGCCTAAGACAAAGCCCATGATGCGGAGGCCTGGTGTCCTGGACTGGAAGCTGGGAGACCAGAGTTCTAGTCCTAGCGCCTTTCCTGGCTCTGCACTCTTAGTTTCCTTGTTTTTGAAATGGGTGTAAGGATCAGGGACCTCTAACAGCAAGACAGAGGCTCATGCAAAAGCATGCATGAATGGGCACCACCCCCTCTAAAGACCATCGCATGAGGTTCCTGGGCGCACTCCAAGCTGCGGTGCCGGAGAGAAGGAAGCATGGACTCCGCCAGGCTTTACAGCCCTCATCCTAATTCACTGGTCTCTCCTGTATTTCCCCTTCCTCTTGTGGGCAGTTAAGAGAAGAACCCTTAGGAGCCATCCAACTGCCAACCGTGCACACAGCCCAGCCCCTTCCCGAGGCCAGGCACTGGGGCAAATACTGTCTCATATACTTCCACAGGCATCCCACCAGGGACTGAGTGCCCCCATCTCACAAGGTAGGGAACTGAGGTTCAAGGGTTTTGGTAACCTGCCAAAGTAGCACAGACATTAGCCAGCAAAGTTTGCCCTGAGAACTGTTTGTTTACAAACTGCCATAGGGCTCACCACACACCATCTGGATCGTGATAGGGCTAAGGGCCCCCAATCTTCCAAGTCTTCCCAAACCTTCTTGGTTCCATCCAAGAATCCCCAAATGAAGCCATTTCCCTGCAAGGAGAAATTTACACCGAAAACCGTTCCACAGTTAGAGAGCTGCCATCTCAGCAAGACTAAAGGTGCTGTTGCTGAAACCCAGGTCCTTAGACCCAAAGACGAAGCTGTTGTGGCTGCCCCTCTGATGGGGAAGTCCTGTGTATATGTCAATAAACACTGTTGGCCAATAGGGAAGCAAGATAGGTGGGATTAGGAGTCCAGAAGGACTCTGGGTAGGAGAAACACAGGGGTCACAATGTAGCTGCCATAGGGGTAAGAAGTTTGGAACTTTTCTCCAGTAAGAGAAATACTTAGATTAACAATTATGGGGTAAATACTTAAGTCAGAGCTAGCCAGTAAGAAACAAGCAAAGCCAACAACTTCATAATTAATATAGTGTCTTGTGTGTTATTTGGGACTACAACACGGCAGAGCCCAGGCGACTGGTGGGGAAAAACCAAAGCGGAGGGCTGACTCTCTTACCAGCACCCATGTTTGGGGGGTGCATGCGCTGGCCTCTCGTAGCCCCCCATCTCCAGGCTGTGCCTTAGAACAGGCAGTGGGGACCGCTATGGTTGAAAACTGTCTCTGTGAGCTGCCCTGCCAGACAGAGTCGGATCTGAAGTCCCGCACAGACAGGCCGCTGCCTTCTTTCCTGGGAAGCCTCCATCATGGGAGGGAGCGGCGCAGGCTGGGCCCAGGTGGTGGGGAGGATCGGGCCAGCAGCAGCCCTGGCTATGCTCAAGCTTTACAGTCCCTCAGGTCTCTGTTCTCCAATGCTCAGCCCTCAGCCATTTCGAAGTCATGAATTTAAATGAACCAGGTGCCTTCGTTTAAAAACTAAAGATCTACAAACAAGAGATTTAGCAAGGGGGATGTGGTATGTTCTTGGTGTCCCCAAACTGTTTTATAAGCCCAGACACAAAGTAATGAATGACACTCGGGGACCATGCAACACTCCCCAGCACCCACAGGCTGCCTGCCAGAGTCAGGTCCTGCAGACAGAGATGGGGTGAGAAGGGTTCCTCCTCCCTCCCCCACCTCATCCACCTGCAGCCCTGCAACTTTCCAGAGGGCTGGGGTGTTTGCACAGTGAGGGGAGGAGGAGAGCAGAGAGGCGGGTCATGTGGGATGCTCCTGCTAGGAACCTGCCCTTCCCCTGAAACTGCAAAGTATTAGATGGTACTGTTCCCCCAGTGGAAACATTCCAAGTGCCAACTCTTCGGGCGTCTTTGGAAAAGCAGCCCCTGCTCTGCTCCGATAAAGGATAACCTGGAAGATGGTCAGCATCAAGATATACAAAAGACGGGGTTGCAAAGACATCTGTAAAAATCTTCCACATGTACAACCCATGAGACATCCAAACTTCAAAGTGCTTGAGACAAGACTATAGCCACCACCCAAAACACTGAAAATGGGCAGCTGTGGCAAGACCCAGAGATGTGATGTTATCTAAGTTACAGAAGCCAAGTTGTGGTTAGTGGATACTTCAAAACCCTGGACCTTCTGTGCAACAGTGTTTGGGAAATTCCCCAGTGAACAGAGCCCACAGCCTCAGTGGCTATGGTCAGCCCAGGTGCCTGACAGGGCCCTCGATACAGTTCACTTGTTTCCACACTGGAGGCGGCACGTGGCTGAGGGAGGTGGGGAGTGAGCTCTGGGGGCTTCCGGCAGACTTGGTTTCTGTCCCGCCTAGTCCCGCAGCCCTTTAGTCCCAAATAAACACACAGAGGCTTACAGTAATTATAAACTGCTTGGCCAATGGCTCAGGCTTCTTACTGGCTAGCTCTCTCTTAATTACTAACCCATTTCTATTCATCTATGTATCTCAGTGTAGTCTTGGCTTACCAGAGAATGCCCAGGGGTCCTATCATCCCGGTGGCTGCATGGCGTCCCCCTGGTGGCTCCTCTCTCCTTCCTCCTCCCAGCATTCTCCTAGTCTGGTGGCTCCACCCATACTCCCCGCCTGGCTACTGACCAATCACCATTTATTCACCAGCCAATAAGAGAAACGTAATTCACAGCACACAGAAGGATGTCCCCATCAGCTTCCTAACTAGAGAAACTGAGCACTAAGATAAGGTTCACACTTACCCTCACCAAGCCTGCATCTTACCCCAGGGTCCTCTTAGGCCTCTCTGGCATTTCGAGCAGGAATTAAACAGAGGTAGGAGATCCTGTGAAGGGATACCCACCAGAGAATGATGGGTAGAGGGGGATGGTGACGTCAGATTGTAATTACCAAACTTCCCTTCGTACACGGGCAGCCTGGGCCGGATCCTGGAGGGACAGGAGGTCCCACGGTGCCCTTTCTTCCAGGTTGTTGTACTGGCTCCAGAGTGGTGAGATTGGCTTGGTTCGGGGTTTGTCTCCCTGTTTTGTTTTGTGCTGGCTTTGGCTTGTTTGCTTCCTGTCTGTTGGTTTGAGTAGTAGGAGTTGCAATGGCCTCAAGCACTGAGTCCAATTTTTCAGTACAATGAAGTATTTGCTCCGGGTACCAGCACTCGAGACTCTTGCCGAGACCCCCTTGTTGCCCACCTGCCCTTGCTCCTCTGCAGATCTCCTGGTCATGACCCTGTCTAGCTTCTAGCTCCTGCCTCCACTGCTCCGCCCGGAGGCTACTCTCGCTCACCCTCCTCTACGGGTTTACCACCTGTCCTCAAAAGCCAGTCACAACTACCTGCTCAGGGATACTCTCCTGAGCCTGTAACTAGAACCCAGGCTATCATTCCAGGCCGCTGGCCCGGGAACCCTCTCCCTGAGTCCTCCAGTGAGCTCTCCTGGCTTGCAGCCTTGCAGCCCAACACAATCCATTCCTATCCCAGGGAAGAATGGCAGCCTAGTCTAGCATGGTTCTTGCCCACTTCCAGTGGGGTTCTACATGCCTTCGCTGCTTTTCATTCCTGTCCGGGATAAACATACTCGGTCTCTAAACAAGCTTTCAAGAGTTGTGCAAAGTGTTGAGCCTTCGAAGGCAAGACGCAGAAGTGTGTGAAACGCCTGTCAGTCCAACACAAGTGACCTGAGCTTCCACCTTTCCCCTCTCACCCTGAGTGTCCAGCTGAGGCAGGCAGGCCACAGCCTGAGCCAACTTCAAGTAGGGACTCGCACCTTTGCAGAGGGGCCCCTGCTCAGCATCCTCCCTCCTTCCGGGCTCCCGGCATCCACATCTGGTTTCCCTTCAGTACAAATGTCACAACAGACAGATTCTGCACTTTGAGGATTTATGATTTCTTGCCGCCCTCTTGCTTTTGATATGATTCCATTATGCGCATAAAATCTGGACCATGCTCTGGGCTCCCAGGAGCTGTTTATGACAATTCTTTTATGGCCTTAAATCGCTCACTGTTGAGAACCTGGTGGTGTCAGAAGCAGTGAATAGCCATTAAGACACAGAATGGCAGCCTGGGTTTTCTTCACCTGAGATTAGTCAAGGCTCACGTTCACCTGGCAGGTAAACACTCAACACACCTTCCCACCTGAACAGCCAAAAGCTGAGTCCTTTTTTTTTTCTTTCTCATTTCTTTTATATTTATTTATTTATCTTGGTTTTTCGAGGCAGGGTTTCTCCTCATAGCTTTGGCTGTCCAGGAACTTGGTGTGTAGACCAGGCTAGCCTTGAGCTCACAGAGATTCACCTGCTTCTGCCTCCTGAGTGCTGCTATTAAAGGTGTGACCAGCATGCCCGGATGTTTTCCTCATTTCTTTCTGTTTTTTCAAAAGCCGATTTCAATGCAAATTGTCACCATCCCTCACCCCAAAACCAGCCATTTCCTCTCTCCCACTAGGCTCCTGGCTCTAGAGGTAGACATTCCAGGCAGAAGAGCCTTAACCAAAAAGAACCAACGTCACAAATGCCTCGCTCTTAATAAGTTTCCATGTCTGCATTGTAGTTTTCAAGAAAGGGCCAAGAATTCCAAGAAAAAGGAGACCAACTGTTAAGCTGTCAGCAAGATATCTCTTGCCTCCCAACCCCCTCCTGCCAGCTTCCCATCACACAACAGCCAGAGTTCTTCCTACAGCGCTTGTGAGGAGAACCCAGCCCCCCTGCCTGGAATTCTCTGTGGGGTCCTGGATGTCAGGACTGAAGCTGGGACTTCACGGCACTGCCCCCCCACCCCGCCTTGCCCAGCAGGGGATACTCTCCATAGTCAGCCTTACTCGGTCCCTTCCCCCATGATTCCCACTCTACATTCAGTGTTCCAGCATAATCCAAGAGTGCCCTTCACTCTCACCACCTCAGAACACCCCTGCAGTGTTACCCACCCCAGCACGCCTCTCTTGCATGCCAACCCCTTCGGCCTGGCTGCCCAGCTCCATAGCATCACCAATGCCAACTGTGCCTACCAGACAGTTCACAGCATGCCTGCCCCTCCTCCCCCACCCCTGCCCAGCCAGACCCCAGAGATACAAGAGTCCTCTCCAAAGACGGGTGGCCCATGCCACATCACCACCCCCTGGTACAGGATATAGGGTACCAGTTACCAGTCAAAACACAATTCAGTTTGAATCTCTGATAAGCAACGGATCATTTCTCCAAGAAGCACGTGGGCATCTTGCCTTCTTTCTTGCTGACTCCGGCAGCCCGGGTGGATGGGAGCTCTGGAGCTCCCTGGAGGGAAAGTGCTCAGCATGTGTCAGCATCAGGACCTGCCGAAGAGGGCAGGACCTGGGAAGCGTCACAGAGCAGGACTCCAGGGACAGATCTGAATCTCAACCCTGGGACCTGTGCCTCAGTTTCCCCTTCTCTAAATGAGGCTAACCACATCAGACAGATGTTCTAAAAAATTAAGTTAGTGTTTTTTATATCCCCCAGAACAATCCTTGGCACATACGTGCTACTACCCCAAGCATTTAATATAAGGGAAAAGCACACAGCCAAGCAAACTCCGGGCCGGGCTGGAGCTGAGGAGGCTGAACGCTGTGACATCACGCCAATGCATCGCACACATGACAAGGCGGTGTTGGCTCATTTAACGCTCCTCACGCAGCTCTATTATTTATGCATCGTTGCTGTCCTCCCTTTGACCACCCAGCAATAAAGGCAAAGGGCTGTTGAAAGGGACCCTAAACCAGGAAGTTTGGCTCCATAGCCCACCAGAAGGCAATAAAGGGAAAGTTGCATTAATGCCCTCATTGCCCACCTGTTCTTCCCTCCGCTGGGCACCTGTCGGAACTCAGCCATGACCGAAGCTGTGTGTGGAGATTTCGGAGAGCTTGTGAGAAAGCTCCGAGTCAATAAGACAAGGGTCTCGGAACCTGTGTTCCTCCGAAGCATGAGCTGTTCCTGGGCTGTGCTTCAGGGTTAAGGTTAAGATTAGGATTAGGGTCAGGGTCAGGGTCAGGGGTAGGGTCAGCATCAGGGTCAGCGTCAGGGTCAGGGTCAGGGATAGGATCAGCATCAGAGTCAGCATCAGGGTCAGGGTCAGGCGTAGGGTCAGGGTCAGGGTCAGGCGTAGGGTCAGGGTCAGGTTCAGCGTCAGGGTTAGGGTTAGGGTTAAGGTCAGGGTCAGGGTCAGGGTCAGGGAGGTGGCTTCACATCTTTCGTTACAGCTGGCTGTTGCTATTTGCTTAAGCCTCTCTACGGGAAAACAAGGTTTTGCCCCGAGTGGCTAGCCCTTGTGATTGTACACTGAGGCATACCCTTAGAGTATGAACTGTCTGATGCCCCAAATAAAGCTGGCTATTTGCAGGAGGCATTTACTCCACCTCATTCTTAGGCCCCATTCTGCCAGGCTCATGCCGCGCCAAGTAGGGCAGTAAACAGGCACCTACTATGTGCCAGGCCCTATGCTTCTATTAGGATACTGGAGTAAAACAAGAAAGCCACAGAGAAGCTCTTGTCATTACATGCTCAGTCCATGGAGGGGAAGAACCAGAAGATAACGGAAATAAACAGTCAAGGGGCTAGAAGAGCCCACCCAGGGCACGGGCAGCTCGAAGGCTTTAGGTAGGGAAGCAGCTCTCAAAAAAAAAAACAAACAAATAAACAAAAAAAAACCAAAGAACACATGGTGTGGTTGGAAGCAGGTGGCAGGGCAGACGGGTGGCGGCCATTACCAGACACTGGGATGTGAGGAGAGGGCTCGGCTTGGCGGGGCCTTTATGCTGTGTCGCCATGAAGTACGTAAGTCCGCCAAGAGAGGCCTGAAACAGGGCCCGACACACGGAGGCAAATCCAGCCACATGAAGCAGGCTGTGCAAAGGCAGGGGACAGGGACTGAGCTCCCAACGCGGCCCGGTCCACCAAGGGCTCTTCCCCTCCAGCAGCATCTGCCGCAAAGCCACACACGCCTGTCGCCGGTACCCAAGAGTGGCTAAGCGGTCTTGCGAGTACAGCACTCCCGGGTTTCTGTGATAACACCATTCGGGAAATTATCCTTTGTGCATCTCTCTGCATTAAGATAGCAGACTGGCTATTTGCCAATACACACATAGCAGAGTAAATGCTGCTCCCTGACGAGTTGTATTTGCTTCCAGCATCTTCTCTCACGTCTGGGTGCTCCTCCAACGTTACCCGTCTGAATGTAATAACCACTCTGATGCCATCGGATGTAATCCAAAGCCACCTGGCTGTCCCCAGAACCATTCCCTGTCCCCAGAACCATTCCCTCCAGGTATTAAGTTCTTCAGAAAATCTAAATATTCCCAGTACAAAGAACAAGCCAGGATCTGTCCTTGGGGGCCTCAGCCCTTTGTCCCCTCCATCTCAGAGCAGGAGACCCACAGGCCACCAGGCAAAGAAGGAGCCGCAGAGTGGAAGGTACTGTATGTGTTAATCTCTAATGGTGTGATTAAACCAAAACCGTATGTAGGGGAGAAGGCTTAGCTGGGTCACACATCGGATCACGGCCCATCATGAAGGGAGGGCAGGGCCCTGGAGAGGCACTGCTCCCCATGGCTCCCTAAGCCTGCCTTCTTACTCAGGACTGCCAGCCCAGGGACGGCCCCGCCCATAATGGGTGCCTCCCACATCAATCACTAATCAAAAAGATAGCACATAGACTTACCTACAGGCCAATCTGATGGAGGCAGTTTCTCAATTGAGGTTCCTTCTTCCCAGATGACCCTAGCTTGTATCAATCTGACAAAAATCCCAACCAACACAAGTACCCACCAGACCTATACTCTGTGGATGGAACCAGGTAGGAGAGGACACAGAAACAGGATCCTGGCTGACACTATTGTCCGTTTGACCTTGTGTGAAAGCCTACTTCCCAAGCCTCCATTTCCCGCTATGGTCAATCAGGGTAGATGAGGCCTACACCCCTCTTAGTGCTTGATTCTAGGATTCCTGTTCCATCGGAGCAGAGGGACCCTCCTGAGGGAAGTCATGGTGAGAGCTTGGGATAAAGTGGGAGAGGATCTCCTGTCTTCTAGTTCCTGGGGCTGGAAGGCAGCTGTGCCCAAGGCCCACCTCCCAGCCCGTGGAAAAGTAAAACCTGGGTGGAGAGCGGTGACCTCCAGGAAAATACCCCATTCCTCCTCCCAGCCACGCTGCTTTGAAACAATGCTGGAGACAGAAATGGCTTTCCCCAGACCTTGAGTTGTCACAAACACACCTTTCCCTCCTCCAACGATGCATGCACACCCACAATAAAGACTTGTGTTATGCACAGCCCACGGTCAGCAAGGTTGCCCACGGCCCTAAACTACTGTCTACAGCATGCTCCTATTTACCCAATGGATACAGAGCGAGGCTGTAGTAGTTACTTTTCTAATGTGATAAAACACCATGACCAAGACGATTTATACAAGGAAGGGTTTACTTGGCTTACCGCTCCCGAGGGTTAAGAGTCTGGCGTGGCAGAGATGCGAAGCAACAAGCCACAGACTTGGAGGCAGAAGCAGAGAACTCATCTCGCAAGGCAGGCGCGCACAGCCAAGAGCGTTCGCCAGAAATTGCCCTCAAAGCCCGCCCCCAGTGACGTACTTCCTCCATCGAGGCCACACCTCCTAAACCTACTGCAAAAACAGCGCCACCAACTGAGGACCAAGTACTCAAGCAGCTGAGTCGGTGAGGGATATTTTCATTTAAGCCACCGGAGACCTTGCTGCCGCACACAGAGCTCACGTGAGAACGCTCAGGATGGAGATGACTTAGAGGCTTCCCGGCAGGACACCTGCAATGAGCATGAAAGCCACACAGTCAGCCACGGTCCTACACGATGTGCCTGAAGTGATCGCGGCGTGGAAGCAGCTGCCGCTGGGCTGCTGGAGTGCTAGGGTCTGAAGCGTGGGCATGAGCACTTAAGATGACAGGTGCCGGGAGGAGCAAGCGCTGAGGGCATGAGGGTGGGCGAGCGAAGATCCGCCAGCTGGACCATTGCATGCCAGAGAGATAAGTCAAGGCAGGGTCGCAAGCATGGCCAGTGGGAGGGATGGCAAGCGCCGGGCGCCATTAGTGAGCACTTTGGGGCATTCACCCAAGGCTCTGGATGAGATCGACAGCCAGGGAAGGGCTGAGAGCAAGGGCACCCCATTCACGTGAGCCGCAGGATCCGTGGGTCACTTCATACAGTCAGCCATCCTTACTTCTGCCTAGGATAGCATCACACGGAGCCAGCTTCTTCATGGCATCTACCTCTGAGGAATTTTCATACTTACCCCACAATTGTGGTGGCACCGTCAAACCTCCCCTGGGAACAGGTATACTTTTAAGTCCCCACGACCTGCATAGAGCCTGGCCCACAGCAGGTGCTCACTGAGTATAGAAAGCAAAAGATGGGCAAAATCCTGGGGGAGTTTCCCCCCTGGGATGGCTATTCTTGGTTGTCAACGTGACTACATCTGGAATTAACTAAAAAAATACAAGTCACTGGGCACACCTGGGAGGGATGTTTAGTTAATTGGATCATTTGAGGCAGGAAGACCCACCATAAATCCAGATCATTTGGGATCAGAAGACCCTCCCTAAACCTGGCCGCACCCTCTCATCCCAGCCTACATTAAGGACGTGGAAGAAAGCAGCTTTTGCTCACTACCTGCTTGCCCCTACTCCCGAGGCAAGTTCAGACACCCAATGGCTGAGGCCTTCCTTCACTGCCATTAGAGCCTCGTTTGGGATTCTGGTATACACCGAAGACCAGAGAGACATCCAGCCTTGTGGGCTGGACTCTTGGGCTGACTTTTCATTGAGAGACAGCCACTGCTGGACTAGCTGGACCACAGCCTGTGAACCTCTCTAATAAATCCCTGTAGGTAGGAAGGTAGGTAGGTAGGTAGGTAGACAGATAGATAGATACATAGATACATAGAAAGGTGATAGATAGATGATAGATAGATAGATAGATAGATAGATAGATAGATAGGTAGATAGACAGATAGACAGACAGATGATAGCTTCATCCTATCATTTCTGATCCTCTAGAGAACCCTTACTAGCACACTCCACACTGAGTCCTGCCTCTTCTGCTCTTTCTCTCTCCATGTCCCCACACCAGTGTCTACCCCTCCTGCAGAACCAGCTGGCCGTGGTCATGCTTATGCACGCACACACGAGACTGTCCTCTAAGTGATGGGCACAAGTGTTGCCCAGAGGGCAGACCTCCTTAAGGCAGGCAGCATTATCGGGCCAAGGACTTCTTTGTGCCCACCTAAGCGAGTCTCCAGGCCCTCCTCAAAGCCCCCTAGCTTGAACTCAGTGGGAAGTTCACACCCTGAGACAACTTGGGGTCAAGCTTCCCCCTTTTCCCAGTCATGCAATGTGACACACAGACTCAGTGGCAGAAGGGATATCACCCTTTTCTATGCCCTGTCTCCAAGAGACTCACACAGAAAGGACATAATGTACGCATGTAACAAACCAAAGATCAGAGTACACAGACTGAGGTAAACCCCTGGCACAGCTGGGCTCTAGTCTAACCCCAGAAGCTGAGAAACTTTGCCCCATATCTTCAGGGTCTGTAACTCTCAGCACTAAGCCAGTGAGTTGGTTCAGCAGTAAGCATTTGTGGCCAAGTCTGCTAACCCAAGTTCAATCCCTGGGACCCACAAGGAGAGAACTGACTTCCATCGGTTGTCTTCTGACCTCCATACGTAGGCTATGGCGTTTGTGTGTCTACACACACACATAAATGTAATAAAAATATAAAAGTGAGCTCAGCACCTATAATCTTTAGAGCTGTCAGACCTCAACATACTATTGAGTCGATATAGTAGCACTAAATTTCCAGCAGTAAAAATGCTTTATATACTTTTGATAAAGTGTGGTAACTAAGAGATTCCCTTTGTAGGATTGAAGTGCATGCTTTTTATAAGGTATATGGTAGTCATTATTTAAGCCTTGCAATGGGCAGTTCTGTGGCCCAGAGGTTCTGTGTCTGAGAACTGGTCTAATTTTGGAAGACAGATTTCCAGCTTCAATGGCAAGAATATTTGTCACACGGCACCACTGATGATAATACATGGTGGCAAGCAGCCCAAGGGCCCAGCAGGGAGTGATCAGCTAAATCAATCATGGCATGTCTGTACAATCGGGTATTTGTTATCCAAAATAATGACAAAAAAAACAACAAAAATCTAAACTTCTGAGTGGTTACTCCTGTCAGGGACCACTCAACCGAACCCTAGACAGGAATCATTGCCCTTCTCTCTCATCATAATGAAAGTAGCTTCATTCCCATCTTACAGATGAGGAAAACTGAGGGCTAGAAGAAACATTTGCCCACAGCCACATGCTGGCTGACCATTTGAAGTCAAACAGACCTCCTAGCCACTATACTACATGGTTTCAAATGACACCATTTTTTAGAGCTATACAAAGCAAGACCAGCCCACAAAAAGCAGGTTATCTTTGCAGCTGGGTCTGAGCTGTGCATTTGCATTCAAACCCCGAAGATGGTGCTATTTTCACCTTGGTATAGACCTCTGAATGTATAAAATTGCCTGTTTTTCTTATTTTTATGAGGATAAACCCATGCTGTTGTACATGAAGAAAAGCAAATTTTAATTTTTAAAATAACATAAATGGCAAAAAAAATCACCTTGCATTCCCTCTGCTGACCCCAGTGTCCAGCTGCCCGCCTGACTTTAAGGCAGACACAATGGTGGACATGGGTTCTGCTTGCTCTTGGAGCACGGCTTCCCCTAGAGGCAACAAGCACTCTCCAAATGAGAAGAGAAAGCTCAGCCTCAGCACACTGACCAGCCAGATAACTATAGCCTCCAGCCCCAGCCGCCCCCCTGGATACTTGTACCCCTGGGAGCTGCCAGGCTAACACAGCACAGAGCAAGCTCTTGCCTGGGAGCCAAAGCCAGGCCTCCTTGAGCCTAAAGTGCATGGACCTGCTCTGGTTCTGTCAAAGCTGCCAGAATGGAGGAGTCTGAAGACAGCAGAGCAGCCCCACTCAGCAGCCAGATATCTAGGGACCCTGCTGGCTCAGCCAGCTGCTTCCTGGCTATAGACCCTTGGGTGGGCTGTCTCTTCCTCACTAAACCTGTTTCTGCACTGGCAAATGAAGAGCTTTAGAGTACCAATTTGAAGGAAAGCTATCCCACTCTGTGATATATAAGATATGTACCCAAGTAACTTTCTGTCTGAGCGCTGTGTCCCACACCCTGCCAACTGCCTTGTATGAACTGTGTGCTCCTCGCCGGTGCCTGTGACGGGTACTACAACAATGTACAGTTTTACAGATAGAAAAAATAAAGTCTTTTAATACAAAGTCACATGCTGGGGGGGCAGAGCAGAATTTCACCGACCACCATCTGATTTAACGCACACAAGCCGAGATAACCTCCATCCGGTTACCACAGTCATAGCTGCCCACTGAGCTCTCCTGACTTTAGAGATTATTATAATGTATGTGATGTGTACCCTGGGTTCTCGACAGCCAGACACGACACCAAGCCACAGACCCCTTCTAGGAGCTATGTAGTTCCCTCCCCTCCCCTCTCCACCGCCATCGCCGCACCCAGTGACCCAGTTATTAAAAGGTTACACAACCTGTGACAAGCCCCTAACTACACCTGGCCTTGAGCTGCTGGCCCAACAGAGACCCACACCCTGCAGGGCAGGCCTACTGGCACTCTCGCTAGGCACCTGTTGGAAGACTCTAGGATCTCAGCCAGACCTGGGACTCTCGGTGGCTTGGAACAATAAACCTGTGTGGCCTGAGAACTATCCCCAGGAAACAAAACCAGCACCCTTCCGCAAGCTGTGCACCCGGGTTGGCCTCTCCAGGGCAAGGCAGCGGCACCGAGGTCTGGGTGTGCAAGTGCGTAAAGGCGGACTTACTATGGAGCGAGAGGGTAGCGGATGTAAGTGTGTGCGTGTGCGCGCGCGTGGCTCCGAGTGTGCGCCGCTGTGATCGCGATGGAGCGGGCGGCAGGGCGGGCTGGGAGATCTCCTCCCCCCACCACATTGAGAAATCTTAGTGAGTCACCGAGTGGTTCTGCATATTAATGAGCTCGCTCTCGGAGAGGGCAGGAGCGAATTTAAAAGAGGCCAGGGTGGGCGGAGGGAGGCTGTGGGGAGATCGCAGCACCCAGCGCCAAGCGCAGCGCAGCACCGCGACAGACGGCAGGAGCTCCCACCGACGGGCGCAGCTGGAGCGAGCGGAGCAGGGAGGCGTGCACTACACCGAGAACCGAGCCGGGCGGCATCCCCCGGCCGCCGCACGCACAGGCCGGCTCCCTCCTCGCGTCCCTGCTCCCCACTGCGCCGCTCCGGCCAGCATGAGGCTCCTGGCGGCCGCGCTGCTCCTGCTGCTCCTGGCGCTGTGCGCCTCGCGCGTGGACGGTGAGTGCCGCCGCGGGGGCCCTCTGTCGCCGTCCTGTCCCCTCTTAGGGAACCGGGGGTCCGGGGTGGGAGTCCCCGGCGGGCACCTAGGGCGGTAGCGGAGCCGAATACCCCTCTGGGGACTCAGCAGCCTGGCGGTGCTCTCCCGCAGGGTCCAAGTGTAAGTGTTCCCGGAAGGGGCCCAAGATCCGCTACAGCGACGTGAAGAAGCTGGAAATGAAGCCAAAGCACCCACACTGCGAGGAGAAGATGGTCATGTGAGTTCCGTGGCGGGACACAACCGGGGGCTGGATCGGGCCGATACGCCTTTCTCTCTACCTCTGCCAAGGCCCTGGGGAGCAGTTTATAATTGTCTGGCAAGCCCTCGGGACATTGCTCGACAGTCTGGAAAGGGGGTCTGTGGCCGGTCCCTCTGAGCCTGCCCTTGTTAGGATTCAAACTGACGGCAGGCTGGAGCTTACTGTGGGCTGGTAGGTAGTTCTGGTGCGCCCACTTGGAACATCTACACAAGATCATTCAGGACACAGGGCCAGCCTGCCGGGCGGGCTGTGCTGCCTTCCTCTTACTGAAGAGAGAAGTAACAGAACCTTGTCTTTAGTCGAAACTTTCTTTTCAGAGCCTCTCTTCAGTCAGGGGTTTGGCCACAGGGGTGGACAGTTGGGGAGTCTGGGATCTCATCGTGAGAGTACTCCTGTCTCTTCCTCCAGCAGCCGGGCTCCTTGTGGGTTCGTGAGTATGAACAGTGCTGGAGAAAATGCTCTCCTGGGGTTAATGTGGCATGCCACCACTGCAGCTGCTTGGTGGGGATGCCGGCAAAGTCTTTAAAACTGGGGCAGAGAGAGAACACTGAGTTTCCTTGCGCCTCAAGCCTTCCCAATTAACCACTTGAAGCCGGCACGGCAGGCCGTTTCTCCAGCAGTACGCTCTTGGCCAGGAAGGCAGCCCTTGGCAAAACAGCTCCTAAATATTTGCCATGGACCATTGGCCCCTCTTCCCCTCCCCCAGAAACAGGACACACTTTATTCTCAGTCTGGGCAAGTGCCTTCCACCGCTGCCCTTGCCGCCCGCCCGGAGGCCTTCGGGCAGTGTCAGTGAAGGAAGAGCACACCCCACCGGGCACCTCACAACTTGCTCAAGTTCGGGGAAGATCGGGCCGAGCTGACCCGAGCTGAGCTTCCAGATTAACCTCCTCATACTGCCGGGTTTCTTGCAGGGCAGACAAAGGGAAACTACCCTTTTAGGTGTGGACTGGCTCAGAGTTAATAGAGACATGACAGGCGTCACATAACCTCAGAATTTCTAGTTTCCGGGTTCAGAAAAGTTAGAGATTTCCAGTTGTCTCTCAGACCTCCAGGGACAAAAAAAAAAAAAAAAAAAAAAAAAAAAAAGAAAAAAGAAAAAAAAGTGCAGGGTGCATCGGCAGCTCAAAGAGACAGACTGGGCCCCAGACAGCCTTGTTCTTTCCTTGAGTAAGCTCGGGTGCAGAGGGAACCTGCAGCCACACAAGTGCACCGGAAGGCTTCCTGTAGCCTTGGGAAAATTTGGAGGGGCCTCAGGAGACCAGCACCTTCCTAGGCCTCCCTCTCCACCCCATCCTTGACAGCCTGAAGGCTCCTCCCCCTTGTATCAGACAAGGGACTTGCACTTTTTGCCAAAACAGTGCCACAAAGACTGAAGGCAAGTTCTCCAGGTCACCCCGAGTCACCCAGAGACCTCTGCTGGGGGCGGTGTGGATCAGAGGGAGTCAGGAATATGGGAAAGCCCGGATTCCTTTAAAAAAAAATATGTATAACTTGCACCAGGTGTATCCCAGGAACCAAACACGGATCCAGGCTAGGTGACAGGACACTTACCTACTGAGCCATCTTGTCAACCCAAGCCCAGCTTCTTGAAGGACAATTTGTGTCATATGTCCTTGGAGTTCTCACCCAAACCATTGGCACCCCAGGGTTGCTGCAACCCAAAATTTCTGGTAGCTATTGGGTCTTGAATCCCAGCTTCTGCACCCTGCTGCTGATTTGCATAACTGCAGTATTCTAAACAGCCAGCGCTGGTGGGGTGGGGGTGGGGAGCTGAACTCTCCCGTGCCCTCCCTGACCTTCAGAAGTGGGATGGGATATTAAGTCTACCCTCTGGCCTATGGAGAAAGGGCTTTTTACTGGAGTTTGCCCCTCGGGCAACAGCAGCATTATGGGTGTGGAGGAAATATGGGCACTAATTCTGCAGGGTGGCAGAGGTGTAGAGGGAGGGCCCCATGCTTGGAGCCTGCAAGGATCCACCTGTCTCCAGTGAAGGGGGATCCAATTACCTGGTAGTATCAAATGTCCATCCCTGGTCTTGGATGAGGTCGCACAGGCTCCTGAAGCAGCATTCTGCCCCCATTCTGCTGGCGAGACTGTTTTCTGTCCCTACAGACTGGGAGCTCGTGTTCACAGCAACCCTGCCCTCTTCTAGAACCCCCCACTCTTCTCCTTGGGGACCAGGTGGAGAACAGCCTGACCTCCCCAGCCATCCGTGACCCCTCAGAAAATCAGGTCTCCACTTTGTATGTTCCAAGTGGACCCTCATTCCCCACCATAGTACATCTTCCCCTTCCCAGAAGTTTCCTGCAACTCCCACCATCCCCCTGGTCACCCTGGCTGGCAAAGGTACCTCAGACCACCCAGGCCTGAGGTCACACATGAAGCTCGTCATCCTCCTGACTGCCTCGTCTTTCCTGACTAATTAGTAATAACAGTGGTCACTGGACGCCCACCAAGGGCTGGGCACCGCCTCCCTGGTACCTTTTGCTCCTTCAGTGTCCCTGTGAGGGAGGGCCCTCTGTTGTACCTGTTGAGCGGGCACTCACAGCTTACAGGGATCCAGACTCCGCTGACAATCTCGGCACCGGACCTGCTTCTCCGGCACAGCTGGGCAGGCTCCGTGGACTTGGAGCTTTGGCTGAGAGAGGCCAGGAGAAGGACTGTCTTATTTTCCTGCCCCCAGCTCAGATAACTGCAGCCTCACGCTCAAGCGTCAAACTGGGCTACCAGACCAACAAGACCCTTGCTCCAGATCAGCAGATGTCCAGCCCAGGGACAACGGCACAGGGTCTGGGTGCTGGGTTAAGGGTCAGACACTATGGTGTATCCAGGGCATGTCTCAGCCCTCTGTAGAGTTCCTCAATCCAAGGATGGTACTGTTGCTAGCACCTTCCAGCAGGGGTTCTATCTACCTCTGAACCACTGGAAGACCCCTCTAGCCACTGGTCCCCAAGAGAGCCTGTGCTGGGGATCACAGACCGCTGGGTGCTGTGGGGGGTAGGAGCCCCCAAGGGAAAAGTGAAACTCACTCTGTACAGGCTAAGCGCCCCCACCCCAACCCCGTCATGGAGGCTGAGACACAAAACGTTAAAAGGCTGACCTGGGATTGAGCACGTGAAACTTGAGGGAGGGGCGGGGCCGCTTGGTGCTCTGGTGTGGTCCCTGCAGGCTATGACTGAGACATCTGAATCTGTACGGGTCCTGCTCCGTTTCAGCATCACCACCAAGAGTATGTCCAGGTACCGGGGCCAGGAGCACTGTCTGCATCCCAAGCTGCAGAGTACCAAACGTTTCATCAAATGGTACAACGCCTGGAACGAGAAACGCAGGTACAACATCTCTTCTCACCTGCCCAGGCCCCGCCCACCCCTGTCCTGCGCATTCTCACTACCCCAAGCCCTGCCCACCCCACCTATCCCCTGCCTGCCCCACCCAGAAGGGCTTGGCTATTATTAGCTATGGCTTTCAGGACAAGAAGGGACCCATACACCATTTCATCTACTAGCCTCATCTGATGTGTGATGCCCACAAAAGTAGACACTCCGACACCGTTTCCATCCCCCGATGATGGGAAGCTCACCACGCTCTCTGGGCAGTTATGAGCACTGCAGGTGTATCCCTTAGTGAGCTAAAATCTGCCTCATTCGAACTCTCGTATTATAGTCCTTTGTATTTCTATAAAGACTTGTTTTTAATCTTGTATATGGGTACCAGGCCTGTGTGTACATTTGTGTGCACTCTCCATGCCTGGTGCCCAAGGACTTCAAAAGGACTTCTCTCTCTCTCTCTCTCTCTCTCTCTCTCTCTCTCTCTCTCTCTCTCTCTCTCTCTCTCTCTCTCTCTCTCTCTCTCTCACACACACACACACACACACACACACCCTGCAGTTATAAATGGCTGTGAGCCTCCATGTGGGTGTCAGGGCCTCTACAGGAACACCAATGCTTTTTAACTGTTGAGCCGTCCCTCCGGCCCCTAACTTACATGCTGTGGTCTTAATTGCTCTTTTTACTTAAGTCACATGATCTGAAAGTGGCTGGGTGGGCACCAAGGTGCCCCAAACCCTGTTCTTCCCTGACACCTTCTCAGGCAGGTTCTGGGGGCTGCTTGAGTTCAGCCCTGACCAATCAGGACCACTTTACCCAGAGGGGCAGCAGTTCAGATCAGCACCTTGGGCCAGACACCTCTGCCAGGTGGGCAGTTTCCTCATCATCAGAAGGGGGCTTCCTAGTTCTAATCTTGGGGTCCCCAGGTCTGGCCTTTGTACCATGTGACGACAAGCCTGTCCTGGAGCAGACCGCTGCTCAAACACCTGAGACCTGTTCTCTCTGCAAAGCAAACCTGGGAAAGGACACCTGCTTGGGTGACCTCCAAGGATCTCAGTACCTTGTCCTAAGAGGGGGCAACCAAGACCAGGCGGGGACAGGGTGTGGCTTGGACAGCACCTGGAAAAGTCATGACAAGAGGCCAGAACCCTGTGGGGTGTGTGGGTCCCTGGTGCCGCCTGTCCCAACATGTGGGCTTGTGGCCAGCTCTCAGAGTCAGTTTCTGCACCTGAATCTTCTCTTGCTCCGTCCAAAACTGCCTCATCTGCAATGGCCTGAAATAGAAAGTGGCGAGGCGAGCGACTATTCCCATCGTATCTGATGGGAGTGACGCCTGGTTCTGGTCAGAGCATGCAGTTCACATGGCGAAAGCAGAGCCTGCCCCACCCACCCCCTGCCACCGTCCAGGCCTGTGTCATCAAGAGACTGCAGGGTTAGCTTGTGGAGGGCTGGGAAGTCTTGCCCAGGCTACTGGAGACACTCTACCCACCTTACTTCCTCCACCTGGGCCGTGTCTGTGACCATGAGGCACCTGTGAGCATCCCACAGCCCCCCACAACCCTACCTTTCTACTTTTGTAAATTGCCCTCATGAAGGCTGTGAGAGCTCTCTGCTACAAGGCCTCTGCCAGTTTGCTACATCAAGAGTTCAGGCATTGGGGGTTGGCATGGAACGGGGGCACTATTTGCATGTTTGTATATTATTTGTTTGTTGAGACAAGGTCTCACATAGCCCAGGCTAGTGTCAACTCAACCTCCAAGCAAAGGATGACTTGGAACCGTGAATCCTGATCCCTCCACCTCTGAAGTGTTGGGGTTATGTGATTACAAGCCTAGCAGTTCTGAATTCATCCATTTTTTTTTTCAGGAGACTGGGGCATCCCAGAATAGGAGACCTCCATGCCTGCCTTTTCCCTTTCTACCCCTTCCCTTGTGAAGGGTTAAAAATGACCTAATAAATATAGGTGGAGATAAAAGAACTGCTCAAAGTCAGAGGGAGAACAAACATACATGCTCGATAGCTCAGGGCGGAGGGAAGACAAGGATGTATAACAGGGCTGGGCCCCCTGGTCCATGGCACCAGTAAGTGAGCAAAGAGACCCTTAGAGATCAGAATCTCTGGCTGTCATGTGAGGCAGCTACATGGAGCATCTCTGTTTCATTGGTGTGTGTGTGTCCGCGTGTCTTGTGAGTGCAGGTGCCCGAGGCAGCCAGACGAGGGCTTTGGATCCCCGGGAGCTGGAGTTACAGGTGTTGGTGAGCCACCTGATGTGGGTGCCAGGAACTGAACTTGGGTGCTCTGGCAGAGCAGTGACGGGTCTTGGGTACCATCTCCCCAGGCCCAAGGCACTTTATTTCAACGCATGATTGGGGGATTTCACTTGGAAGCCAAGAGCGAGGAAAGAGGAGCAGCGAGCTAAGTAAGACCCATGGCCCAGAGCTGGGATGGCAGGTGTGAGGGAGGGAGCACACCCACCCTTGTGTGAGTCTTCTCATTGGCTTCAATCACACCCTCACAGCTATCTCCTCTCTCCTGGACCCAGGGGGGCCACAGACGAAGCCACAAGTAAGTGGTCTGCACAGAGTCCTGAGCCGCTGACAACGATGTCCTCTCTTCCTAGGGTCTACGAAGAGTAGAGTGACCGATCTCGGGAAGAAAAACTCCAGGCCAGTTGAAAGACTTCAGCAGAGGACTTTGCAGATTCAAATAAAAGCCCTTTCTTTCTCACAAGCATAAGACAAATTATATACTGCTACGAAGCTCCTCTTACCAGGGTCACTTTTTACATTTTATAGCTCTGTGAAAGGCTTCCAGATGTGAGACCCAGCTCTCCTGCGCTCCAGACTTCATTTCCAGTGGCTTTTTGCCGAAAGGGGGTGGGGGGCAACTCAAGCCTTTCCTTTTTAAAATAAGGGGTTTTGTATTTGTCCATATGTCACCACACATCTGAGCTTTATAAGCGCCTGCAAGGAGCAATGAGCTTGGTTGAGGCATTTCATTGCACCATTGCTCCGGTTCAGGCTTGCGAAGCTTCCGCTCAGAGGGCCCGGCACCTCGGCACAGCTGCCACGGGCTCTCCTGGGCTTATAACTGGTCAGGGTTTCAGTGATCCTGTTGTAGGGCAATTGGGAGCAGGTCCTTGGACATCTGTGCCTGGAGAAACTCAGTCTAGTTACCATAATACGCTTCATCCCACCCGCACCCCAGATCACGGTCCTGCAAGCAATCCCTAAAGGAGCTGGGTCTTTCTTCCAACCTGAAGAAAGTTTCTGCGGCTTCGGTAGACCATGCTTCTGAGGCGTGGCGAGTTCCTGGCACTGTGAGTAAACAACCCAAAGAGGAAACGGAAAGATTCACAGCACACAGCCCGAGCTACACAAACCATTGGCAAGGGGAAACTTTGTTTCTTTCCCTCAAGCCCAACAGAAAGCACACTCCCCTCCAGTGCAGGCGCAAAGGGCGCAGTCCTCTCCGGGAGTTAGGAGTTAGGATGTTTTGAGCCCTCCCCGGTGTACATACCGCCTTCTGTGCGCCCTGCAGCGCACACCACCCTCCAGTAGAGGCCGCACTCACACTCTGCGGCTGTTCCTTTGCTATGTAAATGCTGAGAGCCATGAGCTGCATGCAGGGTTCATGTCCTTTCTAAGATGAAAAAGAAAGTAATAAAATATATTTGAAGTTACCAAATTTCCAGACTTCTGGTTTTTTTTTCTCTCTCTCTAAGCCACATAACATAAAATGTTTGCCTCCTCCTAAATAGATGGGCACACATGTGTGGGAGAGAAGTCAACAGTCTCTATGGAATGTGTGGGGCTGCTGCTCTTCTGGAAGCCAGGAGGCTAAGCCTGGAGGCTTAGTGCCCCCCTTCCCCCCAGCGCACTTCACTGCAGCAGGTTGGTGGGAGTAGGCAGGCAGAGGCTTGCAGGACTGGAGAATCACAAGGATGAAGCAGTCCAAGATGGCTTGGGGTCTGCCTCGATTAAGAGAGTCTCCGTTATTATCACACTCTTCCTGTGGCTGGATGGCCACCTTTCCACGGGGGCTGGGAGCCATGACTCCTCAGCCCCACTGTCCCCATAGTAAGCCTAACCCAAAGACGGAGGCCAATAGACATGCAAAGTAGGGGAACCCCCTTGGAAAGTCACATGCCAGAGTAGGGACGAAAGAGGACAGGTTCCACCTCCCAGAGGCCCCAGAGCCTGCTTGGTCTTGGAGTAGCTCCAACAGAGCCTCCCAAGTGAGGAGCCTGTGGAGAGCAGTGTCTAGGAAGGGCCCGGCTCCGTGGCAGACCTCCTTCTCTCAGCTGGCAGCATGGAGTCCTGCGCGCCCTCGATGTCCCGTGTTCTAGACTCACTTTGCCCTCCTACGCGCTCTAAAGCCCTACAACTCCTCACACTCGCGCCAGCAAAGGGCCCGCCCTGGCCGTTAGATTCCCAGTAGAGCTGGCTACATGGTCTGCTCCTGGTTCAAATGAACCTTTATGTAAGAATAACTAATTTGCTATGTGTCTTAAATGGGGTATTTTGAGTGTTTTCAGCATAAGGAAACAGTTCCTGTTTGAGGTAATGGATATGATAATTACCCCGGTCTGATTATTATGCGTAGTACCCATGTATGGAAATCATCACACGGTACTGCATGAATATGCACAGTTCATTTCTGTCAATTTAAAAAATGTTTGAGCGACAAAAAAATGAAAAATGGCAAGTTTCAAAATGGCAGCAGTAGAACATTAAACCCAGCATGGGTCCTTCCTAGACAGGCCCAGGGTAACTCAGTGCTGCAAGCCCCAAAGACAGCCTATCTCCAGTGTCAGCTTCAATACCCATCTGAATGATTCATTGACCTCGAATTACTACAGGATGTGCTCTGTAATGCAGCTGTTTTGAATGTCTAGTGAGATGTGTTCTCAGAGGCCAGGGATTATCTCATACTCATCTTTGTTTAAAACCTCCCCAAATCTGTGTGTAGCATGCTCCATTGCCTCCTTATACAACTTAGAACTACCTGCCTCGGGATGGCGCCTCTGACAGCGGTGAATAACACACCCGTCCCCCCGTCCCCCCCCCGCCTCCCTGGTTAGCAAGCTACAGGAGGGGGCCAGTCAGCTGCTTCGGCTTCCTGCCTCCGGGTGTCTGCCTTCACTCCATCAGTGACGACCTGCAGCCTGTAAGCTAAAGTCATCGCTTTGCTCCCTGGAATTGCTCTGGGGAACGGTATTTACCACAGCTTTGGAGAGTCAAACTCGGACATCGCCTCTTTCCCTTAAAGGAGGCGCTTTCAGCCTCTCCCCTGGTGTTTGTATCAGTCATGACTGCTATACACTGGGGGGTCTTTACTAAGTAGAGTAAGAGTTACTCAAGCACCACAGCACTACGGGGGCTGATCCGATAACCAAGTGACTGCTGATCGACAGAAGGGCAGGGCACACAGCACGGACTCACCGGACAAAAGGGCCCCTCGTGTCCCTGAAAGCTACAACATATCGTCGTGCTATTAAAATGGCCTACAATCTACGATACTGTTTATTTCTGGAATCTTCCACCATGACTGACCACAATTAACAAAACATCGGGCACTCAAAGCCCTGACGGTGAAACACGGCTGGCTAGGGGTTGGCATTCTGGCTTCAGGACCCTTTCCAGGAGTACTGAGCCACTGCTGTGTGCAGAACTGTGGGCCGAGACTCTGAGTGGGGATTAACTGCTGTGCCCCAGCGTGAGCTGCAGGAGACGGGAATCCCCACAGTAAGAGTAGTTTGAAAGCTAAAACGAGAGGGCAGAGGTGTTGACAGCGGGCGGGCAGCATCCTTCCTCCTGACGGAGGTTGATATAGATTCAAACTGGACTTGACAAAGAGAAACAGGGAAAAGGTGTTAGCGCTGGGGGGAGCTTTCAGAGCACAGGACCCCTGCACCTGAGATGGACTTACTGGTCGACCTCAGAAGGAAGGTTCTGCTTTACCCCGGACCTCTCCACCACTATAGGCAGACTCCGAGGGAGCTTTGGGAGATCCAGGCTCCTGTCACTTTTGGTGAGAGGCAGTGCAAAATTCCCATCCTCAACGAGGAGTCTCTCCAATAATGTTCTCTATGAGTTCAGGCTGTCCCCCCAATGAGGAGTCTCCCCAGTGTTCTCTAGAAGGTCAGGCTGTACCCCCAATGAGGAGTCTCCCCAGTGTTCTCTATGAGTTCAGGCTGCCCCCCAATGAGGAGTCTCCCCAGTGTTCTCTAGAAGGTCAGGCTGTACCCCCAATGAGGAGTCTCCCCAGTGTTCTCTGTGAGTTCAGGCTGCCCCCCAATGAGGAGTCTTCTCCCCAGTGTTCTCTGTGAGTTCAGGCTACCCCCCAATGAGGAGTCTTCTCCCCAGTGTTCTTGAGGAGGTCAGGCTGTCCCACAATGAGGAGTCTCCCCAATGTTCTCTATGAGTTCAGGCTGTCCCCCCATTGAGGAGTCTCCCCAGTGTTCTCTAGGAGGTCAGGCTGTCCTACCTCCAAAGCACTTCAGTCATGCATTAGGATTCACACGTTCCTCAGGTGCCTCTCCCACAAGGGCACCAACATGTGTGGATTAAGTGAATTAGTGATTTATTCTGAGTCACCAATAATGCTTTAGTGTGGACTTAGGAGAGAAGTAAAAGCACCTGTCCCCCTTGGAGTCAGCTAGCCAGTTCAGGTTTGAATTCTCCACTTCCTGCTTCTGTGTGCATGCCGCTCTCTCTGACACAGGTCTTCATTCTCCTTTTATTGGACACCACAGACACATCACATGGGGACAGAAACGGGACTCTTTATGGAAATACTTAACAGAATTTTACTAGGGATTAAGTCACTGGCCCTGACTGATCCAGATAACAAACAGAACAACAAATGGCATTGTTTATCAAACAGTATCCATAGACAGTATCCATAGATAGTATCCATAGACAGTATCCATAGACGGTATCCATAGACTGTCGCTTTCAACTTCTGGGCTTGCTGCTTTCAGCAAATGACACACATGCTTGGTCTGCGTGCAAAGAGGGGCCATGGAAGAGTACATAATAAGATCACAGGCACACATTTAGCTTGGGTTGTAAAAGTTGATTATATGGGAAACCCAAGGCTGGCTGGTTACATTGTTCTCTTAAAGGCAGATTAATAAACAAGCTGAGCACACAGTAGGACAGCAGTCCCAAGCCCACAGTAGGGCAGCAGTCTTAAGTGACCTCAAGGTGAACTATTAACTCTGGCTGTGAGGTAGGTCCAGCAAAGACCTAGGATGTAAGGAATATTACAGATCTTCATTCATCCACACAGGGAGGACCAGAGTTGGCCAGGTTGGTCCCTGTCCTCAGAGGCAGAATCCACTTATTCGTGGGCAGAGCCCCCGCTCCCTCATCTGACCACCGCTATGCCCTGCACTTGAGCTGCATGCTGGAGCTGCTTTGCTGTCTATGAGGCAAAGACACTGCCTAGACTGCATGTTGCTCTACGTACCATGCAACAGGGGCACACGGCAGGCTCTAGGGGCACCTCCAAAACAGTGCCTGTCCGAGGCTCAAAGGAGACGCCTGAGCCGGGGAAAACGGCAAGTTATTATGAAGCGCAAAGTACCGCCCCCACCCCCGCTCCGATGAGCTGTGACGAGACAGCTTAAGGGCATACAGTCCATCACAACAGGAAGGCGTGACGGCAGCAGAGCAAGCAGGGGCGGGTGAAACCCCCAAACTAGAACACCCCACGGGTGTAAACAAAGAAAAGGTTTATTTGGGGGGAATTCAAAGCTGCCATGGCTACCTCTCAGGGCAGTGAAAATAGCAAGAATGGGGCAGTTATGGGAGGGCGGGGGGGGGAGGGTCGGTCATGTTGCAGAGGGAGGAGGGTAAGTTAGATGGAACAGCCTGGAACTAACACGGGTATTTGATCTGTTGGACACTTGGTTGGCTTAACAGGGAACTAGATGCCCTAGAGGGGACTGTAGGACGGAGGAGAAAGTCATGAATTTTCCCTGCAGAGAGAAACCCCCTTTACAAGGTTTCTGAGGAAGGCTGATTTTAAGTAGCAACCCTTCTGCTTGCCAGAGTCCAGCCCCAGCTGAGCCAGACTGTCAGTCATGACACTGTCGTCACGACACTGTCAATGGCGCAGCTATCTTGAGGGGGGTTGGGACCTAACAAGCAGGAGCACGGGGCAGGGCGACATTTCATCCACTGTCGACAATCCGAGGGAGATGAAGACCATACTGAATCCTCTTTGTTTATGCTCAGCCCAGGACCCCAGATGGGACAGCGCCACCCATGTTCAAGGGCGTCTTCCCTTCTGATGTGGAATAATCCTCTTGTTCACTGCAAAGACTTGTCACTCCTATTGGTTTAATAAAACACTGATTGGCCAGTAGCCCGGCAGGAAGTATAGGCGGGGCTACCAGACTAGGAGAATTCTGGGTAGAGGAAGGCAGAGAAGGAGTCGCCAGTCAGATGCAGAGGAAGCAAGATGAAAACGCCATATCAAGAAAAAGTACCAAGCCACTTGGCTAAGAATTATGGGTTAATTTAAGTTGTAAGAGTTTGTTAGTAATAAACCCGAGCAATAGGCCAAACAGTGTATAATTAATATAAACCTCTGTGTGTGTCCATTTGGGACTGAACGGCTGCAGGACGGTGCAGGACAGAAAACCTGTCTACACCCTTCTCAGTCAAACCTCTCTAGAAACTCTACTGTGTCTCTCCAAGGTCAACCTTATCAAGCCCAAGTCAAGCTGACAGTGAAGTCGACCGTCACTCATCCACTCAAGTCCCAGGGTGGTCAGAGTATAATGTATACGGTTACCATCATGAGCTTGGCAAGACAGCACACGGGGACACAGGTGACCTACAGGTTAACCAGTTTCTTCCATCACCCCCCCCCCAAGTGAGTCCGCACACCCTGGAAGGAATGGCTTCTCGAAGCCCTCCAGAGTACCCAGTAGTCTTCATGGACCATGCCTTGGTTCTCCTTGCTCCACGCCGACCTGCCTCTCCTCCTGGTAGACTAGATCTGACGCTGGGACACGGGTACCCCTTGAGGAGTCAAGGCCCAAATCAAAAGCACCGCCCCTCCCTCACCACGCATCTGTAGACTGGAGATGCCCAGACAACTAGGTATTTAGGTTCAGCTTCCCAGAGAACAAAAGTCAGCCACACAGCTGCACCTGCCGGAGAGCAGAGGGGGAAGGTTTGCCTTGCCTGCCTGTCTGGTCGGCGTGAGCTTAAGTGAGGCGTTGACTGTCTCCATACCTGTAATGGGATACAGGCCTTTGACATGCCATTCCAACTCAGGGCAACTGGGCAGTGCTGAAGCATGGGGCAGCTTTGGGAGTTCACGGAGACGCTGGCCTGCACCATGCTCATACATCCAGCCTGGGGGCTGGTGGGGCAAATCTGCAGTGCTGTTCTAACCTTCTCCTTCTCTTGACCTTGTAAAGGGTTGGGTGGGAGAGAGAACGGAGACCCAAATGTACACCATGGAGCGCTGCTGATTCTGTGGACTGGAGGAGGCTCTGGGTGGTGTCTGAGCTCCTCAGGCTCTCTATTTCCCTCTTTATGTTTAGTCCTTAGCTGACACCCTATTCCAGAACTTTGGGCTCTGTCCAGACCCCCTACAGTCATAGGCCAGTGATAGTGTAACTATCCAGTAACCAGAGCTAACCCATCCATAAAGTAGCCCGATTCATAACTGAAAAGTCAAAATGCTGTGTCCCTAAACAGAACACAAGTTGATGACTCCTGGAGCTGCCCCTGGAAACAGCTGCCCTGGACTGGTACCCAGGAGAGAGGGGAAGGCGGACCCCTGCTGTGACGCACCTCCCTTCTCCATGCTGGCCCTGTCTGTCCTCAGCCTTCTGGGAGGTAGCTTCCAGCCCTTTGCCATCCAGGGTAACCATCCCCACACAACCTTCCATGTGGGGGTGACTCATTTTCTCTGTCCTGAATGCAATGTTTTCATTAACCCCACCTGAGCCCATACAGCTGTCCCTAGTCACTTGAGGACACACATCAGGAAGGCGGTTAGCTGACCTTCAAGGCCTCGCTGTGAGAGAGCAGTTTCTGCTCCCCAGTCCCAGCTCCAGCCTGGGGTTCGGGACTACAAACATTTCCTACCTGAGCTGCTAGTTTCAACTACACTTGGTCTCTCCAGTTCTTCCCACAGTTACATCATGAAGGCAAGGGTTCATGAGTTCACTAGACCCAAGAGGAATGATAAACGGGTGTTTACTGGGGAGCAACTCACACAACAGGTAATGAAGGGTAAAGAACCACCGCAGCCTTTCTCCGCCCTTCCGATCGGATCCTCTGACCCAAGAGAAAGAGACCACGATAGAAAAACCGCGCCTCAAGCTTGGGGAGGGTTTGGAATTCACGTCACTTATTCCGCCCTAGAGCCTTGAAGCTGTTTGGGAACGCCACACAGGACCAGAGGACCCTGGAAGACTCGCACTTGCCCCTGTCAAGCCCACAGCCATGTGGCTTGCCCATGTCGTCCCTCGGCCATGCCAGCTCTGGGTGACGGACACTGACACCATCTTCTGCACTGCGGTTGCGTGTCAGCTTTGGTAGCGCTTCTAAGCCATGCCGCCTGGAGAATTACTGCGACTAGGAGGGTGCTGTCCTGGGGAGGGCCAACGCTGCCTCGGGGAGAGTCTGGCAGTCTCGGGGAGAGTCTGGCTGTCTCGGGGAGAGTCTGGCCGTCTCGGGGAGAGTCTGGCCATCTCGGGGAGAGTCTGGCAGTCTCGGGGAGAGTCTGGCCGTCTCGGGGAGAGTCTGGCCGTCTCGGGGAGAGTCTGGCCGTCTCGGGGAGAGTCTGGCCGTCTCGGGGAGAGTCTGGCCGTCTCGGGGAGAGTCTGGCCGTCTCGGGGAGAGTCTGGCCGTCTCGGGGAGAGTCTGGCCGTCTCGGGGAGAGTCTGGCCGTCTCGGGAGAGTCTGGCCGTCTCGGGAGAGTCTGGCCGTCTCGGGGAGAGTCTGGCCGTCTCGGGGAGAGTCTGGCCGTCTCGGGGAGAGTCTGGCCGTCTCGGGGAGAGTCTGGCCGTCTCGGGGAGAGTCTGGCCGTCTCGGGGAGAGTCTGGCAGTCTCGGGGAGAGTCTGGCCGTCTCGGGGAGAGTCTGGCCGTCTCGGGGAGAGTCTGGCAGTCTCGGGGAGAGTCTGGCAGTCTCGGGGAGAGTCTGGCCGTCTCGACTCCTTCTCTCCTCCTTCCGGCCTCACCATGTGGGGCTTTCAACACTAAACACCTCCCACCACGAGGCCCTCACCAGCACCGGTGCCAGTGCCATGTTCGCAAACCTCTGTAACTGTTAACTGAATAAACCGCTCTGCTTTATACGTGATCCAGCATCTGGGCTCTGTCACAGCAACCCAAAACAGACTAAGACAATGTATCCTTAGCTTTTGTTTGGTTAGGACTTAGCTTCACTTGTGTGTTGTGGGGGGGTACGCATGTGTGTGCAGTGCCCACAGAGTCCAGTAGAGGGCTTTGGATCCCCTGGAGCTGGAGTGGCAGGTAACTGTGGCCTGTTTAATGTAGATTCCAGGAACTGAACTCAGGTATTCCGTGAGAACAGTTTGTGCTGAACCATCTCTCCAGGCCCACATGCACGGAGGGTTCGCTGTCCATAGTCCTCAGGGCATGAGGATTGTAGGACTCACTCATCCATCCATTCGGATGCTGGAAAAGCTGACTGCATCTCTCCCTCCCACACCTGGGCCACCCCTGGGCCCTGGGGGTGGACTCCCCGTCTTGGAATCACCCTTACTCCACTGCACAAGGAGGCCCGTAGGGCAGAAATGCTGCTGAGGGGACACCCATGCTCCTATCCTAGACCAGATTCTTGAGCAAACTCACAGAACTTCTATTCGGGGAGCCTGGGCTACGAAGGGACCCAGTATGAAGTGACCAAACACTGTTTATCTCAAACTGCTGTTGAGAAGCCTAGTTCCTGCCCACAAGCTACTTGCTATGATGCCCAGACTGCTCGTGGAATCACACCTACCTTGACCGGATTTTTTCCCTACAAGTTTTAAAGCCTTCAGTTGGACAACTAAATACAAGCCGCCCACTTAGCTCATCTCCACCAGAGTCATAGACCAAGGAAAGAAATCTGGTCCCTCAGCTCGCATTCTGGAGACAGTGCAAGAGTGTCACCTTGTGGTCACTTCATATACAGCATGATTCTGGGCAGCATAAATTGGCACCATTGAAGGGGAAAACAGTGTTACTGGCTTTGACTGTTCAACATGAAACCTAGAGCAGAATGTTTCCTCCATGCAAAACTCATCTCTGGGAATTAATGAGGGGCTTGGGTAGCAACACAGACAAAAGCACAGCAATGGAATCGACAGAGCCGCCTGGGTTCAAAGCCTGGTGTGGCCACATTCAGTCTATGCAGCTTTGATTGACTTACGTTCCAGGATGGAAACTCTTGTTCATGTGTGAAGAGTAACAGAACACATACCTGAGATCGAAGTCAGAATGTGTCTTTTTCTTTTTCTTTTACTTTTGGGGGCCCACCACCCAGCTCCCAAATAAATAGAATTTATTCTTGCTTATGAGTGCCTGGCCTTAGCTTGGCTTGTTTCTAGCCAGCTTTTCTAACTTACATTATCTGGTTTTTCTTTAACTATGTTTTGCCTCTGGGATTTTTACCTTTCTTTATTGTATATATATTTATTTCCTTCTTACTCCATGGGTGGCTGGGTGACTGGGTGACTGGGTGATCGGGTGGCCAGCTAGCCAGGTGGCCGGGTGGCCGGGTGGCTGCCCCTGGCGTCCTCCCCTCTTCCTTTTCTCTTTCCTGGCCCTCCTCTCATTCTTCTCTAGCTTAGATTTCTCTTCCTATTTATTCTCTCTGCCTGCCAGCCCCGCCTGTTTCTCTCTCCTGCCTTGCTATTGGACGTTCAACTCTTTACTAGACCAGTGAGGTGTTTTAGGCAGGTGAAGAAACACAGATCTACAGAGTTAATGCAACACATTTTTGCATCATCAAACAAACATCCCACAGCCTAAACTAATGTAACACATCTGAGCTAATATTCCACAACACCAGCACACAGATGAAAATCACAGCAGAGAAATGGCCTCATGGGATGGAAGACCCTGTGGATGAACCCTGAATTCACAGGTCCTCTCTTCCCACCTTGCTAGAGCCAAGGCATTCTCTTTCCTACACAGAATCATTCCGGTATGCCTCTCTCTGAGAGGTGCAATAAGCAAAGACTGGGGGAGGAGGAGGAGGAGGAGGAGGAGGAGGAGGAGGAGGAGGAGGAAGGGGAGAAGGAGGGCAACATCTGGGTGTAGTGTCACACACGTGTACACACAGCTATTTGGGAGACTTTGGCAGGAGGATCACTTGGGTCTCCGGGAGTTGAATATTAGCCTAGGAAAGAGTGATGTTATACCCCCCCAGGCCTCAAATGAAGAGAATAAGGTCCAATCTCAGGAAGCAAATGATTGTTACATTAACTTTGCCGTTGGCTGGTGAGGTTTTGCACTAACAAATAACCGAGTAAAGACTGATGTAGTCAAATTTGAAAGGTTCGTTATGTGACAAGGTTGAAAGCCATGGACTTCAAGCTGATGGATAACACAAGACTAGTGGGGGATAACCCTGGGGTCTCAGGGTTTCCATTGCTATGAAGAGACACCACCACCACGGTGACACTTATAAAGGAAAACATTTAATGGGGCAGGTCTACAGGCTGGGGGGTTCCGTCCATTATCACCATGACAGGAAACATAGTGTGAAAGCCAACGTGGTGCTGGAGTTAACACATCTGAACTGGCAGGCAGCGAGAGAGAGAGAGAGAGAGAGAGAGAGAGAGAGAGAGAGAGAGAGAGAGAGAGAGAAAGAGAGAGAGAGAGAGACAGACAGGCAGACAGACAGACAGACAGACAGACAGAGACAGAGAGAGGAGACAGAGAGAGAGAGACAGACAGATAGACAGACAGATAGAGACAGAGAGAGGAGACAGAGAGAGAGACAGAGACAGAGAGAGACAGAGAGAGGAGACAGAGAGAGAGAGAGAGACAGAGACAGACAGACAGACAGACAGACAGACAGATAGAGACAGAGAGAGGAGACAGAGAGAGAGACAGAGAGAGGAGACAGAGAGAGAGACAGAGACAGAGAGAGACAGAGAGAGGAGACAGAGAGAGAGACAGACAGATAGGCAGACAGACAGACAGACAGACAGAGACAGAGAGAGAGAGAGAAACAGACAGACAGACAGGCAGACAGACAGACAGACAGACAGAAACAAAGAGAGGAGACAGAGACAAAGAATAGGCACCTGGGTCGAGCATCTGAAACCTCAAAACCCACCCACCCCAGTGACACACTTCCTCCAACAAGGCCACACCTACTAACAGTGCCACTCCCTAAGAGCCTATGGGGGCCGTTTTCATGCGAACTGCCACAGCTGGTAAGAGAGAGCCTCAGCAGAGGGAAGCCTCCATCAGACTGGCCAGAGGGCAAGCCTATGGGGTAATTTTCCTGCTTAATGATTGATGTGGGCGGTTCCCCCTGAAGTTGTCCTGGGTGCTTTAAGAAAGCACACTGAGGAGGAAGCCAGTGAGCAGCCCTTCCCACGGCCTCTGCTTGAGATCCTGCCTCCAGGTTCCTGTCTCGACTCCTCGATGGACTGTGCTCAGAATACATCTGCCAAACACATGCTTTCCTCCCCAAGTTGCTCTTGGTTCTTGGGTTGTGTTTACCAGTTTAGAAAGCAAACGAGTGCAGAACTCCATTAGGAGGTTAAAAATAAGCAGCGGCTGGATGTCAGAAAATGATTTTGGGGCACTAGGCATGTTAGATGTGTGACAACGTGAGAATATCTTAGTAATGTCTACACAAGCCTTCCCGTCAGTGAGCAGTGTAGAGAGCTGCGAAATGCCGCACCCTTAAGATGGTACTGGCTTCCGCCTCTGCTAGCCCGATAGCAAGTGCTCTCTGTGATAAACAACTCCTTATTTGGTCAAGGCTGGATATCAGGCTTGCTTCCTCGTATGTGGACCTATCTGCTGTCGCCACATGGCTTACCGGGGTTGGCCGCCCAAGGGCCTTTTTAAGCTGTGGGCGGGCACTCCCTGGGGTCAGAAGATTTGTTCAAGGTCCTAAATAAACTGCTTGTGAGAAGGATTCCTGGGTCGCGTCTTCCTTGCTGGTCGAGGTGGTCGTGACAGAGCAGATTTCCAGAAGTCTGTCCTAAGGGAAGAACCCCAGTCAGGGAAACTAATACCTGATTGGAGGTGTTTCCAAAGCATTGTTTATCATGGGTAGGAGTAAGTTTTCAGAAACAATGTAAGTCAAGCAAGGTATGCCCGCTAGTGCAGCGTGGCTGTTATGTAAACAGCCAACCACTCTCTGAGAGGATTTATGACTCATGTCACGGGAGGGGATCCACACCCAGTATGTAAACCTGTGGCCGGGCAAGTCATAGGAAAGCTGCTACTGCTGTTTTGCCTAATGTGCATGATGTGACTGTTAAATGCTCTTCTAAATATTTGTGTGTGCACCATGAATAATATAAAACCAGAGACAGACATTGGGGTTCAAGCTGAAAATCAGGGAAGCAAAGAGGCCGAGCTTCAATGTGGCTGGAGGCTAATTGTCCAAGAGTGAGTACTGAATGCCCTGCTCCTATCTTACATACCTCTCTAGTGCTGGGATTAAAGGTGTGAGCTCTGTTACTCTTTTAGACTGATCCACTCTCATGTAGGCCTGGGTGGCCTTGAACTCACAGAGATCCATCTGCCTCTGTCTCCTGAGTCCTGGGACTAAAGGTGTGTGCCACCACTGCCTGGCTCTATGGCGATGGCTGGATTTGCATTCTGCTCTTCGGTGGCTTTATTATATCATAAACAATGTGTCACCGCATGTGTGTATGCCCATAATCTGGTGCTGTTAGCACTGACCAGAGCGTCTCTTTGCAGGAGCGGCAGTTACTACAGTCGTACAACTGGTCCGTGTTGAGAATAAGTGACAGTGACTGTTGAAGTTTAGTCCCAAATGAGAGGTCCATATCACCCCTCCAAGGCTCAGAGAACGTCATGGGAGAAAAAGTGGAGAGACTGTTGCTGGAGTTTCTCTTTCCCACCAGGTTCCACGACCGCTTCAGCCCCAAATAAGCACACAAAGACTTATATTAATTAATAAACTGTTGGCCGATGGCTAGAACTTCTTACTGGCTAGCTCTGTTTTTTTTTGTTTTGTTTTGTTTTGTTTTTGGTTTTTGGTTTCATGAGACAGGGTTTCTCTGTATTGTTTTGGAGGCTGTCGGTCCAGCCCGGGCTCGAACTGACAGAGATCCGCCTGCCTCTGCCTCCCGAGTGCTGGGATTAAAGGTGTGCGCCACCACTGCCCGGCGCTAGCTCTGTCTTAATTATTAACCCATAACTACTAATCTATGGGTCTTATCTTACTGGAGAATGTCTGGCGTGTCCTATCTTCTGAGTCTCTACATGTGGCATCTCTTCACGGTCTCTCTCTCTCTACCTACCTTTCCCAGAATTCTCCTCGTCTCCTAGTCCCACCTATCTTCCTGCCTCTATTGGCCAAACAGTGTTTTATTCATTAACCAATAAGAGAAACATATATACAGAAGGACATCCCCCATCAAGAGATGCTAGAGCCAGAGGAAGGGATGGGGTGATGTGGAATGACGTCTTCCAGGCACAGCATGGGTGTTGCGCTCACCGGCTCACAGCAGCATTCAACTGTACGTGACCTGTACACGACTGGGCCCATCAACATTCCGTCACCAAGTCCCCCCTCTCCCTGGGGACCTATAGGCTGGTAGTGGCTACTAGAAGAGGGAGTTGCCCACAACCCTGTAAATAATCCCTCACCCAGTCTCCTGTAAGCAACCTTAGTTGAACTCGTTAGATCACCAGAAGAGAAAGTGGAATGAAAATAGATGGTGGCGGAGCTAGGAAGAGGATGGAGACCATTAGAGGACGGACAAGAGAGTGTGATGAGGGGTGAATGTGACCAAAGTGCATCATATATGTGCACGAAGATGTCATCGTGGACACGCCACTATTTATAATTAACACGTGAAGATAGTACTTCCCCGTTAGAAAGACACACTATAAGATCCCACCTTCTTTAAAAGCTAAGAGTGTTTAAACCTGGAGGGTTGAGCCACATTATGAGAAAACTACAAATGCTGAGAGCAAATCTGGATTTCTGCAGAGTGATTCAGATTTTCAATACCAGTCACACACCGCCTAACAGATATTCCCCAGATATGCATCACTAGGGAATTTCCTCACCATATGAACATCATAGTGTGTACTTAACACAAAAATAGCCGTGACGTGACCAGGCAATGCAATCTTAAGAGGTAATGTGTATTCGGCCCATCGGTAGCGACAGTGTTGCCGTGCAAGGCATGGATGTGTTTGGTAAAGGAAAGCTCAAATTTTATGTACTTAATAAAGATAACTTATTATAAGAACAAAGCATATTCAGATGCTTGCTGAAAGCCATAATTTGTTGATTTTTTTAAGGAAATGTTTCTTTAAAGGTTTTACGTGTATGAGTGTTTGCCTGAATGTATGCACCACGATGGGCATGCCTGGTACCCAAGGAGGCAGAAGGCATCAGGGCCCCCAGAACTGAAGTTATGGATGGTTGGAAGCCACTGTGTGGGCGCTGAGAAGAAGCCTCTAGTCCTTTGCAAGGGCAGCAAGTGCTGTTAGCTGCTGAGCTGTCTTGCATCCCCAATACTTTACTATGGGCTGCTATTGGGGAAGTCCTTTGTCAATAAAGCACTGTCTGGCCAATAGGGAATCTAGATAGGAGGGACTAGGAGTCCAGAAGGATTCTGGGAAGGAGAAACACAGAGAGAGTCAACATGTAACGCCATGGGGGTAGGAAGCCCGGAACTATTCTCTGGTAAGAGAAATACTTAGATTAACAATTATGGGGTAATTACTTAAGTCAGAGCTAGCCAGTAAGAAACAAGCAAGGCCAACAGCTTCATAATTAATACAGCGTAGTGTGTGTTATTTGGGGACTACAATGTGGCAGAGCCCAGGTGACCGGCGGGTGATAAACCAAAGCGGCTAGCAAAGAAAAAGCTGCCCTTTACAGGCTGTGTCTCATGTTCCATGCAATCCTTAGGCCGTTTAAGACAGGCACTTTTTAACAAAGCGTGCTAAGGGGAGTGACCCCAGACTTAGAAGAAGCTACAGCCTTTCGGGGAAAGTGGAAAAGGAAGGATTTGGACCCAGTCATATCAATCAGAAGCCCACAGACAAGCACATTCCCTCACCCACTGCAGACCAAGGGAGCGGCTGGAAGAACCTACTGCGTTCCAGGTACAGGTGCCCCGTGGCCCGGTGGGAGCTGGCTCATTTGTGCAGATGCTCATTCCCTGCTCACTTTCCAGGTAGAGGTGAAGGGAACGCCTGCCTCAGCAGCTTCTGGGGACTAGGTGCCTGCTAGCTACTGGGCTTCCATCATCGACCTGTGCAGTTGGACTTTCTTTTCAGCCACAAGTTCACAAGCAGTGGCACGGAGACGTATTATTAATGATGAAAGCATGGCCTTAACTTAGGCGTTTTCCCGACTAGCTCTTATAGCTTAAATTAACCTGTTTTTATTAATCTGTGATCTGCTGTGTGGCTCGGTTCCGCCCCCTCTGTACCACACGTCAACCTCTTCAGTGTCTCGTTGGCATCTCTCCACCTCTCTTCTTCCAGGAGTTCTCTCTCTCTCTCTCTCTCTCTCTCTCTCTCTCTCTGTCTCTCTGTCTCTGTCTCTGTCTCTGTCTCTGTCTCTGTCTTTCTCTCTCTCTCTCTCTCTCTCTCTCTCTCTCTCTCTCTCTCTCTCGCTCTCGCTCTCGCTCTCTCTCCCCTCCTCTGCCCGGAAGTCCCACCTCTTCTCTCCAGCCTAGCTATTGGCCATTCAGTTCTTTATTAAACCAATCACAGTGACACATCTTCACGCGGTGTAGACATATATTCCCCTTTTGTCTAAACAAAAAGGAAAGGTTTTTTTTAACTCTAGCACAGTAAAACTATATATAATAAGAACAATTATCAGATAATAATTATGTTCACAATGTCCAATTCACTTCCTTTTTGGCAATTTCAGAGAAGAAAATACTCTTAGCTATCCTATCTTTGTGAGTTCGAAGTTTTGTACCTAATTTACTTTTTATCACAATTTGTATTACCAACATAAAAATATCCTTTTTAGACCTTAAAGCAGTTTCTAGATAAACAACTTAAGCTTTCATGTCTCTCAACCTTGTACACTTTACACCTCTTTTGTGAGTTTCTTTTCTGAAGTTGGTAACAAGGAAAACTGTTCCTATAACTATCTTGTCTTCAACCCCATTAGAGACCCAAGAAGGATATAATGTTACTTGAGTAAACAGCAACTACAAAGCAAACAGCTTCCAAAATTACAGAAATGACAGAGACAGCTGGCTGCCTGGACAGTCTCTTTCCTCTGCAATGTTGGGGCATCGATCTTAAGCCTGCAGGTCTAGAATATCTGACAGACTTTTATGTGATGCAGGATATTCTGAAGGACTGTCCTACCTTGTCCTGGCAAAGTTTGGCAGTCACCTTCTTTTGTGTCCTGCTTGTCCAATTTGCACAGCATCCTGTCGAGGCAAGGGCAGTTTCTAGTCCCATGGATAACTTTGCCACAAAGAAAGCAAACTCCATACAAAGGTTCCTCAATGCCCATCATCATTTTTTGAAGTAAATTGATGCTGCCAGAGCAGACATGTTTCACTGTCATTAAAAGCCTTATGTTATTAAAACATTTAAATGCCATTTTTGTAAGTCTTTGAAGTGTTTCACTCATCGATCTGAAATATATCTCTGACCTTGAAAACATACCTAGCATGACTATAAGTTTGATTATTATAGATAACTAATTATTAACCTGTATTTCTTAATTATTCTGAATAGTTTATAATAATAACTTTTAAGGACTAGAAATTTACATTACGTTGTCAAATGAGCCGCATAGGAACAACACCTTAGACAAGAGTATATATACACCTTAGACAAACATATATACAGCATAATTTAACAAAAATAATCTTAAATGTGCAAAATGTACAAAATTTACATTTCAATATACAAAAAATCCATAGCAATTTAAAATATTTGAGGCTAATAGTTGCGTTTTCTTTTTAGCTTAAAAGTAGATTCAATAATTTACCTTTTTATGCTATGTTCTCATAACCCCTTTTTCTTTTCAGAAAGAGATCCTTGAATCCAAGCTCCCTTTCTTAGTTTCTAGCCTGACCATGACCAGTAACAATTTGCAAACAACCCCCACCCCTGCCAAATGATGACAAACATCCATGACCCGCCAAATGACCGAAGCCACCTGCCCCACCTCTTGGGGATGTGGGGGCATGTTCTCTAGATTGCTGCTGAGGGTGACAGCATCTCTAGGGCACCCTGGGAAACCACCTGCCCCACCTCTTGGGAATGTGGGGTCATGTTCTCTAGACTGCTGCTGAGGGTGACAGCATCTCTAGGGCACCCTGGGAAAACTGGGATAATGGTCAAGTCCTGGAAGAGCTAGCTGTATTATTTTTTGTTTAGTCTCTGTGTGATGGGAAACTGTAGAGCTTATTTGAAGTACTGGTTGGATAATCTGTGACTGTCGCAGCTAGCAGCTTTGAAGTTGTTTTGAATACAGAATTTTGAGGAAACTGCATCAGAGGCATCCTGAGAGACTGGATCACCTGGGCTACTTGTCCTCATTGCTGTCTGGTCCTTTTTTTTCTGAAAATGTTACAAGCTGCAAGCTCACACAGTAATTATACAGCCATTATTTAATGAGACAACCCTGCAGAACCATGGGCTTTGCGTGGAGGATTTGAACTAATACGAAGGTCATATTTAGCATTATAGTCTTATGAATAAAATTGGGTGTTTCTTGTTGTATATCCTTCTAGTAGCTTATTCCTTTCTGTAACAAACTTGGGATTTACTTCCACAGTTTAGCACCATCTGATCATTTACTGGGAACAAGTTCCCCCATGCATCTGAAGTTTTCTGATTACATTTCCCAGCTATGTCTGAGACCTGTTCTCCATTAACAGGCACTGGTTTATTGATTACATCCCTTAGCTATGTATGAGACCTATTTCCCACTATCAGGGTCCCCTCTCCTGTGTAATTACAGAGATCTGCCTTCCTGCAATTATCCTTATTGACAGGCGTTTGGTCAGTGTTTAGGGCCCAGGCAAAATCATCCCATCTAAGACATACCGAGATATCCAAGGACATAGATTTACTTTACTACATGTCCAAAGCTGTTGATTCTTAGCTGCCAAGATGGATAGAAAAAATAAGCATGCCCTGGTTTTACCTCACTGTCAGACAGAGAAGAATAACCCAAACTACCCTGAAAGACGCGCAAACTTCTTACATTTACCTCCATCCCAGTTTATTAACCCGAGATCTTAGCTCAGAGATTTACTGCCCCCTCCTGTTTCCCCTGAGAAGATGAAGACAAAGGTAATCAGCCCAGTTGCTCATCCTCAGGAGAAAGTAAACTTTCCTGAATGCCTGTGCCACCACTGAGGCCAGAGCACTGGAAGGTGCCAGGTTCTGTTTCTTGTGCAAGTTAAACTTAGATCCCTTTTTGACTTGCAGCCCTAAGCAACTGATGCTAAAAAGCTTCTCCTAGCAGGAAAGCATATCAAAAGTGCAGACAGAAGCCCAAAAGCTGCTTGTTTGCATTCCTCTGCTGTTTGCTAGGTTGCCTGGTTACCCCATACTCCCTATGCATGCTGGGAGAAAAGCACACTGTTGCTGATGGCTCAGGCTTCTTACTGGCTAGCTCTCTCTTAAGTATTAAGCCATAACTACAAACCTATGTACTTCTACAAGGTCTTATCTTACCAGAGAAGGCTCCAGCTTGTTACTCCTTCAGCAGCCACACTGCATCTCTCTGTCTGCTCTCCCCAGCCTTCTTCTGGTCTGGTAGCCCCGTCTATACTTCCTGCCTGGCTACTGGCCAATCAGTGTTTTATTCATCAACCAATAAGAGAAACATGTATACAGAAGGACATTCCCAATCATAGTTTGGACTTTCTTTCCAGCTCCCAGCTCACAAATAACGACACAGAGACTTATTATTATGAAATCATGGTCTTAGCTTAGGCCTTTTCCCGACTGTCTCTTACAACTTAACCTGTTTTTATTAATCTGTGTTCTGCCAAGTGGCTCGGTCACCTCACCCCTGTACCGTGTGTCTGACTTCTTCAGCATCTTGCTGGCGGCGTCTCCCTGCCTCTCTTCTTTCCACAGTTCTCTCTCTCTCCCTCTCTCTCTCTCTCTCTCTCTCTCTCTCTCTCTCTCTCTCTCTCTCTCTCTCCCTGAAATCCCACCTATCCTCTTCTGCCTAGCTGTTGGCCAATCAGCGCTTTATTAAACCAGTGACACAAATTCACACAACACAAAGAAACATTCCGCAGCAGTGTACCCATGTCTTTGCAATCCTCTGTCTTCCTAAGGAGGGTAGAGATACGGCTTGACCACCATGGGGCCCTGCTCAGTCAGAGAAAGAGGGTGAGGAGCTGGCAAGGGTTCGAGAGGCCCTGATGGACAGGCAGAGGGAAATCAAAAGGCCAAGTGAGATGGGGAGGACAGAAATACCCCTCAACAGCTGGCATCACCTCTCACTCCAGGACAAATGCCGCCACTCATTGTGATCTCCGTGTCTCTCCCCTAGAGGACTCCTGAGCAAGGGGTTGGATCTCAGGACAGCAGTGCTGGGAGGGGGCCAGACCTTTAGGAAGTGGGGCCCAGGAGAAGGTCGCTAGACCTCTGGCAGCATCAGCACCGGAACTGGTTAATAGAGTTCTCGTGGGACCTGGCTAATCCCCACTAGCACGGTATAAAGACAGCTAGAGTGCCCCCACCACCCTGTGTCCCGTCCTCCGGCATCTGACTTGCCCCGTGACCATCCTCGCACAAACCCCCGCACACTCCCACCTCTGTGACGTCATCCACCATGAGGCGCCCACCAGACCCAAACAAATGCCAGTGGGCCTCGGAATTGTGAGCCAAATAAACCTTCTCTTTGTGTATTACCCAGCCTTAGGCATTTCACAATAGCAACAGAGAGGGGGCTAGTGGACTACTCATGATTGTCTCGCCCTGCCTAACAAGAGGTCTTAAATCCAGTCACTCTTATTCTATTTTGTATATTATGGCATTTGGTGAATGCAAAGCCTACATATTATTCCATTGTGTAGATTATGATGTTTGGTGAACACAAAGGCTACATATGGAGTAAAGCCCCTCCCTGTCCACAGAGAGCATCCTCTGCTGAGGCAAGCGCTCTCCACTCCCAGGGTGCTGAGGCTGAGCTGCCTCTTTGGACCCTGGAGGCAGAGGAGACTGAGATGGTGCACCTCACTGGGCTCTTGGAACCCAAGGTTCAGAACAGAAGCAACACAGCTGGTAGGGGACAGCGCCCAGCGCTGCACTAATTGTCCCCCTTTTCGGTGTTCAGGACTCAGAAGGAAACAATCTCTGTGCCTTTTCATGGTTAAAATTCTACATGGAACTGAAACTCAAAGCAGCCACCAAGCCAGTCTTTGTTGGGTTCCTAGGCAAGCCAGACACCACATCGCAGCACTGAGCACTCGGACAGAAAGCGCTCGGACATTCAAAGGGGACTCAACAAGGGCCTTGTTCTCCCGAGTCCTGGCAGTTTCAGGATCACTTTTAATCTCCGGAAGAAATGGTGTGCAGGCACACACACACATACACACACACACACACACACACGTGCACACACACACACACACACACCCTTCCTCCTATACACCACAGCACTGCTCCTATGGGCGTGCACATACACACACACACACTATGGTGGAGAGTCATTAGGAAGACGCATGATGTTAACCTCTGACACCCATGTACATATGCATACATACACAAACTTGTATATACACATACAGAGAAAAGAAAAAGAAATTAAATTCTCATCTGTGGAATGTGTCTCTTCTCTGAAGAAATGAAATCCCTGAGTACAAGAGACATGTAGTGATATCAGCTTAGCAATTTGCTCTGTTAGAGACTGAAACCATCCATTGATGATGTTAGAGACTGGAACCACCATTGATGATGTTAGAGATGGGAACCATCCATTGATGAGCCAAGTCCATAAACCAAGTCCCCCTTTTTCTATCTCTCCTAACCCAGGATCTACTGGTTGCTGCCTTGGAAACTCAGGGTTCTTCTGAATTAATTAATCATCTTATCTTTATGTTTGTAGATACAATGCAAAGTATTGCCCCAAAATCAGCAACCTTCCAAGTTAGTTGCTGAACTAGATCACAGATTCAAAGGTGTTTTTGGCTCAGCTTTCCCCCTCAACGTGTGGCCTTATAATCCCAACAGGACAAATTATGATGTCCCCAATGTGGGAATGGCGGACTCCTAAGTCAGCGTTCACTTTATTTGGTTGTTTTAAATAGTGAACATCTAGGAAGTGTTGGGAGGGCATGGGAAAGGCATCTTTACTCACTGTTTCTTGGTGACAAGTTAGTAGAATCTCTACAGATGGGCACACTTACTCAAACGTTTTTACACACGTGGTTTGACCCAGAAACCCTGCCTCTACCATGATGTACATACATATGTCACATGATATGCTACAACAAGCAACCATGGCAGCCAGCAGAGTAAACAAATCAAGCAGCGGGCGAGTAATCCATGGGAGATTATTCAGCCACTATAAACAAGGTAGCTCTGGCTGCTGAGCTCTGGATAGACACTCCAGACACATGGGTGAGGCACAGAACTGTCTGTGGCTGTGGGACACAGAATCCCGGTAGGGACAAAGAATGAATAGAACCCTCAGACAGGGCAACTAAAGCCAAAAGTCAGAGGTGTCTGGGGATCAGGCCTTCCAGTGTCTGAATGCCAATTTCGATAACTTGTGAGCCAGTTTTTAAGCTGCTCATAGATTGAAATCACCACAGTGAGAAAATTTAGACCATGGAAATCAAGAAGGTGACGAAAGGGTGAAGCTTCTTTGCCCTGAGAGCCAGATGTGGCCATAGGCCAGCACAGAGCCAGATGTGGCCATAGGCCAGCACAGAGCCAGATGTGGCCATAGGCCAGCACAGAGCCAGATGTGGCCATAGGCCAGCACAGCTCAGGGAAACGCGTGAAAGTGTGGGCAAACTTACAGAAAATCGAGCAGGAAAATAGTGGCCACAAAGAGCAAGAGCAGGGCGTGGCCCCTAAGCCAGAGCCACACAGTCAAGACTGAGAAAGGTGACCCAGCGCGTGAGCAAATGCCCAGCCTCTGCCCTTCACCCGGCCTGGGGTTCGTCATGAGTTAGTTGTGAGGAAGCACAAACGCTTAGGAACCGAATCCTGCTGGGACTCTCAGACTCCAGGGCCTGGAGAAGGCAGATGTGCTGATTCTACCAGCAATCTCTAGAGAAGTAAATTACCTTCAGCGTGCCAGGCTTCCAGGGCACCCTGTTCCCCCATAAAAGCCCCCTTCCAGCTCCCTAAGGCTAGAACTCTGAGCCACATGGGGCTCCTACTGACCCAGAGAAGCAGAGGTCTACGAGGAAAAGCCAGGGCTGAGCTGCAAAGGGACAGCAATGTCATTTTCCTTTCGGGTTGCTTCCCGTTTTAAAAGCCACTGAGCGGATGGAGGGCCTGGAGAGGTGGCTCTGGTTAAGAGCACGGGCTGCTTCTCCAGAGCATCTGTGTTCACATGGAGGCTCACAACCATCTATAACTCCCATGCAAGAGGATGCAACGCCCTCTTCTGGCCTCCATGGGCACTGCCCATCATGTGGCCTGTAAAATATTCATAAACTAAAAATTAAAAACCCAGGAAGTCGAACATGGGATAAATACACTTAACTTTAAAAATCAAAACAAAAAACATGAGATACAATCCCAGCATAAGGAGGCTGAAGCAGGGGTCACTCTGATTTCTGGGCCATTCTGGGCTTCACAGTGAAATCCTGTCTCCAAAACAAACAAACGGGGTGGGGCGGGGGACAAATTGCCATAGATTCACTGTGAGATAAACAGTCACCCCCTCACCTGTTCCCTGCCCTCTCCCTCGCACTGTCAATTGATTCGGATGCATGTGCCAGCTCCCTAAGGTGCAGACAAGCAAACATGGTGCCCACATTGTAGCCTTCCATCTTCTGATAGAACGCGACACCGTATAGAGAGCATTCATTCCACACCTTGGTTTCTGTGGCTTTCTTCAGATTCCTTGGGGCCTCTTTGTATCAGAGCCTGAACAACACGCTCATCGTTTCTGTTTGTGACCACAGGGCTTCCCTTCTGTAGGTTAACACGCTCTGTTCTGCCATTCCTCTCCCGGGGCGGGGGGCCCTTGAGCCTCCTACACGGCACTGTAGGGAATCGCTTGAACCTACATCGCTTGGTAAAGCAAAAGCGCCGCTTTCCCCTCTCAAGTCCTTGCTTACTCAGATTTTACTCTGATGGAGCCCTGTATGACTTCTCAAGGCAACCCACACCCTTCAATCTTCCACACCCCACTTCCAGGGGGGACAGCAGGGCGCAACACAGACTCCCAACTCCTTCATCGCCATGGCAGGCACAGTCCTCCTTCATCCATCAGCGTCCTCCCGCAATACTCCACCACTCTGCGCCTCGACCTTGCACACCTAAGTGCGATGCAGAAGGTGCTGCACCCAGGTGATGGTTAGTAAACACTGCTTGGGTGAGCCATTCTTTCCCAAGTCAGGCACTAGACATACCCTATTCCACTAACAGGTGGCGCTGCTTCCCACCTCTCCGCAGCTAAGACTTCTAGCTCTCACAGGGAGCCTGAACTGCGCAGGGAGGAATACCAGAGGGTGGGGTGTGGCCCTAAAAATGACCTTATCCAAGGGACTGTCCACAATGTTCTCTGAATGCCCCACCCAATAGCCTGACAGTCCCCCCTGTGACAAGTGTGGCAGTGTCTCATTTGTTTTTCTGTACAGCTGAGAGACAGATGAACGTAGCCTCTGGCTGGCTGGGTCCCTTTGAGAATTGACTTCACCTGCACAATGAAGAATGTAACTTCCCGCCTTGTGAAGTTGATGTGAGGTCTCAGTGAGACAGAAGCCTTGTGCCCTGAAGGGCTCAGTGGCTACTCCTGTTTGACCTGTGAGTCTGCGTCTCCTGGAGCCTCACCTGAACATTCCCTCTGGCTCTCCCTGAGCCCACATCAGCCCTCCCCTTCAGCTGTCTTTCCTGCTACCCAGGAGGTCTTCCCTGCTTCAGGGGCTCTCTCCCAGCCCTACACACACTGCCCCCTGCTATCTGTGCTCTCTGAATGCCTGGGGTCAATGGAGAGAGGACGGAAGTGTGCTGCATGGACACTGCATTGGTAGTTTCCAAGCTTGAGCTCCGCGCCTCCCGGAAGGAGAATGTGCTAGCATAGTAACACCTCTCTCACCACCCAGTCCTCAGCTTCCGGGGCTTAGCCGCACTTGTGGGAGTGTCCATATCCTCTGGGTACAGCCTACTGGGAAGCAGTTTCCAGCTTGACCTTTTTAGAATCGAGACATGCATGGGGCTATCGCCTTCTTCAGTCACGGTTTTCTTGGAGCCCGGAAGGTTGCGATATATAATGCACCTTTACCACTTAAACTGCAGTCAGATCGACGTAGGAATCTGAGCAGCCTGTAAGTGGACACACTGTTGCAGACACGGCAAGGATGGGGTAGGAGGATGGCTGGTTAGTTTTGCTTGTTGTTTTGTCAACACAGGGCCGTCCACTGTAGAAGGAACATCAGTTGGAAGAATTGCCTCCATCAGAATAACCTGCATGTAAGTTGCTGGGGGTTTTCTTGATCGGTAATTGACATAGAGCTGAGCGGTGGTGGCAGCGCATACTGTTAATGCCAGCAGAGGCAGGCGGATCTCTGAGTCCAAGGCCAGCCTGGTCTACAGAGTGAGTTCCAGGACAGCCTACGGCTACATGGAAAGACCCAGCCTTGGTAAAACAAAAAGCAAACAAATGAAAAGATAATTGAGATAATTGACATAAAGAGCTGAGCCCACTAAGGGTGGCACCAGCCCTAGGCTGGCGGCCATGGACGGAGTAAGAAAGCCGGGTTAGCCAGCCAGGGGGAAAAGGCCATAAGCGGAGCGATCCATGGTCTCGGCTTTAGTTCCTGCCTCCGGGTTCCTGCTTGAGTTCCCACCCTGACTCCCCCGGGTGATGGGTTGTGACCTAGCGGCTGTAAGATGAACTGAACCGCCACCCACCAGCTGACTTTGCTTGGTGTTCATCACAGTGGCAGAGAAGCAAGCTAGGACAGTAAACTAAGCAAGAGGCTGTGCCACGTGGGATTTTCATCAGAGAGAAGCGAGCGGGGAGACGTGTGGAAAGTGCTAACAGCTGACGGGTGATGGAAGGAACAGGGATGTGTCAGAGCGACTATGTGGCCAGCTGGATGGCACCGTCCTAGAGCTCCCGGAGAGCCTTCGAAGGGACCTGGAGGGTAAAGAGGAGCTGATGTGGATGGACGTGGCGGTCTGGGTAGGAGGGTGGCGGAATACAGGGCTTTGAGAAGGGGCCAGGGCACTGTGGAGGTGAGTGTTGGTGGGACACGGGCAGAGGTGGAGGAGGAGGAGGCTGAGGCTGCAGCCCTCCTGGCCACAGTTGATACAGATGGACCATGGGACATGTCTAAGAGATTTAAGGAGGGAAGCAAAGACATCCTTCACTCCGGCGAAGGAAAAAAGTGGACAGGTACATAGAAGTATAAAACACTGAATAAATGCTACTAAACCAACCGGCATTGGCAACTAGGACCCCTTGGTGCCATGGTCAGGCTGCGTTCTGCAAAGATGTGGGCACCAGAAGCCCAGACAGCCCACAGACTTCAGGTTCCCAGTGTCCCCTCTGCACTCTGTGAGCCAGACAGTGTCCCCTCTGCACTCTGTGAGCCAGACAGTGTCCCCTCTGCACTCTGTGAGACAGTGTCCCCTCTGCACTCTGTGAGACAGTGTCCCCTCCACCACTCTGTGAGGCTTTAGCTCTATAGACCACTTAGAACCTCTCTCACTGTGTGAACAAGGGACCAGATGGGATAGGAGAGAGAAACTAACGCCACACAGCCAGGTAATCCCTCCACCCTCGGGGGGGGGCGTACAGGGACCTGCAAGCCTGGAGCTGTCCCTTGCTCCTCTTCCTCCCACCCCATCCCCCCTCTTTTGATGCACAGAGCCTGAGACCAAAGATGAGAAGGATGAATAAGAATGGCCCCATTGGCCCATGGATTTGGATGCTTAGGGAGTGCCAGCATTTGAAAGGATTAGGGGGGTGTAGGCTTGTGGAGGAAGTGTGTCACTGGGGGTGGGCTTTGAGGTTTCAAAAGTCCCAGTCAGGCCCAGCGGCTCTCCCTTCCTGCTGCCTTCAGATCAGACATAGTCAACTCATAGTTGGCCTCTACGATGTCATATTCTGCCATAAAGATAATGAACGAAGCCTCTGGAACTGTAAGCCAGCTCCAAGTAAATGTTTTTCCTTTACGAGAGTCATCTGCCCTGGTCATCTGTCTCTTCACAGCAATAGAACACCAACTAAGACATACTGTCTCAATGAAAAGGGAAACCCAGCCTCTCAGTTCTCACCAGGAAAACAAGAACAGAGACCAACTCCAAACTCAGCAATGGGACCAAGGACTTCACTGCTTGTTTGTTTGTTAACTCTTTTACTCTTTGGGGGCCTGCCACCCAGCTCCCAAATAATCACACACAAGGACGTACACTTTCTTATGAATGCCCGGCCTTAGCTTGGCTTGTTTCTAGCCAGTTTTTCTTAACTGAAATTATCCTGTCTGTCTTTTCCCCCTGGGCTTTATCCTTCTCTATTATATATACCTTTCTTTACTTCTTACTCTGAGACTCGCTGGGTATCTGGGTAGCTGGCCCATGATGTCCTCCTCTCCTCCTTTATCTTGCTCACCGATCTTCTCTTCCCAGATTTCTCCTCCTATTTATTCTCTCTGCCTGCCAGCCCTGCCTATCCTTTCTCCTGCCTCACAATTGGCTGTTTAGCTCTTTATTAGACCAGTCAGGTGTTTTAGACAGGCAAAGTAACACGGCTTCACAGAGTTGAACACATGCGACATAAAAGAATGCAACACATCTTTGCATCATTAAACAGATGATCCACGGCATAAAAGAATGTAACATCTTTCACATTCCACCACACTCCTATCTTCACAGCGGGGAGCCGTGCCCTCCCGCACAGACTAGAGCCAAGGGTTCAGAAACCCACCTCAGCCGAGCACCTAGGCAGGCCTGACTTTGTATAAAGCAGGAGGGAAGTGGAAGACAGCTGACCAGAAGTTGAGATCTTGAGCCAGATAATCCTGCTTTTCCCCCAGCCCCACTACTGGCTGGCTCTGCCCTCCTGATCATGGGACCTTCTTGGTCTGGTTCTCCTCATATTCAGAAGGCAGGTAAAGAGCTGGGGAGGGGGCTGTGTTTCTACAGACAAGCGTGCAGTCCTCAGCACCCAATTCAGACAGTGCACAGCCAGTAACTCCAGCTCTAGTGCATCCAACGCCCTCTTCTGGCCCCCTCTGTATCTGCACTCAGGAGAACACACTCCCCATAGATGCTGTCTTAGTCAGGGTTTCTATTGTCACAATGAAACACCATGACCAAACAGCGAGTTGGAGAGAAAGGGGTTTACTTGGCTTACACTTCCGCATTACTGTTATCATCAAAGGAAGTCAGGGCAGGAACCTGGAGGAAGGGACTGATGCAGAGGCCATGAAGGGGTGCTGCTTAATGGCTTGCTCAGTCTGATTTCTTACCAGGGCTACCAGCCCAGGGATGGCACCACCCACCGTGGGCTAGACCCTCCCCCATCAATCACTAATTAAGAAAATGCCCTACACCTAGATCTCATGGAGACATTTTCTCAAGTGAGGGTCCCTCCTTTCAGATTACTCCAGCTTGTGTCAAGTTGATATGAAACCATCCAATACACACACACACACACACACACTCACACACACGCACTCACACACACACTCACACACACACGCACTCACACACACACACTCACACACACACTCACACACTCTCACACACACACACACACACACTAGCACATTAAAAAGACACAATTCCCAAGCTTGTGTATGAGGGCATAGTTCCCTTAGAAATAACTGCTCAATGATGGCTGTCCTGTTGAGATGGGTCATTTGAATGTAACTGGTGCCCAAAAGCTCATAGGGAGTGGCACTATTAGGAGGTGTGGCTTTGTGGGAGTGGGTATGGCCTTGTTGGCGGAAGTGTGTCCCTGTGTGGGCAGGCTTTGAGATTTTCCATGCTCAGGATACTGCCCAGTGTTTCAACTGACTTCCTGTTGCCTGTAAGATGAAGGACTCTCAGCTCCTTCTCCAGCACACTGCCCTGCTCCCCATCATGATGGCAATGGCCTGAACCTCTGAAATTGTAAGCAAGCCCCCTCAGTTAAATAGTTTCCTTTATAAGAGTTGTCAAGGTCATGTGTCTCTTCATAGGAATAGCAACCCTAAGACACTGATGATGACGGTGACAATACCACATTCAAGAAGAGGGACTGACGCTGAGCATCCTGGTCTAGCGCTCATGTCAGTGAGCATATGAAACGTGCGTGTTGAAGGCTGGGCCAGTTTAGGAAGCTTTCCACTGTTCAAGACATATGTTTGCCTGGTCTTTAAGTCAGTGGAAAAGCTGGCTTCCCACCACCCTATCCCGCCCCCTCGCTCCAGATGCTGCCGGAGAGGCCACCTCCCAGGTCCCACGCCAGGACACTCTCTCTCGCTTGGTGGTAACAGGTGTTGTGGTAAAAAGCTTGCGGCTTTGAGCCTTGAGGAGCTGGGTGTTATCACCGAGGCAACCCCTCCCTCCCCTTGCCCTCAGGGTCCCCAGAGGCAGCTGAGGGTGTCTGGTGGGGGAGTATCATGTGCCAGGGTCTCGGCACAGCTAGATGACAACTTGCCTATTGCCTTGGGAGTGACCTGAGAAGTGAGTGTGGCACCCCGACTTTCAATCTGTTCTTGCCTAACTCCGACAGCCAGAAGGGGTAATTAGGGACTGCTCCTCCTCCTCAGATTGTGGTACCTCCATTCCCGCCCCGCCCTCTCTGTCTCCTAAAGTTACCCCGCAGTGGGTGAATAGATAACCACCCAGCAAGCCCTCCCCAGCAGTGGCTGGGCGCCCAGCAGAGTACCTGGGGCTCTAATGCCAATGTGTGGGCAAATTCTCAGGTTACAGAGGTGGAGTAATCCCCAAGAAGTGGTATGGCTTAGAAACCCCGCCCCTTCCTCCCAAGACGATGTGTGTGCACATACACAAGCGCACACGAACCCCATGGACGCACAAACATCGGTGGCTACACATAAGTTCATTCTCTTCTGAAAAGAAGGACGGTCTCATCCATGGGCAGATAGGAATGTGACATCTTCTCTTCATCAGTGTTCCCCCTAGAGGGAATTAGAGTCCCACCCTACAGACACTGCTTCCCCATCACTGGCTGCCATTACTCTTAATGCAGGTCATGTTTGGGACCCTGGGGCCTCTCTACTGCATCTACAAATTCTCTCTCTCTCTCTCTCTCTCTCTCTCTCTCTCTCTCTCTCTCTCTCTCTCTCTCTCTTTCTCTCTCTCTCTCTCCCTCCCTCCCTCCCTCCACCCTCTGTGTGTGTGTGTGTGTGTGTGTGTGTTCAGTTTGTCCCATGGTGGTAAGGTAAGGTGCATTTAGACTGCTGAAGAATAATGTGTTTTTCTGTGGTTGCTACAATTCTTTCCCAGGGAGAGACATAAGCATTGTCTATCCTTCCTTCTAAGCTCCTACAACACTGAGGAACCAAAGCGTGTAATGGGCTTCCTTTCTGAGTACAAGGGAGGTTATGCACAGTGATGTGGATGCTCAGAGATGATGAGGGATGAAGGCTTCCCACAGCCGTGCAGATGGAGGCCCCTCCCCGTCTTCCCAGGCCTATCTATATTCCCTAGCCTCTCCCCAAGGCCATGTGCAATTAAAGCAGAGTCGCCTGCAACAGGTGGGTGGGAGTGACTGTATGCTCAGGTGAGGGTGTGATGGCCCTCCCCACCCCCTAATGAGGGGCTGTAAAGAGTCAACAAGCCCATCTGGGCTAGTGCTTTTCTAAGGGAGGTGCCGCCCAAACTCCCTATGGATGCCCATTGCCTGGCACCACACATGGCTCTCAGGAGAAGTGGCTAAGTCCCTCCACACTCCCTAGGCTCTCAGGACTCTTCCCACTTTCCTAGTTTTGTCTTGTGATCCCCCCCCCCTTCCAGCTTCCACCTACCCTGAAGCCCAGGCTGCTTGTCAGAGGCTCCCTGCTTCTCTTTCTCTAGCCAGCAAGGTCTGTCTATCGTGGCCCCTATTAGCATCCAGGACACAGTGAAGAGAATTCTAAGAGTCTTTGCTAAAGTGAGCTTTTCATCCAGAATTTCGTCTCCTCTGTCCTCAGGCAGGAGCCGTGGCCACCCCAGAGGCCTGTGCAGATTGCTTACATATAACACACACACACACACACACACACACACACGCACACACACACACACACGCACACAGCGCATCTCTGATCGGAGGCTGTCGCACTGCACCCACTGGTGAGCCTCCAGGGCCGGGCGGTACAGAGCTCATCCAGAACTGTGTCCTCCCCCATATCAGGCAGTCCTCCCTCCAGCCCCGCCCCCACCTCCCCTTCAGATGCAAAGCGGACATATGGCTCATCTCCATCTTTGGGGGAGGTTCTGTCTAAAGTCGTCCCAAAGATTCAGATTGTATGACAAATCACGTTCTAGACTATCGTGGCGAGAAAGCGGCCAGGCGTTTGCATCATTACCCCCAGACAACAGCTTCATTAGGCTGAAAGGGAGGTTTGCAGCAGTGCAAGCGCCGCCACTGACCTGGGCCCCTCTCTTCCCCATTGTCTGTGGGCGCCACGGCTCGCGTCTTCATACCATATGGTCCATTTGAGCACTCTACACTGCCTTCCAGGGCAAACAGGCATGTTGAGAAGCACTGGGGTAGCCAGAGGCCTGTCCCCTGCGTCCCGGGGCGAGCCTGACACTGAGTAGGGTAGAGCTGGGCAAATCCATGGGAATCAGGGGTCTCAGCGGGGGTTTGGGTGCACTCCTCCAGTATTTGGAGGCGCCTCGGGGCTCCCTGAACCCCAGGCATTTCTCCCAGAAAACCTATTAAGTGGATCTGACCGGCTGAAGGCTGAGGACACGGTTCTCTTCTCTAAACTACTAAAACCTGAGAACCAGGTTGTCCCTTCGGGAATATTCAGGAGAGTGGCTTAGGGGGGATTGTGGGAGGAAGAACTACTTCTATTCCCAGCTCCTCACACACCAACTCTTTCAAGCTTTGCTCCAGGCTTTCACTGGGATAGGATTCCCCTGGGGAGGAGAGTCTTGTGCAGCCCTGTGCAAAGGCCCCGGGGCCATCAGAGGGCACCCTGGAGGAACAACAAACTTTGGGATCCAGGAAGCCGCCGGCAGGGACCTCGCCTGATGCTTCTTTAAGAGTAGGGAAGAGAGCTCAACCTCTACTGGTGCGGTTCTTGGTTGGGCCAGCCAACCCGGCGGATTAGGGCCAGGATTAACATTTTAAACTCCGCCAGACTCCCTGACTCAAAGATCTCGCTCGCTAATCGTATTACTATCCCTCGGATTATTGCCTCACTCTTGGCAGAACAGACTCTAAAATCAAATTGATTAAAGTCCCCTCCTGTTTTCTCTTATCTCCTTTGGTGTGTGGGGAGGGACCTCAGCTTCCGAAGGAGCAGACTTTGAAAGTCAGACTTCACTTGTTACTCTGCTGCCCCCTCCTCTTTCCGCGTCAAACTGCGGTGAAAAGAGGAGCGACACGGTTTCTTTAGTCCCGCCCATGCCAGCTCCTAATTCCCGGTCATTTATCCCATATTAAAACTTCTTTAAGTAAGAATGGGCCAGCATCAGCACCTGCTATGCAAATGCGGCCAAATCCAGCAGGGCCGCGGGGCGTGAGGCCATTCAGCGCTCCCGGCGCCGCGCGGCCCTTCAAATGCAGACGCGCAGGTCCCGACAGATTGCGGGGTGGGGGGGACAGGGCGGGATGGGGCGGGGCTGCGGGGGGCTGGTTAGCGGGGGGGGGGGACCCCTCGAAGTACCTCTCCCCAGAGGCTTTCTTCATTGGCGCTCGGTCTTCCACTTACCTTTACTCTTCTCTCAGACTACCTATCTTAACGCCAAGGTCGCTATGCCCCAGTGTCCCCCGAATTCATCCTTGAACCCCAGCCTAAGTCTAAATTAGCCTCTCTGGTGCGGCGGAACCCGCGATGGAACAGAAATGGGACAAGGTCGCTTCTGGCTCCAAGCCGGCGCGGAGATTTCCCGCAGCGCGCTCCCCGCTGCAGCCCAGCCAGGAGGAGACCGTGCCGGCGGGATAACAAGGATTAGCGTGTTGGGGACCATTGAAGCTGGCCCGGTCCTCACGTGGCCGGAGGTCGGGGCTCAGTCGCATCTCGTGCGACCCTAATCCGCTCACGAGAGGAGCCGGATCGCCCGCACCGGGTCCGCGCGCTTGACCGGGCGCCGGGTCAGTCTGCGCGCTCCCGAGGCCCGGGCGTGGGAAGAACTGTGCAAAGAGGGTTAGGCGATGCAAGGTTGGGGAACCCCCTTCCTCCAGCCTCCAATCTTTATGTGTGATTCCATAAAAGAGATGCAGAAACGCTCTCCGGGGGCGCCAGGCGACCGCGAGGACCGAGGTGTCCCAAAGGCGTGCAAAGCGATAAATACATTTGTGCAGCCCACTCTCGGTGTCCCTTGGGGGCATAGAAAATGAGGCGCTTTCCTCCCTCCTTTTAACTCGAGGGGAGTACCAATAATTCATGTATGTAATAATTCTTCATCGCCCCTAGGTAGTCTGGGAAAACCAGAAGAAAAGAAAATGCCAGAAAGTTATGGTAAAACTTGAGTTGCCGCCGAAGCCGCTTTCTTTGCCCCTGCTGCGAGAGTTTGAATAAGGAGAAGGCCCCGGACTGTAACAAACAAAAAGAACGAAGAAGACAAAGCGTTTCCAGAAAAAGGTTTAGCTAGAAGACAAGGCTATCGAAACTGAAAGGAGGGGGAGAAAAGCATTTACAACGGGGACAATAAGTGTACTAATCGCTTTGATATATTATACAAGCCCAAAGACCCAAAACATTGTGTAATTATTTATAAATGACTCTTCCACTCCTGCACATAATGCAGAGGAAAGAATAAAGCCGCGGGCTCCTCTCTAAACTATTCCTAAATGGGCCTGGTTCAAAAGGAGGCAGAAGTGTTTGAAATAAAATAATTAATGGTGGATTTTATGGTTGTCTCATTAAAACATTTTAATTACTGCAAACAAAATGCAATTGTGTTTGGAACGGAACGTGAAGTTAGGTAGCCAAGTGTTAAGATGGTTAAGGAGGGGAGCTCTTTGGGCTTCGGGCTTTGGTTTTGAATTCTTTGCACAAACCACTGGGGTGAATTTCATGTTGGCCTCTTCTGCACCACCCCTGACTCCCACATCCAGTGTTTTCCTATTTCTCTCGTTTCCACAATTGAGATGTCATTAGGATTTACAAGTACACAAAGAAGATAAAAATGAAATGCAGAAAAATGAATTCCGACCCTAGTGACTTGGCTGCCTGTGGCAGGTGCACACTGATTTAATTGGGGGGACCAAACCTACTGAGAGCAGCAGCAGCATTGTGGGGGGTTTCCTAAATCAAGGAGACTTGACTTCAAGAAATCTTCCAGGGTAAACTCCGAGGCTTGGCAGGCAGTTCCCTGGCTGGTTATCCCCAGACTCTAGCTGCTAGTATCTGGTAATTCCTGCCCTCCCGGCAGCCGGGGGAGGTCGCCCCAGCCCCTCCCTCTTCATTCTGGGCCCCAATCCTTATGGCCCCTCCTTGCACAGCCCAGCACACTCCCATGCCTGGCCCACTCTCTCCCCCCCACACTCTCCTTTCTCCCCTGCTCTCCTTTGGGTACAAAAAGGACATTGTTTTCCCCAAGATTGGCCCAAACCATACATTTCAAACTTAATGGCCATCCTAAGCACATAGTGTCCCCCTGCACCAGCAAGGTCTGACAGTGCCACTCTGACTTGAAAACTTCTTGCAGCAAGTGTGCCTTTAGCTGGCAAGCCGCAGAGCATTATTTGGGAGGCATTTCTTACACTAGAATAAAGTAGATCTGCATCAGGGCTTCCACTGACCCAAGGATTCCTCTCATATTTGTGCATATTGCATACAAGTAAAGACACCCATGCACAACGCCAGGGAATCTTCAAGCAGACATCTCCGAGGTGCCAAACGCATACAGACGGCACTGTATTTAGCAGGGCTGGAGCCGAGGGGGCCTCCAAGGATTTCGGGAAACCATGGATAATTTGCCATTTTCCTTGCTCTGTCACTGAAAGACCCCTCTGTTTCCCCCCCTCCTGCCTCGTTTCCCCCTCCATTTTACACCCCCTTCCACAACTGTCATGGGTCATCAATAAGGAAAATAGGGAATTGTTTCCCCTATGCAACCCCACCCTGCCGCTGTTATGTGGAAACCCGACTGCTTGCAAGTCTGCAGTGCGCTTCCCACCCAGAGGAAGGGACACCCTGTGTCTTACGGTCCCTCCAGCCCTTCCTCTAGAGCCGCAGAGACGTCTCGGTCTTCTATTCCCAAAAAAGGTTGGGACTTTAGTTTTCTAGCCAGCTAGGGATCTCTCTAACAGAGCATTTGTCGGACTTCGGGGGTTTCTAAAGGGGGTGGGGTGAGTGGCAGAGAGGCCACAAAGGACAGCGAGGCTGTGGATACTGACTCCAGATGAAGTCATGCCCGTGGTCCCTGAGCCACTGACAAAGCTGAGGAAAATGTCCAGCACAAACAGCAATCTGGGTCCAGCCCTGGACTCTGTCCTGTAAGCGTTTTAACTTGGTGCCATTTTAAAGGCCTGAAATTTGACTTATACGCAACAGATTGTTTTGTTTGTGCCTCAAGCACATTCATTTTTATACATAAATGTTTATAATCTACCACCACTTTCCCCCCAATCTTGTCCTTCTCTATGAAAAAAAAAATAAAGTCAAAGGCCTGTAGAGACCCTGGAAATCTGCACCACCCTGACAGCCCACCCCCACCCCTGCTTCTCATAATGCAGAAACCCCATTTCAGCACCATCATTTGAAGTGATCCCAGGAAGGTCTTCCCCATAATGAAGTAAACTGCCTCCCACCTCCCCTTGAAGCCCTGAGTCAGGTTTCTAAGGCTGCCTAGACTTAGGTGTGCCTGTGGCCCTTCCCTCATCTCCCACCCCAGAAGCCAAACCGCCAGAGCATCCTTATCTTCTAAGACCTGCGCCTCACCCACTCTAACCTCCCAGCTGATTGACAGCTGGATGCTTCACACATCAGGTAGTGGGAACACCTGGTGCAGCATGGCCACCCCAACACCTGCTGTGGTTGGACCTATCAGGTGCCCGGATCACATCCTATTGTTCCCTGGGAATGGGAGTGCCCACAGATGTGCCCCTGGGCTGGGTGAGATTTAGGTGGCAGGAGAAACTTTCAGCTCCCCAGCAGGGATACGCACCCTCATAGCATCTGGTTCTATCCTCAGAGGATCCTATAGGAGTGGTCCTCCAGCCTCATGTACTAATACAATGCACTTGTATTAGTACCACCCCCCCCGCCCCAGGAAGTGGGCGCTGCAAGAGCAGAAAGAGCTGGAGATGGCTGCCGCGTCAAGCCACCCATGGCCAGAGAGGAAAGGTGGGAAACAGCAGGAGAAAGCCCAGGTCCACTTGTGCACACAGGAAAAATGTCTTCCCTGGTCAGATGTAGGCCACATCAGGCGGGACACATGGCTTTTTGTGGCAAACAGGCTGAGGCACTTACACAGACACATGTCGCTCCTTGTCTCTTCTGCCAATGCCCTTGCTCGGGGGGGGGGGAGCAGGGGGGGACGTGGAGCAAACATTAGCAATAGCCCTCCTGAGAGAGAATTCAAGAGGAAAAGACCAGCATAGCCATTCAGGGCCCACCACAACTGTCTCTCATCTCTACAGCCAACCCACCCCACTCCACCTCAGTTTTCTATTTATACCTGACCCTTCTTTCAGAGCCTCTCAAGGCTGACTCTTCCGAGAACCATCCCTGAACACTCCTTTCCTTTTGGGAAGTGTTCTTCAGATCTGTTCTTAAGGCCCCTCTCAACACCGTGAGATAGATGCCCACGGCTGTCCCTCACAGCTACGTCTCCCCTCCTTCAAGACCATAGCCTGGCTGACACTCTTTAGAGAGCTCACTCAGGCCAACCCACAGTGGGTGCTTAGAGTCTATCTGCCGGTGGAGTGAGACAGGAAAGCACGGGTGGGCTACATGGGGTGGCCTGGGGGAAAGACCCCCTCATCTCATACCTGAGTTTCCCATGTATGAGCTACAGGGACTCTATTAGCACTGAACCCCACAAAACAATAGCTAAGGAGTCAGGGCCTCTCTCAGCCAGTTACCCCAAAGTCCTGCACCCAGGATTACTACAACAGCCAGCCTGGAGCAAGCCATGCACCTTGTCTCTCGGTTTCTAGGCTTTCTTGCTAAGCCACAGACACTAACCTGGCAAACAGGAGCAGGGAAGCCCCACTCGGCAAAGAGAGTGCTTCGGGCAGTGCGTGAGAAGGCTGGAGAGTATGCTGAGGAGATAGTGGGGGAAAGTGCCACAGGGCAGGTCAGCCTGGTCAGAACTTCTGCTAGCTCCTGGCCACCTCTTTTAACCACTGGTCAACGGCTCTTCCAGGTTGTCACCATGATTTGAGTGACCTTTTAAAATGTCACCAGTTCAGAGCCCAATTTCACGTCGATGGACTGAACTTTAAATCGCGTGGCCTAATTGTCAAACACAACATGAATGCACTTCTGGGCTCTTATGTTATCCAGGAGGAAGGCACTTTGAGAGCCTGAATCTTGACAGACATCTGCTTCAAGAAAAGGGGTCAGTATGAGCTCAATGGTGGGACCCCAAAGCCTCAGAATGTAACCTTAGTTGGAGCACCTTGGAAGACGTGAGGACCCGGAGCCAGCAACTCTCCTTAAGAAGACGTGGAGACACAGGAGGCAGAGCTGGCTAGTCCCAGTTATGAATTAGTGAGACAGGGACATCCAGGAGTCACAACTAGGTAGGTAACAGACAAGCAACATAGGCCCCATCCAGCCCTTTAGACAGGCATGACGCCTGGAACCTTGGTTTTGGGCTTTGGGCCTTCTGAGCTCCGGGAGAACAACCTTGTGAAGATTTAACACACCCACTTTGTGGAAGTGCAAAGAAACAAACACAGGGTCCAGCCATGTCACAAGGCCAGGCTGCTGCTGGTATGCTGGGGCCACCAGAGGTGGGCACAGGGACAGAAAGGGGCAAGAAGCAGGGACTGCCCCTTAGTACTGTTGCTTGCAGGACTCCCAGTGGCCCTTGGGCTCCCGAGATGCCCCAGGATGGTCAACAGTTACTCCTTCTCACTTAGTCTGATTACAGCCATGTCCTGTCCCTTCCCACAAAGCTCCTTAAGTCCTTATCTGTAACCGTGTCTTCGCTTTCCATCTGGGTTGCATCTCCACTGGCTGTCGGAGAGGGAAGCAGCTGAGGGGCAAGGGCAGGCAAAGACACCTAGCCTTCTCCATGGAGGTTCTGGTGTCCCAGGCAGAGCTCCTTTGATGACAGCAGACCAGGTGCATGCCTGAGGCCACCACTCAGATATCATGGAGGAGGACCTTCAGAGTGTTACTTTTGTTTGTAATACCTGACTCCACAATCCAGAGTTGTTCCTTAGTGAATATTTCCTCTCAGGAGCAGTTGAGAGGTTGCCTGGACCTCTATTGCTCTCTGGCAAACAAGAAACTTGAGCTGTAGAACGAGAACCCTCTGTTGGGTTGGAACAGGCAAGTTTATAGCCAAACGGGCAGAATGGTTGGGGCTGGAATCCCACCATGTGCTTGCTCGCCCTCTGTGGGGCAGCTCTCTCTTGCCCTTAGCCAACTGGTACTGGTGTGGGTCCCTGAGGCTGGCACCATTCCAAAACGTGAGGATTCTTGGAAGTGGAGATAGCAAGGTTTCAGAAGGGGGGGTCTTTGAGGGGGTAAGGTGCTCACGGCGGCGCGCGGGCGGGGTGGGGGGCAGCTCGGTCTGGAAACTCATTGGACCTTTCCTTCCCTCTTGATCTTTTCTTCATTAACCTTAGCGGAGCAGGGACACCTGTCCCTCCCTGAGCCTTGTGGCTCTTTGCCTTATGGCTCTGTGCTGGTTCCCTATCTCGACGATTAGTCAATCAGAGGGCGCGGCTCACCCAAACCCGCACAGCTTTAAAAAGCGCCCTGACCAGGAACATCACTGGCCAGCGCTACACTTCTGTCACTTCATCTAAGTAAAGGGACGTGCGGTGGCTCGGAAGAGGGGAAACCACTCGTTCAAATGCACGCGAGCCCTCAATAGCAGGAGAAGGGATGCGAACCCAGACTCCAGCCTCAGCCCTAGCTCTTCAACACAAGTTACACTGCTCACGCTTTCTGCCAGGGCTCCGCCTCCCGATCCCACCCCGGCTACCGGCGCCCGCGCTGCCCTGGGAGGAGCGTGCCTCGGCCGGCCGCTAATCGCCCCCGGCCCCCGCCCCCGCCCCGGTTTCCCTGCCAGAGACTCCCGGCCCCCCTTCTCTCGATCTGGCTCCTGGAGCAGGCAGGGCCACCGATTGGCCGGCGGTAATTACGGGCACGCTCCAGGAGGGGGGCTGGGCGGGGGCGGCCTCCAGCGAGCATAAATTATGCAAATAGCCGGCGCCGCACGGGGCTGACCTGCCGCCTCGCTCCATTCACCCGCGCCGCCTCCGGGGCGGAGGTGGCCAGGGAGGGGGGCGCCCATTGTTGCGCTCCGTACTTAAGGGGTCCTGAGGCCGGTCGTGTGCCACACTCGGTGCTCACACGAGCTGATCTGATCGCCGGCGACATCACTCGGGAGACCAGCCGGGCGCGTGGCCCCTGCAGGCGAGGCTAGGAGGCCAAGCCCATTTCCCCCTCCTGGAGTCCCTGCGATCTTCCCTGGCCCTGCAGCTGGCACAGACTAGCCCCGGGTCGTACCGAACGAACGTAAGTGCGCCTCGACGGTCGGGCAACTCGACCCACACTCAAGCCCTCTAAATTTCCTCCTGTCCACCTTGTCGGTCCTGCACACTACAGCGATGCCTGCTCCTCTGGAGACCTGCCTCTCCGACCTCGACTGCGCCAGCAGCAACAGCAGCAGTGACCTGTCCAGCTTCCTCACGGACGAAGAGGACTGTGCCAGGCTCCAGCCCCTAGCCTCCACCTCGGGGCTGTCCGTGCCAGCCCGCCGAAGTGCGCCCACCATCTCGAATATTCCTGGCGCGCAGGACGAAGAGCAGGAACGGCGGCGCCGACGAGGTCGCACGCGAGTGCGGTCCGAGGCGCTCCTGCACTCCCTGCGAAGGAGCCGTCGGGTCAAGGCCAACGATCGCGAGCGCAACCGCATGCACAACCTCAACGCTGCCCTGGACGCGCTGCGCAGCGTGCTGCCCTCGTTTCCCGATGACACTAAGCTCACCAAGATTGAGACGCTGCGCTTCGCCTACAACTACATTTGGGCGCTGGCTGAGACACTGCGCCTGGCAGATCAAGGGCTCCCCGGGGGCGGTGCCCGGGAGCGCCTCCTGCCTCCTCAGTGTGCCCCCTGTCTGCCTGGCCCCCCCCAGCCCTGCCAGTGACGCGGAGTCCTGGGGCTCCGGAGCCGCCTCCTCCCCCTGTGCCACAGTAGCTTCGCCACTCTCTGACCCCAGTAGTCCCTCAGCCTCAGAAGACTTCACCTATGGCCCCGGCGACCCCCTTTTCTCCTTCCCCGGCCTGCCCAAAGACCTGCTCCACACGACGCCCTGTTTCATCCCGTACCACTAGGCCACTGTGGTGGGCAACTTTATGGCCTTCTTCTCCCCCCCCCCCCCCCAGTCAGAGAGCAATAGATGGGGAACCAGCTGCGGCCTCAGGGACCACCCTCAGCTCCCCCACCAGCCAGGTGGATACTGGGAACTTTAAGGGGTGGGGGACACCTGCCTACTTGTTAGGTCGCTGCACCCTTGCTGAGGAGGCCGCTTGGTCTGTTTCTCCAGCACCAGCCCCTCCTGCCTGCCCGCCCTCAGAAGGCCTTTCGTTCTGCACTTTCTGAACTCCACAAAACCTCCTTTGTAACTGGCTCAGAACTGACCCCAGCCACCACTTCAGTATGATTTGGAGAAGGGACAGATGAGCCCCTGAAGACGAGGTGAAAAGTCAATTTTACAATTTGTAGAACTCTAATGAAGAAAAACGAGCATGAAAATTCAGTTTGAGCCGGCTGACAATACAATGAAAAGGCTTTAAAAGGAGACACAAGGACTGGGCTTCATGCATTATGGATCCCGACCCCCACCACTGTGGGCTTGCTCCAGGAAGAACCTGAGCTTGCATAGCTATTCAGGCGCTGGGCTAGAGGGTATTTTAATTTATTCAGGATGCTTCATTCATATGAAAATGTATTTTTGTACATAAAGAGTTTATTCTATTATTATGAGCTATCAAAGTTTACGTTTTTGTACTGCAGATGCTTCATGTAAATAAAAATAAGAAAATGATAACTCACCAGCTTCTTTGCCTGATATTAGTGTCTCTGGGGCTTTTTTCCCCTTACCCTTGTCGGCTCCACCTGTAAAGTGAAACATTATCCCACGGTCTCCAAACCCTCCAATCCCATTTCAAAAACAACTTACAAATAAGAACGCACCTGACTTCCGCCAAGACTGAGACAGATTAGGGCATTTATGAACCACCATTTCTTTTTACCTTGTAAACAAGGGCGAATTTACAGGCACCCCGTAAGCCAATTAAGACTTTTTAGTGGGGAATTAGCCCCGGATCTGCAGCTACCTGTAGAGGTAGGGGCTGAGGGAGGCTTTTGAGGAGCTCTGCATCAGCTGGCTCTGTGTTTCAAAGGAGGGGATTAAAAAGATCAATACGGCGTGGCCAGTGGTTAGGAAGCCCCAGTGACAGGTGGGCCTGGGCTGGGCAAGCAGAAGGGTCTACTCTTGGAGCGCCTATTTAGAAGGGGAAATTGATTTGTAAACAATGCCTTTAAAGTATTGTCTATTGAGGCTGAGGTCACCCTAGCTGTGAGGATGGGGTGAATTGTGCTGCTGTGAAGTCCCTGAGTGCGGTCTACAGCTGCCTTAGAATTGTGTGTTAGGGTGCCCATAGCCCACCACACACAGGCATTTATACTCACTGTGTCTCCCAGTGTGGGGGAGGGGCTCCCAGAGAAGAGCTTTTGCTCAGCCAGTCTTCAGGCCATGGCCAGGGCTTTCATTTGTTGCCAGAGAAATCCCACTAGGGACTTGTCTGGGGTCTGGCAATCGGCTGAAGACATTGGTGGGCCAGAAGCAGCTTTGGCTTAAAGTTTCAGAATGGGGGTGTTTCCAAGAAGCTCCTTCCTGTAGTGCTGTCACTTCCTGTAGCCCCATCTTGCAAGTTACCCCACAGTAGGACAGCAGCCCCCTACCCCGCACACTGGGCAGCCCCTTCTGATGAATGCAGTTTGGGGGGGGCTTGTAGGACTCTGCTTAAGAAAACGCCTCTGATGGAAGGCATCACTTCTTGTGCGTTGTCCTGGTGGTTTGGATCCACAGAAATTCATAAGTCAGGGCCCAGCCAGCATCAATTGCTAAGCTCTGCCACAGGCAAGATGCCCTGTGTCAGATAAGAAGGCTGCCTTCCAGAGGGTTTTGGAAAATTGGATGCCTTCTCTAATTGACCCAGAGCAGGGAAAGAGTACTCTTAAGATTTTGGAGAAAGTTGTGACGCCTGGGATCAGACTCAATCTTTCCTTCTAGAAGCTGCCTCTAGGAAGGCCCAGCCTGGGGCCTGTGGAGATACCAGTCCTCTAGGCCACCAGTTGTGAGCTTCCTAGAGCAAAATGAAGCTGTCTGCTCCAGGTGTTGGACTCTTTCTTACAGAGGGTGCTGGGAAGTGACTCTGACCTCAGGAACACCAGAAGCATTGTCCTTTAGGAGACTCTTCAGCCATGAAGTCGTTGTAGTTTCTATGACAGGAGAAGGAAACATCAGGCTGGGTTTATCCCCTCTCAAATCCTTGGGAAAAGCTGACAGATAATAGCAGGAGGGCTGGAGTTAGCTAACACCCAACTGCCTTCAGCACAGGAAAACAGGGAGACATCTTTCCCAAGACCCAAGAACAGTACCCCATCTTCTCTATTTGGTTGCCACAAAAGGCTCACAACTCCAAGGTGTAGGACTCAGAGTCCCTTTCCAGAAAGGAAACAATCTTCAAAGACACCCGTAGTGGAGGTCATCTCTACCCATGATGGTTTCTACTGTCCTTCCTAGGAAGCACACACCTCTGTAAGTACAAATATAGTAGCTCTCCCACAAGAAAAAAAAGGGAGGGGGGGGGAGGTAATTTAAAATGCTTCTCTCCTGCTCAGGGGGCCTCTTTATTCCTACAGTATGGCCTCATTCATCCCCTCACATGGGGGGAGAGTGCTAAAATGCTCTAACCAGTTAAAAGTATAGAAATGCCCATTGACAGTCAAATTTGGCTACCCTCATCCCTTGTCCACTGAGAGATCAGCACACCCTGAAGACTCGTTTGTCCTCTCCCTCTGTCTCTGTCTTTGTATAACATTTTTATAAGCTTCTCCACAGCCAGCTGAAAATTAGGGGGAAAAAGACTAGGATGAAAGAGTAAAAAGGAGATAAAATGCAGAAACAGGGGGATCTCTGGGAGTTCAAAGCCAGCCTGGTCTACAGAGTGAGTTCTGGGACAGCCAGTGCTCTATAGAGAGACCCTGACTGTAAAACAGACAGATAGACAGACAGACAGACAGACAGACAGACATACAGACAGTTACCCCCACACATACACCCAGAGAGAGGGGGGGGAGAGAGAGAGACAGAGAGACATTAGAGACAGAGAGACAGAGACAGAGAGAGATCTTACTCCTCTTGTTTTTTCAATGACAGCTCCTCAAGCCCCTGCTGCATACTAATAAGCACTGGAGTAATTAAGACAAAGTCCTTGCTCAAAAGCACCCTAAACATTCTAGTAGGCAGAGATAAAAATGAGCTTACGATTGACTGTGAAGTGCTCAGAATGGGAAAGAAAAAAAAAAAAAAAGAATGAGATAAGGGGACTTTGAAATGCCAGTGGGAGAAAAGGTTTTGAAAGCCATGGTCTGAGGAAGCCTTTTAATGGTGAGTCACTAGGAGAAAGGCCTGGACTTGAGAGTCAGTGTCATAGCATCACTGTGAGTCATGTGATTCAGGGTAGGGGACTGGGTACCTTTAGAGGTAAAGCCTTCGGGAGGGGAGGGTCTCAGTTCTCCAGCATCTCCCAGGGTTGGACTTGAAGCCTCTCTGCTTCAATGCTGTGCAATGAAGCCAGCACAGGAGAAGGCCGGCTATGCACACAGATGAGGGGCATCACACTCCCCCCCTGAAGGCTGAGAAAGTCCTGGCCACCAACAGCCTGTTTTCAGAGAACAGCAGGCAGGGCTGAAGCAGAGGGCTCGAGGTGAGTGAGGGAAGAGAGAGCCAGGAAGGGCCATCCAGATCCTGTTGAATCCTGGGAACTGCTATACGAACTTGAGGGTCCCCATCCAGGGTTTGGAGGGCCGAAAGGTTGCGGTCAGAGGGGAGATGTATAGGACTCATGGTCTTAAAAGCCACTGTGGTTGTGACACAGAGAACAGAGCTGGGGGGGGGGGGACAGGGCAGAGTCTGGGACTAAACTGAGCACTTGGGAGTTGTTCCTAGAGATGATCCTGCCATCTTGTTCCTAGCGTGGTGGAAGGGCTGAAGAGTGGTTGTTACCAGACAGTTTGAAGGCGGAAACTCCAAGACTTGTGCAGCACTTGAAGACAGAGGGGTCAGAGATGACCTCACAGATTTGAACCAAGAACCAGGAGACATGTGGCCGTCACCCCCAAACTATTCCAAATGCTGAAGCATACTTAGCTCAGCCAGAAACTGCTCATTTTAGATCCCAAAGCGAAGACATAAACCTGGACTGCAGTGCCCATAAAACATGGGCCGGCTTGTTAAAATATTAACAAGGCTTGTGCCACAAAGAATTGCAATGCTGTCTGGTGTAGGAGGAAGTCTGATGCCACCATTAAACATGTGACTTATTAGAGGCGCATACAGATGAGGTAATAAAAGGGTGGTTTACCACACCGCTAACCACACCCATTTTAGGCAGGACTAAAGACGTATACGGCTGGACGTAAAGACGTATATACGTACGTAGGCAGAACTACGTCACTAGCCAGGCCCACTTTTGGGCATGGCTAGGGGCGTTATGGGGGAAGGCATAAAAGACAGCACACAGGAAGTCTTGGTCTCTTTTCCTGGAGTTCCGCTTCCGGTCCGGCAGCTAGCTGAGAACTGTTTGGCTCCTCTGGGTTTGGTATCTTGTGAGTAATTTTCTACATTAAATACTTAGCTTTACTGTCAGTAATTGTGTGTTGCGTATTGTTACAGCATCCATTTAGCCTACAGTCTGGGATAAAGCCTAGGGCAAATGCCTCAGAGAGCAATCACAATGGGGGTGAGAAAGGGGATCTGTGAGGTCTAGGGCAATGCCTTCACTAACACCAGCAGCAGTCATGACACCACCATTGCTGCTATGCTAGGTAATGTTTAGAACACTCACTCTGAGTTCTGAACCCTGCACCAAATACATTACATGTGTTGGTCATTTAATTAATTCTTATAACTGATGAGGTTAAAAACACCATTATGAGCTGGGTGTGGTGGCATACATTTTTATCCCCAACATCCAGGAGGCAGAGACAAGCAAATCTCTGTGAGTTCAAAGCCAGTCTGGTCTACATAGAAAGTTCCAGGATGGCCAGGATTCTACAGAGAGACCCTGTCCAAAAAGAAAAAAAAATATTGTCATACATCATTATCTCTTCATCGCAGAGGAGGGAAATGAAGCAGGGCCTAACAAGCTGCCCAACCCACATAGTTAGCAGTTGTGAAACTGAGATTTGAACCCCAGCATTCCCGTGTTCTTAGTTTCTTAAGGAGTAGAGACCAAGTATAGCCAATCATTAGCCATCATGGGCAGAGCAGCCAACCACAAGCCATTCTGAGCCACACAGTAAGCCTTCAAGACCCAACCTGACCTGTTTGGGGAATGGTCTACCACACTTTGTTTCTAATGAGTGAATTTATAAAGTAGCCAGTACAAGTAGAAAGATAAATGACAAGAAGCAGCTAGAGAGAAGCAGCAGGCTGACAACACATCATCTAACTAGGTGCTCCCAGAGATCACTGTGGGACCATCTATCACACTAAGATCCTGGCTGAGAGAGTTGTGGCTAGAGAATCTGGGTGGATGAGCCTGTAGCTTCCTGTTCCCACCACAGGCATTTTTATACCATCTGATAAACAATAGTAACTTCTGTTGGAAACAATGTAACTTCTAGTTGTTCTCGAGGGTCCAATGTTTTTGGATAACACTTAGTGTTCCCTGCTCTCCTTTCTCCTCATCATGAAGTGAGCAAGCGCAGCCTGAACCCAGGAAGGGAACTTGGGGGGAATACTTGAGATAAGTATGCTTGAGTCTGGGGAAAGAGATTCCTCTTGTCTTCCAGAGTCCACGCTCAACAAGCACAAACAGCTCATTATGGTTTATCAATACAATTTATATTATACCCAGGGGTAAGCTTGGTCATAGCCTGAGATAGGGCCACAGCTGCTGTATGGAACTTTGGGTTGAATGAGTGAAAGAGACCCTTCATCCCTCCAGCTGAGGGAGAAGAGAAATAGCCCACAGAGGGCTTGACCGTTAGTTCTCTAGCAAAGATCTTGGCGTAAGCTTGCAGGAGCAGCAGGGGAAGTTCTGCCTCAAAAAACTAAAGAGGACAAAGGAGAAATGCATGTTTTTTCAAGTCTTGGGAATGAGGGACAAAACGCACCAAACTTTTGGTCTCAAGTAATTGAGATATAAGCAAAAAGCAAGGAGCAGTGTACACGTTCACTTAACAACTCAGACTTGATACACACACATTCTAATAAACTCCACCACTGTCCCAGCTCACAACCCACCAAACACCGAAAGTGCCCAGTGTATGAGCTTGGTAGGTGCTATTATTGTTTAGCTGCTTTCATTCACTCTGAACATTACCATGGTTTCCTCTGTTGGTTGCCGGTCCCTTTCTGTTCATAAACTTTGAGGTTTTCTGTGTTTTGGACCTGTTTCCAGGATGTCTCACATAGGTCAGTGTGAGTGTTAGTGCGACCTTGACAGAAATGGGGCAGGTTAGAGTCTAAGCAAGCCTTGTCTTGATCAGGTTGATTGAGGTTGGGACCACTTCCCGGACTGGATAAAAAGAGAAAATAAGCTAAGCGTGAGCTTTCATCAGTCACTCAGTGTCCCCTGACTGCATGGATGAATAGGACCACCCAACACTCTGCTCCTACCATCTTTCCCCACAGAAAGGACTATATCTCTCTGGTACTATGAACCAGAGTAAGTCCTCAGGTTTCTTTTGAAAGATGTTTTCTCATTATAAGGAGAAAGTAACTAGCTATGGTGAGGAATTAAGAGGGAGAAACTTGATCCAAGTATTGTGTCTAGAGATGGGGACTTTAGAAAGTGGTTAGTGTTGACAAGGACATCAGCATGGGACTCCTGCAATTGAATCCTGATGGCTTTGCACAAAGAAGAAGAAGAAGGAGAAGGAGGAGAAGAAAAAAAACAACAACCAGTACACACACTTATATGCTCTCTGTCACTTATCGTGTCCTGTGCTGCCTTGGGACTCTGCCAGCAAGAGGACGTTGCTGGATAATAGGCTATCATCAATGGATGAGAACGTAAAGCTCTTCTTAATGAAATTGCCAACAATTAGTATTACTGCATCCTGTTTATCGGCGGGGACCACACATGTGAGGAGACACATTTTGTGCAAGCCAACTCTGGAAGTCAGTTCTCTTCTTCTGTCATCTGCCTTAGATGCTGACACTGCCACAACACACCCCACATACCATGTAAGCTTGAACAGCAAGAATGATCTTGCTGTTGTCCCAGTATTAAGGATGTGGTCAGTAAGGCTCGTTGTTCACGGTGATTTTCAAGCTCTGTGCTCAGAATTCCTTTACATTTCATTGAAGCTATTTATGACAGTTTTCCTCTCTTTTTCATGGGCACATGACAGGACTACATTCCCACCATCCTTTGCAGATGAACATTACCACATAACTGGGCTGTTTCCTCTAGGTGAACAAATGGAAATCTTAGCTTATTTTTTCCGAGACTTTCAAAACAGCTGCAAAAAACCAACAGTGCACCACAAAAATGAGAATATCTATATAATTTGCAAATTAATGAGTTTTCTTAAGTAAGTCAGACAGCCAAGGTTACAAGGTAATTAAATTAGAATGGGAGGAAGTCTTTCTAAGAAGACACTGGGTCCTTGACTGTGTACCATTGGGTGAAGCACTGGAAAGGAGATGAAGAGAGAGAAGAAGGGAGGGGAAAATTTAGAGTAGGCAAGAAGAAGTCGGGCAAAAGGTGCTCTACATGCATGCAGTGCTCACAGAGATCAGAAGAGGGCATCAATTCCCCTGAAACTGGAGTTACAAACAGTTTCAAGCCATAAGGAGAGTGATGGGAATTGAACTCAGGTCCTTTGCAAGGAGAGTCAGTGCTCTTAACCACCGAACCATCTCTCTAGACCCTGCAATGTTTATATTAGTTTTATTCATGCTCAAAAATGAACTCAGGTGTCCATCAACAGAATGGATAGTTTGTTTTCAGTAAAAGGCAATTGATACATGCAAGAACATGAATTAATTCCACAAACATCATGCTAGGGTTTTTTTTTAAAGCCAGATTCAAACAGCTAAATGCTGACTGATTGCATTTATATAGTGCTAACAAAACACTAAACAGCAAGGAAATAATCAGATTAGTCATCCCCAGGGACAAGAATGAGAGAAGATAGAGTCTAAGAGAACTAGGGGGCAGGGGGGAACATTCCAGACCTTGAATACAACGACTCTTACACCATTGGTCAGCTCTCACACAACTGTGCCTCTTAAAGTTCATCTCCATAGCATATAAATTGAAACCTCTCTTTCACGGCTTGGACATGATGAGAGCCCAGCTTCAGCTATGCAGGTGACAGGCCAGGCCAATGCTCAGAAGGTCTTGAACAATATAGGGGCAGAAGTTGAGGATATGTATTCAGTAATGTTTATAATGATTTAGCAATATTATACCCATCGTTTTTAAAATTAAAATGCCTGGGGCTTGTGCTTTTTCAAGAAGCACCTGAACCCCTGGGTGGTGGCATGGAGCAGAGTCTCCTCTCTCTGGACTCCTCTTGACTGTTACAGGGGTGAGAAGCTAACCTTAGCCTTTAACTGCTGTATCATGGTCTCCCCGTTACAGAAGCCAAGCCTTCTCTTACTGTCTGCAAATGCCCTCTGCAACTGCTGCCTCCTGATGTGGAGCTAGCCTCGGGAAAAGGTGGGACCAGATCCTCTTAAATAAAGTGCAGCCTCAAAACGTATGGGAACGCAAACAGGGAGAGTGTCACCTCCACACCACAGAGGACTTCTTTGTTTTAGAAGAAAGGAAGTAAGAGGGACTCTTCTGTTTGAGCAGGTACCTTAGCAGGTATTGAAAGGCAGAGCCATTTAAACAGCCTGCAAATCCTTGATCTGGATGGAGGGGATTTCATTGGCCTGTATCAGAGCATCAGTCAGAGAGGAAGCTCTTAGGACTCCCATTTTCGGGACAAACTGAGAATGGGTAACTGTCTTTTTCCTTTTCTTTCTTTTGTTTTTGTAAGGCAGGGCCTCACTATGTAGCCCTGATTGTCCTGGAACTTATCATGAAGGCCAGCTGGCCTTGAACTCATAGAGACCCACCTGTCTCTGCCTGCTGGATTAAAGACGTGTATCATCACACCTGGTGGGTAACTGTCTTCTACTGAGGGCGCCTAGACACCATAATCTCCCAGTCCAGTTCTGCCCGTTCCTGCTCATTAACTTCACCCCACATCCGTCTCCTCCTCTAAAATTGAGGATAATGATAGCGCCCACCTGTATTATAGGGCTTGTCAAGGTTTCATTCATTTGAAGAGCTAAAGCTGGATAGATGTTAGCTACTGACTGATTCAGCTGTGAGCACTTTGTAATGAGATGATCTTTCTTTGCTCTCCAGATGGTCCCCCTAGTGCCTGAAGGTTGGAGGTCTCAGACAGAACCTGACTGGCGTAACTTGACTCTCACGCAGCAATTTGAGTGTAGAGGCCAATGCTATACTTTAAATGTAAATCTGACTGGAGGACATAAGAGGGATATTAAATTATACCTAGAGATAGGCTGGCTCAGGCCCAGGCTCATGCCTCACTGCCTCCAAGAATTCTTCAGCCTGAGCATAAGTACGTGTATGCAGCGCCTTCCTGTTTGCCAAGCATTTTCCCATCCATCATGAGACATTAGCCTCACGGTGTCCAGTGAGGTAGAAGGGATTATTGTATCTGTGGCCCAGATGAGGCCAGGGGCTTAGAGGTTAAGTGGCTCACCCAAGGTCACCGGGTTAATGAGAGGAGAAGGTGGAACTCGGAGCCACATCTGGCTCCAAGCCCATTCCTCTTTCTCAGATTCTTTCTTGCCCCTTCAGGCTGGCCTCCTCTGACCCCGAGCACACACCTCTACAGCACAGTCACTCTCAACAGCTGACTGGTAACCAAGCAAGAGATAAGAATAGTGAATGTAACATCGGGGTGAACCGTATTAAATTGCTGATATTTTTGTTACACAAATGGCAACTCCGTCTACTGCAATCTACTAGCTAACACCCACCTCCTTGGATACTTAGCAGGGATTAGGCACCAAGCCAAGCATTTTAAATTGTATTGGCTTATGCAATCACAACAGCCCTTGTCTCTATGTTAGGAATGAGGAAGCCAAAGCCAGGGTTGCAAAGCTAAGTGACTGGAGCAGGGTTGAAATCCAGGCGTAAGGACGCAAGCACTTATTAATTGCCTTGCCTTGCCAATTCTTTCCCCAGCAAGAAGATGTGAACTTCTAGTGACAGCAAACCACAGCTTATTCAACCATAAAGTCTCCTTGCAGCACCTGGTATCCATTCATTTGATAAATTTAGGGCTTACTTACTTATTGGTATCTGTGAGACAATCCTGTATGGGTCTCAAACATTTGTAAATGTCTTGGGCAAGCATTGACTCTCTTTGGTCTGAATTATCTTTTCAGAAATTACCTTTTCAGAAATACCTGCATATCCAGCATCTTTAGAAGGTAGAGACGGTGTTCCTTGCAGAGCAAGAAACACTGGTAGTCTGTGGGAATAGAATAAGAGTCCCTGTGGTCAGAGCCTGTCTCCACACCTCAGTAAGTGTGCAGGTATCATCAGTTAGCTTTGTATCCCATGATGGAAACCAGGCCTTGGGGAATCATCACAAAGATGCTAATTCAATGACTGTCACTACTGCTGGGTGCTAGCCCACCCTCTCTGACCCAAGAGTCTCCTGTCTTCTTTAGTATGGAACTGTGCTAGACTAACTTGTTAGCTTGCAAATAGGTCAACATTTCAGACCCAATGTTCTTAACGGTACAATGTTAAGTACTGGCCCATGACAAAACAAGCGTATGTCCTTTATAACCATTCCTTGTTTGCGATGTGCTGCAGGCCAACAATCCTCAGATGACTTCCTCTTGTAGAGGCTAATGGAAGGAAACAGCCGGGGAGTGGGTCTGGACTCCCTGGCCTAGCCATTGCTTTTGGAGATAGCCACACCGACACCAGGCTTTATTAAAACCTACTGCATTCCTGACTTCAATTTTTCAAATTTCCCAAGTGCACTTGTAAAAGAGATGAGTGGAAGAGGTGACCTACTCACCTATTAAATACCATTTTCTTAGTGCCTACCTTGTACCCAGCTGCTAGGATTCAGGGGAGGGTGACAAACAGGATGGAGAGGACTCATCAACTATGGGAAAGACGGTCAGCCAGTAGGCAACAATCTATAAAACATCAACAGCAAAACCCTTTGCCAGGATTAAAGGACAAAATGTGCTAATGAAATGTCCTGGTGGTCAAAAGCCAGACACCAGAGTGCTAAGAAGAGGCATTGCTGTTGTCAGGACAACACGCAGAGGGAATAAGGTTAGCTTGCTCGAGGAGCGGCAAGGGGTGGTGCGGGCGGGGAAGGTGGGGGTGAGGGCACAGTCTGAGTGGCATGGCTCTCACAAGGCACCAGGTCCGGTGCTGTCAGAAAGATGGTGGGGACGGCTTGGTGAGCTATGCAGAGCAAGAGCCTGGCCAGCAGCAGGGCCAGGATTGCTGTGCTGCAGAAAGTGCTCTGTCCTGCACCACAAGGCAATTGTGCTTAGCAACAGTCTACAGGGCAGCCGCTCGCCAACAATAATAACTCAAGGATGGGCATTTAACAAAATTTTACATGTAGAAGTTGTGTGTGTGTGTGTGTGTGTGTGTGTGTGTGTGTGTTTTGGCAGCCTTCCTACGACACATAGCTGAGTTCAGTCAGCGTGGGTTCCCATACAAATAAATCATTTGAACAAAAGCACGAGTCTTTTGTGATTATGGGCTACTCAAGGCCAACAACACACGCTGTGTGTGCAGCATTAGACCTCAGAAGCGTGAGCAAGGACAAGGAGCAGAGTACAAAACCCTTGCAAACAGCAGGGATGCCCACAACTTCTTTATTTTACTTTAACAGATCCTGCCTCAAGTTGATTTGTAAAAACAGGGCAGGGCACCAACACCACCTGCAGACAGTGTGTGTGTCACACCAGCCCATCTGTCATCGCATTGGCAGATAGAAGCCTTTTCTATGAAGCTGAGCCTCTACCTTGGTTTGAACCTTGGACTTTGGTGGGCATACTCTACCACTCTTGGCCATGTAGCTTCGAATCTGCTCCCCAAGCTTGGGGGTGAGCGATGAAAGCAAGAAGCTGAGTTTGTGGCTGGGGCCCTTTGGCATCTGCACCGTAGACCTCACAGGGACTTGATGGCCTCTGCGATGCACTCATCGCCTTCATTTGTTTGCTTACATCCTGTTTGATTCAGGTCTTTCCTGTTGTGCTTCTTGGCAGAATGATTGTTCCTCAGGAACTTGGGGTCGACCCCCTTAAGAAGTTCATTTATTTGTGACTGGGGCTTCTTGATGCCACTTTCAGGGTTGTTAACTTTGCTTTTCTCTCTCTTATTTTTTTTCAAGACTGGGGCTTGAGCCTGGGACCTTGTAAAGGCTATCCAAGTGCTCTGCTACTGAGCTCTGTCAATCCCCTCACTCTTGTTAGATGTAGCTAAATGAAATAAATGTTGAGGATGAGAAGAAAGAAACCAAAAAGCAAGGATACAAAGTGTTCTCTTACATAAACCATTCTAACATACAAGCTCAAGGATGCAACTCAGCAGAGAAGAACACAATGATGTCATAGAGAAGCAGGACCCACTAAGAGCAGTCATAAAATAATGGAAGTACCTACAGCTTGAATCAGACAGTGGGGAGAAACAGATTGCAAACTTCACATACATTGATCAGAGCAGTGTAAAAATCAGCTATGTCTTGCCAGGCGTTGGTGGCGCACACCTTTAATCCTAGCACTCTTGAGGCAGAGGCAGGTGGATCTCTGTGAGTTCGAGGCCAGCTTGGTCTACAGAGCGAGTTCCAGGACAGCCTCAAAAGCAATACAGAGAAACCCTATCTCAAACAAAAACTTAGCTATATGCAAAATATCAAGAAGGGAAGAGGCAGAAATGTCAACCGTACTTCATAAATTGTGACAGGTCTTAGCGAATTGCTTAAGCACACACTTGAAGGATTTCTCCTGATTTCAAACTGGAATGCAAATTATAAGAGAGGAAAAACATGACATGTTTTCCATAATCATCAACACCAAAGTATCGGTCATCTGCACGCAGAAGCAGGAGTCTCCGGCTGGGTGACTCACTTATGACCATATTTAATAAATAAAGACTGTCCTATTAGCCTTTGGCTATCTTTTACAATATAGCCTCCCTGCTATAGGCAGCACTTTTAATAAGTTCCCCTGTCCAGATTCCTCTAATGATACGCTTTTTACTACATAAAAAGGGGCTTGTGAAACCTAATTCCTCTGACAGGAGCAAGTCCCGGTCCCTGAAGCCGTGGAGATTTCACATTTCCACCAGGTCTGCCTGCACCTGCCCTTGTGAGGCATGAGGTTTTGTGTGCAGAAGCCTCCTGGGGTTGAAATTTAGCCCTGTCCATGAGCAGGAAGGTCAGCTGAAGTCACTGGGTCCCAAGACACTGGACTTCAATCTCCAATCAAAAACAAAACATCAAAACACTTCTATTCACTGGGACGTGCTCGGCGGGGTGCTGGCATTACAAATGTAAGGCAGCTAGGCTCAGAGAAAGGTCTCTGCTTAGACAGTCATTGTTATTGGAGATCTAGCCACCTCCAGATCCGTGTCAGCCAGTCTCCCATGCACAGAGAGAAAGCTGGGCTCCTCCAGGCTGGGCTCTGGCTGCCACCTGATACCTGAATGAAGAGCAGAGCCAACAAAATCCAATCTCATTTGGGATGTCTGCCTCTGTGAGAAATGGTTTTGATTTTCTTAAAAATCATTGATGTGAAAGAAAGTTAATTTTTGGTTGGTTTTCAAAGATGAGTGTGATGTACCCACTAGTCAGACTGGCAGTGTTGAGGGAGGGCATGCTGGCCCACTTACTGGTGTCTTGCTTACTTCCCTGCCTGGATCTAGTGCTCTAATTCTATTATCACATGCTATAAGGATGATAACTGCAGTAGCAGCCAGTGCCAAGCAAACACTTCTCAAGGGCCAAGCACTGAGCTACTGAAGTTGTATAACAAACAGGAAGACACTGATACCCAGTTTCTATAGCAGGGGACACAGACTCAGAAGTCTAAAGAGCTTGCTAGAGTCCCTGTCTTTATTTCTATTACCCCAAATCAACCATACTTCTCTTTTATCAAAGTAGCTGTTAAAGCACAAATCATAGCCAACAAGATGCACACATTCTAGTTTAGGGTTGTTGAATATTGACAAGTGACTCTTTAACCATCTTGCCTGCTAAGGAAGGAACATTTTTCTGGCCCAGAGCATTCCTGGTGCCCCCTTCCATTCAGTCCCCACTTTCCCTGCAGACAGACACCCACTGGATTGCTTCTTATGTCCTTAAGTTCATTTGTTCTAGATTTTCATCTAAGTGAAATTATGCTACACAAGCTCTTTTATATGAGAGGTTTAGTTACTCAACATTATTATCTTCCTAAGATCCAATCATGATGTGGGAGATGATAGACAGCCAGATAGATAGATAGATAGATAGATAGATAGATAGATAGATAGATACATACATACATACATACATACATACATAGAGATGATAGCCCAAATTCTTATTCACAGGGTAATATTCTATTGTGTGTATGTACATATATATGTTATGTATGTAAATACACACATATATGTATACACACATACCATACATGTGTGTTTGCATATATGTGTACATACATACCACCATTCATCACCACCTGTTGGTGTGCATCTGGGTTATTTCTGGACTAGTGCTGTTATGAAGAAGGCTCTTAGGCATGGACACGTATCTTGATTTTTCTTGAGCATGGAATTACTGAACACATATTAAGCATATACTTAACTTTATAAGAAACCTCCAAAGTGAAATACAGTTTTGCAGCTCTGACAGGAAATGTGAGTTTCCCAACTCCTTCGGATACTTGTTCAGACTTGGTGCTCTTTTTCTTTTCAACACTAGTCTTGCGTTTGTGTGTGTGGAGCATCCTGGCCTCCCATTATGCCTTATTTATAGATTCACTTATCATGGTATGCATGAGTTCCTGCATGAGTTTTCTGTTGCATATGCCCACGGAGCCAGAGAACACCAGGTTCCTGGAACTGGGGTTGTAGGAGGTCATGAGACACTTGATGTGGTTGCTAGGAAGCAGGTCTGCGTTGGTGCTTTGCCTGCATGCGTGTCTTTGTGACAGTGTCAGATCTGGAGATACAGTCAGATGTGAGCTGTCATATAGGTACAGGTGCTGAAAACTGAACCCAGGTCCTTTGGGAGAGCAGCCAGTGCTCTTAACTGCTGAGTCATCTCTTCAGGCCCCTGTGATTTTAGTTTGTATTCTCTTGATGACTAAGTGCGTATCTTTTGATGTAATTATTTTACTACTCACATAGCTCCTCTTTGGTTAAGTGTCTTAAATCCTTCGCCCATTATCATAACCCACCATTTTATGTGCAATCAGATTAATGTGCCATATGTGATTTCAGCTATTCTACTGTGGAAGGGTAACGGAAGAGAGTAAAACCAACTAATAATAAAAGGCATTCCTGAAAAACAGCTTCACGTTACCCACTTATGGGTAGAAATCAGAATCAGCTCCTATACTTACCACTTGCCCTTCTTAGCTGAGTTGCATGTCTTCTGTGCTAGGCTGTGGGGAGGCTCTGCATGCACTCTGGACAAGGGCCATTGCTAGGCCTCTGCATCCTGGCCATTAGTGTCCATTCTGCGGCTTTCCTCTTCCATTTCCCTCACGATTTGTTTTAGAGAGCTGGGGTCAGTTTTTACGAAGGTCGAAGCCACCTTCTCTTGCCTCCCTAGATCACAAATTCTTATACCATAGGTTGCAGGTAACTAAATGGATTCCAAAAACCGTGGTAACAGTAAAAGGTTTCTGGATGGTCCCAACATTAATTCCAAGGCAAACAGGCAAGGAACCTGGGAAGTTTCTGCATGGGTTAGCCTGTACCACAGTGCAGTTCTGAATGCATACCTGTGCATTTTGCAGCCTGCATGCTGTCAAGCCACTCGGTGCCAACCAACAATGTCCAAAATACCTCTGCTTGAACTGGAGTTGAAGGGGGTGCATACAAACTCTACTGCTCCTATCGTCATGTAATGGTAAGCCAGGCATTGGCACACGCCTGCAATCCCAGCACTTGGGAGGTGCAGTGAGTACGACCAGGGGTTCAAGCCCAGTCTTGGTTACATAATGAAACTGAGGCCAGATTCAGCTACCCAATATCTTACTTCAAATTACGAGCAATAATGATACTAGTTTTATTAAATAGTGGTTTAATTGTGGATGACAAAGACTTGACATTTTTCTGTCATTCTTCCACAGAATATACATACCAAATTAGTGTATTTAGGAATGCTACCATGCTAAAATGTATGACTTAGAAATTGATGTTTGAGTTACTGACTTGAGTAAAACTGACTAAATGAAATTTGGCTTGGTGCAAATTGTAAAGCTTCTATTTTATACTACATATTTATGTGAAGTGATGTCCTTCAGTATTGGCAATGACAAAATAAACATGCAGGCAAACACTGAAAGTGCTACATCCTGCAGTATCAAGTATTCAGCTGACTTAATTTTATGCAAAAATAAACATATATTATCTCATTAATATGTAAATTTGCCTCTTGCTTTTAATAGCTGTTAAAATGATATCTATGCCAAACAACTGTTTTGAAAGTAATTTCTTATTTGCCATCAGTAAATGTTTGATTAGTACAGCTATTTTATAGACCTATGTACCTGGATTGGCATTAAATTTTCTCAAGTGATGAGGGTTCCAAAGTGGACAAAGACTCGCTCAAGAATCCAGGCCCTGCTTTCAGGAGCGGCAATTCAGACACTGACAGGCTTCTATGGCAGGGCTACACCAAGAGGAGCAGCCCGTCCGTCCTGTCTCCTGTCTGGCGTCAGCCTCCTAGTCAGTCAAGGGGGTTTATTCCTCGCCTCCAGTGATGACTCTGTGACCCAGCTTCAACAGATAATGCCTTGTCTCCCCTCCTTCTGCAGAGAAAGGCTCCAGAACACACCTTATACACTGACTTTTGTGGGGGTATGGCATGCTTTCCATTCTGAGATATTATATATATATATATATACATATATATATATACACATACGTGTGTGTGTGTGTGAGTGTGTGTAAATAATTTCAACCAATAACGGGGAATGTCTGCACCAGCCCACTTAGGGTGGTGAGTGGTCCTCTGTGCTCAGGGTAAGCAACTTGCTATACTTAGTGTTGATATACAGAGGGAAACCTCCTCGATGCATCACGCCACAATGGGCTTCATTTGGGCGTCTAGAAAACACAGCCTTCAATTGTAAGCCCATGAAATGCTATACCATAATTACAGTTTCTAGGCACCTCTAATGACCCATTAAGATGGATTTGTAGAGCTGGTAGACTATACAGCTAGAAGCAGGTGAGACTGAAGGCTCAGGACTCCCTTTCTCCAAGGGGCAGAGACCCACTAGAAATAAACTGCTATAGAGAGAAAATCGTAGAGGTAAATGAGATCTTATCATGGAGTGCCATCTCCACAGAGAAGATCCACCCTGAAATGTTTACCTTCGCTGGCTAGAAAGAAAACCATCGTGAGAAGAGAGAACACCATGTACTTGGGTTAATCACAGCAAACAATCTGGCCTTATCTTGTAAACTAATGTTTGCCTATTACCTCGGTCTTAGCAACGGAAATCTAGCCATTGGCCCTAGAGAATACAACCGAGTGCACCAGGAAATAGGCATAAGCAGCACTGTTTATAATGTTCCCAAAGTGGGAGAAATGCCCCAGAGGTTAAGGGCACTTGTTGCTCTTGCAGAGGACTCGGGTTTGACTCCCACGTGGTGGCTCACAACCATCTGTAACCCCAGTTTCAGAAGACCTTCTGACTTTCAAGAGCACCAGGCCGGAAACATGATACACATACACACGTGCAGACAAAACATGCATGTACACGGAATAAATCAAAGGTCCTCAAGGCGGAAATAACTGGAATGTTGTGTCAATTTTCAGGGACATAAATACATGGTGGTGCCAGCACACAGTGGGGTCATTGTGCATACGTTACCTAGAGTGGTTAGCATCAACATGGACAGACTTAGAAATGGAATTGTGAGCTGGGCGTAGAGCCTGTAATCCCAGCGCTGGAGAAGCCAATGCAGGAGGACCGCATGCTCAAGAGAAGCCGTGCTGCACAGTGAGGCCCTGACTATAGAGGAGCACAGGGAGAAAGAGAGGGAAGAAGGGGCGGGGCAGGAGAAGGAATGAAGGGAGGGAGAGAGAGGAGAGAGAGACTGTAACTTTGAGTTAAGGGGAGGGTGGTAAGAATGGGATCATAAAGGAAGATGGTGGTGGAAATAGTGGTGGTTGCACTTTTGTTTTTATAGTGACCCTCATTAGGTGGCACTTAAGTCCTTTGCTTAGCACTGTAAACGTGACCTTGTTAGGAAATGGGATCTCTGAGAACTCCATCGGTTCTGAGCTGAGCTCATCCTGGATTAAGCCCTAGATCTAATGGTTGGTGAAAAGCAATGGCAGTGGTGGATTGAGACGCAGAGGGGAGACTGTGGAAACAGAGGCAGGTGGTGGAGCAATGCTACGGCTCTGAAGAATCCCAGGAGTGACTAGCAGCAGGAAGAAGCAAGCGGGAATCTCCTATAAAGCTTTTGGAGGAAGCTCAGTATTGCTTATACCTTGATTCTGGACTTCCAGCCTCCAGAAGTGTGTGTCTGTCAGAGAGAGAGAGAGAGAGAGAGAGAGAGAGAGAGAGAGAGAGAGAGAGAGAGAGAGAGAGAGAGAATGGAATTTAGGCTGCCCAGTGTGTGGCAGCCTCTCAAGGTAGCCCTAGGAAGTGAATGTCTGGGTCTTAGGCTAAATGAACCACTTGTTTTGTTTGCTCGAGACAGAGCTTCTCTGTGTAGCCCTGGCTGTCCTAGGACTCACCCTATAGACACACCTGCCTCTGCCTCCCGAGTGCTGCCATCAAAAGCGTGCGCCACCACACCTAGCTAAGGGATCCGATTTTGAGTAGTCATTAGATGTCAAAGCTTACACACACGCTGTATGTGTTCTATTGCATTGTTAGAGTTTGCATGTGAAGTGTCTCTCACGGGCTCGTGTGTTTAAATACTTGGCCCCCAGCTGGTGGTGCTGTTTGGGGGGACTGTGGAACCTACTGGACGTGGGTCCTAGCAGTCAGACAGAGGCAGGGGCTGAGAGGTTGCAGCCTGAGTCTCTCCACTCTCCCATCTGCAGATATGTGAGGAAGGAAAGCCTGTGTCAAGTGCTGCCAGCCCAGACAAGCCAGACTCCAACTGACATGGGCCTTCCTCACCGCACTGGGCCAGACCGTGTGCCGGCAAACCATGACTTCAACTCTCCCTTCAAATCGCTCCTGTCGGGTGCTTCAAGAACAACATAAAGAAAATACCACAAAGCATGGTAAAAAAAAAACCTCACAGCTTTAGAAACACATTTAAATCAAGGTTTCCGAAGCCTCGTCAAGGTCCTGAACATGAAAGACTTTCACGTTCAGGCTGCTTCAGTGCCCAGGGTCATGCTAAGCGTGCTCTATAGAGTGTGACATTTATTCCTCAAAGGAATCTTCTTTTTGCAGACAAGAAAACAAGGGGCGAAGAGTATTGAGATGCTCGCCCGAGGAACCACAGAAAACATGTGGGAAAGCAAGGGGTCAAATGAGCATCAATGTACAAAACCCCATCTTTCCCACCTTAACAGAGACCCCCAGGTCACGCTTGGTCACTTCAGCCTTGATAACCTCAAATACCACATGTCATCAGTGACAGCTCCTGCAGCATAGCAAGTTCACATCTATTTATCTGGTACATTAGATCCCTTTTCCAGCTTGGTAAACATTTAAGTTTGCCATTTTCGTACGAACCGTGCGTTAACTAGACCTCAGGTCTTCCAATGCTTTTCATCATGACCAATGCAGGTCACCTTTAGTTAGACGGAGGGCACAGGTCTCTCACTCTGTGATACCAACCACGGGGCTGACAACTTTATGGGAGGAAAGCTTCTTTGTCTGGGACGGTTAGATGAGAGGTGGGGTTCCTGCAGGTCCCACAACCCAAGAGTCCCCTAGGTCCTGTGGAACTAGGTGTGGTTACCCTTTGGGGCACCTCCTCTTCTTCGTTGTTCAGACGTGTTTACAAAGGGCTGGGGAAGAGAAGGCCGGGCCATCTGATTCAACTTCGTGCTTGTCTTCCTTCTGGGGCTCAGCTTGAAGCCATGTTCCCTCCCCACCCCTTTTCTCCTAGAGAAAAGACATTTGTCAGAGCCTGAGGCCAAGCCAGGATGCTGGGCTTGGGGGCGGGGCCACGCTCATCTCTGCTGCAGCAGGTGCTGGCTTCCTCCTTGCCCCACCCCCACCCCCTTCAGCACTCAGTGGCATGAAATTAATTGAGAACCGGAGGTCAGCTTCCAAAGCTGCGTCTCAGTTTCCCTGTCACCAATTCTTGTGACATAAATCTAAGAGGAAGAAAGTGGCCTTGTACGGGACTAGGTAGGCAGTTGAGAGGCAACCTCACGATGAAATTTTTTTACAAACCCACAGCATCTCCAGGTCCTACTACACCTCATGCCGCTGCAGCTTACAGAACCTCGTGTTTGTACGCGGTGCTTCTGAGGCTCCAGGTAAACGGCATATACATTTCCTTTTGATGGTTGCAGGCCAAAGGACAGAGTGGAGAGGGTGGCAGAGCCCTACTCACATCTGGGCCTAGCTCCAGGCTGTACGCCACCTCAGGATGCCAAGTCCCCCCTCTGGTGAGCCCAGGAGCAGCCAAAGGTAGCTCCATTTCCCCACTCAGCAGACTGTTGGTTTGGGACTAACTTTGTCCACCACAAAAACCTAGCACTCTCCTCTACTCCTGCCCCATGCCCAGAGAGGCTAGAACCCCAAGGGGTCCAGCAGCCAAAGCCCGCCCCCCCCTGCATGGCCAGCTGGAGGGTTCCCCTCAGAGGGAGTCAGCTGGAGAAAGACACTTGGAGGCTAGGCCAAGTCCTGCCCCCGAGGTCCTCCGTGTAAGCATGCCAGATGTGTCTCCCTTACACTGAGATCTGAGCATGTAAGTGTGCCAGATGTGTCTCCCTTACACTGAGATCTGAGTGTGTAAGCATGCCAATGTGTCTCCCTTACTCTGAGATCTGAGTGTGTAAGCATGCCAATGTGTCTCCCTTACACTGAGATCTGAGTGTGTAAGTGTGCCAGATGTGTCTCCCTTACTCTGAGATCTGAGTGTGTAAGTGTGTCAGATGTGTCTCCCTTACACTGAGATCTGAGTGTGTAAGCATGCCAATGTGTCTCCCTTACTCTGAGATCTGAGCGTGTAAGCATGCCAGATGTGTCTCCCTTACACTGAGATCTGAGTGTGTAAGTGTGCCAGATGTGTCTCCCTTACTCTGAGATCTGAGTGTGTAAGTTTGCCAGATGTGTCTCCCTTACTCTGAGACATGAGTCACTTGGTGCAAAAGAAAAGCTCAGGGCCCATCTTTAGCATCTTTAGCTTCTCTGGTTATAAACGCAGGATGGATAGGGAATGGAGTGGAAACTAATCTAAGTGCCGTTCTGTGTGTGTGTATGCATGTGTATATGTGTATGTGTGTATATGCATGTATGTGTGTATGCATGTATGTATGTATGTGTGTATGCATGTATGTATGTGTGTGTATGTGTGTATGCATGTATGTGTATATGTATATGTGTATATGTGTGTATGTATATGTGTATATGTGTGTGTATGTGTGTATATGCATGTGTGTATGTATATGTGTGTGTATGTATGTGCATGTGTGTGTGTATCTTCTTTGCAGAAAGTCTTTGTGTGTAGTGCTTGAATCTACTTGCCAATACTCTCTCCTCACTGAGCCAAGTTTAAAGAGCTCGCTGTAATATGTGCAGAGCTAATTTGTCCTAAGCTCTTGTCTCCAGGGGAACCAATCATAACAGCCACTGTCTTTATCCCAGGTAAGCCAGAAATCAAGAAAACCCTGGAAGAAGTTTGTGGCCCATGGACTGCGCCCCCACTGGGGCAGCTATGAATGCTGCCCAAGGCAAAACCAGAAACTGACTTAAAACATTACGTTTTCCTGTAATTTAGTTGCATTGTTCACCAATAGGAACTTTGTAGAGGACAGGGCTGTGTTGCATCGTCTGAAGGTTGAACACGCCTGAAGAACATGGAGGAATTCTTTTCTGCAACCTGTCCGGTCCCTTTCAGCAGGAGTGCAGCCGTGACATCATCAGACCAAATCTCTACTCCCTTGTTCGCTTCTATTGTATGGAAATGTTGTCCTCAAGATCACTCTCCCAGAGTAGCAGGCTGACCCAAGGAAGGGGTTTTACTCTCCTTTTGGGTAAGACTGGGAGGGCCCCTGAGTCATTCCAAATGAAACCCTGAAGCCATCATTTCTACCCTGCGGGTCAGGGGTCACTACAACAGCTTTTTTTTTGTTATTCCATTCCTCTACCTCGGGTCTGGCCGGCTCTTTGTCCTCGAAACATCACACATAGGTATTAAAATGCACATCTTTAGTCTTTAACCTTCCCACTGATGCTGTAATCAAATTCCTACCAGATAAAAGTTCCAGAGTCTGCCTTCCCTCTCTGGCCCCATCTTTATTATGGACACTGTAGTCTGTTCCACCTTTGTATTATGCTTTCTCTAACTCCAGGCTTTTGCCAGAAACTTCCAGAGCGGGTTCCTGTGTGTTTCTAGCCAAGGGCCTGCAGGGAGAGCTTCCTAGCATCTCAGGTCAGGCAAGGAAAATGCCTGCTGCTCCCAACCAGCAGATCTGAAGCAGGACAGAGCAGCTGCCCCAGCCCTGCCTCCTTCAGTGCTGAGGGAGAGGCCTGAGCTAGTGCCCAGGTCAAGAATAGCGAGCAGGAGGTCAGTGCCTTGTGCCTCTGCTGCCCCCACACAAAGGGAGTTTCTCTGCTTAATCCCCAGGGCTGCAGGGTAAACATTTAGAAAGAGAAGTTCGTCCACAGAGGGCCAGCCTTTGTCTTCTTATCCCCACTAAAAGATGGTCCAATGGAGGACTGTCACAAAGGAATGGAGAACAGGAAACAGCCACAGCCCAATGCAGTGGCCTAAATGATGGAGGTGACCCACCATTGTGGAGGGCTGAACCAACAGCCAGAATGAGGCACCCCATGCAGGGAGCCCTTGTATATGGCTTGTGGAGTCCTTAGTTCGGCTCCCAGGCAGGGCTGGGAATTGTGCCCAGAACAATTTCCATGCCTTTATTTCTAAAAGCAAATATCCCCCAGGCTCCAGTGGACAGAGAGGGCTCTGTGCCCCCCTCCCCCGTTCTTCCCCAGCCCCCTCCCTCAAGCCTGCTTTTCTCTCTCCAGTTCGTCTGTTTCCCAAACAAGCTGCAGGGCCCTTCTCTCATGGCGGGGATGCTGGGGCGCCCAATTCTTCTCACTCCAGAGTGCATCTCAGACCGTCCAGATCTGGTTTCTCTTTTAAGCCTTCTCTTGGTAGGAGGCCATTACAATCTTCAGAGACATAAAGAGTGCTGTATGGGAGACTGAGGCACCATGGTCCCAGTTATTAAAAACAAGAGGGGTGTGGTGGAGAGATGCTCAGTGACTAAGAGCATTGGCTGCTCTTGCAGAGGACCTGGGTTCAGGTCCCAGAGCCACTCTGTGGCTCACAACCATTTGTAACTCCAGTTCTAGGGGACTTGACATCCTCTTCCAGCCTCCTGGGGCACCTGCCACACACATGGTACACATACGCATACATGCAGGCAAAATGCTCACACACATGAAAATAAAAATGAATACATCTTTTTGTGGGGGTTGGCTTTCTGAGACAGGGTTTCTCTGTGAAGTCCTGGCTGTCCTGGAACTAGTTCTTATATACCAGGCTGGCCCGGAATTCACAGAGATCCGCCTGCCCCTGCCTCCCAAGTGCTGGTATTAAAGGCATGTGCCACCACTGCCAGGTGCAAGCTCTGATTTTAACAGCCTGGCCTTGACTCACCAGCAAGAAATAGGAGTTCTGAGGAGTCCTGCTGCCTCCCCCTCCCCCTCCCATCCTCCATCCCTCAAATCTCCCTATGGACCTCCAGGTAGCACAGGCCATATCTGAAAAGAAGGAAGCCTGAGTCCAAGGAAACTTATGTTAGAAACATTCAACGAAACCTCACAACACCCTAAGGCTACCTTGTCTTCTCTTGTGTGAACCCTGGTTTTGTTTTTGGTAGCCCAAGTTCTGTTTGTTGTCTGGCCTTTTTGTTTGTTTTGCCTTGTCTTAAAACTTTTTTTGTTGTTGTTGTTTTGAGAGAAGGTCTCACGGAGCCCAGGCTGGCCTAGAACTTCTTAAGGATCTGAGGCTGGGCTTGAACTCCTAAGCCTCCTGTCACTCCAGACTCCAGACCAGAGCTGCCAGGGACAGGCACTGGCTGTGGCAGGTGTAGTCACCAGTCCTAAACACCCAGAGCGTAGAGGACACCAAATAACCCTTCTCTAAAGTGGCCTGGGAGGTGAGAACACAGAAGTGAGTGGTAGGAGAAGGCGTAGGCTAAAAGCTTTCGAGGGACAGTCACACCCACCGCTGAGGTAAAGTTACCAGCATATGCTAACAGCTGGTGTAACGAAAAAAGCAAAACCAAGCACGGAACATATCGAAAGGGATGGCCTAAAGAGGATCAACATCAAAATGACTCTTCCCATGGTGTCCCTTGCCTTTTAAACACACCCCAGACTGGTAATTCCTTGCCTCCTCCAGGAGGGCAATGAGCCCCTCTCTGTGCTGTGCACTTAGCGCTCTTGGGATTCTTGCCACACCGTGGGGTGATTGCTGCAAGCCAGAGAGGAGCATGCAGAAGCACCTCCACAGCCTCCTGAAGTGGCTCTCCTGGTGGCCTCACAGCACCCTTCCTCCATAACTTGTTAGGGCACTAGGCTCTCCCAAGCCCCCTAGCAGAAGGCACTTCCCGGGGCCTTCCTAGGTTTCCCTAGGCTGCTTCCCTGACAAGTTAGGAAATGGGTTGTTAGGGTTCCATCCATCTTTTCACTGGTTTGTCTGTCACCTGCCCCCTCTTCCTGCCGGTGACCCTAACTGTACCGTCTCTGCCTCAGCTAAGTGGTCCCTAATTGCCACAACCAAAGACCTGAGAGGCACCTGGCCACCGGCTCGCTCACCTGCAGGGCTCTTAGGATCTGGGTGGGCGGTGGACAGCGGGGCAGCCCCCACCCGGATGAAGGAGAGGCGGGAGGCCCAGCTTCCCACCTGTCAATCACTGCCCAGCAGCTGCTCTCTGTGTAGCCATCTCCTCCGAGGGAGATAAACATCATTGGGAAATCCAATCCAGCGGGGCTTCAAAGATAAACAGATGTGTGGGGCGCCAAGGCTCAGGAGATAACGCCCCCACCCCGCCCCACGAGCCTGCCCAGCCCTGCACCTGCCCCAGGCAACAAGGATGCGCCTCTTGGGAGGCAGGCTGTAGCCTTCTAACGGAGAAAGGGTCTGGAGCTCTGCGAGTTAGAGTTAGAGTAGAAAGGTGTCCAGTTGGTAACAGACTCAGTAGACTGCTCTGAGGCTTTGGCATGAATAGGCATGGTTCTAACCCTGACTCTGCACGGTGGGCCGGGTGACAGCAACTCAAGGTGAGGAGCTCATCACACCGCCGTGGCCACTGGAAACTCCTCTCTGAGAAATAGGATCTGGACCGGTATTGAGATCTACTGCTTGCCTCTAGTTTGGGTTTGGACTAGGTAAGACAGGCAGAGGCTGACAAAACTATTGATGACAGAAGCCAGAAAGTGAAACCATTTTGGGAGAGGGAGGCAGAGAACAGAAAGTGTGAGCATGAGCAGTAATAGCTAAAAGAATTCCCTGCTCAGAACATCCCTCCCCCAACTCAGGCATTTATTCCTCTGACATTGAGAAACACGTCCAAGCCTAGTAAAAAGGGCTCTCGGTAAAATTTGTGGAACCCCAACTCTCCCTGGGGCTGAACACTCCTTCCTTGGTGAGCCCATCGCGTCTCCCCAACCCCACCAAATGGACTTTTGCTAAAGTATAAAGGGTTGATGGGTCTCTCGGGCTGTGCCTATGGGGGAGTCAGAGTCCTGTCCCCGAAGGAGGCCGGAAGTTTGTTTGCACAAGGTCGACTGGAAAGAAGGGCTTGGCTCTGCACTGGAAATACTGACCCCTGTGCCCACTTGGGGCACAACAGCCAAATCTCCGTCTGCGCTCCCCTTTCTTTCCCACCGGAGTCTGGAGGTTCCCACATCGCCTTCCATAGGACCAAGATATGCCATATGAGTCTCTGGCAAATTGGAGGCTATGACTGCAGGCCCCAGGATTCTCTGCTGGTGATGTTAGAAGATACCTGACTCTAAGCAGCTCTACCAAGGACTCTAGTCTCTGTCTCCCAGGGGGCCCAGAACGGAGCTTTCTGGAAGGATGACAAGAGGAGCGCAAAGACACCCATGTATTCCCCAATTGAAAGTTCACTATTCCCCTTTCTTGCAGAAGTGCGATCCCACTTCGTTCCGGTATGGCCGGAGCTCGCCTTTTTGGTGCTAATGTGGTCATTACATTTGCTCGGCTTTTGTGGGCCTGAAAGGATCCGCGGCTTCTCCACTGCTCCAGGTTGAGCTGTGCCGCAGTCTTGGCCTGGTCCGAGGTCCGAGGTCCTGAGACATTGCACCCTCCAACTGGTTCTCAACTCACGACCTTGGCACACAAGTCATTGAACCAGTGCAGACCCCAGCCCCTGCAGTCTCAGGTCCTGTCTGCCCCGCCCTCTTCCAGCCACAGTGAAAAAATGCGTGCGAACCCTTTCCCTCCACTCGGAGGACATTGGACAGGGAATAAAGTGCTATTGAGGCCCGAAGAGACCGCCTCTGTCTGCAGAGCTTTGTGCGGTGCTTTCGGAGACATTTGCATCTGTTTGCACTTGGGTAAACGGCGCTGAAAGCTCTGCCGGCCACGGAAAGCCAGAAGATTGTTCGGTGTCTCCCGCCCCCTCCGGGCGCTGGCTGATCTGTGTTGCGCGCCACCGGCGCTGAGCGAGGCCTGCCAAACCCGTCCGGTTCAAAGATTGGGTGCCCTCGCTCTCGGCCCACTTTTAAACAATTGCCTTTAACAATGCAATTTTAAGCAGAAAATCGTCTAACTAGATTAAACCCACATGGCATAAAGGGGGGGAGGTGGAGGAGTCCGCGTCCATGGAGGAGTGAGGTGCCTAACAGGATAGAAAGTGTGAAATGCATGCAGAGGTGGAGGGACCGGCAGGTGCCAGGCCTCCGGCTGGTCGGACCAGGCTGGACAGCTCTCCTCGCCCTGGTCCCAAGGCCGTGGACCCGGCGCACCACCCTAGGGAGAAGGCGTGTGGGGTTGGGAGCCCTTCTTAGCGACATGCTCGGCTCGCTAGAGCTCTCCTGGTGCTGCCGCATCCTGCCCACCCCAAGTGGGGAGGGCACGGGGAAGGCTGGTGAAGACGGAACGCCCTCTCCACTCACGAGACTCAGCAGACAGGCTCTTTTAATGGGATCGAAATCAAAGTCAGGCCTTAGAATGCTCCATTGCTATGGTAGCAAAGTTCCCCTGAAAGCGACAAAGCCCGGAGTCGCCCCCACCCCTTCCCAGGCCCTGCCCTCGCTCCCCTCCCTACCCCACCCCCAATCCTCTCTGCCCGGAGCCACGCTCGCGGCGCGCTTGGACGGGTTAATCACTGCAAAAACAAAGACTTGAAAGACTCTCCAATTGGAGAGCCCTCCACTGCCTCCTCTCGGGCCAGGGGGAGGGGAGGGCCGCGCTGGTGGAGTTTCCCCAGCCAGCCCGAGAAGGCGCTGCGGCCCTCAGTTGGGTGGGAGCTCCATCCCACCATCCCCAGGCGAGGCCGCCCACACAATCTGGCACCTCCCGAAGGACTGATGGAGGTCGGCAGAGAGGGATCAGGCTGTCTCCCACCCAACCCACAGCCACAGCCCCACAAAACAGAAACACAAAGCCCCAGGAGTTTTCGGGGAGTCCTTAGGGAAGTATCTTGAAACTTGAAAGAAAATTTCTGTCTCTACAAATTTAAAAAAGAAAAGAATCCGCATAATTCAAATAATCAACGTTTAAGTAAATAACAATTGCAATACAAGATTATGTAATAGACAGATGCAAATTACCCACTTCTAGAGTGAAATATAAATTCAACTTAATGTGGGATCTAGAATATACACATATTTAATAGGATGTGAAACTAAATTACCTTTAAGTTTTCCTTAAAACCTCTGGCTGGGATTCAGGGGCCTGGGGGCCAACTATGGCAGGTTTATTGTATGACAGGACCCTGGCCTGCTTTGCATTTGCCCCTTTCTAAGCCTCTGAGGAAGACCAACAGAGCCCTTGATCCCTGTTCCCATCTGCTGGGGCTGGAGACTGATAGGAGCAGGGCAAGGACTTGTCTGCTCACAGACCACGGGCCTGTCCCCTGGGTGCTGTCCTTTCCCTTAGTTTCTGCCTTCAGAGAGAACGGGCAGTAGCAGAAGCAGCAACCAGGCCTTTAATCCTAGTCCCTTTAATCCCAGCACTCAGGAGGCAGAGGCAGGTGCATCTCTGCAAATTCCAGGTTAGACTATCTGGTCTACAGAGCGAGTTTCAAGACAGCTAGGGCTACACAGAGAAACCCTGTTTCCAAAAACCAAAAGGAACCAAGAGAAACAAGTGAGGAGATGGAGAGCTTCCAAAGGTGTGTACTGAAGTCTGGGGAGACATTCGCAAGATGGAGGAGACCACCAACTTCCTGTCCTTGACAGGGGACAGCTTCACCAATTCACAGGGCAACTGGACATTGTTTTTCAAAACTTTTTTTTTAAGCCTGTAGGGTTAGAACCATGTCAGTATCCAGAATTAACCAAATCCAAGTTGGGCATTATCCAAGTCATTCTTTTTCTTATTGTTACTCTCCATCTCAAGCAGTGCATCTCTCTCTCTCTCTGTTCAAATTCTTCTGAAAGTTCCCAATTTAGAATCTAAAGTCCTTGCTAGGTATGATGGCATCTTTTATTACAGCATTCAGGAGGCAGAGGCAGACAGATCTTGAGTTGATAGGTCAGCCTGGCCTACAGAATGAGTTCCAGGACAGCCAGGGCTGTGCAGAGAAATCCTGTCTTGAAATCCCCCTCCCCCCACCGCCACACATAAAAAGAATACCGAACTTGAGTCAAGGTGACTTGGGTTCTAAGGTCTTAGAGTCTAGAGCCCTCAGCTATTCCCATGTCATGCAAATAACAATGCAAAATATGATTATGTAATAGATGCAAATCTACCCGCTTCTAGAGTGCAATATAAATTCAACTTAATGTGGGATCTAGAATATACACATATTTAATACGATGTGGGGCTGGAGAGGAGGTTCAGCAGTTAAGAGCTGTTGTTGGTCTTGCAGAAGACCTGGTTTGGTTCCAGCACCCACATGGTGCCTCACAACCCACTTGTGGTAAGCATTCATATTGCAGGCAAAAAACAAAAACAAAAACAAAAACAAAACAAAAAACAACACTCACACACACAGCAATAAATCTTTTAAATTAGAGAGTATTACTTAATTCTTTCCCTTCCCGAGGCTCGGCAGCCTTGAGTGCTGTTAAGGCATTCCTGAAAAGCTCAGAGAGGACTAAGAAGAAGGTCAATAAGGGCAAGAACACTTGGCCTGGCTGATCCCTGTCGGTGTCCTAGGCCTGAAAATAGGCCTGAATCAGTCACTGACATCAGCTTTATTTCCCAGTTGAGACTCTCGAAGTGTGTGGGGGGTGCGGCTCCCTAGGGACTTTGGGGGGCTCTCTAGAGTCACCCAGGATAAGGCAGCTCTGTGTGACCATGTCATCTTCACTAGGGCCCCCAACCTGACCTAGGGGAAAACAGAGACAAGGTCTCCAGGGACAGCACACCCACGAAGGGGTCATCTCTCAGTGAGCTGAGTTTTGTTCCTACCTGACTCCCCTCTCTCCCCATTTGCCTCTAAGGGGGCTGTGGGCTTACCCCACTGCCACACCCATCCCTGCTTTTAGAGGTAACCTAAGCCACGCCTCCTCCCGCTGAGTCCTCATGAAAGACTGTCTCACCAGGACCTAGGCCTCTCTGTTCATGCTGATGTACAGGCAGAGCAACAACAGCTCTTCCAGCCTCTGAGATCTCTCGGTTTCACGTGCCTCCATTGTTTCTCCCCCAGGAAACATGGGCGTGTCTTCTGAGCTCTTGTGGGTATTAGGACCAGGCCCAAGGTCAATGCGATTCTGAGGCTCTGATTGCAAACCTGCAAGCCTGGTAGGGTTCATTTGCAAAGATGGGGTAGGTGAACCCCTGCTTTGTGAGACTACAGATAGGATCAAACGCCACAAATTATAAACGTCTGACCCTTGCGCTTGAGAAACTACTCAGAAAATGGCAGTGATTACTATAGTTTATCAGCAGGACCCTTGTCTCCCAGGGCTGGGAGAATGTAGCAGAAGACCTCTAAGCCCTCAAAGAGCATAACCAATGTTTCTTCTCGCTGTTTGTACAGCATCCGTTGAGATCTTCACTTCTGAGACAAGATTCACCATGTAGTCCAGGCTGGCCTGGCACTCACTATATAGCATTGGATGCCTCAACTCATGGCAATCCTACTGCCTCAGCATCCTGAAGCTGAGGATGCAGACATGTGCCCCCATGCCCTGCTTGTTGAGCGTTGCCCATGTTTCAGACACTCTGCTGAGTTGGCATATCTCACTGACGCAGCATTACCACAGGCTTTACCCCGTTAGTGCATCAGAGCAAGCCCAGTGTAGGGACGGAGGGCTAGCGGACAGGCACAGGGAAGTCAAGCAACCTGCATAGGTCAGTGGTCACAGCAGCAGAGCCTGGGACTGTTCCTTATCCCTCCTTATTCCCAAATGATGCGTCCAGGCCCCAGGGAGTCCTTGGTCATGGCAGTGTGGGTATCCGGTGTCCTTCCCTTGGGCCGGTTGCCTCCCTCTGATTTACTCAGACAGGAAGAGGCAATCTTAGGATGCTGTGACCTCAATCCAAGCTAGCACCTTGGAGATGAGGTTTTATGTCCCCCTGCATGGGTACAGAGTGCCCTCAAGATGGAGGGAGGATGGTGTGCATAACTGGTCCTCTCATTTCCTTCCCCACCAGACCCCGTTCCTATGACGCTCAAAGCAGTCACCCACAGGTCCCATGTATCCATTCTGTGTAAGCGGTACGTCTGACTGACACTGGCTGGCACATGTTAGCACTGCCCTCTGCGTTCGTTTGCTTTCCTGGCCCACCAGGACAGTCTGTCCTCAGCAAACGGTTGGACGTGGATGGCAGGTGTAGCCACTGCTCTGGCCTCCAGGGTGGACCTTATGGGATACTTGTCTTGGGGCTGACAGGTGACCTTCAGAGGTGACAGCTTAACCCCTCTTAACCCCTGGCCTCTGACTGTTGCTCCTCTCTGGGCTTCTTCTCTGGGCAAAGTAAGTGTACAAATCCTGTCTCATTCTGCCCAGAAGCCAGCTGGGTCAAGAGGCCCAGCAGAACCCCCACACATCGACTGGTCTTGCTCAAGTGAAAGGAACCCCAGAGGAGAGACACTGTCACCTCATGGGGTACAAATGCTGCAGAAGGGATGAGCTGGGCCAGGTTCGGGCTTTCACAGGGGACCCACAGTCTCTGGGGACCCCACAGTCTCTGGACACAAGCCCTTGACTGCTAATGTGCAAAACGTTCTCCAAACCAAGAGACATCACCCATGGCCTCGCAGCAGATTCCTACAGTGTCAGCATCGTCCTTCGCCGCGGGAAGGGGCAGCCTCCTGCAGCAGCAGCAGCAGCTCAAAGCCAGCAAGCAGGCTCTCAGAACTCGGGACTTCCCCTCTTGAGAGAACAACAGCTCTCAAGTGCAGAGAGGAGCAGCCTTTTCAAAGGACGCCTTGTTATGCTAATGAAAGGGTCTTCTCTGAACTACACTCAGCCTCTAAAAGACCTCCTTGTCACTACAGTGTCCTCCTCATGCCTAGGCATGCGAGTGTGTAAGGCCCTCATGTCTGTGTGTGAGTGTGCAAGGGTCATCAGGGCTCTTGGAAATAGAAGGCTTGGGCTTCTGGGCTTCCGACAGACGGGACAGGCATTCTGAGTGGGGTGGGCTCGGGGAATTGTGTGTGCTGGCCTCTGGCTGATTTAGATGTTCTTCCAAGGGGCGCCTACCCTTTCAGAAGGGCTCTGAGGATAGGGCTGCCAACCAGGCAAGAATTTCCCCACTTTACAGGGTGTGTCACTGGAGTGGCATCGTGGACCTTGGTGAATAAAGCAAGTCCCTCAAGTCAGACCTGAGATACTGACCTCACTCATTGGTCCAATAGAGAGAACTAGGGAGGCCATCCTGGGAAGCAGGTGGTACAGGGCCTGCCACGTAGCAAGGACTCCCTGCCATAGCTGCTCGGCGGCGCTCAGCACACACAGGGTGAGTGGGCTCGCAACAGAGGCCTCTGGGTAGCCACTGAACGCAAAGCCAGCTGTTGGTGGTCTTGCGTGGATAGGTGCCTAGAGCAGACTGCCCCCTCTTGTTAGTCAGTCCTGGGGTTCTCTACCTGAGCCAAGGTCCCACAAATGCAGCTTGCTGGAGGCCTGGCCTGCATGGCAGACCCCTCATGTCTCTCTTTCCCACTGGCCACAGGCCCTTCAGTGACTTGGCTTCTCTGTGTCTGAGTCTCATCTGTCAACTGGATGCAGTAGCCTTCTCCACAGTGGCCATACCTATGCCACCGGGAAGCTTAACCCCGTGCCAGGTTCCACAAGAAAGGCTCAGTCAATGCCAGCTATCGCCTTCATGGCCACCCCCCTCTGTTGCTGTTTGTCCAACCTGCTGAGAGTCCTGGCCGGAAGTGACCCTCCAGGCGCAGACCCCAAGCAAGGGCTAGAGAGCCAGAATCTCTCTGGCACCCTCCTGGAAGAGCGTTGAGAAGCCTCTCCCCCTCGCATCTCCCCACCTCACCTCTACTCCCACCCCCAGTATGGGTGACACGCCTCCTCGCTTTGCAACTACACTGGGTGAGAGCGTTGAGAGGGAACGCGTCAGTCAGCTAGTGTTCACCTGCGGTCCCACTGGCACCCCTCACCTTGGGGCCACACAGGGGCAGGATGCTCACGCAGAGCACAGATATGGCTGTTGCCTTGGGGAAGAGAAAGCTCTCAAGAGCAGGCCACTGATCTCAAAGGGAAATAATGGGATTTTCTGGGATTCACACTGATCCCCAAAGGAGAAAGGCCTCTGTTTGCCTTTTTAAAGCCGCCAAACAAGGAACTAAAGCCTCTTTCAGCCGGGAGTCCTTTCTGAAGTCCTTATTATCCCCGGGGGCACTGGGAGAGCAGCCCCTCTGCCTGGCCCACCACGCAGAGAGCTTTCCTTCAGGCTCCGGCCTCCCTGGTTTCCTAGTGACCCACACGCCACTGGGCCACAGGCACTGGCAGCTAACCCACAGTTCTTAACTGCGGCCTGAGAGGCCTGCGTTCTTCATCTGCCTGGAGATATGCTTCCCACCCACAGGCTAGACCAAGCATGAAGACTGAGGCGACAGCAGTCAGAGCAGCCACGCAGACAGCCACAGGCCATGACGACTCTTTGTTCTGGAGCTGCACAGCCATGCATCCTGGCCTCAGCTCTCGAGGTCTGGGGATGTGGTGGCAGAACCAGGCCTGTCCCTGAAGAGTCAACCACACTTCCAGGCTCCAAGTGACTTCACCCCACCTGTCGCTACTGGAGCTGTCCTGCTCAGGGGCACGCCCCAAATCCATGCCATCCATTACTGTCCACTTGCAAAACCTCAAAGAGACATTAATACTCACATGTGCCTCTACGGTTAGGTCCCAGCCTTCCCTCCACCCAGTTCTCCAGTCCCCTCTCTGTTCCCATTGCTCTCTCTACCCCTGAGCAACTTCCCCAAATCAAGAGACTGATGCCATCCTCCCCAAACCCCCACCTCTCTCCCCACATGTGTCCTCAGCCCAGCAACCCGAAAGGCTTCCTTCTCTTCACCCCCTTCCCCACTCCTCTGTGACTTAGCTTCCTAACACGTCAAGGGCTCCCCATTGTCCCCGAGGATAAAGCAGGATTCCTTCCTGAGATGTAGCAGGCCAAGCACTGTGACCTATCCGTCTCCAAGAATCAGCTCTCAGCGGTACCCCAGGCATTAACAGACGCTCACACAAGTGCACGCATACACACGCGGGCACGCGTCTGTACTGAAACCCTTTGTTCTGCTCACAGACCCTCCGTCTAGTCTTTCCTCCTCTGTGAACAGCCAGCCCCCACCCATTTAAACGTATTTGTTTACATTTATTCGATCTATTTTATGTGTAAGTGTGTGTACCATGTGTGTGCCTGGTACCCTCGAAGGTCAAACGAGGGTATCAAACGCCCTGGAACAGGAGTATGGACGGTTGTGAACTACCCCGTGGTTGCTGGGAACTGAACCTCAGTCCTCTGCAAGAGCAACCAGTGCTCTTAACCTCTGCGTGATCTCTCAAGGCCCCCACTCACGTTCTTCTGACTCCTAGTTTGTCCCGAGATTTATTCATTTTGTTTTACGTGTGACTGCTTTGCATGCCTACATGCATGTGTTCATCATGCCCGGTTGGTGCCTTTGAAGGTCAGGCTTAGCGTTCCCTCAGAACTGGAGTTCAGCATGGCTGCGAACCACTGTGTGGGTGCTGGGAGTCGAACCCAAGTTTTCTGTGAGAACAACAAGGGCTCTCGAACCACCGAACCTTCTCTCCAGTCTCACCCACCCATCTTTTATAGCATCTAGGGTAGCGGGATGCCATGGTACATGTCTTTAATCTCGGCACTCAGGAGGCAGGTGTAGGAGGATCTTTGTGAGTCTGAGGCCAGCCTGGTTTGCATAGTGAGTTCCAAGGCCGGTCACGGTTACACAGTGAGACCCTGGGTCTCAACACAAACGACAACAAAAATCCACAAACCAATCACCACCACCACCACCACCACCAGTACCACAACCACAAATACCACCACCACCAACTCCACCACCACCACCACCACCACCACCACCACCACCACCATCATCGCTAGGGAATCATATCTTCCAGGAAACGTCCCCAGCTATCACCCACACCCTGTGTCAGCGTGTCAGCGTGTCGTGTGTCTGTGACAGAGGCTGATGGCCCGTTTCTCTTTGGAGGTGACATAATTGCCAGCTGTGCGAATGGCCAAGGGGAGAGCTGCACTTCCGGGCCTCTGGCAAGGTCCCTGACTGACCAGTGCAGCGTGAATCAAAGGGTCTGCTTGTAGCGGCTTGCAGGAACCTCCTTCAGAGGACCATAGCATGTCGGCTGCCTCTTCCCCGACCCTTCTTTAACCCTGCCGTGAGGAGCAGTGCCACCAGCTTAGATATTGAGGAGAAAGCCACAGGCTAGGAACGGGGGGAGCTTGGCTCCTATGGGCGTCATGAAAACGAGGAGCCACGTTTCTTATGTTAAGAAATCCCACAGAAAACAATCAAACTTTACCCCCCAACAATGCTTGTTTTGGGATTTTTGTCTGTTGCCCCAGATAGTGTCACTCCCTGGTATTCTCTCTGTACCCGAGGTGTAATTCTATAACAGAGCCTATCACGTTGTGTCATGCTACTTTTAGTGGGTCTACTTGTCTGGGAGACTGAGAGCCGCCCAAGGGACTGCCTAAGTCGTCACTGCATCCACAGAGCCTGGAGCACGGGAGGGCATGTAATGACGGATGGAGTAATGGTTGATGTGTTTTTTTTTTCTCTGATTTGTTTTGGACTCTGTCCTGGAACTTGCTCTGTAGACCAGGCTGGCCTCAAACTCACAGAGATCCGCCTGCCTCTGCCTCCCGAGTGCTGGGATTAAAGTCGTACACCACCAATGCCCAGTGGCTGATGTGGTTTTAACAGGCAAATGAAAGACTGACACATGGGTGGGAATTCTGAGTGCAGTTCTTAGACATCAACGTGCCAGCCGAGACCTGCTCGCTGGTTTTGCTTTCCGGCATGCGCAGGTGCTGTTTCTGGTTCCTTCAGTCGCAAATAGCATTCCTTGCCCAAGACCATCCCACATGTGCACACCACCTAGCTCGTCCCATCAGGACTGTGGGGCTCTGGCCACTCCCAGGGCACGTGGGTTCTCCCAGTATACCACACCCTGTTTGCAGATGCTGCCAATGATGGCTTGGGAACGGCTTTCTGGTGACATCTGAAGGCCACGTGGATCTACCAAGAAGAACGGGGAAATCAACACAGTGTGGGGATGAGCGTGTGGAGATGACCTTCAACCAAGGAAAGACGGGGCCAGATGATGCCTTCTTTCCCACCTCTGCACCGTGAACCCCTCGCAGCCGCTGCCACAGCCTTGCAGAGTGAGCAGCCGGTTGAGGCGGTGACCATGCAGGACTCTTCTAATACTCTCCTGGTGTCCATTCTCCCTCCTTGCCTGTCTCCACCCTTTCCCCTTCCTCCTGCCTCCCCTGGGATTGGACACTCAGTACAACATTAGCAATTCTGTTTCTTCACTCTCTTTTCTAAGGATACACATAGCTACCATGCTTGGTAGGGGAGAAGCCTCCTGTGATCAGGGCACAGGGGAGTGATGTGATGCGGGTCAGTCGGTCAGTCAGTCAGTCAGTCAGTCAGTCAGTCAGTCAGTCAGCCAACCAGCTAACCAGCCAGCCAGCCAGTCAGCCAGCCAGCCAGCCAGTCAGTCAGTCAGTCAGTCAGCCAGCCAGCCAGCCAGCCAGCCAGCCAGTCAGTCAGTCAGTCAGTCAGCCATCCAGTCAGTCAGTCAGTCAGTCAGTCAGTTGGGGGCAGGGCCCAGGAGGAAGACCACACATGGTGGTTTGAAAACCCACTCCGAATAGGTTCATGGCTTGAACACTTTGTCCCTGGTCAGAGGTGCTGTTTGGGAGGTGAAGCCACTCTGGAAGAAGTGTGTCAGTTGGATAAGCTTTGAGGGTCTGTGGCCAGGCCTCGCTTCCTCTTCTCTCTTGCTTCTTGTGTTTGGATGAAACCTCTCTGCTTTCTAACTGCCAGGTCAGTTTCACCCTCCTGCTGTCGTACTTCTCCTTCACAGCCACAAAAAGAAACGAACGCACTATGCTTCCCCTTGAAGACGCTTGGGCACCAAGAGGGACATAAAAGCCATGTGACCAAATCCCAAGTAGAAACTTCGCTAGTTTTCACGTCAAATCAGAAGCCGGAACCAACCGGACTCCCAGAGCTACCGCAGCGGCTTCCACTTGACATAGTATGGTGGCCTCACACTGAGACCTGGGAGTTGACTCTCCCTGGTTCTTTAGATGGGGGAGTCAGGCAAGCAGCTTGGTTTCCCTGTGTCTGTTTCCTCATGTGTGGCTGGCGTGTAGTAGGTGGTTACCGAGAAAGCATTGTACAGCACAAGCCTGATCAGGATTCGTCCTGTTGTCTCTGTGAGAAAGCCTCGGGGAGGAGAGTCTGCGCACCTTTAGGGGCACGCCCTGCCAGCTCGTGGTCGGCAAGTCAAACTGGAAGCCTGTGTCCCCCAAACTCATCTACAGACAGTTGCCTACCAATAAGCCAAGAAACAACACTTGAATAAACCGTAGCAAGGACACAATGCCAGTGGTACATCCCTGGCAACCCCTGTGCGGGGCTGCTGCCAGAGTTATTCTGGCTACCCAATGTGCCTGTCGAGAGGTAGAAGGACCTCACGGGCTTCCACAGTACACAGGCGGTGGCAGACAGCTGGCTGGCCAGGATGGAGGAAGAAGGGAAACGGGGAATGAAACCTGTCTGGGGAAGGGAGCTTGTAAAGCCACACCCAGCAGCGCAGTTCCTAGACTCCGTTGATGGGCCCACGACACAAGTTGCAAGGACAAGGAGCCCAGGCATCCAGAACAAGCCCAGGGGATGGAGACGCAGGCCAGAGACCATGATCTGGGAAGGGAAGGCAGGTGGAGGGAGGGGAGAGTCTTGGAGGAGGAGAGTTGCTGAACCCTGGGCTTCTGGCCAAATCTGGCTCTGGGAACCTATGTGGAGTGGTTCACAGGTGCCTCGATGCTCAGGCAGACAAAACAGGGGCCATCCCCACTTGGCATACAAGGAGAATGAGGCCAGAAAGAGGAAGCCACTCAGAGAAAGTCACTCAGCTAGTGAGTGGTGAGGCAGGCTGTGAGCCCCTCTGCTCACTTCCAGGGTGTCACCAAGCCAACTTTGTCCTATGACGGAATGCAAAGGCAGATAGGGCAAGGGGTTTGAGGCTGCAGACAGAATTGCTGCAGTGACGACTATGTCTGTCCTGACACCCGGCCAGGCAGTGCTCCTGAGGCCAGCTCCTGGGGGACGAGGCATATCAAACCAAGAGGTTCAACGGTCTTCCCACGGCTGTGGTGTGTGAGCAGAAGTGTCACAGGAAGTAGGCCTTGATCATCAGGATGATGCCAAAGGTTCCAGAGACTGGGTCAGTGTCTTCCAGATCCACCGGGGCAGGTGTCGCCTGGTGGCGGGCCGGTGGGCAGGATGAGGTGCGTGGAGACGCGTGGGCCCTGGCCCACCGGCCCGCCACAAAGGCAGCACTCTGCCTGTGACACCCCCTCCCCCACTCGGGGCTAATCAGCTTAGGAAGGCTCCAGAAGGGCAAGGCAAATTCTGTGCAGCAGCAAATTCACACTTCAATTAAGAGCCAGGCAAGCCAGACCTGACACCCACACTCTTCCACCCGGAGAGCTAATTAAGATTGGGGAAGCTGAGGGGGAGGAGGCGACCTTGGGGGTTCCTCCTTGAACTGACCACCTTGGCCAACCTAGCGTTTCCAGGTCAGTGTGGAGCTCAAGACTACTTACTGCAGCCTAGGTCGTCCCCGAACTCACGCTGGCTAATGCTGGCCGAGGCCTCCTGATTCCAGACTCTGCCATCAAGTACTAGGGTTAGGGGTGCGCATCGCAACACGCAGCTCAGACCCCGCACTTCTACACATTCTGAGGTTGGGTTAGGCACCTAAGGGTGTTGAGAGCGACTGCTTGGTAGGCTGTGAAAGAAATGCAGGGGTGAAGCTGACCAGCGTTTAAACCGTGTGATGTCAAGATAGTAATTAGGGAGGGCATCACAGAGGATAAGAGGAATAGGTCTTTGTGGGCCTTTTGCTTTAATTGTGTGTGTGTGCGCGCTCGCGTCTGTGTTTGCATGTGTTTGTTTACTGGGGGTTTCAGTGAAAACAAAAAGTTTGAGATAAGTCCCCCCCTCCCCACTGACAACTCCTCAGAACAAAGAGGCACTGAGGTCTGCCACAGCGACATGCACCCAATGTGCAGATGTGTCCAGTCAGGACTTCATAGCTGTTACTCCCAGCCATTCCTCCAAAACCGCACAAACTGGAAGCCTGTGTCCCCCAAACTCATCTACAGACAGGTCAAAGGTGTGGGCAGCAGCTGTGGAGTAGAGGGGTGTAGGTGTACAGTGACAAGCCTTTCCCGGCCTAGGTAGGGGTAGGTTTTGGGAAGAGGGAACATAGAAGAGACCAGTTGTGGCTTGAGGAAGGGTAGAACCCCCAAGCGAGCCCCCCCGTCAGCGTCAGAGCCTGGGAACAAAAAGCAGTCAATACCACACACCTTCCTAGCACTCAGGGTCTCCTGGGAAGAAAGGGACGAGGGACCAGGAAGGGTCTTAGCCAGCAGGCGGCAGAGCAGAGGGGCATCCAGGGCAGGGCAGGGCAGGGTGGGGCAGCCAGAAGGCTGCCTTCCTCAGTGCCAAATTCCCTAAGCCGTGCAAGCCAAGCCATCCCTGCCCTCTGTGTCTTGGAAAATCCCTTTGAGCTGGAGAGGGCACTTGGGGGTCAGAGAGTGATGAGCCCTGGCCCCAGCACCGTTTGAAATCCTGGGCCAGGGGGCGAGGCCTTCGAGGTGGGGTCGCCACCTCCGGGGCAGCGGCGTCCTCCGGCCGGTTGCTAGGGCCTCTCTTCGGAGGCATCAGGTTCTAGGGCCGCGTGGAGCAGCCCATCTGCCGGCCCACTTCTCACTTTCCCCCCTAAGGCTGCCTGTGACCCGGCTCCCCAGGCTCTGGCCCGGGTGTAAAAGTGGCGGGGGGCCTTTATTCCCACCGAGCCCCTTCTCAGCAGCTCGGCCGGCCAAACTGCTCTTGGATTACATTTTGATGAGTTTTCAATTTAGGCTCCGCAGACAAGGCAGGGGAGGGGCGGGGGCGAGGGCGGGGGCGGGGCGGGCGGAATAAATGCAACAGATGGGCTCAATTGTACCGCCTAGGCAAATGAAGGAAGACATCTGTAGCTCCCGAATACTGGTGGTCTGAAACGCAATTAGCCCTCTGTGAAAGGGGGCCCCTCGCAGCCCCCTCGGCCAATCCCCTCCGAGGCACTGCTCACGTTACAATGGCCTTGACCACAATCCATTGAGCAGAAAAAGGAAAAAAAGAAAAGAAAAGAAAAGAAAGAAAGAAAGAAAGATTAATCCAGGGGTTGCTGGGCGGTGGGGCTGCGAGTGGGCTGCTATGTGGTAAGGGAAGGGGACTTGGATTTCTGCGTTTTCACGGTTTCCTTCTGCGGGTACCCTAAGTTCTTTGGGAAGGCAACCAGAGAGGGAGCGTCTGATTTTATTCTCTTGGTGAGGCTATGTGGTCCCACCTCTCCAGCGGTTCTTAATCTGCAAATGGCTCAGAAACCTCCATTTTCTACTGTCCTACTTGGAAAATAATGAGTGGAGACACCAGTCTCCCGCAGTTGGAAGTGGGAGACCAGCCAGATGCCTTCAAAGATCGAGGTCCAAAGTTCCAGCTAAACCCGGAAGAGAAGGGCTGGGCCTTCCTGGATTCACACACACACATGCCAGTGCTTCCTAGCAGATCCAGGAGGCGACCCTGCAGAAGGGCATGGGCTGTCCACCCGAGGCCAGCACACCTTTAAATCGCCAGCTGGCTTTGTTCCCCTCCAGGCTGACCCTCTGATATGGAAGATAAAGGAAGCCCATGTCCTGGCCACCCTTCTAGAGTTTCAGCTACTCATGTCCTGTCAGGGCCATCAGATGGCCCCAAAACTCGCTGGTCTGTGTCACAGAGGTCACTCCAAGGATATGCATTCTCTGGCCCAGGACTTCTTTGGGCCGAATCTCTGCCAGTTAAGAACCAAGGGGCGGGCACTGGCCCATTGTTTATTTTAGCGCGAAAGAAATATATTCAACATAAGATTTATCATGTTAACTTTCAAATAAAAATTTTAAAAAATCTTATTCATGTTTCTTTTCTACATATGAGTGTTTTTCCTGCACGTGTGTAAGTGCAATCTGTGCATGACCCCAGAAGGGTGCGCTGGAGTCCCGGAACTGGAGACAGGGCAGTGTGAGTGGCTTTTATTCTAATTTCCATCATTAGATTCTGTGACTGGCTTCTTTTGCTTAGTACAGTGTCTTCAAGATGCATCCATGTTGTAGCAAAAGCCAGAGTTTTCCTCCCTTTTCAGGCCAAATTTATTTGCATGTGTGAGCCACATTTTGTATCCATTCACTTGCTGACGCACAGTAGGATTGTGTCTCCCTTCTGGCCATTGTGAAGGAAGCTTCCGTGTGACTCAATCATGGGTATAGGCACACCTCTTCTGGTTTCTGCTTTCAGGTTTTGTTTTTAAAAATAAACTCAAAAGTTATCTGCTAGATAGTACTTACTTCATATATATTTAAATGTTTATTTTTATGTGTATATCTGAGTGTTTTGCCTGCATTTAAATATACCAAATGAGTACAGTTCCTCTAGAAGAGCAGCCTGACTGCCAAGCCTGCCTTCCTTCCTTCCTCCCTCCCTCCCTCCTTCCTTCCTTCCTTCCTCCCTTTTTCTTTCCTTCTTTCCCTCCTTCTTTCTTTTTTTCCTTTCCTGAATGAAGCATCAATTCACTTCCAGGCAGGTGGCTTTTAGAGGCAATATTGATGATAATGTCTACCAGGCCTAGAAAAAAGACTGCTTGGACTCAGCTGGTGTCTGGATTGCCGCTGATTGAGCGTGCTCTGGGTCCTGGGTCTTTTATGAACCTGGATAGTGGCTGAGGCAGGTTTGTGGCTCACATTCCATCTGGCTGGGTTGTGTCTGCCTTGAGGCTTGCTCTCTCCTGACTTTTCCACAGTCACTCTAAGGGGGCTCTGACGACCAAGATGCCCTTCTTATTGATAGCGTTTTCATAATTACGTTAAGACGAAGCAGCAGACACTTGGACTTAAGTTTTTCAAGTCTCATTGATCAAATGTTCCAAGGTTTGGCAGTGTCTTAATTAGTCAGCACCGGGTGCCACCTTATCAACCAGTGCCGAAACGGATGGTCTGTGCTTGGAGCCTGTGATGACAGAGGCCTTTAAAAAGTGGCCACTACCCCTGTTGTGGAATAATCTTTTTGTACACAGTGAAGATGTGCCATTCGGATTGGTTTAGTAAAAAACTGAGCCCCCAATAGCTAGGCAGGATTTCCAGGCACAGAGGATGCTGGGAAGAGGAAGAGCAGGGTTGCTGGCCAGACTCGAGGAAAGGAGAAAGCAGGGTGGACAGTATGTAGATGAGGTAAATGGGCCTTGGGAAGAGCATAGATGACTAGCAATGGGTTAGTTTAAGTTATAAGAGCTAGCTAAAAACAAGCCTGAGCTGTCAGCCAAGCTTTCATAATTAACAGTAAGTCCCCGTGTCATGATTTGGGAGCTGACTGGTGGGACAGAGAAAGACTTGCTGCAAATCCAGACCTGACCGGATTCCCGGCACTGCATCAGGCTGTGTCCTCTCTCCGTGCCTCCATCACCTCGTCTACACTCCCTTTCTTGTCCTGGGAATGGAGCGAAGCTCTGGAGTCAGGAGTAGACGTGGGGTGTAGGAGAGAAGGCTGCATGCACACGCTGAGGAGCAGCCAGAGCCTGAGGGAGGAGAAAGCACTGCTTCCTCTGGGATATCCTCAGGTCTAAGGCAGTGCCTTCAAGGAAGATCAGGAAAACCCCACAGATGAATGCTGCATCTGGGCATCTTGGGACAGGTTGAGCAAGCTCTCTGTCATGAGCTGACTGCCATGCCGTCTCCCGGTCACCGACCTTACCTGCTCCCCAACCAGGCTGTGCTCTCTCTGGGCAGTGATGCCCCCAGCCTGACCATTATCAGACGTCCTGATCCAATGGTGCTGGCTGACGAGACTAGCATGTTGCAGAGGCCATCAGGCCTTGCACAAGGTCATGTGTGTGAGCCTGGACTGGTGCCGATTAAAACACACAGAAGCTGCAGCCGGCATTTGCCAAAGGCTGGGCTTGGCTAAGCAAAAGGGACCGTGACCTGCCCCTTGCACCCCACCCTCCACAAATGGGATGCGGCCCATTGTAGTTTTACCCTTTGGGGGCCCACCACCCAGCTCCCAAATAAACACATGGAGACTTATTCTCACTTATGAATGTTCAGCCTAAGCTTGCCTTGTTTCTAGCCAGCTTTTCTAACTTAAATTATCCCATTTCTTTGAGCCCTTTACCTTCCTTTATCCTATATGGCTCTCTTTTGTTCTTGCCCCATGGTGGGACTGTGTGGCTGCCCCGGTGTCCTCCTCTCCTCCTTTCTCGCTCCTCATTCTTCCTAATCTCAAGCCTAAATTTCTCCTCCCATTTCTTCTTTCTGCCTGGCAGCCCTGCTCACTTCTCTCTCTTGCCTCGCTACTCTCTCCTGGCCCGTTCTGCTCTTCATTAGACCAATTAGGTGTTTTAGGCAGGCAAAGTAACACAGCTTCACTGAGTTAAACAAATGCAACATAAGAATGCAACACATCTTTGCATCGTTAAACAAATATTCCACAGCATAAACAGACATAACATATTTTAAACTAATATTCCACAGCATCTCATGTTCTCATTGTGGGTGTCCATTCCTGCCTAGTTAGACCCAGGGTCCACCCCTAGGCACAGATTGCAAGAGCAAACTCACTACACTGCCCATCACTAACATATAGAAATGTGTCCATGGTACCTGAACAGAATAACCCCACAGTCAGGCTTAGTCAGTATACAGTCTGTACCTTAGGGCATGGGGACCACTTTGAAATATGGCCCTTATTTGAAAATTTAACCACACAGACACACCCTTGTGTGTACCCATGCTCACCCCCAACCCCAGTGTCTCTTCACATATCCCTGGCTATCCTGCAACTTATTCTTACTACGTAGACCAGACTGGCCTTGAACTCATAGACATCCACCTGCCTCTGCCTTCCAAGTGTTGGGCTTAAAGGAGTGCACCACCATGCCCTGCAACCATGCTTATGTTATGAAGTTTGGGCTGTGAGCCATACCTCACTCGGATGCCAAGAGACGAGGAACGAGAAAGCAGCGAGAACTCCAGGTTCTCAGCCGCTTCCACTGTGTGTAAACCCAGGGGCATGAGAGGCATGTTTCTTGGCTCCCAGAGATAGGCACATCCCAGGAACCAATGGAAGCCCGTGGGCGATGAGTTGACTCGGTCCATTCATCTTGTCCATCTCATTGCCAGTGTGAGGCCCTCTAGTCCCCCCCTTTCTCCTTTCATGGTGACCCACAATGCTCAGAAGATTGGCTCTTCATTCAGCTCAGCTTCTGGGGGGTGGGGCAGGGGCAGAAAACTCAGCTCTCCAGCAACCACAGCGGGCATGCCACGGGAGCAAGGAAATCTCGTGTGAACACCAGGCATCGGCATTTGGGGATCTTACAGCCGGCCCTTCTTTACTTCTGAGATTTGAAAGTCAGCATACCAAGTGGCTGACTTTGTTACGGCGTTTTCATTCACATTTGTCATTTACTGTGTCCTTATTTCTCTCCCTTCCATCTCCCTCGTCCCCCTCTGGATGGTTGTCTTCCCCCCCCAGGGGTCCTATCTCATGTCTCAAGTATTTTAGCACTCCTTCCCAGCCCTTAAGATCTCTTCCTCAGCTCTCGTGCTCAGGGAGCTCCTCTCTGCTTCACGACCTTGTTTATAGAGAGAGAGATAAAGAGATATAGACAGATAGACGGATGGACAGACAGAAAAACAGACAGATGATAGAAAGACAGACAGACAGGTAGATACTACTTAAACTCCAAAAGTAAGATTCTTTCTGAGTCTGGCTTATTTTCATGTAACACATTCTGCCAATATCAAGGTTTCATTTTTCTTTATAGCTAAATTTTTTTTCTATCGTGCTAGATAGAGTGCCACACACCTTTAATCTCAGCACTCTGGAGGCAGATGCAGAAACAGGCAGATCCCTGTGAGTTTGAGGTCAGCCTGGTTTATACAGTGAGTTCTAGGTTGGCCAGGACTGCATAATGAGACTCGCAGAGTGAGAACCTGTCTTAAAAATGTGCCCCCCCCCATCACACAGACAGCTTGTTTGCATGGAAGCATGCTAGGGGCTTGTTGAAGGCTTTCAGATGCTTGGCTCTCTTACAAGTTAGTGAGGACCTGGAAAGTTGGGTATGTGGATTACTTCTATCAGTGTTTGCCTTTTTAAAAGTCAAAAGAATAGCATTCGTATCCTTTAAACAATAGTAATGATGGGGCTGGAGAGATGGCTTAGTGACTAAGAGCACCCATTGCTCTTCTAGAGGACCTGGGATGAATTCCCAGCACATGCAGGGCAGTTCACAACTGTCTGTAAATCCAGTCCCCAGAGATCTGATGCCCTCTTCTGGCCTTCTTGAACACTGCATGAATGTAGCATAAACATGCATGCAAGCAAAACACCTAGACACATAAAATAATTAATTGAAAAATAAAAACAGGGTTGGAAAGGCAGGTGAGTGACTAAGCACACAGGCTGCTTTTCCAGAGGACATGAATTTGATTCCCGGTACCCAAAGGGCATCTTAAAATTATCTGTAACTCCAGTTCTACGAGATTGGTGCCCTTTTCAAGCCTCTGTGGGCTCCAGGGAGGCACTTGGTGCGTAGACATACATGCAGGCAAAACAAAACAAAACAAAAAACACTCATATTCATAAAATAAGATAGTAAAACATTAATGTAGACTCCCCCAAGTAAGACAAAAACACACAGACAAAAACAATGACTTTTTCGTGGCTGGGTCAAGATGAAGCTAAATATCTTCTTCCTAGCCACCAGCTGTCAAAAATTCACCAAAGTGGGTGATGACCACAGACTTTGTTCATATACATACACACATACATACATACGTACATACATATATACTTTATTTAACTTTATTTTATGTGCATTGGTGTGAAGGTGTCAGGTCCCCTGGAACCGGAGTTATAGTCAGTTGTGACTGCCATGTGGATGCCAGGAATTGAACCTGGGTCCTCTGGAAGAACAGCCAGTGCTCTTAACAGCTGATCCATCTCTCCAGCCCCAAGCTTTGTTCTTTCCATGAACAGAGCAGGGCCACAGAAGTTGCCGCTGATGTTCTGGGTGAAGAATGGAGGAGTTATGTGGTGGGAGCCACGTGACAAGGTTTTCCCGTAAAGCAAGGTGTCCGCAGGGTGCACCTGCTGTTGAGTAAGGAGAGTCTCTGCTGTAGACCATGGAGAGCTGGAGAAGGAAGTGCAAGTCTGTTTGAGGACGCCAATCTAAGTGTTTGCTTGGTTGTTGTGATAAACAAACAAACAAACAATAGGAGAGAAGGATACTCCTGGACTGACAGTCACTACTGTGCTCTGGCGGTTGGGGCCCAAAGGAGCTAGCGGACTCTGAAAGCTTTTCAATCTCTCTAAAGAAGACAGTGTCGCCAACATTTCATCAGTAAGCCCTTAACGAAGAAGATAAGAAGCCCATGACCAAAGCCCCCTGAGATTCAGGGACTTGTTACCCCACGTGTCTTTGCAACACAAATGCCAGAGTATTGCTCTGAAGAAACAGTATACTAAGAAAAGCAAGACATAGGCTGAAGAATATGTTAAACTTTGTTGTCCAAGAGAATGAAGGAAGCCAAAGAAAAATGCCAGGAACAGATTGCCAAGAGACGTAGGTCTTCCTTGCCGAGAGCTTCTACACCTGAGTCTGGTCAAATGTAAATCTTGAAGAGTGACAGGTGTCAAGGCTGTGGTGGTGCATGCCTTTAATCTCAGCACTCAGGAGGCAGAGGCAGGTGGACTTTTGTGAGTTCGAGGCCAGCCTGGTCTGCAGAGCAAGTTCCAGGACAGCCAGGGCTACACACACACACACACACACACACACACACACACACACACACACACACACACACACAAATCCTGTCTCCAAAAACAAACAAAACAAAGCAAAAAAAAATGACAGGTAGTGATCACACCTTGGGAAAAAACGATGATAACCCATTACATGTGAACATCTAACATTTTTATTTGTCTCTTGCTTTTGTTCCAGAAGGCCAGGCTGGCCTTGAACTCACAGAGATCCACCTGCCTCTCCTCCCCAGTGCTAGGATTAAAAGCGTGAGTCACCATACCAAACAACATCTAGCATTTTTATGTGTAAGACAGAACTATGAGTTCCAAAGCAGTAAATGCCAGGTGTTTTCTTCCGACTGGCTCCACACGCTCTGACTGCTTATGTCTTGTCTTTTGTCTTTTTGCAACTTTTAATTTTAATACACTTTCAGACTTAGAGGAAAAAAGTTTCCAAAGTATCCACAAACACTCAAGTGCAGTAACCAACATTTCCCCACATTTGCCTTGCCATTTTGCCATTTTATTTGATAAATACCTGACTTTAAAAAAGTGAAACCAGCCAAGTGGTGGCGACACACAACTGTAATCCCAGCACCCAGGAGGCAAAGGCAGGTGGGTTTCTGTGAGTTCGAGGCCAGCCTGGTCTACAGAGTGAGTTCCAGGACTGCTAGAACTGTTACATAGAGAAACTTTGTCTTGGGGGTGTGTGTGAAACCATTGGAGAGTATGTTGCAGATTTCCAGACCTAAATACTCCCCTGTGCATCCCTAAGAGGACAGTCTCTGGCATAACCAAGTACAATGATCTAAATGGGGAAATTGAACGCTAATTATTGTCCAGTCCATAGTTGGATTTCTCTAGCTGGACCACTCTTGTCCTTGGTAGTATCTCCCCCAGATCATCATCTCTGGATGTCTGTGACTGTGGGTGTCTTTACCTCTGCTTAGGGAGACCTAGATGCCGGAGGCTCTTATGGACCCTTCATGGAGCCGACTCTTCTAGACAAGCAGAGCTGAGGGAGAGGACCCAGAAGATTCCTGGGGTCCTGGTGTGGAGCCACAAACTTCAGTTTGCCATGAGGGGTTGTTCTGGAGGGTGAGAGGCAGTGGGCATTGGAATTTGGGAATCTGAAAGTTGGGGTTTGGGGTAACCCCCCTCAGGTTCAGAAACTTCTGCTGCCAGAAGACAGTAGCCCCCATCCAAGACAAGTTCTGATTCCCCTCTGCCGGATTCCACATGGGGAGTACTATCAAAGACCGACCTTGTTTGTTTGCTTTTATGAGAGGGTCTAAGGTAGGCCAGGGTCACCTCAAACTCACTGTATAATATCTTTAGATAACCTAGGACACCTGTCTCCATCTTCCCAGGTTCTGTAATCACAGCTGCACGCCACCATGCCTGGCTCTAGTAGGGAAAACTTAGAGTTGGATATCACACACCATTGCCTTAGAATTCAAAGAACAGCCCATCACAGGGTCCCATGAAGCACCTTGCTTTTATTTCTTTATTTATTGCATTGCTCTGGTTCCCAGGACTTTGGGCAAACTCTGGAGAACAGGAACTCTCTCTTAGCCTGGGCTGTGAGGTAAGCAGTCCCCAGGTTGCTAACTGCCATGAGGGTCTCACGAGGGGCAAGGGCAGCATGTACTGAATGCCTTGTGGTCAGTCCATTGGTAACCCCTCTCCCTGGGCATATGCCAGGATACATCTTCTTGCGATCCAGGGTCCACAGGGCAGAACCCTGACTTCCCTGCCAGGCCTCCCTCCCAACCACGACCCTGCTCCAACTTGCCCCTCCCTCCTGCCACATTTCCAGGGACAAGCAGATGCTGCTGGGTCCTGATGGACAGTTTGGCGTTCAGGGCAGGCTGTTTTCATCTTGGGAACAGTGTGTGCAAGTGTAGCTCTTGTCTCCAGGACACACCTCTCTCTTCACGCACTTCTAATGAGGCGGCTTGGACACCACACACACAAGCTGCTGAACCGCGTGCGGACTGCTGCAGCCTTCCAGCAAGAACGGACTTAAAGGGCGTATTTTTTTATAGGGAAGAAATGACATAAGCGCCCTTCTTTGTCATTTAAATCTCATGAAAATCAACTATAGAAGGTGTGTAATTGAGCACAGAATAGGGCTCAGAATATATTCTGAAATAATGGGACCCTTTATAGATTATATAGGGAAAAAAAAGTCAAAGACAAGCAAGGTCTCTGTGCCAAATAATGAATTATTTAAGGAAGGGGAGGAAGGGAGAGGGGAGGAGGGAGGGGGAGGGAAGAGGGGATATGATGATCGGGCATGGCTGGAAGAGTTTTTGAGGGCATGGCTGCTTTGTGTGTGTGTGTGTGTGTGTATGTGTGTGCGCGCACGCGCGCGCGCGCGTGCGAGTGCACGTGTGGTCCTGTTTGTTTTTTATTTGTTTAAACCTTTAAGACAGTGTCTCACTCTGTAACCCAAGCTGGCCTGGAACTCAGTACGTAGCCCAAGGTGGCCCCGAACTTGTGTTGTTCCAGCTTTTCTCAGGTTCCCAAACGCAGGAATGACAGACATGAGGCACCGCACCCAGCGAGGGCGTGGTTTTATAAGGGGTTGCCTTGGAGCCTGACTTAGTGGTGCAGTGGGTTTCAGGTTCTCCAGTGTGGTTTAGACTCAAACTCAGGCTGCACACAGTTCTTCAGCCAGAAACCAAGGTCAGACACACGGGCCTGGGGAGCCTTCGGGGAGCCTTTGGGGAGCCTTCCATGGCTAGCAGATAGTCTGTGGGTGTGAACAGAAAGAACTACAGGCCCAGGTGCCCCTGCATCCCACCCTAACATCTGTTCCCTCAGCCCTGTGATCCCCAAGGCCATGATTCTTAGCATCCAGGCCTCGGAGCTGGTCTGGATGTCAGCCCAAGTGGCCTTGAGAACCGAGGGGCCTGCAGCCAGGAGCTGTCCTGACCCACTATAGAAATTTGAGTCAAATGTTCCCCAAGGGCCCACAGAATGTTCCTCCGCCTACAACCCTAGTCTGGCCCTAGCCTCCCTTAAGGTCCGCAGCCCCTGTGCTAACAGCACGACTTCTCTTGGCCCGTCACTCCATCACGATTGAAGCCACATGTCCTATCTGTCCAATGAGGACAATACCATCTCTTGAGGGTGCTGATGCGGGGGTGATCTAGACACGCACACGGGTTAAGGGACGGCCAGTCGATAGGTACTGTAGCCAAGGAGGCCTATTCCCTCTCCTCTGTCAGTCTAGTTACTGCCATTATCTGTCCGAGACCCTAGCCATGACCAATGATGTCTGCTCTCCAGGAAGCCTCATTAACTTCTTTGTTTTTGATTTTTTGAGATGTGGTTTCACTGTGTAGTCTTGGCTGGCCTGGAACTCAGTATGCAGATCAGGCTGGTCCTGAACTCACAGAGCCTTCCTCTGCCTCCGGAGTATAGGATGAGTGTGGGTACCACACTGGGCCCTCATGAGCTTCCTGAGCACCAACAGAGCCCTACTTGGTGGTGACTGACTGGTCCCTATGAAAGCCTGAGCCTCGTCTGTCTAGACTGCTAAGGTCGCTCGGGCCAGGCTCCTCCAGCCCCAACCCCTGGTCCCAGGCTCCTCCTGTCATAATAACTCTTCCTTTGAGCAGCCGTGGCCCTGTCTGTCTTCTGCACTGGCCTGGGATGCTCATCAGAAGCTCACACCTAGCCCTGGTACTCAGCACCTGAGTCAGAGTCTGTTCAATGAGGCACTTCAGTGAGTCAGAGCTCAGAGCAGGAGCCAGAGGGCGAGGTCAGAGCGCCATCTACTGGCAGTTTTGTGGACCAGCTGGCAAGGACTTGTCCAGCTGCTGGTTGGAGCATCTGTGAAGTCAAATGTCAGACCAACGGTTCTCAATCTGTGGGTCATGATCCCTGGGAATAGCACAGTCTCACATTGGGTGCCAATTGTAACACCAAAAATAAAAGACCCAAAGACAGATTTTGGGGTTCAAGTTTCTAACTGAAGATCAGAAAAGTAAAGCAGCCAGCCAGTAGCTCTTACCTCTACCCCAGGCTGAAAGGGCTGATCCCGTCTCCAGGAGCTCTCACCAAGCCTCTGACTGCTGCCTCTTCTCAGCGTGCTTGGAGAATCAATTCTTCCTGTCCTCAATGTGGCTGGAGAATGGATGCCAGCTCTGAGACCCTGTTCCTGTCCTCAATACCTCATGAGTCCTAGGATTAAAGGTGTGAGTTCTGTTTCTTTTAGACTGATTCAATCTCGTGTGTCCCTGGGTGGTCTTGAACTCAGAGAGTTCCATCTGCCTTTGTCTCCCGAGTCCTGGTATTAAAGGTGTGTGTGCCTGGCTTCTATAGCTAACTAGTATGGTTGCTTTGCTGTTTTGATCTTCAGTGGTCTTAATAAATCATAGACAACATATCACCACAAGATATTTACATTGTGATTCATAAATGTAACAAATTACAGTTATAAAGTAGCAACAACAATGATTTTACAGTTGGGGGTCACCACCACAAGAAGAACTGTGTTAAAGGGTCACAGCATTAGGAAGGTTGAGAACCACCGAGTTAGACGCTCCATGGAAATCCACACCCCAGCCATCCCATGCACTGCCTAGAAACCACCAACAAATGTTGCCAGCTCTTTAGCAAAAGAGATATGATGAATCAAGGATATGCAGGAAAAGGATTCTTTTGATCTTAGGGGAGTCAAGGCAGGATTCCAAGTCCATGGCGGTTACTGTAGCACTATGACAAGCAGGCATTGGGGGCAGACAAACCTGGCCCTGCCACTGACCAGCTGTGTGACCCGGGACAAATGTTCTCCCATCTCTTAGCTTTGGCTTCTCCAATTTGTAAAGCAAGTCCACAATTGATGGGGAATGTCCTTCCATATATGTGTGATGGGGGAAGCCCTTCTGGGTATATGTTGTCCTATTGGTTGATTAAATAAAGCACTGTTGAGCAATGGGGAAGCAAGATAGGTGGGACTAGGAGTCAAGGAGGATTCTGGGAAACACAGACACAGTTAGTCACGATGTAGGACACCAGAAGAGTAAGAGGGCCGAACCCTTTCTCCAGTAAGAGAACACCATGTGGAAATACTCAGATTAGCAGTTATGGGTTAATAATTAAGTCAGAGCTAGCCGATAAGAAACCAAGCAAACAGCCAACAGCTTTAGAATTAATACAGTGTCCTGTGTGTTATTTGGGGGCTAAAGTGGCGATGGGACCCAGGTAGGAAGACTACACGTTACATATATGTTTCTCTTATTGGTTGATGAATAAAACACTGCTTGGTTAATAGAGGCAGGGAGATAGGCAGGACTAGGAAATGAGGAGAATTCTGGAAAAGGTAGGCAGAGAAAGGGCACTCAAGGAGATGCCATGTAGCCATCAAAGGAGTAACAGTTTGGGTAAGACAAGACCACGTGGAAATACATAGATTTGCAGAAATAGGTTAATAATTAGGACATAGCAAGCCACTAAGAAGCCCTAGCCATCAGCCAACAGTTTTATAACTAACATAGTACCCATGTGTTTATTTGGAGCTGAAGGGTGGCAGGACCTGGCAGGACAAGAAACACCAGCTACACACAACAACAGTACCTAACCTACAAGAATGGAAAGCACAGCCACTGTCTTTTGGCGCCAACATAGCTTGAGAGCCTCCTCCTACCCACTCCAGAATGTCCCCGGTCTGCCAGTTGTCAACCCAGCTCTCCCAACCTGCTGTCCCCCCCCGTCCACTCTCGACTCACGGTTCCCTCTCCTTTTCTCAACCGATGCCTCTGACAAGAGCCCTCAGCCCCCCTGCTTCCAGACCTGTTCACCTCAAGTGTGGGCAACACCAACACTCACAGAAGAGACCAGACCTGACTGAAATAAGAGCGGGGAGGGCAGACCTGATGGGGGCCCCAGATCCGCTTCTGGGCACCACCAGAGTTCACAGTCCTAGGATGCCCATTAGGAGTCTCTGCTCTACCTGCTGGACAATGTGGGGAGAAGCTCCTCTGACCAGGCTTCAAGGCAGCAGTAACCTACGTGTGTAATCACAAATATTTGGAAGGAAGTTTGACAAATCTATTTGGCAGGACAAAAGTAGTATAGGTCACCACCTAGAGCCCATGACCACCTGAGCCACTAATTTTGGCCAAGTTTACAGTATTGAGCATGAAATCCATACTGTGGAGCAGGCCTTAAATTGGACTACAAAGTGCTTGGTTACCCTCAGAACTGTGTTGCCACCACTGCCACAGTGGGCATATCTTGTCGGAGGTCAGTATTGCAGCATGCAGGCTCCTTCTGGCACTATGTTAGACAGCCACCACTTTCCTGAGCAGTCAAGGTGTATTCCTCTATGTCCCGAATCCAGAGTGAGTGGCGTTAGCAGCAACAGTGTCCTAACAACTAGGTCTGGTGGGCAACCAGACCGCTTGGCTTTTTCCATGGAAAACCAAATCGTCCCTTCAGTTGCTTTGCCCACTTTTCCAAGATGGGAGACTGACCATGCTCTCAAAGATGTCTGCATCAGAAACTACAATCAACAGTCATTTTATCTCCTATTTTCTTGTCTGTGATCTGTCTCTAAACCCTTTGCCCATTTTAAACTGCTCAGTCTTCACAATAACAGCACTGTCTAGAAAAGGGAAAAATTAGGGAAGCCACAGGACCCCTCCAAGTCCACGTAGCAGGTGTTTGGATACAGAATTGTATACACTGGCCTCTTAAGACTCAGAGTAGGAGCACTGTCCCAGAATGTTCTTCTTACCTAAAATCCAAGGTCACAGTCATAAACGTGGACATCAGGTGCTCAGTAGCATGGCTGTAGAATGGGAGGTGTCCCACTTAAGGGACAAACAGGGCCAGCAAGGCCAGTGTCCCGGCAGTGGTGCCAGCAGAGGCTCCCTCCCGATGTCACACTGACTTCCCCAGGAGGGTTCTGAGTAAAGGACTTCTATTAGCCCTCTGCAGCTCAACCACAACCCTCTGGAGCCCCCACCCCTTACTATCCGGGAACCCCAGCAGTCTCTATCATGGGGTAGGATCCAAATGCTCCAGTGTAGCCTGCATGACTAAACAAGGCTTTTCAGTCTTCAGTTGGCTTTCCAGCCTTTGGTCATTGCTGTCCCTTGTGGTAGGCTGTCCCCTGATGGACTGGGACTTCTGTCCAGGCCTTTGTACTTACAGGCATCATCCCTGCTGCACACATCATTTAGCCACTACAGGAGCAGAATCTCCCTGGGGGGCATTTGACACACCACTTTCCTGGCCCCAGCTTGTTTGTCCCCCCCCCCCACTGGCTCTAGAATGCAGATGTCCTGGTTGATTTTTGTTTGTTTTGGTTTTTTTGACAACTTGGCATAAGCTAGAGTTGAGAGGGAAGAGGGGATCCCAACCGAGGAAATGCCTTCACAAGGTCAGCCCTTGGCAAGCCTGCTGGGTATTTTATTTATTAGCGATTGCTGTGGGAGAGCCCTTCCCGCTGTTGGTGACGTCACTCCAGGGCAGATGGTTCCGGGTGACACTAGAAGAAAGCAGACTGAGCAAGCCGTGGTTTCTGCTTCTGTTCCTGCCTCCAGGGTCCTGCCTTGATTTCATTGTGGGAGATTTGCACGTGTTGTGTTCGGCCAGCCCTCTAAAGCAACGTCCGACTCCATTGGCAGTCTCAGAGTGGCGCGCTGAACTGGCCAGAATGGACCATAGAATTTTCTGGTGGATTCAGAGGAAGACAGAGGGACACACAGGAGAGACAAGAGATGCTCAGGCCTTTTAGACGAGGGAAGGAGGAGGAGAGAGCAGGTGATCGTTTCTCTGTCCCTCCGTGGATCTCTCAGGGTCACTGAGAGAGATGCTCAGGCCTTTTAGATGAGGGAAGGAGGAGGAGAGAGCAGGTGATCGTTTCTCTGTCCCTCCGTGGATCTCTCAGGGTCACTGAGAGAGATGCTCAGGCCTTTTAGACGAGGGAAGGAGGAGGAGAGAGCAGGTGATCGTTTCTCTGTCCCTCCGTGGATCTCTCAGGGTTACTGAGAGAGATGCTCAGGCCTTTTAGACGCGGGAAGGAGGAGCAGAGAGCAGGTGATCGTTTCTCTGTCCCTCCGTGGATCTCTCAGGGTCACTGAGAGAGATGCTCAGGCCTTTTAGACGCGGGAAGGAGGAGGAGAGAGCAGGTGATCGTTTCTCTGTCCCTCCGTGGATCTCTCAGGGTCACTGAGAGAGATGCTCAGGCCTTTTAGACGCGGGAAGGAGGAGGAGACAGCAGGTGATCGTTTCTCTGTCCCTCCGTGGATCTCTCAGGGTCACTGAGAGAGATGCTCAGGCCTTTTAGACGCGGGAAGGAGGAGGAGACAGCAGGTGATCGTTTCTCTGTCCCTCTGTGGATCTCTCAGGGTCACTGAGAGAGATGCTCAGGCCTTTTAGACGAGGGAAGGAGGAGGAGACAGCAGGTGATCGTTTCTCTGTCCCTCCGTGGATCTCTCAGGGTCACTGAGAGAGATGCTCAGGCCTTTTAGATGAGGGAAGGAGGAGGAGAGAGCAGGTGATCGTTTCTCTGTCCCTCCGTGGATCTCTCAGGGTCACTGAGAGAGATGCTCAGGCCTTTTAGACGCGGGAAGGAGGAGGAGAGAGCAGGTGATCGTTTCTCTGTCCCTCCGTGGATCTCTCAGGGTTACTGAGAGAGATGCTCAGGCCTTTTAGACGCGGGAAGGAGGAGCAGAGAGCAGGTGATCGTTTCTCTGTCCTTCCGTGGATCTCTCAGGGTTACTGGCTAGCATTCAACACCCGAGTTTTATTCTTTAATAAAACCATAAAAGAAGTCATACTATCTGGTGCCCAATGCGGGGCCTTAGGTCAAACCAAAGCAGCATGGAGCTGTTACTGCTGCAGCCACAGCCAGCAGGGGTTTCACGCTCTGGACTCTACACTCCTGACCGAGGTCTGACTCCACTGGCCGTCTCAGAGTGACAAAATTTCCCACCACAGAGTTCCTGCTCCGACTTCCCTCATTGGTAGGGTGTGGCCTGAGAGTTGTAAGCTGAAGCAAACTTCTTTCTCCCCTAGCTGCTTTTGGCCGTGGTATTGGTGTTTTATCACAGAAATAGAAACTCGAAGACAGCAGGCATCTGGAAGAATGGCCTTTTGACTGCAGCAGACTGACTGATGGCCTCAAAGACATCCTCATGCAGGAACTAAGAATTGCCGCCCATGGAAAAAAGATGTGTTCAAACCAAGGGCCATGAGATGAGGAGGTTATCCTGGATCATCTTCTTGGAAATCAGGGCATTCACAAATATTATTAAGGTAGAAATTTGGAAAGACCTTTCTCAAGCATAGAAAAGGCCATGTGAAGATACAGCAGAGAGAAGATGCCATGACCCCTTGATTCCAGCCTGGAGATGCTGACTCTGGCTTCTAGGACTGTGGTTTAGTTTGTAGCTGTAACCAATGATATAAGAAACTGAACAGAAACTGCTTCACTGGTCCACTAGTTTCCTACTGAACCCACAGGGACATACACTGTGTTAAGCACACAGTAGGCCCTCAATGAGTATATGCTGGGTTATTGAATGAGGGGATCACATCTAAAGCAAAACAGCAGGAGATAAATAGGATGGAAAAAAAGCCAAATATTAAGTAAGGGAAATGTTTTCCGTTCTATATGTAGCTAAATAGATTCTAAGGCAAGAGGTGTCTTACAGTCAGTGATACAGAGGCATCTAATGGTTTGAATTGAAATAGAGACTCTGATGGGATTAGACAGGGAAGTAGACAAAAAAGTGGCTAGCTCAGACCGGCAAATGATTATGGTGGCAGGAGATTTGGACTTCAATGGGGTCAGAGGCTGAAGGCTGGCTGGAACAGGACATGGGGAGAGAGTCTGCAGGGGCCACTTAGGGGCTGGCTGTAGAATTAAGTCTCCGGCACTTACCCTGCAGGCACACTTTGGGTAAATAGCCACCACTGGGTGGGCAACTTCACCAAGTCCATTTGGTGACTTATACTGGACAAAGGAGGAGAAACTGAGTGCCAAGGACCAGCCCCAAGCTCTGGGGAGAGAATGGCTCACAGCTTGTTCCACCACTGGCGAGCTGACTTCGGGTGACTGGGGGAATGCCCCGTGCTTTGTCTCCT